>NC_053491.1:397451837-398079337 GCF_905171775.1 Rana temporaria
TTCAAGCCATGGGCCTGAAGGGAGCCATGTCTTCTCCTGAAACTAGGCAGAAAAAAATGTATCTGCGAGATGCAGAGAGAGGGGTTACACCCAGAGGGCTGGCCCCCTGGGCGGGGCTATAGGGTGTGTATGATAAGTTAACCTTTTATATAAGTTTCTGCCTAGTCAACTCCTAAAGAAATTCTAATACCTACTAAGTCAAGATTAAGGCTGTGTCCGTCCATGAACGAAAGAGAAAACGGGGAAAACATATTGACTCGAGTATAAGCCTAGGGTGTCCATCTGCATGCCTCACTGTATCCATGTGCATACCTCACTGTGCCCATGACTAGACTGACGTTTAACATAAGAGTCTATGAAAGGGGTGCCTGTCTTTGAAAAAAATCGGTGCTCCCCGGCCGTAGGTCCCCTGGACAACAAACTTTGCACACTTGTAGAGGAAGAGTGGGGCTACATGTGTGCCAAGTTTACCGGGTACCGGGTCCCCAAAATCCGGGAGATCAGCCGAGGGGGGCATTTTCAGCACAAAAAAATGTGCTGACAAAAAACAGCTTATACTCAAGTATATACGGTACCTTTATTTTAAGGAAAACAGGCTAAGCAATAAGCATTGCACTGATGATATAATTCAACCACAAAATGGCCCTCTACACTATTTGTAGGTGGCAGATTGGCTTTATAATATCAGAATATAGGACCAAAGTTGAAATACCGTATTTATCGGCGTAAACCGCGCACTTTGTTACAGGACATCAGCGCGAGAGTAGCCGAGCCTGCCCGACTATACACAAGTGTACTGCGCTCTGTATATGTCGGTGCAGTATTCAAACTTGGCGCGGGAAACGAGCGGGGAGGACGCGAGGACGCCGCAGAAGGACGCCGGACCCGACGAAGAGGACACCCGAAGCCGCAGACGGACGCCGGACCCGACGAGGCCGCCGATGGACGCCGCGCAAGAGACGCCAAAACTGTAAGTACAAAAAATCTTTTTTCCACAGGAATTTCAGGCAACTTTAGGGGTGCGCGCTATACGCGGGAGCGTGCTATACCCCAATAAATACGGTACTTGCATACATTTTAGTGTTTCTAGGAAAACTGAAAGCATGATGTTTTCACAAACAGGAGCGCAATGTGTTTTAGCATTCATTTTGCTATGAAAACCTCTTACAGACATCAGTATTTTGCTCATTTACACAACAGGATCATCTTGTTCTTTATAAATGGTTAGGGCACAGCATAGATACTTACTATGTGCTCTCCAAGAAGGAAAAGACTAAACCGAAAGCAGAGCGCCTCATAAAAACCTGTGCCTGGGGAAGAGCTAGAACCTGCTAGCCAAACAACACGTGAACAAACACACATGAGAGTGCACCTTTTAAAGTAAGCTGGCAATGTTTGTTCTGTGCATTCAGAGGAAAAGATCTGTCCTAGTTCCCATAATAATCCTGCCAAAGGCTTTATCAATGCACTAATGGGAAGGTGTTCTAGAATTGTCAGCTAAAAATTGTCTATTACTGGTTAACTAAAAAATTGTGTGGTCAAACTTAAAAGTATACCTAAAAGGCACAATATATTTTTTTTTTTTAGTTTTGGATAGAGATTAGAAAATCTGTCAGTGCCCCCGTTGGGGAGATTCACCCTAGATTTCACAATAGATTTCTCCTGTTAACCATCATCACTAAAAGTAAAAGAAAATCCCACATTTTGGGTCGTCACCAAAAGGGGAAACCTTCCTATGGGGACCCTAGTTCTGGTGACCTGAGGGTCCCCAAGGGATTCCCTTAATTTGCAGGGATTTCTTCTCACTTCCTGTTTTGGTTATGGAACAGGAAGTGATGGGAAATCTTCCCAATGGGAAACAGATGTCAAAAATAAACCGTACAGGAGTTATAACAACCCTCCCTTACTTTATCCAAAATGAAACGTTTTGCCTATAGTTCTCCTTTAAAGTGGATGTAAACCCAAATTTTTTTCCTGTCACAATGTACAGTATAAGATTTACTATCATCTGTGCCCAGTCTTGCCACAAAGAGTTAATCCAGCTTTGAGCAATCCTCTTATTATTGAGTAAGATAAAAATGGACTAACAGAGAAAAACCTTGGTCCGTTCCGCCCTGCTGTGAGTGACAGGTTATTTACATATCTCATGCACTAGCCTGGAGACAGGCATTATTTTTGAATTCCCACCCCCACTCCTTTTCAGAAGTCATGTGGTTACTTTTCTGGATTTTGACTGGATGTTAGTGATCATAGCAGAATTCAGTGTAAGTAATACACAGGACAAAATGCATGTTGACAAGGGGAGTGTAGAGGAGGGCAGGTAGTCTACTGACACTTTTATGACTCCACCCACAGAGCTCCAGACAACAGACCCACCCACAGAATCTGCAGTTTTTCAGTTCTTATAACAGACAGAGGGGAGACATTTGACAGGTGAGGATACATGCAGGAGGCATGTATATCCTTATAGATCAGCACCATGGCAGTAGTTTAAAAAGGATGAGAGTGGGTTTACATCCACTTTAAGGATTAATAATATAATGCCCAAGTTAGATTTTGGTTTTCACAGTACGCTTTCACTTCCCCATTGAGGGCAATGCCTAAGCCAGAGTTTTATTTTGCTACAAGCGACAATCGCTCTGACTTTGGAGCACTTGTCGCATCAGAAGTCGGACCCCATTCAGTGCAATGGAACATTAACTTTAGTGATAAAACACACAATTTCAGATTTTTAGTTTTTATCTCTGCGAATTCCCGAAGTCTGTTTGGCTTAACTGCTATGTACAGTAACACAGCCCATGTGAATGTATAGTCTTTGTGTCAGGTATGCAGCCCATACATTCTTCTATGTGACAGTACAGAGATCTCAGTGTCTGACATCTACCAAAGCTTGAGGGCTACCTGGAGAAAACCTGATTAGGGCTGGGCATTATGCTGGGATTTGGTCTTCTGTCTTTAGGGCTGTATTGCCGCGTACACATGATGGGAAATTCCAACAAGAAACCGTGGATTTTTTTCCGATGGAACTTTGCCTCAAACTTGTCTTGCATACACACAGTCACACAAATGTTGTCGAAAATTCCGAATGTCAAGAACGCGGTGACGTACAACACTACGACGAGTCGAGAAAAATTAAGTTCAATGATTCCGAGCATGCGTAGGATTTTGGTGCATCGGAATTGCATACAGACGATTGGATTTCCGACAAAATTGAGAACCAGCTCTCAAATTTTTCTTGTCGGAAATTCCGACAGCAAATGTCCGATGGAGTATACACATGGTTGGAATATCCAACCAAAAGCTCACATCAAACATTTGTTGTCGGAAATTCCGACCGTGTGTACGCGCATATGTCTAATAAACGTATATAATGGGACAGCATTGGGGGCTCTTTATGCTTTCCTTATATATCTACACAATGCTCCTGGGACAAAATTAGTAAGTTTTAGCACTTTCTATTAAACTGTCAGCTGGAAGCAGATTAAAGCTAGCCATAGATGGATAGAATTTCAAACAAAAACTCTTAGGAAAAGTCTGTATGAAATTTCTCAAAACATTTGAATGTTTCTTGAAAGATTTAGCTTGCTTTTAACATTTGATTTTGGAATGAATGGACTTTACTGAACTAATACTACATATACATGTTATGAATGCGTTAATTCAAGAAAAATGTTCCATCCTGAAAATGTTCTAATCACTTTGGTTCAGAAACAAAACACAATTCTAGTAGCACAATTTCTAGTCGTCTGTAGGAAAGAAGTGACTGGTGGGCTTGCAGTAGCCAAAAGCTAACCTTACACACATAGATTGCTCAAATAGATTCTTCTATCCACAGTAAACAGTGTAGATGGAGGTATCATCCTTGCCCGATTTTGTACTTAGACAGGCGCTGTTTCCGCAACATTCCGAATATATGAAGAATGGCTGTAATTTTGTGGAGCCGGGTGATGCTCAAAGCCTGCTGAATTGGCCAAAATTAGAGCCACATATGGCTGGCATAAGAAACCTGATATAACATAAGGAGACAGGAAAGATGGACTCTTTATACACCATAACCAAACTCCGATCACGTGTCTCAAAATTTCAGCTAACAAGTATACTTATAGATCCAAAAGGTCTTAGACCAGTGCTGTTGCACTGTGGTAAGGCACACTTTAATGAATGCAACACCGCAACTCACGAAAGCTAATGCCACATGCTTTGGTGTGCTGCATTAAAAACATGAACTACAGGGTTAATGTTCCTGTATTGTCTGGGATGATGACAAGGCTCCGCCCATAGACTGGAACTTTGGGATGAAGAGGGAAGTGCTGGAGCCAGTCGGATCGAGGTTCTGCAATCCCCTAGACATAATGAGCAAATGACATTTGAAGCTTGGTGGGTAGAGGGGCACTGCAAGGGTGGATATTTTCACTTTTTAAAGCCTAGTACACACGATCGGATATCTGATGGAATCTAATCCGATGGATTTTTCCGTCGGATATCCGAAGAAGCTGACTTTTATCAGTCTTGCCTACACACCATCAGTCAAAAAGCCTATTGTGTCCAAACGCGGTGACGTACAACACTACGAAGAGCCAAAAAAAATGAAGTTCAATGCTTCCGAGCATGCGTCGACTTGATTCTGAGCATGCGTGGATTTTTGTCCGATAGAAAAATCTGTGTGGAGCTCTATCGTTTTTTTTATCCATAGGAAAAATTTAAAACGTTCTATTTTTTTTCACCGATGGAAAACAAACCAATGGGGCCCACACACAATCGGTTTGTCCGATGAAAACAGTCCATCGGTCTGTTTCATCGAACAAACCGATTGTATGTACAGGGCTTTAGAGTTGGGTTTTAAAGCCTTTGGATCGATAAAACAATCAAGCAACAAGCATTTACAAAACTCAAACTTGGCAAAAGCATCTTATGTATGTTCTCAGCACAGGTTCTCTCTAAAAGGTTTGTCAAGGCAAGATAAAAAAAATAATAAATGAGTACATCAAGTTTTAGCCCTTTAAACGCGATACTAGTACAGAAAAAAATAACTGCTGATGTGGCAGAAATATGGTGCGCTCTTACCTTCCTCTATGACATGACAAAACAGTGTATTCTTATGCCCTGTACACACGATAGGTTAGTCTGATGAAAACGCTCTGATGGTTACTGATGATCAGTCGTGCCTACACACCATCAGTTAAAAAAACGAGCGTGTCATAACGCGGTGACGTAAAACACAACGACATGAAGTTCAATGCTTCCAGGCATGCGTCGACTTGATTCTGAGCATGCGTGGATTTTTAACCGATGGACGTGCCTACAAAAGATCGTTTTTTTTCTATCGGTTAGGTATCCATCGGTTAAATTTTAAAAACAAGTTCCTATTTTTTTTAACCTATGGATAAATAACCGATGGGGCCCACACACACGATTGGTTTGGTCTGATGAAAACGGTCCATCAGAGCGTTCTCATCAGACTAACCTATCGTGTGTACGCAGCATTAGCCCCCGACGTCTTTGCATGCGTTGTCAGCCCTGCCTACTTAATTTCTGATGGATTACATAGACCACGCCTCAACTCCATATCTCCTCCTCTTATCCATAATTCCTCATCTCTATAACCCCTCCTCGTGTACAGGCAGCGATCACAGGACGTTATCAGCTCTCAAGAGTTATGTCAAAATCAACAGGTCATTTTGTACACTTTTGGAAGACATAACAAAACCATTTGAAAAGGTATATTTAGCAGACCAAAAGGAAGCGAGCAGGAGAAGTTCATGGTCATCGTTTACATTAATTTACTTCAAGCATGCTGGCGACAGTTTTTTATGATTGCGCTGCCTATTAAAAAAATTCCACCATGCTCAACAAACATATAAAAATAGACAACTGACTAGTGTCCTCGTGTTATCAATACATACCATTCTGAAAGCTCCAGTGACATCACTAAACCCTGGTTCATTAAACTGAATTCTCATGAACATTGGCTTCTAAAACTTTTTTTTTCAATAATTTAGGTAGCAATCCACAGCTTACTACCACCTTACTCCCGCATCAACACCGAAGATCATTACCTATATGAACTAAATAAGCTTACTTACCACTCAGCACAGCTGTTGTGTTCTCCAGTGCATGGCAAGCAGCAAAAAGGAGCCCTAAAAAAAAAAAAGAAAGAAAAAAAATGTATATAAGAACATATTTTACATAAACCTTTCCATGATATGTTTTTTTTAAAGGGTTATAGACATTTCAGTTTTTGATAGATGCTGGAGAGTACCACAAAGTTACTGGTGAAAAATGGAGTTCCCAGACCTGCATGTGTGCTGGGACCATTACTAGGTGGGTTTAAAAAAAAAAAAAAATAAGACTTGATCCCCCCAATCCACACATTCGAGGTGGACAGGGGAATCCTCTGGCTCTGCCCTTTGTATTTTGACAGTAGGGAGACTTCCCCGCTGTCAGAATAAACTGACGGCACTGCCAACTGTAGCTGACAGCACTGATTGATTAGCAGGGTGCTGCTCAATCTGTGTCGTCAGCAGGGTGGTCGTGCCGTCAGCAGGGTGGTCGTGCAAAAGTCAAATCGGTAGTTCGATTCTGTACAACCACGCTGCTCATGCACAAGTCGAAATTCCACCTGCTGAACTAGACACATTTTTATCTATGTATTGCCAGCTTAAAGAAAAAAGTAAAAAATATCAGTTCCTGGGGAAATTGAATACAAATTTTGACGCACAATTGTCTTGATAATAATTACACAATCAACAATTTACTCTAATGCCTCATACACATCGACCGGTTTTCCCATTGGGAAAACTGGCATGAGAGCTTTTGGCCGGGAAAACTGGGCGTGTGTACGCTCCATCGTAGTTTTCCTGACGCGAAAACTGCAGAAAAAAAAAAAGAAGGAGAACCAGCTTTCTTTTTTCCCCATCGGGATTCCCGGGGGACTTTTTCCCATCTGGAAAACCGGTTGTGGGTATGCTTTTCTGAGGGGAAAAAAAACGTGCATGCTCAGAATCAAGTATGAGACGGGAGCACTCTTTCTGGTAAAACTAGCGTTTGTAATGGAGATATCGTATTCGTCACGCTGCAAATTATTGCATCATTTAATGCAGCGCATGAAAAGCGCAAATCGTCTCTCACCAAACCTTTACTAACACGAGGATCAGCATAAGCAGCCCAAAGGCTGGCACCGTTTGAATGGAACTTCCCCTTTATAGTCCCATCGTACTTGTACTTCACCGCGCTTTGGACGGGTGGTATTTGGCCTGAACGTGTGTATGCAAGGCAGGCTTGAGAGAAATCCTGTCGGGGGAAAGATTTCATTTTTTTTTCCTGCCGAGAAAAACGGTCGTGTGTACGAGGAATAACAGAAAAGAGGTCTTGTTGTCCTCCATTTTCCTTATTACTGATATGGTAGTATTTCTTTATGAATTTGTCACAACAATAGTGCTATACAGTAAAAAAGTGTCACGATTAAAGCGGGGGTTCACCCTATAAAAAAAACAAAAAACTTTTTTTTTCTTCTAGCATAAAATTTGGCATAGTAGCGCGAGCTACAGTATGCCTGTCTTAATTTTTTTATCCCCGTACTCACTGTGTAATCGTACATAGAATATTCCGACTGCCCACGGGGAATGGGCGTTCCAATCCAGACGGAAGGTGATTGACGGCCGGCTCTGGTGCGTCACGCTTCTCCAGAAATAGCTGAAATAGGCTTGGCTCTTCACGGCGCCTGCGCATAGTCTGTGCGCAGGCGCCGTGAAGAGCCGAGACCTACTCCGGCTGTCTTCGGGGAGCGTGACGTGCCAGAGCCGGCCGTCAATCACCCTCCCTCTTGAAAGGAACGCCCATTCCCCGCGGGCAGTCGGAATCTTCTATGTACGATTACACAGTGAGTACGGGGATAAAAAAATTAAGACAGGCATACTGTGTTCTGCAGGGTGAAATACCGCTTTAAGAAAGAGAGATTAAGAGTCAGAGTTTGCCAGGGAGGGAGGGGAAACGAG
The DNA here is from genome assembly GCF_905171775.1 of Rana temporaria. Classification (NCBI taxonomy): domain Eukaryota; kingdom Metazoa; phylum Chordata; class Amphibia; order Anura; family Ranidae; genus Rana; species Rana temporaria. The sequence continues at coordinate 397,459,832 of NC_053491.1, forward strand.
TCATAAGAGAGCCAATGAGAGCTGCAGGGCTGCAGGTGTGCCTCTGTGTAAATCCAGGAAGTGAACAGGCAGCAGTTTCAGCTGCCCACAGTTAAAATGGATGCAGCCAGACTCAGTGGAGATAGATGTCTGCAGAATATTTGGCAAGTACAGAATCACAGTATATATAAAATAATATGAAAAGTGGTTGGAGGGAAGCTTCAGAATAGCAAAGATGTTTTTATTACAAATTATGTGAGCAGACTGCAGTTTCTCTTTCAGACTAGCAATACCTAAATGCATAACATGCAAGCTTGCACCAGTCTCTCCAAAAAAGAAAAAAAAGAAAGAAGAAGAATAGAAACTTTATATTACTAGGGGGTGTATTTATAAAAAAAAATGCAGTGCTATTTATTGCTCTTAAACTGCATGTGTTCTGTTTGAATGCGGGCAAAAATCAAATGTTATTTTCCCTCCAGGTTGAAAGTTATACATTTATGCAGAACAGAGTGAATCATGAAAATACACACCCCTAGGTAAACTATATTAAAAAAGTAGCAAAGAAAATTTTATTCTTTGCTGGAACCTGAAAAAAGTAGGTTATTTTTTTGTTGGAAAATAAGAACAAATATCTGACCAATTGGTACTGGCAACTAAATATATTTTGACATGACTTTTTTAAGACCAACGTCAAAATAATATGCACGGTAGATGTTTTTCTAGCTTAAAATTATTACTTATGAAGTGCTATGCAAATATGATAAGTACAAACACATATTTGCTTCAACCAATAAAAAGCAATCAGAAAACATGTTTACATGGGTTAAATTGCAGAAAAGCGGACATGGAATTAGTAACTTCCCATCACGGGTCTTTGCACTAAAATAATGAATTGAACCCTATATGTAATATTCTTGGTTCCACCCATTCACTACTGTTTGTATAGTAAACTAGGTTTTCCTTGTGGTTATTAGTCATCCGGAAACGCTTATTTGCATGGGTGTCACAAGCAGACTGCACCGCTGTGCACTTTGTTATTTCCAATCAAGCATCATCTTACTTCAAGCTCAAACATACATACGTATATGACACAAGCCACATAGCTGGACACAATTCATACTTCTCTATAGGCATCTAGCTAGTTCTCAACCCTTATGCCTTGTACACACAATTGTTTTTCCCGGCGGTAAAAAGTCCACTGGGAAAACCGAGGGGAAAACCGAGAACCTGCTCAGTAGCTTTTTCCCCCCCTACACATGTTGGAAAACTGCCATGAGAGCTTTGGTAGGGAAACCCGGCCGTGTGTATGCTTTACCGCAGGTTTTCCCCATAGGGAAACTGCCGGCTTAAAAACCGCCGGGAATCCCAGCGGGGAAAAAAGAGAACATGTTCTCTTTTTTCCCGCCGGGATTTCCGGCGGTTTTCCTGCTGCGAAAACTGCGATGAAGCATACACACGGCCGGGACTCCCGGCCAAAAACTATCATGCAGTTTTCCTGCCAGGAAAACCAGTCCTATGTACAAGGCATTATTTCTTCCCAAGAATCTCACATTCAAGCTTCGTTTATGACATGTGTTAGAAATCTGATATCCGACAAGGTTACATCCGACCAAACTCCCAAGCCTCCGATTTTACTAAAAATTATCAAAAAGGTTTCTTTTTGAAAAGCCATTTTATATTCTTCTACAAAGAGAATAAAGCTCAGTAGGCCAGGAAGCCTACACCAAAGCTGGCCCCACATCTCCCATCTAAAGATTCGTACACACAATGAGAATATCAGATGAACAATTGTCCGTTTTTTTTTTTGCATGCTAGTCTCGTATCGAAAATGAAGAGGAAAATTAAAAAAGGTATGAAAAATTCTCATACGACAGAATACAACTTTGGAATTGATGTAATGTGTTATATTGTTATGCATTCTGTCCTTTCTGAGCGTGCGCGGTCTTGGTCTTCTGATGTTTTGGGGACAAATACTATACGGATTAAAACATTTTTTGGTGTTTGTTCCTTTTGATATTTTCGCATGACCCCCAAATCCTATTCACTATGTTGTGTGGTACATTCTCCTGAACCATTACATACTCCTGAACCCTGCCCTCTATGTAGTTTGTTATCTTCATACTCCTGCAATAACACTACAAACCTAGTCGCGCCCTTTGGTCAACTAATCAAAACCTCCTCCACATCCCCAAGACCCGCTTCAAATCTAAAGGAGAACGAAGATTTGCAGTCCAAGGACCATGGCTATGGAACGCTTTACCCACGAACATCCGCATGGAAGAAAACCATTGGACCTTCAGAAAAAAACTTAAGACCCACCTCTTCTGAAGGACGACACTGGAAGCAAAGCGCCTTGAGGCGATTTAGTTCGCATTTGTAGCGCTATATAAGTTACTCACTCAATATGTTGTATGTGTCATACTTTATATTAGGCTCTCCCAGTCACACAGTATAGAATTCCAGCACACAAGGCCCCCCACTTTTATTTTTGCCTATGGTCCCATTTTGTCTAAAACTGGTCTGGACCTCATCAAGGGAGCCTCAAACAGCACTAAAGAATTGCAGGGGTGCAGTTATTAAATATAATAATGTGACAACGTCACACTTCATTTGAGCCAAGAACAGAAGGCTGTGCTAAAAAATGCTCAGAGGAATTTTTTTTTTTTACAAAAGACATACAATTTCATTTGCCATAAATTCTACCCTGTTGCTTGTTTGTAGACCTCAAGTTGCTTGGGAACTGTATTGTATCTAAATACTTACCAATTTACCAGTTTTCCACGTCAGCGAAACTCAGCTTGTTCCAACAGATACGTGGCCATGCCAATAAGCACAAAGGGTATCCAAGATACAATGAAAAATCTCCTCTAAATGAACTCTCTGCAGATATGGGCGGCCATATAACAGGGCTATTAGTGGTCACAATACAGCATAGATTACTATGGAAAGGCATTTCATTCTCTAAAATCTTAAAAAGAGAAAGGTTTACATGACTTGGATTTTGGTGACTATTTTGGATGAACGAACATCTGCTCATGGCACCGTCGTCCTGTGTACTCTTTTCCATTCAGAATGTGATGACCCTGCTCCTGCTGCATCGTTCTGAAAACACAGACTGTCAAAATGCTGCAACATCATAGCAGTCTGTTATTTTTTAAATTGCAACGTTGAAAAACCCAGATAGTAATGATGCTGCAACATTGAAAATCCCAGGATGTGATCACATTGCAACATTAAAAAACCCAGGATGTGATAATGCTGCGGCACTGAAAAACCCAGACTGTGATAACGCCGCAGCACTGAAAAACCCAGACTGTGATAATGCTGCAGCACTGAAAAACCCAGACTGTGGTAACGCCGCAGCACTGAAAAACCCAGACTGTGATAATGCTGCAGCACTGAAAAACCCAGACTGTGATAACGCCGCAGCACTGAAAAACCCAGACTGTGATAATGCTGCAGCACTGAAAAACCCAGACTGTGGTAACGCTGCAGCACTGAAAAACCCAGACTGTAATAACGGCGCAGCACTGAAAAACCCAGACTGTGATAATGCCACAGGAAAAAAAAAAAAAACAGACTGTGATAACACGTCTGTTTTTTTTCGGCAATATCAGTCTGGGTTTTTTTTCACCGCTGCAGCGCTAACATAGCATGGGTCTTTCAATGATGCAGCGTTATCACAGTCTGGATTTTTCAAAATTCAATACGTTTATTGGATTTTAGAAAAACAAGTGTAAACAAATCGGTACAGCATCCTGCAAGGCTATCTGTTAAAGAATATTACAGTTCAAAATCATGGTAAAATGAATGGGATAGCAGTCAGGAGATTTGTACACAAAAACACTACTACTACTACTACTACTACTACAGCCACTACGACTCAAGCTGTATAATCAAAATAAAAGGGAATTTCCCCAATTAAACATATATAACTTGTTTAACTTTATATACAAAAACTGTCCCCCTTAAAAGGTAACACCAACCACATAATAAAGTGAAAACCGCGACAAAGGGAAGGCGGAAAAAAAAACCCACAGCTGATGCTACTGAGGCGATTGAGCCTCTAAGGCTCTGAATCCCCCTTTTTATTTAGGAATTCTCCACAGAAAACCCCTTTGTTGCCCAGATACAGTGGTCACCTGACCAGCTTGGGGCAGCCAATGGGAATGCCTCCCACACTTTTCCCAGACTTAAGGGGGTTACCCAATAGTAAACTAGCAACCCCTTATACTGCCTAGCTACAGTTTGACCTGATTCCATAGGTCAAGGAGCCAATGGGAACTCTTCCCACAAATTCTGTTCTGAGGGGAGACTAGAAACCGCAATCCCATGAGGCAAGGGGGGCTCGTAAAACAGTTTTTCCCACCTTTTCCTTGCATCAGTTGTTATTGTCACCATATCGTATGCTAGAAAACAACAATATGCATTTAAACACTAACAACTTAGAGGAAAAAGAAACACCTCTGTGGTTAAAAATGTTGAGCTTTGCCCAGAAGCCAGGGTCCAAAAGATCCTGAACTATTGCAAGTGTCTGGGTGACCATATGGGCACAGCTCCCTAAACCGAGCAGACATCAACACATCACCCCTGTGGGATCAATCTGTAGGTGTGCAGTGTCTCTTGTGGAGCTTAAATCCAAAGGCCACTGCGCCCCAGGCTCTTCATCAGAGGCCAGTAATCTCCATCTCAAAGCAGGGAAGCTGCAGATACATAAATCCTCGAAGCGTCTAGATCAGGGGTGCCCAATCTTTTGAAGAGTGAGGGCCACTTAAGCAACTTAGTAACCAGTCGCGGGCCACAGTGAGCGGAGCGGGCAGATGACAGGTCAAGGCTACTCTATAGGCCCTCCGGTCTGCCCAGATGGAAGGGGACGACTTAATTTCTGTTTTTCAGATTGGAGGTAGGTGGGCACAAACGGACATCTGTCACTCTATAGAGGGGAATTGAGGGTCCCATTTGGTCAGGCTGATCGTGTAAGAAGGGACTAAGACTGCTTTTACACTGATGTGCTGCGGTTTACCCACACCGCAGGTGTAGCGTAGTGCACCTGTGTATATCCTACGGGTTAGATGAATTTTGCCAAAGACTTCCCCCCCCTGTGGTAAAATCTGGCGCTGTAGAGGACGATTCGGCTTATGGGGCTCTGCTTCGCAGCCGCTTTCTTCCTCTACCACCAGCTTCATTCACAACACTGATGCTGCGGTATGGCGAGTCGGCAACCGGCGATGTGGGCTTGCCAACCCGACATTTTAGAGCAGGAGGTCACGGGCCACATCAGAGGGCTCCGCGGGCCACTGGTTGGCCACCCCTGGTATAGATAATATAATAGCTCAAAACAATTCTTATCAACTTGTAAACAAATAATCAACTTGGTTAGTCTTCTACCTCTTGTAAGGGGGGTACAAGTACCCCCCCAAATAGGCAGACGTTAAATAATAATAAAATAGGGAATGTAGAGGCAGGGAATCCAAGGAATCTCAGAGAGAAAAGAGAAAGTGTAAAGAAAAGAGGGAAGAAGCAGGAGACCAAACAGTATCTGCGGTGCTCGGACAGAGAGATATCTTGCTCTACGTCGCCCAGGGTTCCCAAATAGCTTCACATTTTGCAAGTTTATCCTGTAGTTTAGCGACTATTAGCTCTTGAGACATAATCCATGATATTTTCCTCTTGGTCACTAACAATTATATGGAAGGTTTTTTGCATGCCCCTGCAAGCGTGATCTTGGCTCCCAGGAGAATGAAGAAGAACAGTGCCTGCATAGGTTTAATAATCTTCGCAGCTTTGTGGTTTAAGAGGGCTATGGCAAGATCTTGATAGATTGTCCCTGTGATTTTCCTCAACATGCAGAAAACCTTATGCCAGTAGGTCCTTATTAGAGGACATGAACCACCAGATATGGAACATTGAGTCCTCAAAACCTCTTCCCCTAAAGCACAAGGGGGGGGCATCTGGGTAGATCAACACCAACCTGGAGGGAACGTAGTACCATCTAGTCAACAGTTTAACATTAGCTTCAATTGGAGAGACATTCAAGATACCTTTAGAAGAACATTGGAACGCTTGAAAGCATTTGTTTTGGTTCCATGTATTCCCTGTGTCCAACTCCCAAGCTCGGGCAAGTCTGGGTTTTTAAATGCTGTTATGTTATCACAGTCTAGGTGATAGAGCACAAAAGGAGGGGAGATATCACCACAGTGCTGGGGTCACTTGCAAGGCTGGAAGTACAGAGGCAGGGGCTGTACTTCCAGGGGAGCTTACACGTGATTTTACATGCAAAAGGAAAGAATCCATGCTGCATAGGTAAGTGAAAAAATTATCAAAAGATAATGAAAACTTGCATGGAGCCAACTTTTTTTAAAAATAAACTTTACAGCTATACAAAGCAGTACCACGGTATGAGCCAATATTCATGAATACACCTTTCAGTTCTGTAGCATGTTAGATGCCTATTGGCTGAATGCCAATTCTGCCTATTGGGTTCCATTACTGTGCCTGGTTTATGAATTGTCTTTAGGTTTAAAATCAAAATAAAATACATGCACATAAAAGGCAGTAAATATATACCCTGCATGTTCTATTCGATTGGAAATTATCCAATTTGTATGGACCCATTGCTACAGTATGATATTATTGTAAAGTGCTATGTAAACAGCTGGTGCTATAAAAATTGTGTATAATAATTACGGTATATAAAAAAAATGACATGTATTATTTCCTTAGCACAGGAAGTCAGGTGAGGACAATACAAATGACATTTTTTTTCTGAGACACCCAGACATTAAACGGCAGCAGTTTGATCTCTCTCCAAGAAATCTATTTGAATGTTTCCCCTTAAGGTGGAAAAAATTCCCAGCTTGCAATTTAATCCCATTTTCAACGCTGGATTTAACCCTTTAACCCTGCCACAGCCAGTTCAGTTCTTCTATTTATTCTTAAGCTTTATGCATTTGTATTTATTGGTTATCCAAAAACAAAACCCTTAAAAAAATAAATATCTAAAAACGTCAGCGTTTCTTTAATGGACAATTGCGCGGTCATGCAACACTGTACCCAAATAAAATTGATGTCCTTTTTTTCCCACAAATAGAGCATTCGTTTGGTGAGATTTGTTATTTTTTGCGCTATAAAAACACATTAAATAAAAAATGTAAAATACCCAATTTCCTTATCCCTTTAGGCCAATATGTATGTATCTTGCTACATGTTTTTAGTAAAAAAAATAATCCCAAAGAGCGTATAATTTATTGGTTTGCGCAAAAGTTATAGAGTCTACAAAGTATGGAATAGATCTATGAACTTTTTATTGTTTAATACTAGTAATGGCAGCGATCAGCTATTTTTAGCAGGACTGCGACATTTCAGCAGACAAATCTGACACTAAGGCCCCATACACACGAGAGGATTTATCCGCGGATACGGTCCAGCGGACCGTATCCGCGGATAAATCCTCTTGAGGATTTGCGCGGATTTCCATGCGATGGAGTGTACTCACCATCGAATCGAAATCCGCGCCGAAATCCTCTGGCGATGACGTGTCGCGCCATCGCCGCGATTATGACGCGGCGACGTGCTCGACGCTGTCATATAAGGAATTCCACGCATGCGTCGAATCATTACGACGCATGCGGGGGATCCCTTCGGACGGATGGATCCGGTGAGTCTGTACAGACCAGCGGATCCATCCGTTGGGATGGATTCCAGCGGATAGATTTGATAGCATGTCATCAAATATTTATCCGCTGGAAATCCATCCCAGGGGATAAATATCCGCGGAAACAGATCCGCTGGAGTGTACACACCATAGGATCTATCCGCTGAAACCCATTCGCTGGGATTTTTCAGCGGATGGATTCTATCGTGTGTATGGGGCCTTAGTGACACTTTTTGGGGACCAGTGACAGCAATATAGCGATCAGTGTTTTTTTTTTTTTTTTTTTAAAGCACTGTCACTGTATAAATGACACTGGCAGGAAAGGGGTTAATATCAGGGGCAATCAAAGGGTTAAGTGTGCTCCTAGGGAGTGCTTTCCAACTGTGGGGCAATGCTGTGATTGGAGGAAAACAGAGATCCGTGTTTCTCCATTTCTTCCCTCACAGAACGGCGGTCGCCTCGTTTACATAGGCAGACCACCACTCTGACTCTCCTGTGTCCAATCACAGCGGGAGCAGGGCCCCGGTGGTGCGCCCCAGAGCCGAGGAGAGGTTTAAGTACAGGTACATGATTTTGCGCTTAAGGGCCACCCTGCTGCAGTATATGTACGCAGGGCCGCTGATAGGGGGGGACCACCAGTCCTCCTGTAGGGGGCCCAAACAGCAGGGGAATTAGTGTGATTTGGTGGAGGGGCAGTTACAGAAGAATGCCCTATGCAGCTCTCTGAAGCAGCTGAAAGCCATTTTCTACCCCTTCTGCCGGCTTTCAGCTGCTGCAGGGAGAGACACAGATACAGGGCATCATTCTGGTAATTGCTTCCCCGACACTGACACTGATTCACCTCCCTGTTCTGCCTGCTTCTGATCAATCCCCCTCCCCGTGTGTCCCCCACTGTGAATATATATTTTTTTATGTAAAAAAAACAAATAAAAGGGCTAATTCACACAGGTTTAATGTTAAGTTTGTGTCCACTAATAATGAATTTAGTGTATTTTTTGTGAAAATATGGTCTTGATATATTGGGGGGCCCTGCCAGGAAGGCTGTACGGGGCCCCGTGATTTCTAACAGCAGCCCTGTATGTACGTGGGGCAGTCCTTAAGTGGTTAAAGCCGTGTCCAGCCCGATGAGATCAGAATTGGCAGATAGCAGTACACTTCAAATCCTACCAACTGCCTATATGAAGCTGAAGTATTGTGGTTCCTGCATGGGCTCTAGCTCACTCCTTTAAGCGGCCTTTAATATCCAACCTGGCTTTTAGCGGAATGAGTTGTTTCCTGGACAGACAGTGCCCCTTCCCTAGTGACAACCTATCACTACATTGGAGGAACATGTACAATGCTAAAAAAAAGCAATATTCTTTCAAAAAGCATAAAAAAAAAATTGCGCTAAAGTGTAATATAAATCAGCAAGAGCTGCACCTAAAGATCATCCGAATACATAGAATGATTTAAAAACATATGAAAAATATTGTGCACTTCCTGACAAAAATATTAATATAATACGGTTCAAATTGTAATGAGGAACTATAGAAAACATGTGAAAAATTTTCAATCAATGCAAATATATGAATAAATAAATAAAAAATAATGGCCCATATACATCAACAAATTGATGTGTCACCAATGTGTTCAGAAAAAAAGGCAATTTTATTTCCATTTCTTCTATGCACTCCAAAGCCACCAACAGCGTGAAAAGTACTGCATATTCCAACACAGACTCGTGCCCTTCACCATACTAAAAGCCTCTTACCGGATCAATTGGATCCCCAATTACAGAGATCAAACCAGCATGATACACGGACACTTCCAGGTGTCCTGTGGTTAACTGGATCTGGTCCAATAGATCCCGAGCAAAAGGTATCCAGTGGCTCCAAATACCAAAATTCCAGGTCACATTTATCTCATACAGCCGCAATAGAGGACGCACAAAGGACGCACATAGCATAAATACTAATAGATGTAGGTTTATTATTAAAAAGTAGAAAGGTACTCACATTGATAAAATTTTACACATGCGATCAAAAAGTAGACACTTTGCCAACAATTGGCATCAGCAGGCCTAATGACGATACACGCTCTGGCCCTTCCCAACGCGTTTCAGGGAAGTCAGTAGGAATGAAATGGAAAGTATGGAGATTAAATCACTAACAGGGACACTATCATTAAATAAAAAATGTAATATTCAAAGTTGCTAATGATTAAGCATAACCTTATTGTGTGAAACACACCTTGGGTATTCTAATTAAAGGCATTTGGAACCTACGTCATGTGCAGCAATTTCTTCTCGACACTATTCACGGAGGCGAGCCGTGGCTAGCACTCACCCGGAGGTTCCATCAGCCTCATCCACATTTACCTGAAGCAGCAAATTTTCTTTACTTTGAACTCAAGCCTTAACTTCATTGCACACAGTAAGCTTCTCACAGTGTGCATCTGAACCTGTAGCAAGTCAAACTGAGCCTGCCTAATTTCCTCGCTAGAGGACTCCAAAATCATCTAGCCTTTCCTCCTGTCCTTGCTGTCCCGGCCAGCTCCTTTCATTCAATAAATATCAGTATTTCACTCATGCATCACATGTGGGCGTTATCTAGGGTGGTCTGTATTCCAATACAGTAAATCTGGGAATGCCCACTCCTTCAGATTGACATCCATACTGCAAAGAGCCAGTCTACTGCTTGCATTAGATCGGAGGGCTCTTTAAGTGGAACTAATGTCTCCATACTTCCCTCTCCAATGGTCCTGCGCTGGGATCTTCTTCTGAGTGCCACTCTTTGTGCCTCTTCATTGACCAGTGGCGGATAACGTCCCTCCTGTGCATCTGCAGAAGGCTGTCATCCCAGCACTCGGAGACCATCCCAGCACTGTAATCTGAGCTGCGAATGCACGGCTCAGTTTACAGTGCCGGAGCAGACAGCAAGCAGTGCATGTCTCTTCTACAATAAAAGCCTGCCTGCTCACAGTTTTTTACTGCAGGACTTTAATTAAAGCGGAGTTCCAGTACAACACACACTCACCTGTCTCAGGATCCAGTGATGTGGCTGCCTGAACCCTTGTTCTCTCCCTCTCCTCTCCCCGGAATAACAAGTCTGGGCACTGGGCTGTGACAGCTAGCGGCTTCACAGTCGGATGTGCACTGCTCATGCGCAACCCGTGCTGCACCTCTTCAATGGTTGGGTAATCTTCTGGGTCCTGTGACGTGTCCCAGAAGACTGCAGTAAGGCAGAGGGAGAACTTTTGCTTGGATCACCTATGTGGACTGAGCAGGAGCGGGTACCTTTCAAAACTAGGTACCTGCTTCCTCCCCAAAAATGACATGCCAAATGTGGCATAGGAGGGGGTGAGGGAGTAAATCAGAACTTCCCCTTTTGGGTAGAGCTCCGTTTTAACTTCAGCTTTAAAAATACATATAAAGTATAATACTTACCATTACCATCTTTGGTTTCACCCTTAAACCATGCTTTGCTCAGCTGCAGACCTAGAGCCTTCTATAGAATCTTCTGTATCTAAGACTTCCAGGTGAATCCAATGCTTGGGTTTCCCCCACTGCTCCCCCAAAGGGAGGAACTAGTAGCCAGGACAGAGGATAACCACAGGACACATCAGGGAGACACAGACATCCAACCCAATCTGGAACGATTACCCAAGCCAAAGAGACTACTCTTTCCACCGGGTACTGGGAGAACTATCACAAGCTATAGGGCTACATTAGGAGGTTAAAGCGGAGGTTCACCCAAATAACATTTATATCAGACCAACTTCTTTATACTTCTAACATGTACAGTCCGCAATTTTTTTTTTTTTTTAGGCTGTACATACCTTCTAATCTATATTTGCAATCCGGCTTCCGGGTACTTCTCCCCGCGGGAGTAGGCGTTTCTATGCTGAGGAGGCATGTCATCTGGGAGGTCGCCCAGATGATTGACAACGTTTCAGAAAAAGTTCTCCCTGGCGGATAAGGCCCCGCCCCCCGTATTGCGTAGGCACGAACAGGCAGAGCTGCGAGTCGGCTCTATACGGCGCCTGCGCACCGACTAGGAGCCGTGTAGAGCTGACTGCGCAGGCGCCGTATAGAGCTTCTTCATGTTCGGCTTCTTTCGGAAACGCTGTGTTTTGTGACGCGCCTACGCAATACGGGGGCGGGGCCTTATCCGCAGAGAAAAACTTTTCTGAAACAACGTCAATCATCTGCCTGGCCTTCAGGTCCTGGCAGAGCACTTCGACACATTGGCACAAGATTTCCTGCAAATGTGCAAACACGGCACAGAAAACAAATTGTTTGCGCGTGCACAGGGGTGGGGCCACGTGTGAAGAGGCGTCGCGGGGCTCAGTCGGGAACCAAAGCCCTGCGGCACATCTGTACATCTGCAGAATTCCGGGTGGGGGGAAGCGAATGTCATTCTTGTCAAGGCAAGAAATGTGAAAGTGCTTCTTTGTAGGCCAAGAAATCTATTAAATAATAAAGGAAATAATGGGGGCAAAAGGGACCAGGGACAGTGGCTGATACTGATCCTATAGCAATCCCTCCCCCTAGGGTTGATGGACTATCTTGGTACGATAAAAACAACATACATATTATGCAAAAGGAAAATGTATTACATATAAAAATTACACAATTTAATACATTGTTAAAATTGAGAAAGCAGAAGCTCAGGGTTCCCCCAAGCGTTATCGGTTATTGCAAACATATGGAATGGTCTGGGTCTCGACTAGTTTCACGGTATAACCGCTTCCTCAGGAGGTCCACTCCATTATTAGGTGGTCAAGTGCGGGACCAAAACCGCCCGAACAAAGTACCCCACGCGGTGGACATGGGGGATTATGCAGAGATCTCAAATAGTTGTTTAAGATGGTCGGGTGGATACCAAGCCAAAAGATGGTTAATGGTGGTATGGAGGCAGAAAGACAGGTGGAATTGGGGACGCCCGCTTATACCACTGACTGAGTTATCTGAAAGGGTAAAGGGGTATATAGGTCCGGCAATGCGGTTGACTAACCAAAACGGATTATGGGGTTCCATGAATTTGCTGGAAGGTTAGGGATAGCAGCCTCCTGTGTCTGCCCCACATCTAGGAATCACCAGTGGAGAGAAAAAAATTAAAAAACAAATGCGAGAGGGGCAGGACAAAATTAAGAATAATTAAAGGCTGAAGGTCCTTTTTATAATTGACCCAAAAGACCCATGGCATCGTGTGACAGAAAATAAGTAATGTGGGGACAGCTTTGGATTGAAGGTGGCTAGTGCAGCAAAATCTTTTTTTTTTTTTTCACTGGTTCTCTGCTTTAAGAAGCGGATCTAAAGATTACAAGTAGACTATACAGACCTACACATAGGACGGGGAACTTTTAGACTTTATATCTTCAAACACTTCTGCGGAATATCTACCTCAGAGTGAACGTGAAGCTTAATGTGTTATTTTTTTCTTTTCATACAGGTAAAACTAGCTCCATGCAGCGATCATTTTTCTTCTACCGTCTCCTTTAGCTAATTATGCTACTGCCAGTAGCCAAATCAAACAAGAAGAGGAGAAAGGTCCTGCTTTACTTGTGCTCTAGGTAACTGCTGAAGAAGTCGCTTGGGACCTAAGGTTCTAGCCTTTGAAGTGGCTTTGCTTGGCTTGTGCCAAGTTACAGAGCAATGCATTTTTTTGACAGGCATAAATAAAGTTCAAGCTCTTTGCTGCAAGACCCGTAATGTGAATTTTATGAAGAAGTGTCAGCTAATGGTTGCTATTGTTTACCGCTTTTCCTTGAGAAGGAATAAGCCATCTTTTTTGGCTAGGCGTCCACAGATTTATAGGCCAATAGAAAATTATAGCCTGGCTGTTCTTGTTAAAATTACAGTCACTTTTAACACTTGAAGAGCCAGATAGATATGACTTAACGTAAGAGTCAATCAAGATAAAATGCTCAGACATGGGCAGATTTGGTCATTTATTGGCGAATGATAAATGCATAAAAAACATGTTGAAGTTGCACCAACAATATTTTGTGAGGATCTTCCAATATTTTAACCCCCCTTAAAACTGGTGCCTGCCGGCCCTTTAAGGGGTTTAGAATGCAGGGAGGGGGAGCGTGACCGAAGTGATTAGCTGTCTCGGCGGTCACTTGATCGGAAAGCTCCCGATCACAAGCAGCGAACAAGAGCTTTCCGTTAGCTGCTGGTTACGCAGGGCGTGCACTCTCAGCACAGCTTTTTCAGAACTACTGCCCACAAATATACGGCCGCTCTGCGCCAAGGCCTGGCCCCTGAGAGGCCACTTTTGTGTGCGCTTAGAGGTTAAATAAATATCTATATTAAAGGGGAGGTTCACCCTAAAAATGACTTTCTAGTATTACATTGGCCCCCCACATTACAATACAATTATGCCTATTATGTGTTTTTTTTTGCGCTGTATATACCTTGATACAGCTTATTCACCTGTGGCTTCCGGGTTGCGAGTCCCGCGGGAGTGGGCGTTCCTAACATGCTGTTGATTGACGTGATGACAAAAAACGAGCTCCCCCCGTCGCGTAAGCTGCATTACGATTGCCGAAAGGAGCCGAACGGCGGTGCGCAGGCGCAGTATAGCGCCGACTCGCCGTTCGGCTCCTTTCGCCAATCGTGACGCTGCTTACGTGACGGGGGGAGCTCGTTTTTGGTCATCACGTCAATCACCAGCATGTTAGGAACGCCCACTCCCGCGGGACTCGCAACCCGGAAGCCACGGGTGAGATAGCTGTACCAAGGTATGTACAGCATACAAAAAAACATAATAGGCATAATTGTATTGTAATGTGGGGGGCCAATGTAATACTAGAAAGTCGTTTTTAGGGTGAACCTCCCCTTTAAAACGCATCTATGTTCAAAATGTAAAATGTATTAATTTGTAAACTGTATTTTAATTATTTTTAGCCTACTTCTATTTAACTCAGTTCATCCTTTGCGATTTGGAATTGCATGCAGAATTGCCACAATTCTGCCTTTGACTCCAAATTGCAGTGGCAATCGCAGCACAACATGTGGCACACATTTGGGTGCCATTGTCCTTTAATGGCACTCCAAATGCGATGCGATTCTGCTGCAATTGTGGGGCGGCAATTGCAGCAAACTACGCCTTTAATAATCACATGAAGCTTGCTTCTTTTCGGGGTGAAAAATGTGCATAGGGCACTCCATTCATGTGAATGGGCTTGCCTCTATGCAAGATGCAAAACTGTGTGCAAGTTGCTGAAATAAAATCATGAGTGTTCCTGCTACGCAAAAATGTGAATGATCCTAAAGTTTGTAAACTTACTTTGTGAAGATCCCACACATTTACTTACAGGAATTCTGTAACACATATTCACTATGCCCTATTGATAGGCACTGCCGTGTCACACTTTTCACAGAACCTGCCCTCTGAAATACAGAAGTGCTGAGGAGGAGGAATTTTAGGAGGTGGAAGTCAGTACAGGAATCGCAGCTTGCAGGTCTTTCATCAGAGTCGGTGACGAATCAGAATGTGAAATGGAAGTGACGCTCCGTCGCCGCCATCTTGCTACACACCGCACTCCTCAATAGTAACGATACACTGAGAAGGGGAAAGCGGACATCTTTTTACACCCACCAGAGTTTTGCATTTTACACTTTTTTTTACAGTAAAGTCAGTTTATATAGTGATATACAGTACTTAGAACTCGGTCTTGTTGATGTTGAATTTTAAAAAGCAGCAATGTTCTGTCAGTTTTGCAAACCTGTGAGATCAGCAGGTTTGCCGCTGCTTTTAAAATTCAACAACTAACCAGTAAGAGTTCCAAGTATTGTATTTCACTATATAAACTCACTTTACTGTTAAAAATAAGTGTAAGATGCATAACTCTGGTGGGTGTAACAAGATGTCCGCTTCCCCTTCTCAATGTATCGTTACTATGGAGGAGTGCAGGGCATAGCAAGATGGCAGCAACGGAACGTCACTTCCATTACACATTCTGATGGGTCACCTAATCTGATGGAACAGAGGCAGCAAGGTACCATGGGATATATAGTCCTTAGAAAGTGAAAGTAAACAGCAGAGGAGACGCTGCAAAGCATGCAGGGAATTCAGGAAGTTGTGGAAAGAGATCGCCAGCAGACAGACAGCACCCACAACATGAAAGGAGATTTTTCAAGTAAGCTTAAACTAGATTGCCATTAAAAAAATATTGTTTGTATTGCCATTACAATGCTGATGTATGTTATACAATGAAAACAATGCTACTTGGCCCCTGTACAAGCCAAACATATGTTGCAGTTGATGTGCTAAGGTAGGGATTGGGAATCTCCACAGATTAAAGGCCACATTCATAGAGGAGTACCTATATGTAGACCTGTGTGAAGGGCCATCTTTGCCCACATCTGGGAACCCGAACTTACACATCTGTCAATTTGGGACTAGCAGCTATGACAGTGCAGCTATGACAATG
Source organism: Rana temporaria (assembly GCF_905171775.1). Lineage (NCBI taxonomy): Eukaryota > Metazoa > Chordata > Amphibia > Anura > Ranidae > Rana > Rana temporaria. Next base: position 397,475,886 of record NC_053491.1, read on the forward strand.
GGACAGCCTGGCGTGTGGATGTACAAATACCTTGTGCATCGCTTGCGGGCAAAGATGGCCCTCTGCACAGGTGTACAGAAATGCCCACATGATTAAGGCCTTTTTGCAGTCACAATATGTACCTAGGTGCATACAAGGACTTCTATTATTTTATATGGCAGCTGCCTATATAGAATATGCTGTATGCACAGTATTAGGTTCAAGGAGAATTGGAAGATGTGCCAGCCCCGGACAGGCAGTCCAGTGATAAATTACTTCTTCTATGGGATTCAGTACCCCAAAAAACATGACTGTCCTCTAACCCAACCTTTTTCAACTAGGGCACCTTGAGGTTTCTTCAAGGGTGTCTTGGAAAGATGCCCAAAAATGGTGTATAAGCCAGCGTGTGGATAAAGGGTGCCTTTTTAGTTACACAAAGCTACGGGTTTGTATTGTGCACCATTACAATCTTCTAGCTGCTAGTGTCCTAATCCAGGGATGAAACGATAATCCTGTCATTTTAGAAAACTTTGGTTAGGCCTCATCTAGAGTACTCTGTATAGGTGTGGTCACCAGTCCTCTGTAGGGACGTACTGGAGCTAGATAGAGTCCAAAGAAGGGCAACAAAACTAATAAGGGGACTGGCCCCCCTTAATTATGAGGAACGACTACAAGCACCAAATGTATTCTCGCGGGAGAAGCAACGCTTGAGAGGGGACACGATAGTGATGTACAAATACCTCAATGGTGATCCCAGCATAGAAAAAAAACAACTATTCAGCCTCAGGGAGTGTACAAGGACATGGGGCCACACAAGGAGTTTGGAGGAGAAGCGTTTTAACCTTAAACTGCGCCAGGGGGGTTTTCACCGTCAGAGCAATAAGGATGTGGAACTCTCTTCCACAATCGGTGGTGGCAGCGGGGAGTATGGATATTTTTAAGACTCTTGGATGTGCATCCTAAAAAGCACAACATACAGGCATATGGGAAATAATTATAGACACTGACACACGTGCACCTACACAGGTTGAACTGGATGGACTATTGTCTTTTTTCAACCTTACCTACTATGTAATGACCAATAGCATCATCAGTTGATGAGGAGGATGTCAATCACCTCTTTGTTTAACCCTCCCTTGCCCCTCTCCATCAGCGTTGGGGGTCACATTAGCTGAGTGATGGAGAAAAACTTAGGGAGAAGAGAAACATTGGAATACTAGTCAGTACCAATTTGCAGAAGTGTATTTGCGTTGGAGGAATAAAATCACCTCTAATGTTGGGTGTCCTACTTGGACTTGTGGATGTTGTTGCATTATGTAAAACTTTAAGAATAGCTTTTACATTTTAGAATGGGGTGCCTCAAAACTGTCCATCATTTTTAAAGGGTGCCTTGAAATTGTCCATCATTTTTAAAGGGTGCCTTGAAATTGTCCATCATTTTTAAAGGGTGCCTTGAGATTGTCCATCATTTTTAAAAAGGTGCCTTGACTAAAAAAAGGTTGAGAAACCCTGCTCTAACCATAGTTTTCAATGGTGCTGGTAAAGCACATCCTACCAAATTGTGTCTTTTTTACTACCACTTCTTATCCTCCGTTATCTTACTTCCTCCTGACAGTGCTAACCCCCTTTTCTCTGTAACTGCAGTTTATTTTTTTCCCTTTCACAAAATTTAGCTGGGTGACTGGCTCACGGAACTTTAATATAAAATGATGGTGTTTTATAATAAGCCGTGGCTGGTCTTTCCTAGAAAATGCATATCTATTCCTCGTGTCTCATTTCCCCCAGTTCCTTCACAATGCAACCACTTGCAAGCATGGCTCTCACTCGTTTTTTCCATTCTATAAATGTAGCACATTTTGCAGTTTCCACAAATTTTGAAAATGAATGTGTAATTCTATGATCATGGAAAAGGAATAATAAGAAAATAATATAAATTGCTAGAAGTAACAATGTATAAAACATTTACTAAGTGATGACTTACAAATTAAGGCATTTTAACTATGTCCCAGTCTGGCCATACTCACTACCAGTGGAACCAAGTTCGTTTTCGCTATACCTCTCCCATAAAGAAGTACAAACACAGAAGCAAAATCCTCAGTGCACATTTGTGGATGGAACTTCAAATATAGTAAACAGAAGTATGTCTTGGAGTGAAATTCTAGGCAAAAATCAGAATCTCAATATCCTAATTACAGTGAAACCTCAGATTGTGAGCGCATCGAGGCCTTCGGGTAATGACTGCGCTCCCAATAAGCATTTTTATAAATAAATAAGTAAATAAATAAATAAATGTGGATTACGAGCGTTTTGCAATATGATCAGTGTTGAAAAAATAAATAAAAATGTCTTACTCGTTTGCAAGCGTGGTCTTGCAAGACCAGCAGGATTCAAGCCTCTTGGGTATACAGTACCGCATTTAGCCAGAGGTGCGGGGGTGACAGTGACGCTCAAACACACTCCGTTCCCGAGTGACTCTGAGCATCTCCGAGCATCTCCAGTGCCCCCGCACCTCTGGCCACATGCGGTACTGCATAGACAAGCAGTGGCTGTGGAACGGATTATCCAAGTTTCCATTATTTCCTATGGGGAAACTCGCTTTCATATACGAGTGCTTTGGATTACAAGCATACTTCTGGAACTAATTATGCTCGTAACCCAAGGTATTACTGTATATCCCCCATACATTCAGTACAGTCTGTCCTACATTACTCCCAGCCCTAGAATCTTGGTATTTGTACCCATCTGAGGACTGTGTGAAATGACCGATTATGTTATATGTAAACAAACAATACAAAAATAAATCTTATTCGCTCTCTTTTGGCCTGCTAAAAATACAAATAAACATGTTTTTTTCTATCCTTTGGTAGATGAAGAACACACCTGTTGGTCCTGCCACAAATCATGTGAGCTGCCCTCTACCTTGTGCATAGTTTACTTTTTTGATATGGGGGTCATCCAGTGAGACCCCCAACATCACCAAAGGGCCACACATTAATTTCAATGAATATCAGAGACAGCAGACACACAACAGGATATAGCAAAGACTATAGGCATGATACAAGAGATGGTCAGAGATTGGAGACATGATACGAGAGATGGTCAGAAACTGCGTACAAATCAAGACATAGTCAGAGATTGGAGACGTGATACAGGAGATGGTCAGAGATTGGAGACATGATACAGGAGATGGGTCAGAGATTGGAGACATGATACAGGAGATGGTCAGAGATTGGAGACATGATACAGTAGATGGTCAGAGATTGGAGACATGATACAGGAGATGGTCAGAGATTGGGGACATAATACAAGACATGGTCAGAGATTGGAGACATAATAAAAGAGATGGTCAGACATAGCAGACATAATACAAGAGATGGTCAAAGATTGTGGACTTTATACAAGTCAGATACTATGGACATACTGTGCTGCAGGTGACTGTCGGACACTGTGAAAATGCTATAGAAGTTGTTGGAGACTGGGGACACACATTAGGAGACACATTACATAAGACTGCTAGAAATCACTACAACAACAGGGCAAAATGAAAAAACGGATTAGTGTCTGCAAAGGCTTTAAAGGCTGCACAAAATGTTCCAAAGGGTGGCATGTGGCCAGCAGGCTGCAGGTTGGGCACCAGGGCACTAAATCAATGGCATCAGAAATATAAAATTAACTATGTACCACATGGTGTTCAGGAGTTTTGGTCTGGAGATAAACGCCTGAAACCAAGTAAAATTATTGGTACTTAACCACACCTCAAACTGTGACTGTCAGCTACGGTTTAGAAAGCCTGATGCTGCGTACACACGACCGTTTTTCGGGTTCTAAAAAATTACGTTTTTAAGAGTCTAGAAAAAACAAAGTTTTTTTCAACCCGATCATTAAAATGGCCTTGCCTACACACAATCGTGAAAAAAAAAATGCTCTAGCAAAGCGCGGTGACGCACAACGCGTACGACAGCACTATAAAGGGGAAGTTCCATTTGGATGACGCCACCCTTTGGGCTGCTTTAGCTGATTTTGTGTTAGTAAAAGACGATTCGTGATTTTCGGTCTGTTACAGCGTGATGAATGTGCTTACTCCATTACGAATGGTAGTTTTACCAGAACGAGCGCTCCCGTCTCATAACTTGCTTCTGAGCATGCGCAGATTTTTCATGTCGTTAAAGCCTACACACGACCATTTTTTACAACCTTAAAAACGACAACGTTAAAAACGTTGTGAAAAATTAGAGCATGTTCGAAAGTTTTTTTGGCCATTTTTTAGAACCCGAAAAATGCTCTGAAGCCCACACATGATCGTTTTTAATGACATTTAAAAAAAAAAAAATCATTTTTTACAACCCGAAAAATGATTGTGTGTACGCAGCATAAGCCCTTTCCTTCCACATGAGACCTTTTATCTGCTGGTATAGCAGGCCTGGAAAAATGTCCAATGGGCCATGTATCGAACCAGAACCTAAGCCTTACCTCTTGGTCCTAGTGAAATTTTTTTTTTTTTTTAGCTATTTAATATAGCCTTAGATGTCACACACTGGCTTCTGAACCCCAAATGAATTGCTTATACTTATGGGTAAAATGGAACTGTGACATCTGGTAAGCTTCCAATGCACTGAAAATGGGTTTTGTTAGGGACCCCATTTCTGGTCTTGGCAGTGCAAAGCCAATTTTAGACTTAACAACAACCAGAAAAGTATTTTCAGTTAACTTTATATTCATAAGGAATTCCAGGGTAGGTATTTATAAGACAAGTGACAAAGAAACCGGCTTATGATTTGCATGTATAAAATTCTGTCTGCCTATCGAGGCTGACAGATAACATTCCAGCCGCGCAATGCAAATCCCTTCAAAGGTAGCAATTATTTGACAGTTCTCACATGCACATCAAATGAATTATTCTCCGGTCTCCATTTTTCTTTGGATGTACACGGAAAAGAGGAAAAACACTGGAAAACCAACATAAAAAAAAAAACTTCATCAAATATCACAGATCATGCCAAGGCAGAGACTGGTAGTCAAGGAATGTTAATGATCTAGGTCATTCTGCCTCTGCTCTTCAGTTAATGTGATTTATCGGTTTAGTGCTGGATCCATTGAACACTGGCAGATTTTAAACCAGGGGTGGCTGAACTTCAGTTTTACTCACGACATAGACAACCACTTTAATTATCATGTACAGTGCCTTGAAAAAGTATTCATACCCCTTGAAAATGTTCTACATTTTGTCATGTTACAACCAAAGACGTAAATCGAAATATTGGGATTTTGTGTGATAGAACACCACAAAGTGGCACATAATTGTGAAGTGGAAGGAAAATTATAAATGGGTTTCAACATTTTTTACAAATAAATATCTGAAAAGTGTGGCGTGCATTTGTATTCAGCCCCCTTTTACTCTGATACCCCCCAACTAAAATCTAGTGGAACCAATTGCCTTCAGAAGTAACCTAATTAGAAAATAGCATCCACCTGTGTGTAATTTAATCTCAGTATAAATACAGGATAAGGAACATACCAGACAGGTCAGGGATAAAGTTGTGGAGAAGTTTAAAGCAGGGTTAGGTCATAAAAAAAATATCCCAAGCTTTGAACATCTCACGGAGCACTATTCAATCCATCATCCAAAAATAGAAAAAGAGAATGGCACAACTGCAAACCTACCAAGATAGGGCCATCCACCTAAACTTTTAGGCTGGGCAAGGAGAGCATTAATCAGAGGCACAGCCAAGAGGCCCATGGTAACTCTGAAGGAGCTGCAGAGATCCACAGCTCAGGTGGGAGAATCTGTCCACAGGACAACTATTAGTCGTGCACTCCACAAATCTGGCCTTTATGGAAGATTAGTAAGAAAAAAAGCAGTTTCTGAAAGAAAGTCATGAGAAGTCCCGTTTGCGAGAAGCCATGTGGGGGACACAGCAAACATGTGGAAGAAGGTGATCTGGTCAGAGGAGGCCAAAATTTTACTTTTTGGTCTAAAAGCGAGTGTGGTGGGAAACTAACACTGCACATCACCATGAACATGGTGGTGGCAGCAGCAGGTTGTGGACATGCTTTTCTTCAGCAGGGACAGGGAAGTTGGTCAGAGTTGATGGGAAGATGGATGGAGCCAAATACAGGGCAATGGAGTTGGAGCTGTAATTGCAGAGAAAGGAGGTTCTACAAAGTATTGACTCAGGGGGGCTGAATACAAATGCACGCCACGTTTTTTACATTATTGTAAAATAAATTGAAAACCCATTTATCATTTTTCTTCCACTTCACAATTATGTGCCACTTTGTGTTGGTCCATCACATAAAATCCCAATAAAATAAATTTATGTTTTTGGTTGCAACCAGTTAGCTGGCAAACCATTAATAAGCCCCAATGTCCTTATCGTTATGTGCATCCACAAGCACACTTCTCCTAAAGAGGACAATAGAAGTAAATTCCAGGAAACCTGTATTTTGTCTCTTCTTATCTCTTGTGTACCAAGAGATAAGCAAACACATTTAATTTCACATGGCAAGCTTCATTCTCCATGGTGTAGATCCTAGGTCTGGTATTTTTTTTTTACGTCAGTTTATTCATCCGTCTATTTGTAAGTGAGAGGCAAAAAGAAACCTGCAGTGTCTGTTCCAGTATAACAAGCAGGACTGTTATGCCTAGTACACACGATCAGTTTTCCTGGCGGTAAAAAGTTCACCGGGAAAACCAAGGGGAAAACCGAGAACCTGCTTGGTAACTTTTTCCCCCTACACACAACCGGGTTTCCCGACAGCAAAACTGCCATGAGAGCTTTGGTCGGGAAACATGGCCGTGCGTATGCTCCACCACAGTCTTTTCCCATAGGAAAACTGCCGGCTTAAAAAACGGCGGGAAAAAAGAGAGCTGGTTCTCTTTTTTTCCTGGCAGTTTTTTGTTAGGAAAACTGCGATGGAGCATACACATGGCTGGGATTACCGGCAAGAAGCTCTCAAAGCAGTTTTCCCAACGGACGGGAAAACCGGTCGTGTGTATGAGGCATTAGAGCAGTGGTTCTCAACCTACTAATGCCGTGACCCCTTGATAAAATTTCCCAAGTTGTGGGGACCCCTAACAGTAAAATTATTTTTGTAGCGTGGGTTGTCAGCACCCAAGCCATGACAAGTAATTTTCTCCTAAACCACAGACATTTAGCGCTCCCCGAGTCCTTTTAATGGCAACTATAATCACACTCACTGTGTCTCCGGCTTCACTGTGTCTCTGACTTTGTGGTTTCTCGCAGCAGTGACACCTATGCCGAAATCAGGAGATGGGGTCTCCTTTAGCCCATCCCACTTCACATTCCTCACCAGTCAGCTGACCTCAAGTCTCTGCCCCAGCAATGCTGTGAACTGAATGGGCACCTGCGAAAAGGCTGAGTGGGGGGCCGTGGGCTCCAGGAACAACCCAGCTGGGCAGCCACAGGCTCCAGGGACAGCCTGGCTGGGTGGCTGCAAAAAGGCTGGGAGAGTGGTGCGGGCTTCAGGAATAGCCCAGGATTCGGTGACCCCTGGCAAATTGTCATTTGACCCCCGAGGGGGTCACGACCCCCAGGTTGAGAACCACTGCATTAGAGGAACACCATATTACTGATGTGTGATTGACCAAGTTCTTTTACATGTGACTGTTGAAATCCAAATTAACCTTTTGAAAGCTCCAACAAGTCAGTTTGAAGCGTACGCAATTAAAGGTGAGCATGTACTGTTGAAAATTGGAGATATTAAAGTGGTTCTTCACCTCAGAAACAAACATTTAACAGCTAAACATACTGTTATAATAATAGGATACTTACCTGTTCCAGGATCCACTGCGGTTCACACCTGAGCCGGCTCATCGGCCATCAGGCACCAGCATATTTACTTTGGTAAGCCAACTGTGGCTGCTTGGAGCTTCACAGCCGCCTTCCCGCTGTGCATGCTTAAGCCGAGCTGTGCTCTACGAATGGTTCTGCAGCTTTCTGGGACTTGTAAGCTTCTGCTTGGATCGTTGTGGCGATCCGACAGGAAGTGGAAGCATATACATGTCAAAAACAGGTACCTGCTCCCCCCTAAAAGAATGAAGTGCCAAAACTGAGGGGAGGAGGAGGCAGACAAGCAGCGCTTCCCCTTTTGGGTGATATTCCGCTTTAATTGACCATTTTATTTTGCCCTGAATTGGCCAAAGTTGTTTCCAAAGTAACAATGGTGCTAAAGAACAAACACTGGTATTTTTGCTAATCACTACAAGATAACTTTCAAGCTAAAAGCTATACATAGGTCAAGTACTGTAAGTCTGCGGGGGTCAGGCCATGTCATCTCTTTGAAACATTCATACGCATTTGTAATAAGTAAGGCCCCTTTCACAGTGTGCAGAGACAGACCAGTCGTCTGCCGCCTCAGTGGGGATCAACAGAGCAATCCCCGCTGAGCAAGCGGATGTTTAAAAACGGATCCTCACGGGATCCGCAGGTGTGAAAGGGACCTAATTCTGGCAGACAGTGTGCTTGTAATCATAAAAAATAAAGTAAAATAAAATCCAAGGTAATATTTAGCCAATAGTACAAACAAATCGCCACTGCCCCACCTATAACTGACCTTCGCAGCAAGGAGCACATGGAAAGGAGATGCAGGAGAGTCCTGTGTGTGCCTGTGACTCAGTTTCAAGTCTGAACTCAGACAAAAATTCAGACCTGAAACAGTGAATGGGGAACGCACCGGACCCCCTGCAGCGAGCCGCTCCACACTCAGTGTGAACCCAGCATTAGTCATGCCTAGGTGACAAACCAGTCACAACCAAGCAACCCCAAACTGATTGAATGTGGTATCCTAATACAGAGCTGAAAATAAATTGGAAAGTAACTTTGATTTTTTAAAACCAAACCCCAGGAGCCTGATCACTTTTGACCCTTTGCTGTCCCCATCTAGAATAAAAGGGCTTTTAAATGTAAAAAAACTAAAAACTAAAAAAACACCTTTATTTTTTGAGTAATTAATGCTTTGATTTTGTGTGAGGTCATTGGCTCCCAAAACAAAGGATCTCCCTGTAGTAAGGTTACCTGGTAAAACAAGCAATTACTTTGGTGACAAGAATAGTGGTTGGTAGAGTTGGTCTAACAGATCGGGCCGAGTAAAAGTTCGGCCCAAACATTGCTTTCAACCCCTTGTGACGTCATCGACCCAACATGCACCGGTTGGGGATGTCACAAGGAGGGCGGTGCCACCAGCTGGCCCCACCCTTACCTATACAGTGAGGAAAATAAGTATTTGAACACCCTGCTATTTTGCAAGTTCTCCCACTTGGAAATCATGGAGGGGTCTGAAATTGTCATCGTAGGTGCATGTCCACTGTGAGAGACATAATCAAAAAAAAAAAATCCAGAAATCACAATTTATGATTTTTTAACTATTTATTTGTATGATACAGCTGCAAATAAGTATTTGAACACCTGTCTATCAGCTAGAATTCTGACCCTCAAAGACCTGTTAGTCTGCCTTTAAAATGTCCACCTCCACTCCATTTATTATCCTAAATTAGATGCACCTGTTTGAGGTCATTAGCTGCATAAAGACACCTGTCCACCCCATACAATCAGTAAGAATCCAACTACTAACATGGCCAATACCAAAGAGCTGTCCAAAGACACTAGAGACAAAATTGTACACCTCCACAAGGCTGGAAAGGGCTACGGGGAATTTGCCAAGCAGCTTGGTGAAAAAAGGTCCACTGTTGGAGCAATCATTAGAAAATGGAAGAAGCTAAACATGACTGTCAATCTCCCTCGGACTGGGGCTCCATGCAAAATCTCACCTTGTGGGGTCTCAATGATCCTAAGAAAGGTGAGAAATCAGCCCAGGACTACACGGGAGGAGCTGGTCAATGACCTGAAAAGAGCTGGGACCACCGTTTCCAAGGTTACTGTTGGTAATACACTAAGACGTCATGGTTTGAAATCATGCATGGCACGGAAGGTTCCCCTGCTTAAACCAGCACATGTCAAGGCCCGTCTTAAGTTTGCCAATGACCATTTGGATGATCCAGAGGAGTCATGGGAGAAAGTCATGTGGTCAGATGAGACCAAAATAGAACTTTTTGGTCATAATTCCACTAACCGTGTTTGGAGGAAGAAGAATGATGAGTACCATCCCAAGAACACCATCCCTACTGTGAAGCATGGGGGTGGTAGCATCATGCTTTGGGGGTGTTTTTCTGCACATGGGACAGGGCGACTGCACTGTATTAAGGAGAGGATGACCGGGGCCATGTATTGCGAGATTTTGGGCAACAACCTCCTTCCCTCAGTTAGAGCTTTGAAGATGGGTCGAGGCTGGGTCTTCCAACATGACAATGACCCGAAGCACACAGCCAGGATAACCAAGGAGTGGCTCTGTAAGAAGCATATTAGGTCTCCAGACCTAAACCCAATAGAGAATCTTTGGAGGGAGCTCAAACTCCGTGTTTCTCAGCGACAGCCCAGAAACCTGACTGATCTAGAGAAGATCTGTGTGGAGGAGTGGGCCAAAATCCCTCCTCCAGTGTGTGCAAACCTGGTGAAAAACTACAAGAAACGTTTGACCTCTGTAATTGCAAACAAAGGCTACTGTACCAAATATTAACATTGATTTTCTCAGGTGTTCAAATACTTATTTGCAGCTGTATCATACAAATAAATAGTTAAAAAAATCATACATTGTGATTTCTGGATTTTTTTTTTTTGATTATGTCTCTCACAGTGGACATGCACCTACGATAACAATTTCAGACCCCTCCATGATTTCCAAGTGGGAGAACTTGCAAAATAGCAGGGTCTTCAAATACTTATTTTCATCACTGTATATGAACTGTCAAACAGCAAGCCAGGCAATCGGCGGTTTGCCTTAGTAGACGGCGGAGAGTTTTTTTTACTTTTCGTGTCTGACGGGCGTCGCAATTGTCGATGTATTTACATCGGGGAACACTGTTTTTTTTTAATAAAGAAATTGTCAAAAACTGTCTCTATGTTTTAATTACTTTTTGACACTTTTTTGGCAAATGGGTAGGGGGGAGGGGTTCTGTGGGGGCCTTGTAAAAGAGAGCTCCCAGATTCCAATAAGCACCATGCCCACATACCCACACAACCACAGCACAGGGTTGTGGGGATGAGGCCCTTGTCCCTATCAACATGGGGACAAGGGGCAGAGCCCCGCCCCAAAGCACGCACCCCCATGTGGCCTGGTATGGTTCAGGGGTGCTCGCTCGTCCCCCCCCCCTCCTGGCCTTCCAAGCTGCTTGCTCAGATAAGGTCCTGGTATGGACTGGAGGGGGGACCTATGCCGTTTAAAAAAAAAAAAAAAAATCCATTTCCGGCAGTGGTATTGTATTGTCAGCAAATTAAATCTCATTTCATTCATTTTTTTTTTCTTTTAGCCTTGGTTACTAGGCAGACAGAGAAAGTCACATCCGATGTGTACATCTAGGTGGAAATAGATGTCCACCTTATTTTTAATGGTGCCATGGGACTGCGGGGGGTGTGGTTCTTTAAATTGGGTCAGGACCAGGTTCTATGGAGATCACACATGTTCACAGAAGGAAGCCGATAAAAGCACATTGCTTCTGTAATCATACAGAGCAGAAGATATGACTAGGAGCCATTTTGCCATAGGGAGGAAACAGCGGTACTCAGTTTCAAAACCAAACCAGGAAACGGAGACATGTTTGAGGGGTACAAAGAACGGTAGAACGCACTTTATAAACACATGGATAGCCTATTGGGTTGTCCTGGCTGAAGTTCAGCTTTTAACTTAGTCCTGAAAATAGGAGTATTTACAAAAAGTCAAGTCACCTGTACATAAAATGAGTATTTTGCAGAAAATGTCAGCAATATATTTTAGCTGAAGTGATGTCTCAGTCCTGATTGGTGTTCCTCTCATGTATTTCTAAGGTGAGGGCACTGTAGCAGCTGTGGTGGCAAATCCTGAACAGTCACACAGTGAGTGCATGGTGTGCGGTATAAGACCTGTACACCGCAGGCCGGGAAGGAAAGTGATGCATGGCACTTGGTAAACACACTAGCACAAAGGTCAAAGTCAGCTTCGGCCTCTGTGTAAATACTGCAGCGTAACATTCAGGTTTAGTAGTGCGATTTGCAGGCAGGCCAGACTGACCTTGTTCTGCTGATAGTACATCAGAGGTACATTTACAGTGCACCTGTGATGACACCTCTATGATGTATCCAGGATGTAAGGTGTGGAGTCTGGAGATGAAGAGCAGACAGTCCACGCCTACACCTGTGATTCATACTACAAACGCCTCCTCCTGCTCTCATTCCCAAAGAGGGGAGTTGTCCCTAATCATCGTCTCCTCTGCCCCCTCCCAGCCACGTGCTGCCAGGACTGGTGAGAAATTGCGTGCTTGTTATCAAAGGAATGCAGAGCGATAGGTAAGACATACATATCCAACTGCATTTTGCAAACGAACAAACCAATGTTTTACTCTGGCTACGTGCTTAAAGCAGAACTCATGACAAATATTTGTTTTAATTAGACTGTGCTGTGTCACAAAAAGTTATGGAAAGTCATTGAAGAGGGTGGAGGTCCACTTTAAGTCTCATGAGGTATATGCCATGTCCAGCGTTGCTGCCCTTTCATTTATGTTTACCGTTTTATTCATACTGGGAAGTACAGCTCTCCCTATACTTCTGGCCCACTGTGGCTATGAGAGCTATGGTCCGCTCTAGTGTCATTTACCCTCTCTCCTCTTCCCTCATCTATTCACAGAACACCTTGTACTTTCACAAAATACAAGGAATTCTGTGAACGGACAAGTGGAGGGGGTAGATACATGACAGTATGTCTTCTGTTTATGAATGCCACAGGTCTCATGCTGTACCTCCTGGTAGGAATAAAACTGTGAACATTAAAGAAAAGGCAGCGACACTGAAGGTGGCATACACTTCATGAGAGTTATTGCGGACAAGTGGACGTTCACCCTCTTCAATGACTTTTCAAGATTTTTCCTCCTCCTCCCTACCTGTTATACAAGTGGACATTTAGACCCCTTTCACACCGAGGAGTTTTTCAGGCGGTACAGCGCTAAAAATAGCGCTGCTATACCGCCTGAAAAACTCCTGCACTGCATTCTCATTGTGAAAGCCTGAGGGCTTTCACACTGAGGCGATGCGCTGGCGGGAGAGAAAAAAAAATCTCCTGCCAGCAGCATCTTTTGGAGCGGCGTGTATACCGCTCCTTCTCATTTAAAACAATGGGAAACCGCGGCAATACCGGCGGCAATGCGCCTCTGCAGAGGCGCATTGCGGGCGGTATTAACCCTTTATCGGCCACTAGCGGGGGTTAATACCGCACCGCTAGCGGCAGAATCCCACGGCAAATCCGACGGTATAGCGCCGCTATTTTTAGCGGCGCTAAACCGCCACTGCGCCTCCCGCCCCAGTGTGAAAGGGGCCTAAGGCTGGGTTCACACTGGCTGCCGCTGCAGCCACCGCTCACAGCAGGGACACCAGTGCGGGACTGTTCAATTTCATGTGCAAATCAGGGTGGAATTTTTCGCACCTGAAAAGGACCAGAAGATGCAGCGGACCCTTCTGCAATTCGGACTGTGGCTGCCCCGGAGGTGTGTAAACTGGCTCCACTGAGAGCCGGTCACACTCTCCTGTCATGTGAATTGAATGTGGGGTAACCGCATCCAATTTGCATCAGTGTAAACCCAACCTTACACTTGTTTTTAAATGTAAAATACTTTTTTTTGCAGGACCCAACTCCGCACTTCTGGCTTTTTTGCCTAGGAGGGAATGACATCTGTGACGGACTCCGGACACCCTGACTGGGTATCTTCACCAAGAAGCTGCTTCCCAAGCTCTGGAACACAAGATCAGCGAATCTGGCTATAGCAGGGTTTGACAAATTTACTTGGAATCTAGAAGCCAGCTAAAAAAGTTAGGAGCCAGAAAACGCACCCCGTCCTGACGAGCTTGCGCGCAGAAGCGAACACAATTTTGAAGCATGACATGTTGGGTATGAATTTACTTGGGGATAACTTTACTATTGTCTTATTTTTTAATTAAAAAAAGTGTAATTTTTTCCCCAAAAAGTGCGCTTGCAAGACCGTTGCGCAAATACGGCGTGACAGAAAGTATTGCAACGATCGCCATTTTATTCTCTAGGGTGTTAGGATAAAAAATATATATAATGTTTGGGGGTTCTAATTAGAGGGAAGAAGATGGCAGTGAAAAATAGTGAAAAATGACATTAGAATTGCTGTTTAACTTGTAATGCTTAACTTGTAATACCAACGGCCACCACCAGATGGCGCCAGCTCACACATCTGGTGGTAATAACTTGTAATACCAACGGCTTACCACCAGATGGCGCCAGCTCACAAAAAAAACCTGACCTGGCGCCCGGGATTTGACGAGCCCTGGGCTATAGGTACCCCAAGAACTATGGTAGTTTTGGCATAAACCAGAATAAAAACCGTTTATTTGAACAATATAGGCTTTTGTACACTTGAGAAGGAGGTCACTCACCACATTAACAATTACCCAAATATTTACCCAAAACATCACACAATGGTTTATCCAACAAGGTACTGCTGACACATGGCTAATATCACAGTGGATCCTTAACGCGGTTGTATACCCGCAATTTTTTATTTATTTTTACACCTGTAAGGCAAAAGCCATAATCAGCTAGTATGCAACGCATACCTTGGAACGAGGGAGATGTCATCTTTCCTCGGCGTGTCTTCCGGTTATTGCCGCTCCAGCGCTGTGATTGGCTGGAGTGGCGATGTCGTCACTCCTGCACATGCGCGAGGAAGACTTCTCTCCAGCAAGGTCCGGCGGCTGCCGGCCCTTTAGCCGAGGATCCCCGCTGCACATGTGCCGCTGCAGTCAGCGGCGCATTTCGGGGGGAATATCTCCTAAACCTGTAATATATATGCATGCCTCACTGTGTCCATGCCTCACTGTGCCCATGCCTAGACTGACGTTTAACATGGGAGTCTATAGAAGGGATGTCCGGCTTTGAAAAATCGGTGCTCCTCAGCCGTAGGTCCCCCAGACAACAAACTTTGGACACTTGTAGAGGAGAAATTGCGATATATGTGTGCCAAGTCCTGGGTCCAGGGGACCTACAACCGGCCGGTACCGGGTCCCCAAAATAACCAGAGAAATTACCGTTTAACATGGGAGTCTATAGAAGTGGTGCCCAGCTTTTAAAAATCGGTGCTCTCCGGCCGTTTGTTGTCCCCCGACAACAAACTTTGCACACTTGTAGAAAAAGAGTGGGGCTACATGTGTGCCAAGTTTGGGCTCCAGGGGACCTACTGCCAGCCGGTACCGGGTCCCCAAAGACCAGGCGATCAGGCGCAAAAAGGTGACTCGAGTATACGCCGAGGGGGGCATTTTCAGCACACAAAAAATGTGCTGAAAAACTCGGCTTATATTCGAGTATATACGGTACTTACAATAAACACATTATGGCAGGGGGCCCCAGACTGGTGGCTTGCAGATGATATCAACATCAGCTATGAGTCCCAAGCTGGCATAGACCATCATGGCCTTTTTTAATAACGTCCTTTTGCATTACATAACAGAACATTTTCCTAAATGCTTGTAGCTCCCTCAAATGCCAGGGCCCATAGTCGGTAGGCAAGAGGCTAGCATTCAGTCCCCTCCAAAAGTCTCTGTCCCGGGTGAGTCTATCACAACATCCCCCTACTAAAGTCTCCTGGCCACACACTAATTGGAGGAAAGTTCAAAACTAATCGTAGAAAGTATTATTTTACTGAAAGGGTAGTCGATGCTTGGAATAAACTTCCAGCAGAGGTAGCGCGTCAGTCAACAGTAAGTGGATTCAAACATGCTTAGGACAAACATAGATCTATACACAGATAAAAAGTTAAGAAAAAATAAATAAAAATTATATATATATATATATATATATAAATAAATAAATAAATAAAAATATATAAAAATACAAAACATCTATTAAAAAAAAAAAAAAAAAAAAAAATTCTGACACCACTTTTCGATGTTTCTACATCCCAGGTGGTTTAGGGGATATCTCCATCACACTGCAAGTTAGCTGCCGCCAGCTGCAAGAACCAGGGAGAGACAGCCGACCCCTGATGATGTAACAAGAGAAGATCGCAGTGTGGGAGCCGGCGCCAGGCAATGGAATGGTGGTTTACATCAAACAACATTGATTTCACTGGGTGTTGGAGTATGTTTTTAGAGGATAACCCCGCGGGCAAGGTAAGGGGAAAGAAAAAAATAAATGCGCAGATCAAATAAATCTTTTGCCTTTTACAAAAAAAAAAAAACGTGCATGGAGAAAGAAGCTCCTATATTTGCTGCAGAGCATATTTAAATAAAATATTTAAAGAAGTTGTAAACCCGCATCAAAAATTTATTTATTTTTTTCTCCTGCAAGGCAAAAGTCATAATGAGCTAATATGCACCGCATATTAGCCTCTTAATGAAATACTTACCTCGGAACGAGGTGTGTAGAACTTACCTGGTCCACGCCGAGCGAGATATCATCTTGACTCGGCGTGTCTTCCGGGTATCGCCGCTCCAGCGCTGTGATTGGCTGGAGCGGCGATGACGTCACTCCCGCGCATGAGCGCGGGAGATTTAAATTCGGCAAGGTCGGGCGGCGGGCGGTCCTTTCGCCGTAGATCCCCCCTGCGCATGCGAGGGGAATATCTCCTAAACTGTGCTGAAGAATGTTGATATACATAGAATCATGGAAATGCCCAAAAAAGATTGTGAGGGGGTTAAATCGAGATTACGATTAATCATGCAGCTCTACTATCTAGGCTGAATGTTTTGTACATGTTGGTCCACCCTCCATCCGTATGAAGTCGCACATTATTACAGCGGTCAGTCTTATTTCCAACACTTGTAGGCACACAACTTTTGTCATCCCTCTGCTTGGGTCAACTCTTCTAAACAAAGCATTTACTGTACATATTCGAGTATAAGCCGAGTTTTCCCCCCTCGGCTTAGGTCCCCTGGCACACATGTAGCCCCACTATTCCTCTACAAGTGTGCAAAATTTGTTGGCCAGGAAGCACCGATTTTTCAAAGCCGGGCACCCCTTCCATAGACTCTCATGTTAAATGGTCATTTCTGTGGTGACTTTGGGGACCCGGTACTGACCGGTCATAGGTCCCCTGGACCCAGGAACTTGGCATACATGTAGCCCCCTGGCACACATGTAGCCCCACTCTTCCTCTACAAGTGTGCAAAATGTGTTGTCCGGGGGACCTACAGCTGGGGAGCACTGATTTTTCAAAGCCGGGCACCCCTTCCATAGACTCTAATGTTAAACGTCAGTCTAGTCATGGACACAGTGAGGCATAGTGAGGCATGCAGATGGACACCTTAGGCTTATACTTGAGTCAATAAGTTTTCCCAGTTTTTTGTGGTAAAATTAGGTGCCTCGGCTTATATTTGGGTCGGCTTATACTCGAGTATGTACGGTACTTTTTTCCTGGTCCTAACCTGCCTTAGAAATTTTGTTTTAAAAAAAAAAAAACCTTATCTGAAAT
Source organism: Rana temporaria (assembly GCF_905171775.1). NCBI lineage: Eukaryota > Metazoa > Chordata > Amphibia > Anura > Ranidae > Rana > Rana temporaria. The sequence continues at coordinate 397,493,395 of NC_053491.1, forward strand.
AATTTCTACTGCCGATGGGAAAAAAAAAAAAAATGCATGGGCAATAATTTTACAGGAAAAATACATCTCTTTGCCCTTGCCACCTATAGGCACGTGCTTACTCTGCTTAATTGTCTATTCACTCCAGAGCAATTATATGAGCTTATCAGATTCATTCAGAATGGATCACCCAGATATGACGAATACCATTCTGTTATATGAACTGGGGACATGGCACCTTACATAACAGTGATGGCGAACCTTGGCACCCCAGATGTTTTGGAACAACATTTCCCATGTTGCTTAACTACACTGCAGAATGCATGAGCATCATGGAAAAATGTAGTTTCAAAACATCTGGGGTGCCGAGGTTCGCCATCACTGTTATGCCTACGATTTTACGCAAGTATACCATCAATGTAGCTGACATTAAAAATGTTTGACTTGACATGAGTATTGGAGTGATACAGTATAACTCTACTGAAGGAAATTATATCAATTCTAAAAAAATAACAGATAACGTACTTTGCTCAATGTCTTAATGAATGAATAATGACAGAAAAAGTGAAGGAACATTATTCATCAATAAGGCTTCATGTACACGGGAGGTTTTAAAACCTCTCGTAAACGATGAAAATTGACATCTAGTAACCAACGTTTCAAACTATCCGTTGTGCCGCGTTTGCGAGTTACCGTGTTTACAAGCGGTCACAAGCATTTGGTGTTTCAAATGCCTCTGAACATGCGTCCTGAATGCATTTTTTTGCTTTAAAAAAAAATAAAATAAAATGCTTCTAACCTCAACTGCCTGGATAAGATAACAGAGGAGAGTTCAGGGACAGCTGAAAAAAAAACGCCCAACTCCTCCTAAATGTCCATGAGGCCTTAGGAGAACTCAAGAAAATGGTGCCTTAAAAGGGCAGAAATGACCGCCACTGATATCTACATTTAAAGTTTGGGCTAATTTATGACAACTGGAGTAGAGGAACTTGGAGGGTTTTATCTTCAACAATTTTCTGGAATCCTCAACTCCCAACCTGAGTTTTTCCGACACCCCAAAAACTTTGATTCTCATTGCGGTCTTGTGAACTGCAATCTGGGGAATGCAGATATCATACACAAACGTTAACTCCAGAGGTACACTTAAAGCGGAGTTCCACCCAAAAATTGAACTTCTGCTTTTCGGAACCCTCCCCCCCTCCGGTGTCACATTTGGCACCTTTCAGGGGGGAGGGGGGTGAAGATACCTGTCTAAGACAGGTATTTGCACCCACTTCCGGGAATACTCTCCTGCGGCAGCCCTGCCCCTACCAACACCCCCACCCCCCCGGTGTCTTCTGGGAAACACACTGTTCCCAGGAGAGAGCGGGGACCAGTGACCTCGTGCATACGCAGTAGGGAACCGGGCAGTGAAGCCGCAGCGCTTCACTTCCCGATTCCCTCACAGAGGATGGTGGCGGTTGCAGCCAAGGGACGAGCGATTGCTCGGTCTCGGCTGTCGACATTGCAGGAGCGCTGGACAGGTAAGTGTCCATATTTGAAATGCCAGCAGCTGCAGTATGCAGCTGCTGGCTTTTAAAAAAAAAAAAATTTGCGGAACCTCCGCTTTAATGCTTCAAATACTACAACACAAAAACATCTGCTGGCTCTTTGTTACTTGGTCTTCTCACATTGAACACATACAAACCAAACACTTTAATAAAGACAACATGCTCCACTTACAGTGGACCTTCACTTCAAAAAAATGCTTTGCACCATTGTAACACCCCTGTCCCCCCTTCCTCCCCAACACACACACACAATCGAATAAGTAATTTTTTTTTCATGCTTTAGCCCTTGTCTTTTTTCCCGCCTAGGCAAGAATGCGATGAACCCTGCTTCCTTATATCACATGTCACATATCCCAGGGTTCATCGACTTCCACACTGGCTGGATAAGGCGGAACCTATCGGTGTGTCATCAGAGGCCAACTGGCGGTGCCGGAGTAGTGGATCACAACAGATCAAGGCTAGATTTGCGGGTCATGTGAGTAGGTTTATAGTGGATGAGCCAGCAAAAAAGTGTAAGAGGAGTATATTAAAAATAAACCCATCTCGAGGGTGAAGTATCTTTTGAAGCGCATTGTTTGACAGGTGTAACAGGCGCCAGACACACCTCCAGGCTGCAGTATCACCAACAGTCTAACGTAACGGTGTAGCCCTGAAAGAATTATAGTTATGTAATAACATACATTTATTTATTTTTTTTCAGTCACTTGAGCTCAATAAAAATGCCGAGGTGATTAGTTCTTTAAAGCCGGGGAGGGGCTGTCCTTTAGCTGTACATTACCTGACACCCCTTCCAGACTTTACTGCGTCTGTCTCATAAAACCAGGCCTTCAGCCTGCGTTCGTCACTCATTTTACACACACTCTTAAAAAGGAAGATTCTCTAGTAAACTATAAGTCATCCAGCTTTTAACCCTCTAAGTGTGCCATAACCACCTGCTAAGGTTTCATGTACACAGTGGCACGAGCAATGCAAAGGGCACTAATGAGGGGCAAAGTGCCACCACTGCCTTCAAACATGGGTCTTGGTGGTTGAACCTCAATTAGGCCTCTGTTTTAGATGGGGCCCGGCCTGGGTCTGGGGTGGTTTCTGCCGCCACATTACTGCTAATCAGTGTAGATCAGGGGTCTCAAACTCAAATTACCCGAGGGCCACAAGACAAGTTTTCATATGCCATGGGGGGCTGCATGCAAACTTTCAAACTTCAAAAACAACAGTACTGGTGTCAGCGAACACATTATTAACCCCCAGCACTGGTGTCAGCGAGCGCATTATTACCACCAGCACTGGTGTCAGCGAGCGCATTATTACCACCAGCACTGGTGTAAGTCAGGGTTTGACAAATTTGCTTGGAATCTAGGAGCCAGCTATAAAAGTTAGGAGTCAGAAAACGCACCCCGTCCCGACGAGCTTGCGCAAAGAAACGAACACATACGTGAGCAGCGCCCGCATATGTAAACAGTGTTCAAACCACACATGTGAGGTATCGACGTGATTGGTAGAGTGAGAGCAATAATTCTAGCTCCTCTGTAACTTAAAACATGCAACCTGTAGATTTTTTTAAACGTCGCCTATGAAGATTTTAAAGGGTAAAAAAGTTTGTCGGCATTCCACAAGCGGACACAATTTTGAAGCGTGACATGTTGGGTATGAATTTACTCGGCGTAACATTATCTTTCATAATATTAAAAAAAATGGGGATAACTTTACTGTTGTCTTATTTTTTAATTAAAAAAAGTGTAATTTTTTCCCAAAAAAGTGCGCTTGTAAGACCGCTGCGCAAATACGGCGTGACAGAAAGTATTGCAATGATCTCTATTTTATTCTCTAGGGTGTTAGGATAAAAAATATATATAATGTTTGGGGGTTCTAATTAGAGGGAAGAATATGGCAGTGAAAATAGTGTAAAATGACATTAGAATTGCTGTTTAACTTGTAATGCTTAACTTGTAATACCAACGGCCACCACCAGATGACGCCAGCTCACATCTGGTGGTAATAACTTGTAATCCCAACGGCTCACCACCAGATGGCGCCAGCTCAAAAAAAAAAAAAAAAATGTTTTTTTTTTTTTTTTTTGCTCCCCTCACTTCCACCCTGCCTGAGGGCCATTTATAACTGGTCCGCGGGCCGCAAATGGCCCGCGGGCCGGTACTTTGAGACCACTGGTGTAGATGGTAAACACGAAGAGGATTTACTGCAGAATAACACAGTACAGGGCCGACGCAGAGGACAGATGAGGACACATGGGGCGTCTCTGCAGTGGCCCTACGTTTCCCTGCATAGTTCTTCTATGAATACGTTTTAGAGAAAACATCTATCTCTGCTGGTGTCTTTTATACCTGGGCAGTAATGTGAGGGGTCCCACTCCATAGTTCATATTAAGGCCCCTATATGAGAAGCAATACTGTTTAAGGTAATACCACGGAGGTTGGCTGTTCAACACAGGTTTCACTCAGAGAATGTCCTGCACTCTCAATGAATGCAAAGGGGTTTACTAAAACTGGTGCAAAATATGGTGCAGCACTGCATAGAAACCAATCAGCTTCCAGGTTTTGTCAAAGCTTAATTAAACAAGGTGAAGTTAAAAGGCGGATTGGCTACCAGCTGCACCAGATTTTGCATTCTCCAGTTTTAGCACATCAACCCCAAAAGTGTTCTCGGACTTGACAAGGTGGAGAGATGGGCACAGTAATATCACAATCTCCAACTCGTCCCCATCAAAGAACACTTTGCATTCATTGAAAAATAGAAAATGTTCTCTGAATGGTGCCCCACGCAGAACAAGTGACCTCCCCTTTTCAGTAAGCAACAGGGTAGCTTCACGGCACAGGACCTGAAAACTAGAGGCAATCGCTGTAGAAGCATTGGTACCAGCAGCGGTTTCCAGCTTCTACAGGTATCCCACAGATATGGCGCATTACTGTACATAACTGTGCAAAATTTGCCATACCCGTAATTCAGCTTTAATCACATAAGGATTCAAATGAAGGGAGAGCCACAAAAAAAAAAAATGCACCACCCACCTGGGACTGTGGCAGACCATAGAAATTTCTGAATGTTAAAGCTGGTGACAGTTATTTGCATATTTAAATTTAATTGGCCTAAGTTGTTGTCATAACTTACATTTTTCAACGGTTGGCACGTGCGGGCACCTATATAAAGAATTTAAGGTGCGTAGTAGCCACTGCTGGCGGTCGATCAGTAAGAACAAGCATCCCACCCTCCCGCCCAACGTTGTGGTCCTTTTTTTTTTTTTAGATGGTTTTGTCCTTTTCTTCTGAAAGGGGGCAGATCTTCATATATAGAGGAGGTCTTGTATTACCTTGAGCGGTCATGTCTGAGTTAAAGTTATATTGTAATAATTACGTTTATGAGTTGGAATGTGTTATCTTATATGAAGAATTGGTTATGTATTTGAATGGTTTGGTTAAATTAAATACCAATATTAAAGGGTCGCAGCCATTTCAATCCATTTAAAAATAAGAGAGTCCTTTCCTTATTTTAATGGGTTTTGTTTATTCTTGGTAGAGGTTCTACCTATGGTCCAGCCTATGGTCCCATTATGATTTTTTATCTCAGAGGGCCTCTGACCACCATTAAAGCGGAACTAAACCCATTGATTTAAAAGTTTCATTTCCGGCACGTGCTCTGTACCAAACTCAGACCATCAAACGGTTGGTGTCATAACTGATCACATGTGCAGCACCATGACAGTTGAAGATCAAACAGAGACTAAGATGGCAGCTTCCTTGGCTGAAAACAATAGGAGGGTTTAGTTCCGCATTAGGTTGTCAGTTGATCAAAAAAATATAAAAATTAATGGATTTCCCCACCCACACATTTGAGTTTAATGGGGGAATCCTCCCTGCTGAGCTATTGTATTCTATCTGTGGGACTCCACCACTGCCAGAATACACTGATCAGCACTGTAGCCTATTGGCTGCAAACACTGATCAAGTGAAAATATATCAGCAGTCCTGTTCAGGAGGAAAACGATCACTAGATTAACTTCCTCTTGTAATGGTCAGCCTTGCAATCCCTCTTGTAGTTTCACAACAGCCGGAGGGCCACAGGTTGAGCAGCCATTACCTATACGATGTGCAATTACGAAAGTAGCCAATGTGAAGTAAGCTTTTATTGACCACATTACATTCCACTTCTGTATGCCGACAACTGATTTGACGATCTAGTTTCCCTTACATATCGCTTTGCATTATGTTATGCAACACAGCTCTTGGACCTTTCCAGATTTCACAAGTGAGGGAGCCGATGTCCATGACAGCTGGAGAGCCACGGGTTAACATTCTCCTCCGTGGTTGTGTCGGTTTTAATATCTCCAAATTAAAAAACAAACAAGAGCCACACCTCTGGTGTCATCCTTTCTCTGAGTCACAGGGATATGGGACCAAGAAATATGCATGCTTTATTTCCTAGAGGAGGAGAAAACTGGGCTGACCACGCCGGGTACAGGAAAGGAAACCCCATCCCATGTAGTATATTATATATATCCATCCTTCAAGCCTCGTAAATAGTGCCCTGGGCACCTTGTAACTGGGCCGATCACAATGGTATTCTTAGCCCTCCCTCATCTGCCTTACAAGTGGCTTAGGAGGCTTGTCTGCACTGCTCCGCATGGTGCATAAAGCTCAACTCCAGGTATGATCTTTATTGTATACTTAACATTGGTCCAGTTTGCACCAATGTAAGTATGCATATCCCATACCTGGTGGTCCCCTGTGGAAGCTGGATCTTCCGTGTCTTGCTCTTCCCCTCTGCACAATGACCACAGGGGGTCACTCGCTCGGCACTGCCTCCATTCACAGGACGCTTTGTATCCTTTTTTCAATGAATACAAGGAGTACAGTCATAAGCTGGCCATAGACAGTTTGAATCTCCACCGGCTCAGCGGGGACCGGCCATGATTCAAACCAAGTATGGGCAGGCCGATTACCCAATCCATCGATCAACTTGGGTACAACCAGCATGTTGTTTTTTTAGGGTGCGATTATTGGCAGCCTCTAAAAATAATCTCTGTGTTCTCCTGGCAGGGACGGCTCAATGCAACCCGCCACCCCTAACGCTCCAGGGGAGGGATTCCTCCATCAACACTATGTTGATGGGGGAATCAAGCGATTTGCTTTCCTGCAACCATGGGTTAAAAAGAAAATGATAACATCTATGGCCAGCTTTAGAACACACTTGATCACAATGGAAGATGCTTAAAGCACAACTCCGGGCACAAGAAAAATAAATGAGCCTTGCAGTTGCCCTCCCCCACACCCAAGAGGGTTAATTGCTTGCTAAGTTTAGGGGTACAGGGATAAGGAGTAGGGCTCATTCACACATGCAAAGGAGGCAGTAAGAGCAGGTAGTTGAGCCGTGGTTTTACTGTCCCCCAACCGTCCAACTAAAGAAGGTCATGCACACAGCAAACATTATACTGCATGTCACAGTTGGCAGGCACATCCACCGCTGGCTGTGGCTCTTTTAAGTGTATGGGGCCATCATGCCACAACTGCCCTGCCACTGCGTACAAAGCATGTGCTTGTTGCATGGTGGTTCAGACTTTTTAGGGTTAAAACGGGTGGGAAGGAGGCACAATGTTGCCTTCTCACTGTCTGTTAAAGGACCGCTGAAGAGCAATCCACTGCAGACCACTTTTTAGAGGGGTAGCAAGTGCTGCCCCTCTAAAAAGGACAAGTCCTGATACTGAGCCCACACTGGTGCCCTGCACAGCGCAGATAAGTGTGGTTTCTCTGCATTTTTGCCACGGGATTTATATTAGGTTGTGCACTAGGAGTTAATCAAAAAAGGCTGCATGCAGGACTTTTGGTGCATTTCCAGAAAACAAAGCAAAAACACGCAACATTATAGAAGTTAATGGGATCAAGGATTAAAACGCAGAAAAAACGCACAGAAACCACGCATAGCCAAGATGCAGCCCACCAGTGTGAACCCAGCCCTATAGCATACTCCTTATTCCTGTAGACTCCCTTCCATCCATACCATTGGTCCCTCTCTAAGACCTGGTTCACATTAGTGTGACTTCTGATGCCACTTGAGTCACACAGAATCACATGATGCAGCTGCAATCCAACTTTGTGGAAGGCTCTTGTTCTACTTTGGTGCAATGCAGTGCGATTTTGTGGTCCATAGACTTTAATGTACATTTTTGTTGCATTTTTTTCCTCACAAACAGTTGTAGTGGTAGTAGTTTCAATCCATAAAATCGTGTCCAAAAACGCACAGCACTAAAAAAAAAACGCATAGCAATCGCAGAACACTCACACAAAAATTGCACAGCACCTGCAATGCATGATCGCACCTCAAATCGCATTCAAAACTTTCCGCACTAATGTGAGTGAACCAGGCTTAAGGCGTTGTCAGCTCCTCCACAAACAACATAGGGTTAATAGCCCTGGATTGTACGCAATGACGTCGAGGAGAGAAGAGGAAAAGGAAGTCGGAGTACAGCCTCTTCATTTCTCTCTGGACCCGACACACATTTAACCCTTGCAGTGCAGAGGGACCCCTCTACAAGGGATTTTCACCCCGGAGTTGGGCTTTAATAAACAGTGTAAAGGTTTTTGGAGCGACAGGCAAGGATAGAAGGCGGAGTCAGTGGAATGAGCAATGACATCACACCTGGAATATGTTTATCTTTACTCATCGGGGAAGTACAAAAATGTGTTGCATTTATAATCATTTAAAAAAAATATTACTTTATTTTTTTTTTTAGGTATTTTATTAGTCAGTTAACAAAACAAGTATTGGACAAGCAGTTATTACACCGGCAATTATCGGCAAGCTATAAATCAGCGTCTCATCCTTTCCAACCCAGATTTTTGTATTCTCCTGCCCACTAACTGATGATAATAATAATAATAATAATAATAATATCCTTTCATAGGTTACCTATGTGCCTCCAAGGCATATTCAGCTGTAGAAGCAGTAAGGATTGTAGGCTGTAATACATGTTAGTGGAGGCCCACCTACACAACACAGCGATATAAACAGAAAACACACGAGCCTCTACTTTGAATCGCATAGCTATTCATTGGGCGAAGCTGGAATGTACATTCGTCCTGTGCAAAATGGAGCAAATCGAATGTTCTCAGGCTACTTCCTTTTACAGGTCATTTATAATAGAGTGTTTGGGAAAATACCACATTATGGCCACTAGATGGATCTGAAGACCATAAAAAAAAAAAAAAAAAGTATTTCCTGTGATCATTAGCCCAATCTACCATATATACTCGAGTATAAGCCGACCCGAATATAAGCAGAGGCACCTAATTTTACCACAAAAAATGGGAAAACGTATTGACTCGAGTATAAGCCTAGGGTGTCCATCTGCGTGCCTCACTATGTCCATGTGTATGCCTCACTGTGCCCATGACTAGACTTATGTTTAACATGGGAGTATATAGAAGGGGTGCCCAGCTTTGAAAAATCAGTGCTCCCCGGCCGTAGGTCCCCCAGACAACAAACTTTGCACACTTGTAGAGGAGAACTGGGGCTATATGTGTGCCAAGTTCTGGGTCCAGGGGACCTACATCTGGCTGGTACCGGGTCCCCAAAATTACCAGAGAAATTATCGTTTAACATGGGAGTCTATGGAAGGGGTGCCCGAATTTGAAAAATCAGTGCTCCCCGGCCGTTGGTCCCCCAGACAACAAACTTTGCACACTTGTAAAGGAGAAATGGGACTATATGTGTGCTAAGTTTGGGGTCCTGGGGACCTACGGCCGACTGGTACCTGGTCCCAAAATTTCCGGAGATCAGGTGCAAAAAGGTGACTCGAGTATAAGCCGAGGGGGGCATTTTCAGCACACAAAAAAAATGTGCTGAAAAACTTGGCTTTTACTTGAGTATATACGGTATATAGAATTTGCCCAGGCGATTTTATTATACAATACTTGAATGAAGAACATTTGACCTGTAGAGGAATATGCCTGAGAACGTTTGATTTTGCCTCATTCACGCAGAACAAATGTACATGCCAGTTTCACAGGAATATAGGGGAATTCTTCCAATGGGGACACTAGTTCAGGTGACAAGCAGGGATTCTCACACTTTAGGGGGACTTCCTGCTTTGGCTATGGGACAGGAAGTGAAGAGAGATTTCAACCAATGGAACACAGATGGCAAAAAAAGTAAAAACTGATGGGGGAAATAATCTATTTGATTACTCTTTTCAAAATGAAAAAAAAGTTTAGCCTTTAGTTCTACAGGAAAAAAAAATAATAAGTGAAATACTGCGTTTTCCTGTGTGATCATAACCTAAAGAGTTTCATTACGTAAGCAAGTGATTTCACTCATATCGCTATGGATTGCTCCTGTACAAATGTCACCAATGCTCTGATCCTTGCCTTCCCGGACCTTCACCTCTATACACACTCCTCTGCTTCTTGTGGTATGTGTGACCTAGGAAAAATCCATACCTCCCCTAAGTGGTCTTGGACAAAGAGCGGACACTTCTCAAGACTCCATCGTCTCATCTCACTAAGATGCACGATCCACCATAACATTATGACCACCCACCATATACCATAGAGGCATGGACTAGACCTCTGAAGGTATGCTGCAGTATCTGGCAGCAAGCAGTCAGTAGCAGATTCTTTAAGCCCCCATTCACATTGACTGCGGCTTTAAAATCGTGTAACTTTATCGAAAAATCACACGATTTCAAAGTCGCATTTGTCAGTGCGACTTTGAAGACATCTGTGCAGCCTAATGCACAGATGTCTATTCAAGTTACACCCGAAACCGCCAAAAGTAGTGCATCGATTGGGCCCCCCCAAGGTTGGTGTCGCACCGTTTTGAACAGTGCGATTGTTGGCAATAGGATGGGGCTTATCACGCAATATGACCTGTAAAATCACATGACAAGTTGTTCCAATGTGAACATTGGAACAACTCGCTCCCCACCGGCCTCATTGAGCCTCATCCGTCGATGACCATGTCACTGGCACATTGGTTCTCCTTCCCTGGACCACTTTTGGTCGGTCCTGACCACTGCAGACCAGGAACATCCTAAAGGAGCTGCAATTCTGAAGTTGCACTGACCCCGTTGTCTAGACATTACAATTTGGCCCCTTATTTAAAGTTGCTTACGCTTGCCAATTTTTCTGTTTTCAAAACTTCAGGGAGGACAAGATGTTCACTTGCTGCCCAATATATGCCACGCACTTTCAGGTGCCATTGTCATGAGATGTCATTTACTTTACTGGTCATAATGTTATGGCTGATCAGTGCATGACGGATGCACGAGTTGTCATAACCATCACTATTTTCCGTATTATTTTTATAATTATTACTGTATATACTCGAGTATAAGCCAAGTTTTTCAGCGCTGAAAATGCCCCCCTCTCGGCTTATACTCAAGTCACCTTTTTGCGCCTGATCTCCTGGACTTTGGGGACCCGGTACTGGCCGACTGTAGGTCCCCTGGACCCTGGCACACATATAGCTCTACACTTCCTCTACAAGTGTGCAAAGTTTGTTGTCCGGGGGACCTACGGCCAGGCAGCAGTGATTTCTTTAAAGTCGGGCACCCCTTCTATAAACGCCCATGCTAAATGGTAATTTCTCCGGTAACTTTGGGGGACCCCGTACCAAACTTGGCACACATGTAGCCCCAGTCATGTGTGCAAAGTTTGCTGTCTGGGGGCCCTACGGCCGGGGAGAACCGTTTTTTTAAAGCCGGGCACCCCTTCTATATAATCCCATGTTAAAACGAAAAGTCTAGTCATGGACACGGTGAGGCGTGAGGCATGGACACGGTGAGGCGTGAGGCATGGACACGGTGAGGCGTGAGGCATGGACACAGTCACCCTAGGCTTATACTCGAGTCAATACGTTTTCCCATTTTTTGTGGTAAAATTAGGTGCCTCGGCTTATACTCGATATACATTATTATTATTATACTACATTTTGTGTGTAAGTTATTTTCAGTCCTCTGAACAGCTAAATGACACACTTTGGGGGACCTTCTGCTACCAATGCCAGTACGGGGAATCCACATGACGCCGTGCCAATGTTTAGCCGTGCCAACCTTTAGCCATGCCAACCTTTAGCCATGGCTGTTACCATTGTTTGCTTTCCTTTAGTGGACCCTGACCGTTCTTCATACGTTTTCTAGCATGAAGAAACCAAACTAATACAAATTGCAGAAAAATGATGTCAATGTGAAGAATTCAAGATCGGCTTCCTTCTGCAGGACCTGGGGGCTCGACGTCTACCTGGAACTTCCTGTTTTGTTGCAGAAAGCGAGTCCAGAGGCGAAGGATACGAGTTGGAGAACACAGACTGCGCTGTCAGAAGGAAGCCTCTCCTGGGAGAGAGCAGGAGGCGGAGGGATGGAGAGGTACATGGGAGCGTTTCTGGAGGAAGGGTCACTCTTGGCCGACGTTCACACTGGTGCCGCTGCACGGCGATGCATTTTTCAGTGATTTTTTTGCAGTGCGTTTCTCTGCACATTTTGCACGCTTCATGCATTTTTTTGTAGGTGAAGAAGACTACACTTTATACACAAAACTTTGCCCCAAATGCACTAAAAGAACATGCACACGCTGTATTGAAGTCTATGGGGCAAAGATTGCACTGCGCCAAAAGAAGCACGACAGTAAACGGAGTAGAAAACGCATATATATAAAATGGGGGGCGTAGTAAAAAGATAGGGTGTAAAATGTCCTAGGACAGACGAACCTTGGCACCTCAGATGTTTTCGAACTACATTTCCCATGATGCTCCACTACACTGCAGAGTGCGTGGCATCATGGGAAATGTAGTTCCAAAACATCTGGGGTTTCAAGGTTCCCCATCACTGTCCTAGGAAGAGAACTTTCCGGGGGGCAGATTTCTACTGGGAGGAGGGGTCATTTATGTTTCGAGGGTAAGCATGCAGATTAGCGCTTAGTGTTTTTGTGAGGGGGACTTTTGCCAACACATAACACTCATAAACCCTGGGGGAGCACAATTTGGCATGTTTGCCCTGGGCTCTAGGTGACATGCCAAACTGCCCCCCCAAGACGTATGGGCAGTATATGTCAGCAAAAATCCTCCCCCACAGAAAAAAAAAAAAGTGAGCACTAATCTGCATGATTACCCTCTAAGCATAAATTTCCTCTCCATCCCCCCTGCGGAAATCCCCCCCTCCCAGCTAAAATCTCCTCTCTACACAAATCAACCCCCCCCCCCCAAAAAAAATAATAATCACTCCTAGCACAAATCCTCTACCCCTCAAATCTCCCCTCCGAGTACACATCCTCCCACCCACACCAAATCCCCCCTCCCAGCACAAAGTGACAAAAACCAATTGGAAAATCGACTTTGGTGCAGCCGGATGGTGCAGACAGGACCAGCCAAACACATTTCTGCCGATTCAGCAGGAATCAGCCAAAACGCAATCCACATGAAGCCAGATCTGCTAGGATCTCTAGGGATCAAGAGATTTATGACAGGTAGGGGTAGGTGGAGGTCGGATCGTAGCCGAATCTGCTTCATCTGTCATTTATTACATTTTACCCGGCAACTATGGATAAGAAATAAAATAAAATCCCTGTGCTCACAATTAGGACGGGGCCATACTAGGATTAAAATTCAGCTGGGACCCCCAGAATCAGAATTTCGATCCATGTATGGGCGGGCTGGTTGTACAGAAGTGGATATACATCCTGCATTCAGAGGCTGCTAAACACCCCCATTGGATGCAGCCACATTCTGTGCTATGGCCACATACAAAATGGTGCGACTTTGCATATTCTATAGAGACACATGGAAGTCACACTGCAAATTGCAGCAAAGTAGTACAGGAACTTTTTCCAAAAAATCGCACTGGTGCTGAGTTGCATTGATTAGAGCGAACACCGTTGAAAACAATGTGATTTCCCTTGTTATCCAATTCTGTGTGACTCAAGTCGCACTCATGTGAACCAGACCTAAAACCAACACATATGGGGTCAATATGAAAAATATGCCTTAGGCTGGGTTCACACTACGGTTTTCCCGTCCGTCAGCCGCATACGATTTCAGTATTGAAAACGTACGGGCCCGGACGGGAAAACGTAGAGATAGACAATGCATTGCAAATCGTATGCACTCGGATGCATCCGGGTGCGTACGATTTGCTGGCAAAACGTTTTTTAAACGTACGCAAAACCGTGTTCAACCACGGTTTTGCGGTCGTTTTTAAAACAGTATGGCAACCGCATACGTTTTCCTTTAACATTAATGTTAATGGAAAACGCACATATGTGCGGTGCCATACGTTCCCGTCCGTTTCAGCCGCATACGTTTTTTCATATAAATCGTATGCGGCTGACGGACGGGAAAAACGTAGTGTGAACCCAGCCTTACATTGGTAGTCAATGGAAGGAATGCCCCCCACCCCGACAATGGTGGTCAGAATATCACCCCAACGGCTTTTCACACTGATCAGTTTTTGATGCGCGTTTGGTGTTTAGAAAAAAATAAATAAAATTGCACGAAAAATGTATCACTTTAAAACCTATGGAACTCTTTACACCAGTGTGCTGCAGGTGCCGTGCGTTTTTAAAAGTCCTGCATGCTGCATTTTTTTGTGTATGTTTAAAAAACGCACCTCAATATTGAAATGAATGGTAAACACATAACACAAAATGCACCACGCTTGTGTTTTGGTGCACCTTTTTTTTTCCCCCCACATCTGGGCATTTTGAATGACAGGAAGAATCACCACGATTCTGCCTGCAATTTCAAAACGCTCTGGTAAGATGACAAATCTGACCAGAGGCGGCTCTCTAATTGGGCAAAGAAGGCGGTCACCTAAGGCCTCGCGGCCTCCTAATTTGCCTGATGTATGTGATAGAATGGAAGAGAATGTCCCCGGGCAGTGTCCCCAAGCTGGCAGGGTGAGCGGGCCGGGCTGGTAAAGGATTACCGTCTTTCGTATAGAGCGCTGCAGACGAATTGTAGAGGTGGAGGCGGAACTACCGACCGCTGCTGAACATGCCAGGATGGTAGGGGCGGATTGGGGGGTGGGGGGCTCATGGATTTTTCTGATGCCTTGTAAAAATGGCATTCTTTTTTTTTATTTCTTGAATTATTTTTGCCATTGTGGGTGTGATTGGGGCCTCATGTATAAGTTTTGCCTAAGGCCTCACAAAGCCTAGAGCCGCCTCTGAATCAGACAATGTGAATTTCAGATTTTATTCATGTTAATGCCACCTAAAAACGCAGTGTGGTCCTGCCGCAATTGTCACGCGATAAATTGTCTATGCGACAAGCTTCACCTTGTTTTTTGGTGCCATGAATGGCATCTGAAATTCGCCTTTTGCGATTTGTCATTTTACCACAGCGTTTTGAAATCTATCCATACCTGGGGTTCCATTAACAATTGATCGCACCGCAAGTGTGACCCGCAATAGCTGCGTGTTTCTGAAACTTTTCTAAACGCACAAGGGGAGCGCAGCCTAACAGACACTCTAAAAAAGGTAATTGGTGTCATGCTGCCGGCTTTGCCAAGTGGCGGTGTCCCCGAAACTATGCCGGCGTCAAATAGGAGACAGCCAGGAGCCCCAAACAACCTCCTGAGAGGCCCTGCTAGAGATCGACTGCTATACAGGAGATCTAGAAACACTCCAATATACACAGAATTCTATTCTAAGGTCTCCCAACTCCTCCAGGCATCCAGCAAAACATCCCAGCCATTCATAAATCTGTCATTACTTGGCTACACACGGCCCGCCGCCCAACCTCCCACCACCACAAGTCACCACATGACACTCTACTGTCACCAGTAAATAGCAATTGGACTCTGTCCAGCTCTGGACATCCGTCTCCTGCGATCTGCCCGAGATCTCCTCTATACACCATACACTGAGGGATCTGCCCGAGATCTCCTCTATACACTATGGGATCTCCTCTATACGCCATACACTGTGCGATCTGCCCGAGATCTCCTCTATACACCATACACTGAGGGATCTGCCCGAGATCTCCTCTATACACCATACACTGAGGGATCTGCCCGAGATCTCCTCTATACACCATACACTGAGGGATCTGCCCGAGATCTCCTCTATACACCATACACTGAGGGATCTGCCCGAAATCTCCTCTATACACCATACACTGAGGGGACCTGTGCAATCTCTTGTGTACACTGAGGGATCTGTGCAATCTGCCTGCAATCTCCTCTATACACCCCACACTGAGAGGACCCATGCAATTTACCTGTGATCTCTTCTATACACTGAGGGATCTGTGCGATCTGCCTGCGATCTCATTTATACACCCCACACTGAGGGGTCTGTGCGATCTCCCCTATACACTGAGGGATCTGTGCAATCTCCCCTATACACTGAGGGGTCTGTGCGATCTCCCCTATACACTGAGGGATCTGTGCAATCGCCCCTATACACTGAGGAATCTGTGCAATCGCCCCTATACACTGAGGGATCTGTGCAATCTCCCCTATACACTGAGGGATCTGTGCAATCTCCCCTATACACTGAGGGATCTGTGCAATCTCCCCTATACACTGAGGGATCTGTGCAATCTCCTCTATACACTGAGGGATCTGTGCAATCTCCCCTATACACTGAGGGATCTGTGCAATCTCCCCTATACACTGAGGGATCTGTGCAATCTCCCCTATACACTGAGGGATCTGTGCAATCTCCCCTATACACTGAGGGATCTGTGCAATCTCCCCTATACACTGAGGGATCTGTGCAATCTCCCCTATACACTGAGGGATCTGTGCAATCTCCCCTATACACTGAGGGATCTGTGCAATCTCCCCTATACACTGAGGGATCTGTGCAATCTCCCCTATACACTGAGGGATCTGTGCAATCTCCCCTATACACTGAGGGATCTGCGCAATCTCCCCTATACACTGAGGGATCTGTGCAATCTCCCCTATACACTGAGGGATCTGCGCAATCTCCCCTATACACTGAGGGATCTGCGCAATCTCCCCTATACACTGAGGGATCTGCGCAATCTCCCCTATACACTGAGGGATCTGCGCAATCTCCCCTATACACTGAGGGATCTGCGCAATCTCCCCTATACACTGAGGGATCTGTGCAATCTCCCCCTATACACTGAGGGATCTGTGCAATCTCCCCCTATACACTGAGGGATCTGTGCAATCGCCCCTATACACTGAGGGATCTGTGCAATCTCCTCTATACACTGAGGGATCTGTGCAATCTCCTCTATACACTGAGGGATCTGTGCAATCTCCCCTATACACTGAGGGATCTGTGCAATCTCCCCTATACACTGAGGGATCTGTGCAATCTCCCCTATACACTGAGGGATCTGTGCAATCTCCCCTATACACTGAGGGATCTGTGCAATCTCCCCTATACACTGAGGGATCTGTGCAATCTCCCCTATACACTGAGGGATCTGTGCAATCTCCCCTATACACTGAGGGATCTGTGCAATCTCCCCTATACACTGAGGGATCTGTGCAATCTCCCCTATACACTGAGGGATCTGTGCAATCTCCCCTATACACTGAGGGATCTGTGCAATCTCCTCTATACACTGAGGGATCTGTGCAATCTCCTCTATACACTGAGGGATCTGTGCAATCTCCTCTATACACTGAGGGATCTGTGCAATCTCCTCTATACACTGAGGGATCTGTGCAATCTCCTCTATACACTGAGGGATCTGTGCAATCTCCCCTATACACTGAGGGATCTGTGCAATCTCCTCTATACACTGAGGGATCTGTGCAATCTCCCCTATACACTGAGGGATCTGTGCAATCTCCCCTATACACTGAGGGATCTGTGCAATCTCCCCTATACACTGAGGGATCTGTGTGATCTCTATACACTGAGGGATCTGTGTGATCTGCCTGCGATCTCTTCTATACACCCTACACTGAAGGGACCTGTGTCTGGGCAGATGAAGGACTAACACTCCCAGCATGCCTGACACTCCCGATCATCCTGAGTAGGAGAGACATTAGGACATGCCAGGCTGGGGCTAGTAATAGACGTCGGTGTCAGAGTAGCAGACATGCCTGAAGATCTTACACGTCTCCTGTGATCTTGGCGTGTGTGGGGGGTGTTATTCTCTGTCATCCTCGTCTAATGAGCCGTGATGTCAGCACTTATTATTAGTCCCAGTGATGAGAACATTTCCCAGAGGATTAGCATACTATAAACCTTACTCATGGATGGCAATTCTCAATGGGGCTCTCAGCTCAACCCTTCCCCATCAAAAGCCGCATACACACCATACAACTTTTCTTCCATTTCCTTTAGATTTACCTTCAACTATGTAGTGCAAGGGCCTGACTGATTGCATACAAAGTGAAAGTGTTTAGGTTTGACCTCATATTATACGGTTTTGGTGAATCTAAAAGGAAATTGTATAGTGTGTATCCAGCTTAATAGTGGCCATACACACTACAATTGTAGTAAGGATCGCAGAGATTGTACAATCTCATTCACATTTACCAAGGACAAACCTATACAAGTCATTCCATTTCTAACCAATCACACAGGCCCTTACATGACATAGTTGTTGGTAGATCTAAAGGCGATTGATCAGATTATCAAAACATCACCCAACCGCAATCTTCATACAATCACTGCGGTGGATGATGAATGTTCACTACAGGCAATCTACACCGCACATTACTGACACTGATGTCAGAGCTTTGATGTGGTCACACATCTCCAAAACAATGTCATTGTCCCTGTGTTGTAAGGCGATACCAGTGTCAGGACATGGCCATCCAGTGCCCAGGGCAAGGGTGCCAAACTGCACCCCCTACCTTAGAGTCAGGACGCCCACATCCCTGCAATAATCCATTGTGCCCAGGCAGCCCCTGTCCCCTCTTGCCTACCACTTGTCCCCGGCCCTGGCAGACACACAAATATTTGGTGGAAAAATAAGATGTTTGTACACCCAAACAGTAAAACATTGGAGATTTGCTTAGATCTTAGATAGCGCTGGCCATACTCTATACAATCTGATTGTACAATCTGACTAAACGGCATGGAAACCGTTTCTGTTCACATTTCTGGAAACGTGTGAAAACACACAAAAAAAACGTGTGGCGTCTGTGGTTCCGTTACTTCTGAATATCCCCCCCCCCCCCCAAACGTGGGGAGCAGTTGTGAAAGAATGGTACTTCAGCTTCTTTGATGGGTTTGTAGTGTGACAAACAGACCATTCATAAAATGGGTGATCGGGCGCCGCAAAAAAAACGTGATCGCTCAGGTGGGAGGGCAGCCCTATGGTAAGCAAATCCATATAGATCTCTCTCTCTCTCTCTACTGAGATTTATATATTATATATATATATATATATATATATATATATATTTTATTAATAATAATAATAATAATATTAATATAAATAATAATACATTTTTTTATAATATTAATAATAATAATAACAACAACAGATATGATAAAAAAAAATCTAAGTGTGTATGGTCACTCTAAGGCTGACCATAGACATAGAGAGATTATATATATATATCTATCTCTCTATCTATATCTATCTATGGTCAGCCTTTGATTTTTTTTTTATCATATCTGTTATTATAATAATAATAATAATAATAATATTATTATAAAACAAATGTATTATTATTTATTATATATATATATACACACACACATACACACACACACATATATACACACATATACACACACTTTGATTTTTTTTATCAGATCGATTTGTTCAAAGTGATAATAATCAATATCCATAAACTTCCCTCCCGGCCAATTTCCATCAGATTTGATCATAGAGAGACGATCGGCCAGGGAGGAAATCTATTGATCCCGTCGCATCTCAGCTGATTTGGTCACAAATTCTATCGAATCGGGAGGTTGTCCAGTGGAAAACAGGGATATGATTTTATAACTTATCCAATTATTGATCGGATTCCACTCTGTGGGTGTGGCATATTGATTGGGTTATTGATTGGTTATTCTTTTTGTCTCTTTTTATTGATTGGTTATTCCTATAGGCAGAGATGGATCAGGGAAGAACTTCTCAATGTGTGTGTATGGGCTCCCCCATTACACTCCAGCTGAGATCTTCAATCACAGACCTGCGATGATCAATAAAAGAATGAACACCCTCCTCCCGATCCTGTGGGGACCTACCTAGGAGCAGCAGCATGACTTCCCCGGCAGATGACAGCACCATACTCCAGCCGATCCCGAGTCCGCCCTCCGACTGTCACTCTTCTGCAGCCGGCCGACTCACCTCCTTCCAATTATAGGGAACACACATCCATGGGACAGTCCAAAACAACCCGATCACTGCACACGATCGCTGCCCGATCCCAGCAACACGATCCCCCCTGATCCCAACACAGGATCTCCGACTGATTCCCTCCGATCACTGCCCGATCCCAGCGCAGGCTCCGGCCACCATCCTGGAACTGGGATCTCAGTGACACCTTGTTGTGGAGGTAAGTCTCATGGCGTCAGGTGTGTGGACAGATCGGGGTGTCAGTAGATCTCATCCCCCCACTGGAGCTCCTTCTCCTGATCTGCCTGTCCCGGCGGAGAGCTGAGTGCTGCAGGTGAGCAATGAGAGAGATTTGCTCCAGAGAGCTGAGCTGTCCGGGGGCCCCGCCCCTCTCCCAGCTGTCACACTACGCTCCGCCATGGAGGCGCTATTGTCACCCAACTGTCCCATTCTGATCAATGGACACCATCATCACTATACAGACCGAGAGAGGACACGTCCGATCACTTGCTGGACACACTTTTCCTCACACTTTTTGTTTACAAGTTTAAAACAGTATATTTTGCTAGAAAATGACCCCCAGAGACCCCCCCCCCCCCCAAAAAAAAGTATAATGTTTGGGGCCCAAACATTATACTTTTTTTTTTTTTTGCAAAGACCCTAGGGAATAAAATGGCGATCAGTGCAATTATTTATGTCACAGTATTTTGAAAATTATTTTTTTTGGGAGGGGGGGGAATACAGTTTAAAGATTAAAAGAAGAAGAAACGAAACACAATATATACACCCGATTTTTTTTTTTTGTAAATTGGGAAAGATGATGGGCCAGATTCACAAAAGAGATACGACGGCGTATCTCCTGATACGCCGTCGTATCTCTGTTTCTAACTATGCGACTGATTCATAGAATCAGTTACGCATAGATAGGCAGAAGATCCGACAGGTGTAATGAACTTACACTGTCGGATCTTAGGATGCAGTACCGCGGCCGCCGCTGGGGGGAGTTCGCGTCGTAAACCAGCATCGGGTATGCAAATTAGCACTTTCGGAGATCCACGAAGATTTTTCCCGTTGTTACGTCGTCGCGAGTGTTAGATTTCCGTCGCAAAGATAGGGCACCTTTAACATGGTGTAAAAGTACTCCACCATGTTAAAGTATGCCTGTCTTTCCCGCGTCGCTTTTGAATCTTTTTTAAATCTTTTATTTTTCCTGGCGTAAATCTTTTTTCACGTCGCGATTCACAAAACGTTGGCGCGTTGTAATTTCGCGCAAAGCACGTCGGGAAATTTGCGACGGGAGCATGCGCAGTACGTCCGGCGCGGGAGCGCGCCTAATTTAAATGGTACCCGCCCCATTTGAATTGGGCCACTTGCGCCGGACCTGTTTACGATACACCACCGCAAATTTCTAGGTAAGTGCTTTGTGGATCGGGCACTAACTCGGAAAAATTGCGGCGGTGTAACGTAAACCGGTTACGTTACGCTGCGCCCGCTGTACGTGAATCTGGCCCGATGTTACACCAAGTAAATAGATACCCAACATGCCACACTTTAAAATTGCGCAGGCTCATGAAATGACAACAAACTATGGTACTTAAAAATCTCCATAGGTAATGCTTTAAACGTCTTTACGGGTTACCTCCAACGTTCGCGGCGATACCTCACATGTGTGGTGCAAACGCTGTCTACATATGAGGGTGTGACTTACGCATATGTTTGCTTCTGCGCACAAGCATGGAGGGATGGGTTTGTCAGCCTTCTTGTATTAGCAATAAAGTAAAAAAAAAAATATATTATATAAAACAAACTAACAAAAAATATATACTTTTTTTAAACGCGCTGGGTTGAACAAAAAAAAAGCAAGCAGTGTGTACCAGGCCTCCGGTCATATATATATATATATATATATATATTTTTTTTAACTTAAAATTATTTACCTAACATATTCCCTTAAACTTAAACGTACTAACCGCTCCCCAATCGATCAGCCAATCGTAGTGATCACTTGCCTTTTATCTTGCATGTCACTTTCTGTCCGTTTTCATTGCATGTGTGGGCATCAGATGCCCAGTTCCTGTTTCTTCCCTGTTTACGGTGGAGAGGTGCATGCTGGGTAACCAGCATGCACCTCTCGATCTCGCGCATGCACAGTAGAACGGCGCTCTTATCGCAGTTGTTTGTTTTAGTTGTCATGACAATGGGCGGTGACAGAGGTACGTCCAGCCCCGTTGTTATGACAACGCTGATAACAGAAGCCACAGTCAAATAAAACTCCTAAGGGCTTTGTGCCCTTTTTGAAAATGGCGCTGTGATCCACCTCAATTACGTCATTTCCTTTATTGTAATAACGCAATTTTTCAGCAGAGTTAAGCGCACAGACTCCTGGGAAATGATGACACTCATTTCCCAGGAGGCCACTCGGCATAGGTATAGGAGAAGACATACTTGCTATTCTGCCTAGAAACAACGTTTTAGAGGCATGTAAAAAAATTTTTTTCTAAGGGCTCTTTCACACGTCAGCTCAGTTTTTTAGATCAGTTTTTTTTTCATCAGTTGATCCGTTTTTCCATCAGTTTTTCGTCCGTTTTTCGTCCGTTTTCCGTCCGTTTTTCATCAGTTTTTCCGTCAGTTTTTCCATCCGTTTTTTCTTTTTTTTTTTTTTTTTTGGGGGCTTTTTACATATTTTGATGAAAAACGGATGTTAGCGGATCGGATGGTAAACGGATCATCCGCTAACGTCCGTTTTTCGTCCGTTCCGTTTTTTTGACGGAAGAAAAATAGGGTTTTCTTCCGTCCAAAAAAACGGAACTTAACGCAGACGGATGCTAACGGACGTTAGCGGATGCTCATCCGCTAACGGACGTTAACCCATAGGGAAGCATTGCGGTCCGTTAACGGACGTCCTAAAAACGGACGAACGGAACGGACGTGTGAAAGAGCCCTTATATTGCTTAAAGGGTCACTAAAGGAAATTATTTTTTTTCTTTAAAATAATAAACATGTTATACTTCCCTCCACTGTGCAGTTCG
Source organism: Rana temporaria (assembly GCF_905171775.1). Classification (NCBI taxonomy): domain Eukaryota; kingdom Metazoa; phylum Chordata; class Amphibia; order Anura; family Ranidae; genus Rana; species Rana temporaria. Next base: position 397,516,184 of record NC_053491.1, read on the forward strand.
CTTTGCACAGAGTGGCCCCGATCCACGTCTTTTGGGGTCCCTCGGCGGCTGTATCTGTCCTCCCCGCAATTACTCACCACAGTCATGAGAGAGCTCGCATGGTGGTCAGTAATTGCGGGCAAGCTCCTGTGATCAGGGCCGCCATCAGGAATTATGGGACCCCTTACACAGCTTCAGGCATGGGCCCCCTGGAGAAGAGAACCAGGGGGGGGGGGGTCGTCTGAAATTGAGAAGCGGGGGAGCTTCCGCGAATTGAGAAGCGGGGGGGGGCCTTTACAAAAAAATAAGAAATAAAGAAAAATATATATAAAAAAGAGGGGTAGCCATCCGGGGCCCTGGGGACCTCTGGCGGGGCCCTTTAATAAAAAATATATATATATAAAAAATAAAAGAAATAAAAAAATATATAAAAAATATATTTTTTTTTTATAAAAAAGGGGGGTTGTCATTCAGGGCCCTGGGGATCTCCGGGCCCCTGGGGACCTCCGGACCCCTAAAATAAAAAAAATTGGCCCTTTAATAAAAAATAAAATAAAAATATATATTTTTTTATAAAAAATAAATAAAAAAAAGGGGGGGTTGCCATCTGGGGCCCTGTGGGCCTCCGGGCCCCTGGGAACCTCTGGACCCCTAAAAAAAAAAAGAAAAAATGTTTTTTATTTTTTTATTTTTTTTAAAGGGGGTTGCCATCCGGGCCCCTGGGGACCTCCAGGCCCCTTACAGGTGTACTGCCTGTACCCCCCTGATGGCGGCCCTGCACCCACCTCTAAAATAAAAGAAAATATATAGGTATGTTTCCGATAGAATTTTTTTCCTTTTGTATTAACAGTTATATAACAGCGTATGCAGTAACTTTTACCAATTTGAGGTGATATGTCCTGAACTTTTGGCATATGAATAATCTTGAGAATATGATGCCCATTTTAGAAACATACTTATTTACATTTTTTGCTCATTTAGGATTGGGAGTGACACTTAAGTCTTGTGCCTCAATTTGGCACCTTTGGGCTTGTTTGGAGCAAGTGAGGTGACCTTATCCCACTGTGCGCCCTGTTTTTCTTCTTCTGGGGGGCTGTCTCTGCCATTGCCTGGATGCTTGCCGACTTAGCCACGAGTCTATATATATGGTGACGGGTATGATATGTATGCCATACAGTTAATGTGTTTTCCGGTTTTGTATAAATATGTAATTTAAAGCAATTATGCATAATTTTGAAATATGTTTATCTGTGTTACATACAGTGTGACTCCACGCGGACATTGGCCCCTGACTAAGGGACAAGGTCTCGAAACGCGTAGGGCTCGATTGAACCATTGTGGACAAGTCACACACCAACGCATCAATTTTGATTTTAAAATTTTTGTATTAATTGTTAAATAAACTTTTACCATTATTACTCCTTTTGTATTTGAGTTGTTACCGCTAAAGCCCCACCTTGTTTTTTTTTTCTTTTTTAATTTTTAACTTTTTTTTTTCATTTTTTTTTATTGGGTATGTTTTTCTTTAGCAGAAAAAAAAAAAAAAATATATATGTGTGTATATATATATATATATATATATATATATATATATATATATATATATATATATATATATATATATATATATATATATATATATATATATATATATATATATATATATATATATATATATATATATAATTTTTTTTTTTCTTTTTTTTTTCAAAATAATCTTTTTGTTTTGTAGTGCAAAATACCACCAAAAGTAAGGTCTATTTGTGGGGAAAATGACAAAAAATGTTTAGGTACAGCACTTCACAACCGCACAATTATCAGGTAAAGTAACACAGTGCCGTATCGCAAAAAATGGCCTAGTCATGAAAGGGGGGGGGGGCATTCTGGAGCAGTTAAATATACTTTATTGTAATTTCAAATGGTGTCTTCAATGTTTTTAAATCTACAGAGTTCATTAAAATAATACCTGTTACTCCTGCCATGAAGGCCTATATTTTGGCACTTCCTGTTACGGGGTGATAAGTATCTCCCAGTTGTGCTCAGAGTTTGGCTGTAAGGACATATAGACATGGGCCATGATTATTTTACCATGTATTGATACCATAGTATTAGTACAAATATCTGATAAGGCCCCTTTCACGCTCTCTGATCAGGTCTGCCTGACATTTTTTCAGCCAGACCTGATCAGAACTTCCATGCAGGTCTATGGGCAGGTTGATGTAAATGGACTTGTGTCCATTTATATCTGCCTACCTTCTAGTCTGTCCATGTCCAGGGAAACAAAAACAGAAAAAGACTGCATCCTTGACTGCTGAGGAGCATACTATAGGCCTGGAAAACCAACAGATAATTCATTAACCTTGCCCCCATAAAAGAAACACACGTAGAACAATTAAGTTGGAAAGGACAAGGCCACAGCTTTATTTAATTTCAAACACAGACAATTCTCCAATGTAAATAATTAGTAACCAGTGCCATTCACAGTTGTACTGTGAGAACACTTTAGCATTACCTTGCAACTTTTAATGCTGGCAAGGTCAAAAAACAGCTGATAAAGCTGGGACAGACCACATACAGGGCAGGAGGGTGGGCAACTCTTCCAGATGCTGCTCTTCAAAAGCAAAAACTTTACCTCAGGCAGAACTTTTTGAGGAGCTTAGTCCCAGTCCCATCAGCCCATGTCATGCAGCCAATCATCTGTAAACCCTTTACATATTGCGTGTTACCATGCCCAACTCCTAGCCATGCCCCCATCAGTAAAGGCTCACTTTCCCTATGAGGGTCAAGAGGCCTTCATTTCCATTTTCTGGACCTAAACATGACGGATTGGAGGTAGGCTGATGTAAATGGACACAAGTCCATTTAAATATGGCAGACTATAGATCCCCCACAGGACCCCTACACTCCGCTGTCAAAATGTGGTAAAAAATTAAAAACTGAACGGGTATAGCTGTCACAAAAGTCCTTGTGCTGCTCCAGTTTAGTAGGAGAAATGCTGAGGATTCCCAAGCTGAATGGAGAATGGAAACAACAATCCAGGTACATACTGTATTTATTGGCGAATAACACTCACCTTTTTACCCTGAAAATGGAGGGTAAACTGTGCCTGCGTGTTATACGCAGGGGGCTGTGGGAAGTTTTTTTCCCTGAAACTTCCCTCTTAAAGTTAGGGTGCGTGTTATACGCCGATAAATACAGTATATGTGTAAACTGATACATATTGCAACAGCTAGTGTCTACAGTGCTTTGAAAAGGTATTCCCACCCCTTGCCATTTTCCACGTAAATGTATTTTATTGGGATTTTATGTGATAGACCAACACAAAGTGGCACATAATTGTGAAGTGGAAGGAAAATGATAAATGGTTTTCCAATTTTTTTGCAAATAAATATCTGAAAAGTGTGGCGTGCATTTGTATTCAACCCCCTTTACTCTGATACCCCCCAACTAAAATCAAGTGAAACAAATTGCCTTCAGAAGTCATCTAAAAAAAGTCTACCTGTGTGTAATTTTATCTCAGTATAAGTAAAGCTGTTCTGTGAAGCCCTCGTAGGTTTGTTAGAGAACCTTAGTGAACAAACAGCATAATTAAGGCCAATGAACACACCAGACAGGTCAGGGATAAAGTTGTGGAGATGTTTAAAGCAGGGCTAGGTTATGAAAAAAATATCCCAAGCTTTGAACATCTCACAGAGCACTGTTCAATCAACCAAAAATGGAAAGAGTATGGCACAACTGCAAACCTACCAAGAATTGGCCGGCCACCTAAACTGACAGGCTGGGCAAGGAGAGCATTAGTCAGGGAAGCAGCCAAGAGGCCCATGGAAACTCTGGAGAAGCTGCAGAGATCCACAGCTCAGGTGGGAGAATCTGTCCACAGGACAACTATTAGTCGTGCACTCCACAAATCTGGCCTTTATGGAGGAGTGGCAAGAAGAAAAACATTGTTGAAAGAAAGTCATAACTTGTCCTGTTTGCGAGAAGCAATGTGGGGGACACAGCAAACATGTGGTAGAAGGTGCTCTGGTCAGATGAGACCAAAATTAAACTTTTTGCCTAAAAGCAAAACGTTATGTGTGGCGGAAAACTAACACTGCACATCAGCCTGAACACATTATCCCCATTGTGAAACATGGTGGTGACAGTATCATGGTGTGGGGATGCTTTTCTTTAGCAGGGACAGGGAAGCTGGTCAGAGTTGATGGGAAGATGGATTGAGCCAAATACAGGACAATCTTAGAAGAAAACCTGTTATGCCATGTACACACGATCGGTTCATCCGATGAAAACGGACCGATGGATTTTTTCATCAGATATCCGATGAAGCTGACTTTCATCAGTCTTGCCTACACACCATCAGTTAAAAATCAGTTTGTGTCAGAACGCGGTGACGTAAAACACAACGACGTCCTGAGAAAAATTAAGTTCAATTCTTCTGAGCATGCGTCGACTTGATTCTGAGCATGCGTGGATTTTTAACCGATGGACTTGCCCGTTTTTTTCTATCGTTTTTTTAACCATCAGATAATTTTAAAACAGGTTCTAATTTTTTTCACCGATGGGAAAAAAAAACGTTGGGGCCCACACACGATCGGTTCGTCCGATGAAAACTGTCCATAGGACCGTTTTCATCAGACGAACCGATCGTGTGTACAGGGCATTAGAGTCTGCAAAAGACTCAGTCTCCATTCACATCTAGGCGACAAAACGCCCGACGCCGGACGCTTGTGCCGCTAGAGGGGGAAATTCCCATTGCTGTCTATGGAGATGGTTCACATCTCATAGACGCCGTACGCCTGTCGCCTGAAAAAAAGTCCCGGACCCTTTTTTTCAGGCGACATTGGCGTTCGCCCATTGACAGCAATGGGAAGAATTTGAAAAAAAAAAAAAAAAAGATACACTATCCGCGTCAAAATACGCCGCGTACGCGGCGTTGCTTGTCGCGGAGATGTGAATGGAGCCTCAAGATGGGGCGGAGGTTCTCCTTCAAGCAGGACAACGACCCTAAGCATACAGCCAGAGCTACAATGGAATGGTTCTGATCAAAGCATATTCATGTGTTAGAATGGCCCAGTCAAAGTCCAGACCTAAATCCAATTGAGAATCTGTGGCAAGATTTGAAAATTGCTGTTCATAGACGCTCACAATATCTCAAAACTTGAAAACCATTTATCATTTTCCTTCCACTTCACAATTATGTGCAACTTTGTGTTGGTCTATCACATAAAATCCCAATAAAATACATTTACGTTTTTGCTTGCAACATGACAAAATGTAGAAAATTTCAAGGGGTATGAATACTTTTTCAAGGCACTGTATGTCATGTTCAATGTAGTTCATACTAATAATGTGATGCAACCAATAATGTTACTGCTACACTGATACTGTATTTATTTTCCAGCTGCTGTAGGTTCTTACTACTACTATAACAGTTATTGGTATTTATATGATGGATTCCATAGCTTCCATTGGTGCTTTACAAAGAGTGTGAATTAATACAGAACGTTAAAAAACATCGGAACAATAAGTACATTCTATTGTCTAGCAAAACATAGGCAGCAGAAACAAGACGTATTAAAGTGAAAGCCCTGCCCATTAGAGCTTACAGTCTAAAGAAATAATTTTTAGAAAGAAATGTGAGATAGGGGTATTTGGTGCTACCCTGGCACAGAATATTGTGTTATTATGTAAATAGATTTACAAGAGATAACTACAGGGGCACTGCCCGAGGGCCCCATGCCGCTAGGGGGCCCCATCAGGGATGCCAGGCTCAGTAAATCCAGGGACAGTATGTAAAATTCTATTTTTTTTTTTACATCTGTCCCTGATATGTCCGAAACCGACATGCTTTTTTTTTTTTTTTTTTTTTTTTTTTTTTTTTTTTTTTTCCACTTCAGCTTTTACCAATATTCTAGAGACCAGCTCATGATTTGATGCTTCTTACGTCTCTGTTTGTAGTTTGCATCATGTGTGGTATATATTCTGTGCATTTTTTTTTTTTTTTTTTTTTTATTCCACCTTTAAATTAATAGTGTACTTAACAATATGTGTAACAGCCACCCGCTGGGGCCGTGAGGACCTGGCCCCACTTCCATGGCCCCCCACGCCTCAGCTGGCCGTGAGGTCCTGACCCCACTTCCTTAACCCTCTACATCCCAGCTAAACTGAACGAGGCACATTACCATATAGCAAACTTTAGGAATTATTTTCACCCCCCCCCCCCCTCCCCCTCATGGCTCCCAGGAATCTCCTAACTTTTCCCTTGAGTGCAAGAACAGTCTCAAACGTTCATCAGAAATTAAAAAGTATATAAATCGCTTTAGAAAATGACCATAGAAGGGATAGATATAGTTTCTACTATAAAACTACTAACATACAACTCGTTAGTGGCATACCCTGACTCTCTCAGCATAGCTCCATGTTTTTTTATAATCCCTCCATTTTTCCCATTTCTCCCTATGTTCCCCAATCGTCTCCAGGTGACTATCCTTTAACTCTTCCAACCTATACGTTTCCTCCACTTCGTCTATCCAATTCCAGACTTGTGGGCATTCCGTCTCCTGCCACTTTTTGGGTATGAGTTTCTTAGCAGCGTTTAAGAGGTGAGGGAGCAAAGACTGCTTATATTTTTTTGCCCCCTCTTGGCTGCAATGAAAGAGCACCACCCAGGGGTCTTTCTTTAATTCTTCGCCCATAATAGTTTTAATTTGACTCAGAATTATATCCCAATAGGTTTGTATTTTTGGGCATGACCACCAAAGATGGGCCATTGTCCCTCTTTCTGAGCAGCCCCGCCAACACTCTGCGGTCTGACCCGCTTTAAATTTGTTTGCTTTCTCCGGGGTGATATACCACCCTGAGATACACTTGTAATTTGTTTCGGCAGTTCGTATATCGATTGCAGATGAATGGGTTAGGTGCATAATTCTATTATAACTATTAGTCCCTCTTGTGATTCCTAACTCTCTTTCCCATTTATCTATGAAAGGTGCTACACTCCGTGAACCTATCTTTACCAATATCCCATATAATTTAGTGATAGTGCCCTTTGAATTTTTAGATTTGCAAATCTTCTCAAGTGGAGTGAGCTCCGCCTCCGTCCGTAATGGGCGGGGGAGGTGCCGCACGAAATGATGCAACTGGGAGTAATGCCACCTATCCAGATTCCAAAAATCCGTTTTGGATCTCAAATCTTCGTAGGACATTATCTCTCCATCTTTAATAATATCACCTAAGTGAACAGTGTCTACCTTTATCCAGTTCCCTCCAATTTTATTTTCGCCCGGAGCAAAATAAGGGTTTTCTTTTAGATTCATTAATGGGGAGTTAAATTTCCCTTCTAATTGTGTCAGTGTCCTATCCCACATTCTTAAAGTTAAATCATGTATTTTGTGATCTAGTGCTCTGTGCTGTGCGGGGATCCAGATAATATTTTTCAAATATTTACTTCGAAACCGACATGCTTTTGATGTGAAAATCCTGCGATTTTAGCTGCCCCGCCTCTGCACTGCCTACTGACGTGGTGGCCATCTGTAAGCCTGGGGCCCCATAATCTTCTATTGCCCGGGGGCCCCATGAGTTGTCAGTCTGCCCCTGGATGACTACCCTTCCACTAATGAGTAAAACACATGGCCAATAACTATACAGGGCAAAGCTGCTTCTTTGCTTATGGAGCCTAAATTATGGTCAACTCATGGAGCCTATAGGCAAAGATATACTTTACCTAATGGTAATTCCAACCCTATGTGTAGCACTTGAAGATTGTGAGAAGAGGTGGATGATTTAAACAGCAATATCTAAGATAGTTTGGAGTAATGGTGTTAATTAATTTAATAAGAGTCAAGCCATGATATAAAGCAGAAATATATCAGAATTATAGTTGCATCATGTATCACTTGGTTAAGCTTCTTTATCCTAATAAAAACCCAATAAAAAATTGTTACCATACAGGGTCCCAAGATAAGAAATTTACCAAAATGCCAGCAAGGCCCAACAGAGACACATCAATAACGCATTTCAGGTACTTTTCACCATTTCTACCAGCTTTATAAAACGTGAGAAATATTGTTTTTTTTTTTTACATTTTCAATAACCATGTATGCGCAATTCCCTCCAGTCATGTGACCACCCCAAAGCAAACACTTCCATGACCCATTTGGGGTCTTGACCAAGAGTTTCAGAAACAATGTATTAGATATAAAATAAAGAGGCATAGGCCAGAAATTGTAGCTAGGGAATGGAATTGAAATTCCAATGAGGTAGAAGAAGCCAACATTGCCCCACAGAAACAACAAACTTGAAATGCTGGATGATTCTGATGTATTACTGTAACTTTTATTTCAGGCAGGGAGGTCGATTACGACGGCAAATAGACAATATATGTTTTGACGATGTTGTTTCTAAGGAAACAAGATGACATAAAAGATGAGAAAATCCCATAAAAGAGTCAGAAACAGGAGATAATACAGTGGAGAGCTGACCGATAGATTTCATTACTACATAAAAATTATAATAGAATCTAAAAGAGCTATTAAACTAGCCAAGACTTTAGACTACAATGGCTGTGGAGATATTACTACTCTCATACTATTATAATTACATTGATACCATTACTATTTCTATTGCTCCTATAAAAAGAGCAATAACAATATATAATTTCATATTTATAATAGTGATGTATCACTTTAATAGTAACTGCTATTGTGATACTACTATTAATAGAGACAACTACACAGATACAATTTTTGGTTCATTTTAGTCTGTACGATACAGAACACCATTTAACCTCTTGCCTACTGAACACTTTCACCCTCTTCCTGACCAGGCCAATTTTCAGCTTTCAGAGCCAGTTCACACCAGATGCAGTTCCGTTCAGTTCCGTGTGCATTTTCCGGCACTAAAAATGCATGCACAGTGTTTTCCATGTGTTCATACACCGTGTTCATCCGATCCCCCCATAGAGGAGAGCGGAGATCTGACAGGGTGGTCCCTGCACAGTGTGCGGGGACCGCCCTGTCATCTGCCAGCTCAGCGGGGATCAACGGAGTGATCCCCGCTGAGCAAGAGGATGAGAAAGGTACGGATCCTTACGGGATCCGTACATGTGAAAGGGACCAAAGTCTCTAGTTCACACCATGCGGTCAGTTTCCAGTGCGGAATTGACTGAATTGGTGCAGAAAAAACGTAACTGCATGGAACTGCATCTGGTGTGAACTGGCCCTCAGCGCTGTCGCACTTTGAATGACAATTGCGCAGTCATGCAACTCTATAAAAAATGAATTAAAAATAAGAGAAGAGTGGGAGGTGTTATGTAGTCCTAAATCACTCCCTGTCTTACGGCGACAATGCTACTTAAGCCCCATACGCAATATTAGATTTTCTGCAGATTTTTGTCCTCAGATTTACCAAAACCATGTAGTGCTAAGGCCTGCCTGATTGCATACAAATTGAAACTCTTAAGGTTTTAACTCATATTATATGGTTTTTGGTAAATCTGAAGACAAAAATCTGCATACAATCTAATAGTGTGTATGGTTGTCACTCTAGGTCAGGAAGTGTTTTAATGGCAGGATTTATAAAAAAAAGAAGAAAAAACTTGAAAGAAAACTAACACAGCAAACACATCTAAGGACCAGTAGGTTTCATTACCATACATTTTTAGTTCTTGGGTTTAGATACACATTACATTTATGTAGCGCCCCCTTACTTTCAGTATGGGCACTACGCTAAAGTTAGTGGGGAATGGGAGAGTTATTTGCTCCCATTCACAATTTGTTACATTATGGGCTGCTGTCGTTCCAGAACTGTCCTGTAGGTCAGTCTGCGCTCCAGGGGTGTTGTTTCCACCCCTGGGCGACAGGTGGCGCTAGAGGGGTTCTGGCAGAGCCACTTTTCCCCAGCAGTCAATTAGAGGAGTTTTCCCTCGTGGGGCATGCTGGGGAGGGGTATATCTGTGGCAGACGCCATCTTTATTCATTCTTCCCGCGGGTTCCAGGTGTGGCATCCACCTTTAGGGTGCGCGCATCCAACGGACCCCGGCGATGGCCTTCCAGGCCGGGGTTGTATGCTACGCGGAGCTCCAAATTTCTGAGAGGGGCCCCAGTGATTTACTGGGTTCCCCGCTTCACTGAGAAGATCCCAGGCTGGGTGCCGCTCGATTGGGGGGTCAGCTTGAAGAGAACCCGGAGGCAGGTTGTCCAACAGAGCTTGAACGAACCATCAGGGATCTGGTGACTGGAATGCTGACAGGTACTCTCTGCTGTCATCCGGTGACCTATGTTTAATCTATTGGGAGGACTCGCTCAATTCGTTCATTTGGCTCATTCAAGTACTAGGCCTGTGGCAGAGGCCTGTTCCTCCCAGCAACTTAAAGTGACACTTCGGCTACCAGGCTTGTGGCAGAAGTCTGTCCGGGGGCACTTCACCCACTCTGGCTAGAGTGGCGACGAACGGTGACTACTACTACTGTGCTACTGAGAGCAGGATTGCTCTTACTACATCCAGGCCTGATACCGCAAGTTCTCTATCGCTTCATCAACCTTTCCTTCCTACTGCATGTTGATGTTGGCTATGTTGGGCCTGAAATAAAACATTTGAAAACCTTTCTTCATGTACTGGACATTCGCTCACTACTTTATTCATTAGCTACACCCCTAGACAACTTTGAGGTAACCTAATATGCCGATCCCAACAACAAACCAGCGGCTCCTGCGGGGGTAGCGCTACATTTTTAGTAAAGCTGATACCACAGATATTACAGACCAGAGAGGAGATTTGTAACCAATGTTCACCATTATGGGAGAAATACTAGAAAACACTCTATAAAGGTACGTTAGGAGAGCGCAGAATTCATTTTGGGTAGGCGATGCTTCCTAAGGCCTCCTATGACATCGTCGTTGGATTACAGGAAAGTATGGGTGGTATGATTTTGATGTTTAGCGCTGAAAATGTGTAAGTTTCCAATGTTTAAAATTTCCAGGGACAAGCTTAGACTGTTCCAGGAAATAGGGGTTAGCCGGGGACTATGACATTAGTAATAGGGGTCCAGAACACAAATACAAACCTGCTTTGAACACTTCCATCACAAATTGTTGTTGTGTCAGCAGGCAATGTTGTCACTATATAAATAAATCGGTTAATGTCACTTTTTTGGGTCGTAGGAAAATGAGTCAAGTAAATATCATGCTGGTGTCTGTATTTACATCATTTATACGGCCCAGACAGCCATTCATTACAGTGCTCTTTATGTTTCTTTGGTACATTGCGGATCCAGTATTCCTCAAATGTGAACACCTCAAGTGACTGAGGGAGACATAATAAATAGCACTCTCGCCGCAATAGATGGAGACATAGAGGAGCCCTGTGTAAAGTGGAAATAATTAGTATACCAGGAACTTTATAGTATAGGTAGCCTAATGCAAAAACAGAAATATAAATATTTTTTTTTTTTTAAGTTAATTCCCTCTAAAATGAAATGTTCAATGTCATATGTAATCCAGGATATAAAATGGTAGTTGTCGTTGATTGTAATGTCTGTAGGTGGCATATGGCATATGATCTCAGAGAACAGTTGATCAACTGGGTAGTTGTTTTTCCAGCCAAATGCTAAATTCCCCGGCGATAAGACACTCTGCATACAGTCTACCCACTTCTTGGTCATAGACGCTTAGATGCATTCCCTTGCATTTGTAGTTAAAGTGGAGTTCCAGTAATTTTTGTGTTTATTCAAAGTCAGCAGCTACAAAAAGTGTAGCTGTTGACTTTTAATAAACAGCCATTCACCTTTCCAATGATCCAGCGAAGCACTCACCCCAGCTGCTTTCACCCTGTATTCTCCCTCGATGGCATCTTTACTATGGGCACCCGGCTGTGACAGATTGCGGCTTCACAGCTAGCTGGCCACTGTGCATGCGCGATTGGCGTTGGGCTCTATGACTGGTCCCGAAGTCTTCTGAGATCTGTCATTTGTCCCAGAAGACTTCGTGAGGGAGGGGGGAAGGAGAACTTCCGCTTCCGGAAAAGAAGTGGGAGCGGATACCTGTTAAAATCGGGTACCCAATCCCCTACTCCTCGAAAGCTCTATTTCACAAACAGAAGGTGGCCTTAAAGCAGAACTTCCCTTTTTGGGCGGAGCTCTGCTTTAAAGTGGACCTGTTTTAAAAATTCTAATATTTGCTGTAACAAAAAAAATAGACCTAAAACACTTGCCTTTGCTGGTGAAAATTCTATGGCATTTGATCCTGCGGTCAGCACTGGCAAGAGTCTGTAGCAACAGTTTCTCCATGAAAGGTTATTTTTATTATTGCTTTTAATGCTTTACATCCCTGATGTCCAACTTGCGGCCCGAGGGCCCTTTGGGATATGAAGTGCGCCCCTTGGACCTCCGCAGTTTGTAGTGGTAACTTTGATTAGGGGCAATAGCATTCATCTCTACAAGCTGTTCCCAGTTTCCTATTGTCTTCTGCAGCATATCTCTGGCCAAAAATGTCGCATTCAAACTCTCTGACCCTCATTTTCTCTATAAGGTCTGCAATTTCTGATGGTGCTCTCAAGCATTACACATATTGAACATTGGGGGTTATTTACTAAAGACAAATGCACTTTGCACTACAAGTGCAAACTATGGCCCAGATTCATAAAGACTTACAACGGCGTATCTCCAGATACGCCGTCGTAAGTCCGAATGGCCGCCGGCGTATCTATGCGCCTGTTTCATAGAATCAGTTACGCATAGATTTGGCCAAGATATGAGCGGCGTAAGTCTCCTACACCGTTGTATCTTGGGTTGCAATAATTACGCTGGCCGCTAGGTGGCGCTTCCTTGATTTCCGCTTTGAATATGTAAATGAGCAAGATACGCCGATTCACGAACGTACGTACGCCCGTCGCAATTAGTTACGTTGTTTACGTAAGACATACGTCGACGTAAAGATAAAGCATGTCTCCAGGTGGCACAGCCCATGCAAAGTATGGACGTCGGAAAAAGCGTATCTTTTTACGTTGTTTGCGTAAGTCGTACGCGAATAGGGCTGTGCGTACGTTACGTTCACGTCACAGGCATTGAGCCGATGTATCTTTGGGCGTAAATACGACGTGATACTGAGCATGCGCGCGCATGCGCCGTTCATTCGGCCATCTACATGGGGTCAAGCCTCATTTAAATACAACACGCCCCCTACCAGCCTACTTTGAATTATGCATGCTTACGGCAGCCCATTTACGCTACGCCGCCGTAACTTAGGACGCAAGTGCTTTGTGAATACAGCACTTGCCTCTCCAAGTTGCGGCGGCGTAGCGTAAATACGATACGCTACGCCCGTGCAATGTAAAGCAGCCGTACGTGAATCTAGGCCTACAAGTGCAAAGTGCACTTTAAATTGCACTGAAAGTGCACTTGGCAGTGCAGTCGCTGTAGATCTGAGGGGGACATGAGAGGAAAATAAAAAAAAAGCATTTTAGCTTGCACATGACTGGATGATAAAATCAGCAGAGCCTCCCCTCATTTCAGATCTACCCCTCAGATTTACAGCGACTGCACTTTCAGTGCAATTTCAAGTGCACTTTGCACTTGTAGTGCAAAGTGGATTTGACTTTCGTAAATAATCCCCATTTTGTGCGGTATTTTGGTGTTGTCAGGGGCCGCATCTGGGGTCCCCTTTAGCTCATAAGTTGACCGCCACTGCTCCATATCCATCCCAGACTGATACACTATTTATTTTTCTTCATTCAGACAGTGGACTGAATGAAAACAAACAGATACCGCCATCCACTGAAGCGAACAAGGACAGACACTCATGGACTGGCCAAATTTCGATCCAATCTGAACCATCTGAATTTCTAGGCGGCCAGGGTTTGGGGAATGGCTCCCAGTGCAGGCTTTCCATCGAGCCAGCTATGGAGGTGACAGGTTCCCTTTAACAAGTAGGATTGCAATCTACATGGGGTTAGCAAAAAAGAAGAACAAAAAGGTATTTTTCTATAAACTCAAGTCTTTTGATGAACCTCTTGAACCAAAATTCCTACATTTTTTAACCTGCCTGGTACAGATAAACAAAACTGACTGATTTCTTCATAAACTGACCAGTTCTCATATTCAGAAATTCACGATTCACAGAAAAAAGTGGAATTCAACAATTTGCTCGATCTGTTGACTGATTGATTATCTATGCTGATCGCTGATCTGGTCATGGTCACTCTCAGTCATGATCAGGTTCACGTGCCAATACACAATCTGATGTTCTGGAGTCTGATATATAAAAAAATGTGATATTTTTTACCTTTCTGGTTATTTTTTCAGTATGTCTGAAGCCATGCTTAAAATTTTGATAAGATAAATGCAGCGAAATCATTTCTATCCATGGAATGTTTTTCTGCTGTCATTTGTCCTTGGAGAATTTTTACTCATTCATGTAAAAGCACATTCTTATCTAACATGTAAAATCCACCACATAACAGAGTACTCCACAGCATTAAATAGTTATTACTGTCACTGACCTGCCCCCTGGTGGCCACAACATCCCAAAGCATGCATTATTTTGACTAAATTGGACCAATAACATTTGCAGAACACATACAATGGCCTGGATTCACGTAACACTTACGCCGACGTATCTACAGATATGCCGCGTAAGTGTAAATGTGCGCCGTCGTATCTATGCGCCGTGCCCATAGAACTAGATACGCCTGAAAATAGGCTTCCTCCGACTGACGTAACTTTCCTACGCCGGTGTATCTTGGGCGCATATTTACGCTGGCCGCCTCATTGCAAATATGCAAATGAGGGAGATACGCCAATTCACGAACGTACTTGCGCCCGTCGCAGAAATATACGCCGTTTACGTAAGGCGTACGTCCGGCGTAAAGTTATTCCACCTAAAAGAGCCGCATCCTATGCAAAGGTATGGACCACGGAACAGCCGTCGTATTTTACGTCGTTTACGTAGGACTACGTGAATAGGGCTGGGCGTAGGTTACGTTCAGTGATTCGACGTATCTTAGGCATTCGTTCCGATGTGATTCTGAGCATGCGCACTGGGAAGCGTCTACGGGACGGCGCATCATTTGCATGGGGTCACGGTTCATTTAAATGGATCACGCCCACCTACTTTGAATTAGGCGGGCTTACGCTGAATAATTTACGTTACGCTGGCGCAACGTAGGGAGCAAGTGCTTTGTGAATACTCTGCTTGCCTCTCTGTGTTACGTCGGCGTAGCGCATATGAGATTGCTATACGCCAGCAGAAAGATGCGCCGATCTACCTGAATCCGGGCCAATATTTCTAGGGTGATAAAATAAGCAAACTACAAATAATATCACACAATCAGACATTATGATATTTTTTTGATCTGTAGAATACAGAATTCCAATTATGTGTCTCAGTTGATGTATACATTAATATACAGTATACTGTAAGTCCTTAATAGAAGAGGACATCATAATCAATAGCAACACCAAAGTGGATGCAGAGGAGGCAATTGTCCCATAAGTGCAGAAAACCTGAGTATGACTGCATGCAGCGTGAGCAAATCTACCACAAAGACAGGAGGTCCAACAGTGACTACAGAGGATGCAGAAGCTGCAAATGTTACACTGTGAACAGGATGGCCAAATATGAGTATAGGTGATGGAAAAAGGAAAAAGTCTCATGAGGGGAAGGAGACTCAAGTCTTACTACAGGAAATTCACAGGGTACAAGGGCCCCATGGGACCAAGTGGCCAGTGAGACAACAGGAGATACAAACAGAGCAAATGCCCAAAAGGGACAGATGACTTAAAGTGGATGTAAACTCCAATTTTTTTTTTTAAGTCACAATGTACAGTATAAGATTTCCTATCATCTGTGCCCAGTCTTGCCACACAGAGTTAATCCAGCTCTGAGCAATCCTCTTTTATTGTTCAGTGAAAATTAACAGACTTCCAGATAAAAACCCGTCTAGATAAAAAGTCCTTTCCTCTCTTCTCCTTGCTTTGAGTGACAGGTTATTTACATATCTAGCTTGGACATGTTTATCATATGTTATGTTTATCATAATATGAGGTGATCCACAGTATAAAAAGTGAGAAATCCACCCCTCCCCCACATAACACATCCTGGTAATATACAATAAACTGTGGATCACCTCATATTATGATAAACATAACATAACATATGATAAACATGTCCAAGCTAGATATGTAAATAACCTGTCACTCAAAGCAAGGAGAGAGGAAAGGACTTTTTATTTAGACAGGTTTTTATCTGGAAGTCTGTTAATTTTCACTGAACAATAAAAGAGGATTGCTCAGAGCTGGATTAACTCTGTGTGGCAAGACTGGGTACAGATGATAGGAAATCATATACTCTACATTGTGACATAAAAAAAATATATAATAATTTTGGGTTTACATCCACTTTAAGGCCGCGTACACACGGTCGATCCATCCGATGAGAATGGTCCGACGGACCATTTTCATCGGTTCACTGATGAAGCAGACTGATGGTATGATGTGCGTACACACCATCAGTTCAAAAACCGATCGGGTCAGAACGCGGTGACGTAAAACACACGACGTGCTGAAAAAAACAGCGGGTCCATGTGTGCCTGCAGGAGATGCAGTGGGACAAATTTTTCCTGGGATGAGGAGGCACAAGTGTGACTAATGGAGAGACAGAAGTGGAGAATGCCCTATTCAGACCAGAGACCCAAATGTGAGCACGAGATACAGCAGGGACAAATGTTCCATGAGGGCTGAAAACTCCAATTCATTACAGGGGATAAAAGGAAGGCAAATGTCCCATGAGGAGACCCAAGTGTAGCTACAGGAGATGCAGGGTTGGCAAATGTCCTGGGTAGATGAATGGGCCAAGTGTGAGTGCAGCCGCCTTTTGTTTGCCAACACCACATTTATATAATTTTTTTCAAAATACAATATGTTATATAACTTTATTTTAGTTACATATTTTACTATTTTGCTATGTGCTCATCAAATATCTGTTACTGGTTTATTGCAGTAATTCTCTAAAGCAAATTATGTGAACTTGAGGACATTTTAGATTCTTTAAATTTGTATTTATTTTTTTAAAGTTTTACAGTTCTATGTATTTTTTACTAGTGGTTTAATTCTATTTTAAAATATATTACTTTAGGTACCTAAAATCTAGCAACATATATTCCAGGTGCCTCAACAAAGTGTTTTAGGGGATGTGGGCAAGAGGTTACAGACTACGATTTATGGTGGTCATGCCAGAAGGCCAAGATTTTCTGCATCTGAATTTATAACTTTATCTACTCTGCAACCCAGGCAACTCTGAAAAATAATAGCCATGGCAAGCCTTACTGGGCAGCCCACCAGAGGAGGTACTGAAACATACTACTAAGCTGATTTTATTCATATTCTTAGCAGCCAGGATAGCAATTGCTAGATCATGGAGGTCCTCTTCTATCCAGTTCTCACTATAAAATCAAAGCTCTCATGGATAATGATAAACAGAAAATTGAGGGCCACATTACAAGATAAATTACCTTTATTTAAAATAAATATAGGACCTATGGATATGTTATATTTCAGAAGACATAGTACAGTACCCTCTTACTCTATCCTATACTCTTTAACTCATATCTTCAACCTCTCCCTCTGTACTGGCATCTTCCCCAACCCTCTGAAACATGAACTAGTCACTCTTATACCAAAAAGGGCCTCACTGGACCCCACTAATCTTAACAACCTAAGAACCATCTTCTTACTCCAACTCCTTGAAGTTTAGTCTACAACCAACTGAGCGACCACCTCATTGAGAATAACCTTCTTGATCCCCTTCAGTCTGGATTTCATTCACAGCACTCCACAGAAACTGTTCTCCTAAGGCTTCATTTCCACTGGCGTTTTTACAGCCACTTGTGTTAGCCTTTTTTACAGCTTAAAAACGCCTGTCCATGTTTATTTTGTAAAAAAAAAAAAAAAAAAATGAAAATCAGGGCAAAATCGTGGGTGCGCGATATACGCTGATACCCGTGCCGATTTTAAACAGTGCGCCGGCATATACCGAGCGCAGTACACTCGGGTATAGTTGGGCGGGCTCGGCTCCTCTCGCGGTCAAGTCCTGGATGTACAGGACGCACAGGACGTGACCGCGAGAGGAGCCGAGCCTGCCCGACTATACCCGAGTGTACTGTGCAATGTACACGATGGACGCCGCGCAAGACACCAAAACTGTAAGTACTAAAATGTTTTTTTTTTACAGGAATGCGGGTCCACTTTAGGGGTGCGCGCTATACGCCGGAGCGCGCAATACCCTGATAAATACGGTAATAATAATACAGTATATAGAGTGACAGACTGAACTCATGGGATGGAAGAAGAGAAAATATACATCTCTTTACATGCCCCTTCTTGCTCTTTCCTTCTTCCTCTTTGTTTTTACCCAGTTTAACCCCTTTATTTATCTTTATCTGTTTATGTGTGCAGCAGCTCACATCAGCATTGTCGTGTTGGTAGCAAACCCTTTTGGTTTACAGGTATCTGTTTTTATAATTGTAGCACTATCCCTGAAGGAGCTGCTGGTTTGTTTTGGGCGGCATGTTACCTCGTGTTTGTCTGATGTCTAGGGGTGATTGGTGAAAGTTGTAGTAACGGAATGTCCACGACAGGTGTCTTTTTCTGTGCTCTTTATTACCCAGCCGGGTAAAAACAATAAAACTTGGTGAAGAGTAGAGGTAGAAGAAGAAATGAAGATTGCAGATCCAGATGTCAGAATTAGGGAAACAGTCCTGCTCCCACATGTAATGTCTATTTCACCTCTCCAGCCTGAGTGGGTTTAGCACACCTGGACAGGCCTCTCTCACTGGCCTGGCAGCCAGAATGTCACTCGAACCTTAGGAAAAAATCTTTGCCACAGACCCTCCTAGTAAATGAACAGTGGAGATAATCCTCCTTAGCAGACTTGGCACCTGGATCTCCTTCAGGTAGTTTTAAATTAGGGTACCGACTGACAAGCGGCCAACATCCAGCCTTTCAGTGTCCAGTTCCCCTGGTCCCCAATGGCTAGTCAGACCCCTATCGGAAAAAAACAGCCTTTTTTGGTACTCCTCAGGCCGACTTTCGACCGTACGGCCTCCTCCAACTGGACGGACGACCCAGGACCTTCTTAGTGGGACCCAGTCGATTACTGAGTCCCCAAGCGGCAGATCAATTGCTCCGGGCCAACGTGGTCCTGAAGCCAGGATTCTTGCGTTGCACACGCAACCCCGGCTCGGGAAGGCCATTCGCTGGGGCGGCGTGAAGTGGCTACCCTAAAGGTGGGCGTCACACGAGGAGAGACCCAGGAAAATGGCGTCTGCCCCATAAATACCCTCTCCCAGCATAAACAGCGAGGCCAAAACCCTCCTGATAGGCTGCTGGGCAAGAGCACTCAATCCTTGACTCCACTGCTGCCACCTGCCGACCTGGGGTGAGATCAGCACCCCAGAAACAACAGAATGGACCGCAGCACAGCCAAAGCTGAGACAGAGACCCAAATTTAAACAAATCAAATTGGTCAGAGTCCACTAACTCTCCGACCCCCTGTAAATTTAACATAGCACCGGTACTGGAAAGTGACCAGGCGCTACATAATAATCATCCTATTTCGCCATCTCATTTCATTTTGAGTGCATAAGAAATGGTTCTGACTAAAAATATTGCTTCGGAATATGTGCCCGGCAAACATTTAAGAAAAAAAGAAAATGTACTAGGTAAGAGCACATGACATGCTTTGTATGTTGTACACCCATTT
The DNA here is from genome assembly GCF_905171775.1 of Rana temporaria. Lineage (NCBI taxonomy): Eukaryota > Metazoa > Chordata > Amphibia > Anura > Ranidae > Rana > Rana temporaria. The sequence goes on from NC_053491.1 coordinate 397,535,914, forward strand.
TAAAATTAATAAAAATTATATATATATACTGTATATATAACTTTTTAAATGATTGATCATAATTAAAGTTCTGTATTTGCATGAATTACTATTTCACCATTACTAAATCATGATTGGTTCTTTGTTGTCATGAATAGAAGGCAGTTGTTAATCAGCTGCTAGTGGAGACAGTCCAAGTGATTCTGTCTACCCACCATTAGAGCCCTTTCACACTGAGGCGCTGCAAAAACGCCCTAAAAAAAACACCTTTAGCGATATATTACAGCGTTTTTACAGTGTTTTTAGGGCGCTAGCGGTAAAATTAACGCTAAAATTAACGCTGCAGGCGTTTTAACAGAGTTTTTCAAACGTTATTGAAGCATGGGCAATTTCAGTCCTGCTGTTGTAGATGCTCTTTTTTTGCTTGCGTGTTTACATTTTTGGGAGATCATGTGAATTTTCTACAGCTCAGAGCAGATTATAGGCGCTATTCAGGCATTTTTACAGCGCTTTCAATTCATTTCAATGCAGAGGGGCGGTTTTGGAGCGTTTTTTTCAGCGCCCAAAAGCTGCTCCAAAGATGCCGCTTGTAGGACTTTTCTCAACGCCCCACCAGCGCAATGCCTCAGTGTGAAAGGGTCCATTGAGATGCATGGAGAGCATTTTATGAGTGTTTTAATAGCGCTATTTTTAACACTAAAACGCTGTAAAAATGCTCCAGTGTGAAAGTGGTCTTACAGCAAAGAGTGTATAGTCTTCAATCAGCACTGGCATAAGAGGACTGTAGCATGCATTAAAAAGATTACAGTTCCCTTGGTGTGGTGGAAGTTGGCTTCCGTTAAACAATATCCACTTGCCGACCCTATAGAAGTTTTACTGTTACAGGGCGACCAAGCTGCACAGGATCATGTGTATATATACTACATCCAGGGGCGGACTGACAACTCATGGGGCCCCCGGGCAATAGAAGATTATGGGGCCCCCGGGCTTACAGATGGCCACCACGCTAGGAGGCAGTACAGAGGCGGGGCAGCTAAAATCTCAGGATTTTCACATCAAAAGCATGTCGGTTTTGGACATATCGGTGACAGAAAAAACACAGATTTTTACATACTGTCCCTGGTTTTACTGAGCCTGGCAACCCTGATGGGGCCCCCTAGTGGCATGGGGCCCTCGGGCAGTGCCCGAGTGCCTCAAAGGTCAGTCCGGCCCTGACTACATCCTGAACTTCCAGGTATCGGGTGCTAGTGTGCGCCACTCCTGCTGTGACTTGCTCCCGCTGTGATTCTACACAATGGGAGCTGATCAGCAGGTCCCTCTGACCCAATGTCCGCCGGCACCCGCTGATCGCTCGGTACACTGATCTGCCTATGTAAACAAGGCAGATCGCTGTTCTGTCAGTAATTGAGTCATGGATCCTGTGTTTCTGCAAAGCAGCAACCCTAGTAAAACCACCTCCCATACTATAGTAAAACACCAGCTAGGCACAGAGTTAACCCTTTGATCACCCCTGATGTTAACCCCTTCCCAGCCATTGTCATTAGTACAGTGATAGTGCATATTTTTAGCACTGATCACTGTATTATTGTCACGTTCCCCAAAAAAGTGTCAGTTAGGTATCCGATTTGTCCACCGCAATATAGCAGTCCTGATATAAGTCACTGATCGCGCCATTACTAGAAAAAAATAAAAAATAAATACAATTTCTATAAATATATCCCATAGTTTGTAGACGCTATGGCCCAGATCCACAAAGAAATTACGCCGGTGTATCTATTTATACGCCGCGTAATTTCTACGATGCCCCGTCGTATCTTGGTTTTGTATCCACAAAACAAGATATGACTGAATGTGGGCTCGATCCGACTGGCGTACGTCTTAGTACGCCGTCGGATCTTAGGTGCATATTTATGCTGGCTGCTAGGTGGCACTTCCGTTGATTTCCGCGTATGAAAATGAGCTACATACGGCGATCCTCAAACGTACGTCCGCCCGGTGCATTTTTTTACGTCGTTTACGTAAGGCTTTTTTCGCCATAACGTTACCCCTGGGTCTATGAGGCGTACACAATGTTAGGTATGGACGTCGGGACAGCGGCGAATTTTCCGTCGTTTGCGTAAAACGTTCGCGAATAGGGCTTCGTGTAAATTACGTTCACGTCGAAAGCATTGACTATTTGCGACTTGATTTCGAGCATGCGCACTGGGATACCGATACCCCCACAGACGGCGCATGCGCCGTTAAAAAAAAAACGGAATTTACGTGGGGTCAAGATGTATGAACATAAAACACGCCCACAACTTAGTCATTTGAATTGCGCGCCCTTACGCCGACACATTTACACTACGCCGCCATAACTTACGGCGCAAATTCTTTCTGGATACGGAAAATACGCTCTAAGTTACGGCGGCGTAGTGTATCTGAGATACGCTACGCCTGCCTAAAGATAGGCAGATCTTTGTGGATCTGGGCCTATAACTTTTACCAAAAATATGTAGCAGAATACATAATGGCTTAAATTGACGAGGAAATTAGATTTGAAACATTTTTTTATTGGATATGTTTTATAGTAGAAAGTAAAAAAAAAAAAAAAAAAAAATATATATATATATATATATATATATATATATATATATATATATATATATAATTTTCGATTATCGTTTTTTTGTTTATAGTGCAAAACATAAAAACCGCAGAGGTAATCGAATACCACCAAAAGAAAGCTCTGTTTGTGGGGGGGGGGGGGGGAAGGATATTTATTAGGGTATGACTGCACAATTGTCAATTAAAATAATAGTGCCGTATCGCAAAAGATGGCCTGGTCAGGAAGGGGGGTAAGTCTTCCAGAGCTGAAGTGGATATACAAAATTAGTACTTTCTCTTGGAATTTTAAAGTTCACAACACATTTGGACTCATTCAGTAAAAAAAAAAAAAAAAAAGGAGGAGCTGCAACCAACAGCAATCAAGTTCATTTGCATGTTTCACTTGAATGTAAGGCAGCAATCTGACTGGTCACTTTATATTTGTGTATTCTGCATATCATCATCGAACATTATACCTCCTTCATAGATTTACCCTTATGGACATATGAACCCGACTAGATAATACTCTACTGCACATTTCTGAAAACGAAATCAAATATAATCAGTGTTAAAAAAATAACAAAAGAAATAAAATGATGAATATAATCGATGGTCTGCGTAACATTTTTACATTTAGAGACATCAATTCAGACTTTTTATTCCGCAGTGGGCAGGGGAGGGCTGGCAGCCTTAGGCCTGGGGGGAAAGTTCAGTCAAGTGGCTCATAGAGCGTGGAAAAGTGATGGATCGAGGAAAACAGTCTAAGATTTTTCATGATTACAAGAGTCCGCACAGAGGCCCCCCTTACATCAGAGTCTGCACAGAGGCCCCCCTTACATCAGAGTCCGCACAGAGGCCCCCCCCTTACATCAGAGTCCGCACAGAGCCTCCCCTTACATCAGAGTCCGCACAGAGCCTCCCCTTACATCAGAGTCCACACAGAGCCTCCCCTTACATCAGAGTCCGCACAGAGTCTCCCCTTACATCAGAGTCCGCACAGAGCCTCCACTTACATCAGAGTCCGCACAGAGCCTCCCCTTACATCAGAGTCAGCACAGAGCCTCCCCTTACATCAGAGTCCGCACAGAGCCTCCCCTTACATCAGAGTCCACACAGAGCCTCCCCTTACATCAGAGTCCGCACAGAGTCTCCCCTTACATCAGAGTCCGCACAGAGCCTCCACTTACATCAGAGTCCGCACAGAGCCTCCCCTTACATCAGAGTCAGCACAGAGCCTCCCCTTACATCAGAGTCCGCACAGAGCCTCCCCTTACATCAGAGTCCGGACAGAGCCTCCCCTTACATCAGAGTCCGCACAGAGCCTCCCCTTACATCAGAGTCTTCGTGTCTGTGCAGAGAGAGAAGGTGATGTCAGCGCTGGTGTGTGCTGAGGCTGAGCTATGTGTGAGACGACACATAGCTCAGCTCTGCAGCCATCTACCTCGGAGCAGACACAGGCACGGCTGCACAGTGGGAGGTGAGCAGCGGCCGTGACCTGTGTTAACAGAGCTCCAGCAGGCATATTCCTGCTCTGCAAAAACAGCATTTGGTAGTGGCGGCCGGTGGCTGTGCATAGTGTCACCAGCCCGGGGGGGGGGGGGGGTTTCCACCCTGCCCCCCCTGCCAGCCCTCCCCTGCCAGTGGGAATAAGACATTTGGGCAGGGAGTAGCTGGAAAACAGAAAAATAAAAGAGGAGTAAGAGACATACAGTAAAAGGGAAGAATAGGCAAATAAGTGAAGAATAGAAAACTGTTGAAAATAAACTAGAGAACCAAATAAAACAAAGGAGAAATTAGAGAGGAGGAAAGTGAGAACTGAGAAGGTTGAAGGATGGAGATAAACATAGCGAGAGACAGAGCTGTAATGATAGGAGAAGGTTTAAAACTAGAACATCTAGAGTGCGCACAATATGGACGCAGCCTTGATAATGGCCGTGACAGATAAAGTCATCACAAGTACCTTTGTTTTCTTTGGACCTAGTCCCAGTGGAGACCGTTATAGAAAGATGATGTAAAAATGATTTTTTTCTTACTAACACGAGGCTGAAATGATATCTACTACTCTTGTCTCATATGTGTGTGTGGTAGAACAATGGTTTACATGAGATCCTACATACTGCTGGTTAGCAGGACCAGGACTATTCCTAGTTTAGATTATTTATGAAAGGTCCTTTGGGAAGCTATATAAAACAAGTGCACTGCCATGGGGAACATGTACTAATGCAAATCATTTTTTACTTTTTTTTTAAATACTGCGAAGCATGTATTTTAATGCAGCATAATGGGCAACATTAAAAATACACAAATCATTGAAATAACATGCTTTTGGGAATGCTTTAACCACTTGAGCTCTGGAAGATTTTACCCCCTTCATTACCAGGCCATTTTTTGCTATTAAGCAATGCACTACTTTGACTGGTAATTGTGCAGTCATGCAACAGTGTACCCAAACAAAATCTATAAAAAAAAATTCCCATAAATAGATTGGTATTGGTATTTGATCACCACTTGCTTTTTCACTTTTTTTACAATATAAATAAAAAAAGACATAATAAAAAATAAATAAAAAGAAAATAAAATATTTTTTACTTTCTGCTATATAACATATCCAATAAAAAAATAACATGTGCCCCTATAGCATACAGCTTGCTATGGGGTTACACACAGAGGAGGAGGAGCAGAGAGCGCTGGCATGGGACCCCAGAAGAGAAGGAAAGAGGTCGCTCTGTGCCATACCATTACACAGAGCAGATAAGTTAATTTTAGTTTAAAAAAATTACTTTTAAAACCATTTTATAATAAAGGCAAAGTTGGGAGCGTTTAACCGCTTCAGCCCCGGACCATTTCGCTGGCCAAAGACCAGGCCTCTTTTTGTGATTCGGCACTGAATCTCTTCAACTGACAATTGCGAAGGCGTGCGACGTGGCTCCAAACAAAATTTATGTCCTTTTTTCCCCCCCCACAAATAGAGCCTTTTTTTGGTATTTGATCACCTCTGCGGTTTTTATTCTTTGTGCCATAAAACAAAATTGAGCGACAATTTTGAAAAAAAATCTATATTTTTAACTTTTTGCTATAATAAATATCCCCCAAAATATATATAAAAAAAAATTTTTTTCCTCAGTTTAGGCCAATACGTATTCTTCTACATATTTTTGGTAAAAAAAAAAATCGCAATAAGCGTTTGTTGATTGGTTTGCGCAAAAGGTATAGCGTCTACAAAATAGGAGATAGTTTTATGGCATTTTTATTAATATTTGTTTTACTAGTAATGGGGGCGATCAGCAATTTTTATCGTAACTGTGACATTATGGCAGACACATCGGACACTTTTGACACCATTGTCATTTTTACAACGATCAGTGCTATAAAATGCACTGATTAGTGTAAAAATGACACTGGCAGTGAAGGGGTTAACCTGTAGGGGGCGCTAAAGGGGTTAAATGTAACCTAGGGAGTGCTTCTAACTGTTTAGGGGCGTGGCTTGCCGTCACACGTTACTGATCGCTGTTCCCAATGACAGGGAAAAGACGATCAGTGACAGTGTCACTAGGCAGAACAGGGAGATGCATGATTACACTGGCCTCTCCCCGTTCTGCAGCTCTGTGACCCAATCGCGGGACCCCGGCGGACATCGAGTTCGTGGGTCCTGCGGGCACGGTCACGAAGCTCGCGACATACGTCCCTTTTAATTTGCCAGCCATGTCGCGAGCTCCGTGACCATGCCCGCAGGACCCACGAACTCGATGTCCGCCGGGGTCCCGCGATTGGGTCACAGAGCTGCAGAACGGGGAGAGGCCAGTGTAGACATGCATCTGCCTGTTCTGCCTAGTGACACTGTCACTGATCGTCTTTTCCCTGTCATTTGTCCAGCCGCGCCATTCTGTCAACGCAAAAGTGCGTGCGGTGGTCGGCAGGCAGTTAAAATGTTCTTTCTAGACTTCTAAAAGAGGATCAGAAATGAAAATCATAGTTACATACTTTCTATTGAATAAAATATTTTCCCACCACCTTTTTGAGACAGCGGGCCTAATTCCTATCTCTGATTGTGAAAGGAAAATATTTGGAATGCTGACCAAAACCAAAGTGAATCTTTAATTGCATTTACAGTAAATAGAGCAGTGATGAGAAACATCCTCATATAGTCAGTTTAACCCGCAGTTGTCAGCACTGTGTCAGTGTGTCTGCTGATGTGCAAGCCTGGTACGCATCGTCCTGCAGGGACCATAGTTTATTATGTGAATGACTGAAGGCCTGCAGACAGCCATTGGCAGTTAAAGTTGCTGTTCACAGAGACCACAGATTTGTATCTTATGTTCTGAAATAGATATAACAGCAAGTATGCACAATACTCACAAAAGTAAGTACACCCCTCCAGGGCTGGACTGGGACAGAAATTTGGCCCTGGACTTCATCCAGACTGGCCCACTTTAACAGGTCTCTCCCATGGCGGCCGGACAACTCCCGCACCCCCCCCCTGGCCACCCAAGCCCCCTCTCCCCCTTCACCAGCCACTAGCCGTTCTATTTATTAGAGTAGAGCGGCTGGTACTGGTACTCTTATAGGCAGTATCAGTGGGGAAGCTAGACATTATTTCACCCGGGACAAAAAATCAGTTTGGTGCCCCCCTTATGGGACAAGATTAGGCAGAAGTGAGAAACTCCCAGGCCATAGCTGTTGAGTCAGCTGTCATGCTCCTCTGTCGTCCCCCCTCCTCCTCTGCTCCTCCCCCTGCTTCTTTTTCCCCCCAGGTGAGTGCTGCGGGGAGGGAGAGACAGAGAAGCGGAGGGGGGAGGCGGTCCGCTGTCACTGAAGCCGGCCCACTGAGCCATTGGCCCACCGGGAAACTCCCTGTAGTCCCAATGGCCAGTCCATCCCTGCACCCCTCACATTTTTGTAAATATTTTGTTATATCTTTTCATGTGACAACACTGAAGAAATGACACTTTGCTACAATGTAAAGTAGTGAGTGTACAGCTTGTATAGAAGTGTATATTTGCTGTCCCCTCAAAATAACTCAACACACAGCCAATAATGTTTAAACCACTGGAAAAAAAAGCGAGTACACTCCTATGTGAAAATGTCCAAAATGGGCCCAATTAGCAATTTTCCCTCCCTGTGTCATGTGACTTGTGGGACATTTATCACCAAATAAATGGGTCTGGGACATTCACATGAACTTTAATGGCATCCCAGTTTTAGTCTGTACGGTTCAATATTGAGTTGGCCCACCCTTTGCAGCTATAACAGCTTGAACTCTTCAGGGAAGGCTGTGCACAAGGTTTAGGAGTGTGTCTATAGGAATGTTTGACCATTCTTCCAGAAGCACATTTGTAAGGTCAGGCATGGCTTGCAGTCTCCACTCTAATTCATCCCAAAGGTGTTCTATCGGGTTGAGGTCAGGACTCTGTGCAAGGCAGTCAAGTTCCTCCACCCCAAACTTGCATGTCTTAATGGACCTTGCTTTGTGCACTGGTGCTCAGTCATTTTGGAACAGGAAGAGGCCATCCCGAATATGTTCCCACAAAGTTGGGAGAATGAAATTATCCAAAATGTCTTGGTATGCTAACGCCTTATGAGTTCCCTTCACTGGAACAAAGGGGCCAGGTCCAACCCCTGAAAAACAACCCCACACCATAATCCCCACTCCACCAAATGATTTGGACCAGTGCACAAAGCAAGGTCTATAAAGACATGGATAAGCGAGTTTGGGGTGGAGGAACTTGACTGCCCTGCACAGAATCCTGACCTCAACCCCATAGAACACCTTTGGGATGAATTAGAGCGGAGACTGCGAGCCAGGCCTTCTTGCCCACATCAGTGCCTGACCTCACCAATGCGCTTCTGGAAGAATGGGCAAACATTCCCATAGACACGCTCCTAAACCTTGTGGACAGCCTTCCCAGAAGAGTTGAAGGTGTTATAGCTGCAAAGGGTGGGCCAACTCAATATTGAACCCTATGGACTAAGACTGTGATGCCATTAAAGTTCATGTGCGTGTGAAGGCAGGTGTCCCAGATCTTTTGGTAATATAGGGCCAAATCCACAAAAACCTGACGTAACTTAAAAAATCCAATTTAAGTTACACTGCCTTAAAGTTTCTACCTAAGTGCCTGATCCACAAAGCACTTATCTAGAAATTTCAGGCTGTGTAACTAAAATTCCGCCGGCGCAAGGCGTTCCTATTCAAATGGGGCGAGTCCCATTTAAATGAGGCGCGCTCCCGCGCCGGCCGTACTGCGCATGCGCGAAGTTACGTTACGCCGAGTTTTGAGGATCGCGACGGCTTAAAGTTGCGTCGGGGAAAAAAAAAAATTACAGCGGCATGCATTTCTGAGGGAGAACTCCATGCCAATTTTCAAAGAAAAAACCGGCATGGGTTCCCCCCCCAGGAGCATACCAGGCCCTTAGGTCTGGCATGGGTTGTAAGGAGACCCCCCCACGCCGAAAAATTGACGTAGGGGGTCCCCCTACAATCCATACCAGACCCGTATCCAAAGCACGCTACCCGGCCGGCCAGGAAGGGAGTGGGGACGAGCGAGCGCCCCCCCCCCTCCTGAGCCGTGCCAGGCCGCGTGCCCTCAACATGGGGGGGTTGGGTGCTCTGGGGCAGGGGGGCGCACTGCGGGCCCCCCCACCCCAGAGCACCCTGTCCCCATGTTGATGAGGACAGGACCTCTTCCCGACAACCCTTGCCATTGGTTGTCGGGGTCTGTGGGCGGAGGCTTATCGGAATCTGGGAGTCCCCTTTAATAAGGGGGCCCCCAGATACCGGCCCCCCACCCTAAGTGAATGGATATGGGGTACATCGTACCCCTATCCATTCACCTGGAGGCAAAAAGTAAAAGTTAATAAACACACAACACAAGGCTTTTTAAAATATTTTATTATTCTGCTCCGGACGCCCCCCCTGTCTTCGTTATTAGCTCTTTTACCAGGGGGGGCTTCTTCTTCCACTCTCCGGGGGTCTTCTCCGCTCTCCGGGGGGGGTTTCTTCTTCCGCTCTCCGGGGGGGGGCTTCTCCGGACTCCGGGGGGCTTCTTCCATCTTCTCCCCTCTTCCGCTCTTGACTCGGCGAACCCCGGTTCTTCTGCAGCTCTCCGGTGCCTTCTTCTTCAGCGCTGGCTGCCTGCTATGTTTGTGTGTTAGCTCGATTTCAAACAGGCAGCCAGCGCGGTCTTCTGTGGCGTCAGGGTCTTCTGGTCTTCTGTTCTTCCGATGTTGCCTCGTCGCCTGTTGTCGCTGTAATGATGGAAGCGCGCCTTGCATCCCATTTATATAGGCTTCACCGTCCCATCATGCTCCGGTAGGTACCCACGTGGTGGGTGCACGTGGGTAGGCACCCACCACGTGGGTACCTGCCGGAGCATGATGGGACGGTGATGCCTATATAAATGGGATGCAAGGCGCGCTTCCATCATTGCAGTGACAAGATGCGACGAGGCAACATCGGAAGAGGGGAGAAGAACAGAAGAGAAGACCCTGACGTCACAGAAGACCGCGCCGGCTGCCTGTTTGAAATCGAGCTAACACACAAACATAGCAGGCAGCCAGCGCTGAAGAAGAAGGCACCGGAGAGCTGCAGAAGAACCGGGGTTCGCCGAGTCAAGAGCGGAAGAGGGGAGAAGATGGAAGAAGCCCCCCGGAGTCCGGAGAAGCCCCCCCCCGGAGAGCGGAAGAAGAAACCCCCCCGGAGAGCGGAGAAGACCCCCGGAGAGCGGAAGAAGAAGCCCCCCCTGCTAATTGAGCTAATAACGAAGACAGGGGGGGCGTCCGGAGCAGAATAATAAAATATTTTAAAAAGCCTTGTGTTGTGTGTTTATTAACTTTTACTTTTTGCCTCCAGGTGAATGGATAGGGGTACGATGTACCCCATATCCATTCACTTAGGGTGGGGGGCCGGTATCTGGGGGCCCCCTTATTAAAGGGGACTCCCAGATTCCGATAAGCCTCCGCCCGCAGACCCCGACAACCAATGGCAAGGGTTGTCGGGAAGAGGTCCTGTCCTCATCAACATGGGGACAGGGTGCTCTGGGGTGGGGGGGCCCGCAGTGCGCCCCCCTGCCCCAGAGCACCCAACCCCCCCATGTTGAGGGCATGCGGCCTGGCACGGCTCAGGAGGGGGGGGGACGCTCGCTCGTCCCCACTCCCTTCCTGACCGGCCGGGTAGCGTGCTTTGGATACGGGTCTGGTATGGATTGTAGGGGGACCCCTACGTCGATTTTTCGGCGTAGGGGGGGTCCCCTTACAACCCATACCAGACCTAAGGGCCTGGTATGCTCCTGGGGGGGAACCCATGCCGGTTTTGTTTTTTACAAATTGCCGTGGAGTTCTCCCTCGGGAAAGCATACCAAATGCCGTCGCTGGAATGGGCCTTTACAAGGTGTGACTAACTTTACACTTTGTAGAACCAGCCCTAATTTTACACTTGCAAAATAACACTTACGGCGCAAAAACGAAGCTAGAAAGCTTTGTGGATCGCCTTAAGTGCTAATTTGCATACTAGCAATGGCATTTCGACTCGAAATGCCCCCAGCGGCGGATGCGGTACTGCATCCTAAGATTCGGCAGTGTAATTCAATTACACATGCCGGATCTTCTGTCTAACTTTGGAAAAAGCCTTTTGAGGATCGTTTCCAAAGTTACACACAGACTGAACAGCAGTTAAGTCGGAGTATCTCTTTTGAGGATCTGGCCCATAGTGTATATACTGTTCTTGGCGTACTACAGAAACACTGGAGTCAGACTAAATTCTAATAATATATCCATTACCATAAGTGATTAAAACATCTTCTTAACCACTTCCATACAAGGCACCTCAACCTCCTTCCTGCCCAGACCAATTTTTAGTTTTCAGCACTGTCGCAATTTGAATGACAATTGCACGGTCATGCGACGTGGCTCCCAAACAAAATTGACGCCCTTTTTTTCCACGCAAATATCGCTTTCTTTTGGTGGTATTTGATCACCTCTGCGGTTTTTATTTTTTGCGCTATAAACAAAAGAAGAGCGACAATTTTGAAAAAAAAACACAATACCTTTTACTGTACCTTTTGATTTAATAAATATCATCATTTTTTTTCCCTGTTCAGGGGAGGGGGAGGCCGCACTCTGTCCCCCCCTCTTTTCTGCGGCCAGCCAGGTTAACGTGCTTTGGATAAGGGGTCTGCTGTGAATTTTTGGCGGAACTCCACGCCATTTTTTTTTAAAATTTGGGGTGCAGTTCCCCTTAAAATCCACACCAGACCTAAAGGGTCTGGAATGGATATTTGGGGGGAACCCCACGTAATTTTTTTAAATTGACAGCGGGGTTCCCCTTAATATCCATTTCAGACCCGAAGGGCCTGGTAATGGAATTTGGGGGGACCCCCACGCTATTTTTTTTTTTTTTTTTATAAATGAATTCTCTCTGAATTGCCAGAGCCGACAATTCATTATAGCCGCAAGTCCGGTTTTAAAAGACTTTTTTTCCTTTCAGAAATTACACTTTGTGCAGAGACAGTTCTAAGTACGGGAAACATGCGATATTTCACATGCTAACTTTACACCCCCCCCCCCCCCAGGTACGAAATTTAAAGTAATATTTCACTTTTATTGTTTCACTTTTAGCATTATTAAATTCACTGCTCCCGAAAAAACGTCAGTTTTCAAAACTTTTTTTTGCATTGATACATGTCCCCTGGGACAGGACCCAGGTCCCCAAACACTTTTTAGGACAATAACTTGCATATTAGCCTTTAAAATTAGCACTTTAGATTTCAAATGTTCGAGTCCCATAGACTTTAACGGGGTTCTAAAGTTCACACGAACATTTGGTGCATTCGCAAGTTCTGCTGCGAACCGAACAGGGGGGTGTTCGGCTCATCCCTACTGGGAACACACATCTGTCTCCTCACCGCTGACAGCACATGGATCTGTGTGTTAACACACACAGATCCATGGTCCTGCCGTGATTGCAGGCAATCGAGGGTGCCCGGCGGACATCGCGGCCGCCGGGCACGTGCACCGGGTCCCGAGCAATCCGGCGGGGGTGCAACGTCTAGTCTGAGAGACGGAGGGTTCCCGCTGACGTCATTTTACTACGACTCGGTAGGGAACTGGTTAAGGACCTACATAAAACCTCTATGAGATTTGGAAGCAGTTTAGACAAAATAAAGCTGTAATAGTGAAAGCCTGTTTCCAGTAGGACACAGTTGGCTGGAATAGAAACAGAAAATTCTTTGTTATATTGATATTAAAATGTAATTCCAAACTCGTATAATCATTGCCTCCAACACACAGCTTATCTGCAATACAAATTTATTCACAACATTTTGCATTGATGGACAACACTAGCACCCTGCTCTACCCCTCTAAATCTGTAGAATTTGATCCAAAATTCCCCAACAGTGATGACTAATCTCAGTATGTAGGGTGGCCTCTTTGCACTGTTGTATCTTATTGCTCGGTGACCTGTTTTTTTATTCCAAATAACAGTATCATAATAAAGTAGGACATGGTTCACTGATAGTTCACTGAACATATGTGGTTTACCTTAAGAAATCTCATTCTCATGGGCTGAACATCTAATATTTTGTAATGATAAAGACTTTGTTGGATCTCGGTCAACCAAGGCAAGAGGGGATGCTGGAATTAGGGTGGGTTTCATACTAAAGACTTTACAGGAGCAGAGATAAGATCATGTATATCAGGGGTGTCAACCTCTATTTCATCGTGGGCCGCATCAGCATTATGATTGCCCTCAAAAGGAGTGGTTGTATCTGTAAGATTAGATGTCCAGCGCATCCCCTCCCCTTTACATTAGATGTCAAGAGTTACCCCACCATCAGAAGTTGGGTCCCCCACTCTCCCTTACATCACAGTGCACCCCCCTTTCCTTATGCGGCTGCTGGGAAGAAGCTGGGTGCATTGGTTGAATGCAGAAAGTAAGGGTCTGGAGGAGGACCAGAGCTCTTCTGCAGCTGCAGGAGAGGTGCGAGGGCCACATGAAATTTTTACCCTAAATAGCTTCCTTTACCTTAGTGCAGTCCTCCTTCACTTACCTCATCCTTCCATTTTGCTTTTAAATGTCCTTATTTCTTCTGAGAAATCCTCACTTCCTGTTCTGCTGTCTGTAACTACACACAGTAATGCAAGGCTTTCTCCCTGGTGTGGAGTGTCACGCTCGCCCCCTCCCTTGAGGGGGGAGGGGGCGAGCAGAAGAGTCAGGACGCCCACTAACACACAGCTCCTTTCTCTATCTGCAACGTAGAGAGCGTCCTGACTCTCCTGCTCGCCCCTCAAGGGAGGGGGCGAACACGACACTCCACACCAGGGAGAAAGCCTTGCATTACTGTGTGGAGTTACAGGCAGAAGAACAGGAAGTGAGGATTTCTCAGAAGAAATAAGGACATTTAAAAGCAAAATGGAAGGATGGGGTAAGTGAAGGAGGACTGCACTAAGGTAAAGGAAGCTATTTAGGGTAAAAATGTTTTACCTTTACAACCCCTTTAATGCAGCTAAACACATAAAGAGGCAAAACATTACAGGATGGATGGATGGATAGATAGATAGATAGATAGATAGATAGATAGATAGATAGATAGATAGATAGATAGATAGATAGATAGATAGATAGATAGATGTCTCCAATACACAAGTGATCAGTGAGGCGTGGAAAACATGTAGACTGCACCCATTGACACTGCAGAGCAGGAAATAGCTCCCCAAGTTATCAAACCCTACTGCCCTCTCCTCCAACATAGGCATATTTAACCGCTTGCCAACCAGCGCACGACGATGTACTTTGGCGCAATGGCACGGCTGCGCAAATGGGCATACAGGTACGTCCCCTTTCAATCAAGGCTTAGTGGGCGTGCCCACTATGTACTCCGTGGCCATGTGGAGTCCTGTGGACTCGATGTTTGCCGGCGGCCTGTGATCGTGACACGGAGCTGAAGAATGGGGAGATTCCTTTGTAAACAAGGCATTTCCCTGTTCTGCCTAGCAACATGACAGGGATCTACTGCTCCATGTCATCGGGAGCAGTGATTGCTGTCATGTTCTAGTGAGACCATCCCCCCACAGTTAGAAGCACTCCCTAGGACACACTTAGCCCCATGATCGCCCCCTAGTGTTTAACCCCTTCCCTATCAGTGTCATTTATACAGTACTCAGTGCATTTTTATAGCACTGAAGGCTGTATAAATATTGTCAAAAGTGTCTGATGTGTCCGCCATAATGTCGCAGTCACAAATATAAAAATCGCAGCTCGCTACTATTACTAAAAAAATAAAAAAATGATAAACAAAATGCCATAAAACTATCCCCTATTTTGTAGACGCTGTAACATTTGCGCAAACCAATCAATATATGCCTATTGCGATTTTTTCCCCCTAAAAAATATGTAAAAGAATACGTATCGGCCTAAACTGAGAAATCATTTTTTTTTAGATATATTTTTTGGGGATATTTATTATATCAAAAAGTAAAAAATTTTGCTTTTTTTTCAAAATGATCACTCTTTTTTTGTTTATAGCGCAAAAAATTAAAACCGCAGAGGTGATCAAATACCACCAAAAGAAAGCTCTATTTGTGGGAAAAAAGGACATCAATTTTTTTTGCGTACAATGTTGTGCCGTATCGCAAAAAGTGCCCTGGTCAGGAAGGGGGTAAATTCTTCCGGGGCTGAAGTGGTTAAAGCACAATTCCATACGTGATATATTTTACTTATAGTTGAAGTCTAATGGGTTGAATCACCAGCTGGCCTTTTATATTTTTTTCGGACTCCAGCATTAAGGTGCTGGCGTCTCTTTGCCCTGGTTCACACTGGGTACGATTTGGAACGATTTGAGATGCGATTTGACATGTCAAATCGCATCTCAAATCGGCGGCAATTGTCGGCAATGGCACTGTCCTAATCAGTGCGACGCCGCATCTGCGATTTCAAAAAGTAGTTCCTGTACTACTTTTTGCGATTTCGGGCCGCGATTTACATTAAATTGCGGCCGAAATCGCGGCAAAATCGCGGCCGCGAAATCGCATTTTACCGCGATTTTTAAGTCGCAGCAGTGTGAACCTAGGCTAAGTGCTTACACTGGGATGTTTCCTTTTCTCTTGTTGCCTTTCACATACTATGAAACAAATTAAAAACCCAACAGGGAGAATCAAAGCCCCTTGTAATGATATCTGTGCAGACATAGGAACTCTTGCCACCCTTGAGACCTCAAAGGGAAAAACGTGGGATGCAGTTTTAAGTCTCCAGAATCTATCAAGCCCAGAAATATCAATTCATAGTGGACTGACCCATAAATATGAGAGCTGACTGCCACATATACAGGGCCGGGACAAGGGGTGGACAAAAGTGGAAGCTGCCCTGATAACTGTGAGGTGGTTGTGGAGATTGGAGAGGAGGGGATTTGTGTTGCAAGGGGAAATTTGGAGGGCGGCAGGGGGTAAGTATTGTTCTAGGAGGGGAAATTTGGGGGATACTAAGCATGGTGATTTAGGGAGATTAGTGTTAGGAGGGGGGAGTTTGTGCTGGAAAGGGGGCATTTGAATTTGTGGGGGGGGGGGGGGAGATGTGTACTAGGAGGGGAATTTTCAATGTAGAGGAATTGTACTAGGAGGGGGGGAATATTTTGGGGGGGGCATATGAGCTGGGAGGATTCGGGTTATGGGGAGGGGCAAAAGATGTGTGCTGAGAGGGGGGATTTCAGCAGGGGGGTGGATTTGTACTGGGAGGAGGGGGAATTTATACTTAGGGGTAAACATGCAGATGATTGCTCAGTGTTTTTGCGGGGGGAGCAGTTTGGCATGTTCGCCCTGGACTCTAGGTGACCTTGTCCTGGCATTGCAAAGGGTAAGATAGCATTTTTTTTTTTTTTTTACATAAGCTTAAAGCTGAACTGAAATAATTTTTATTGCATAGTGGTATTGGTTTACCTTGGGCCAGTACAATTATGCCTATCTCATACTTGAATGATCACTATGGATGCTGCAAATCACTGTACAGTAGGGGTTGGTGCTGCTAAAGTGGAAGCAGCTTTCTTTCTAGTTCTGTGTCGAGTGGCTTCCATTTATGCATAGTAATCAGTGTCACAAAGGTAACTCGCTTGGCACTGCTGCCATTCACAGAATGTCGTGTATTTTTTAGTGGAACTAAAGTGAAATAAATAAAAACTGTGAACCGGCAAGATTTTTATTGCATGCAATGCAATAAAATACACTTACCTGCCTGTTCGCAATCTCCAGTAGAATGTATACTGAGCTAAGCATGCGCAACTGAGTTTAAATTCTGGCAAACTGCCTGTGTGCTGGGATGACTACACTTTTGTGCATGCGCAAGAGTGATGTCATCCAGCGCCGGCCAATCAAGACGACTAAAGACTGACTGGCAACACACACGCACTGTATATATGCACCTGCAATTGGCTTCTGATGGCTTCTGATCCCCCCGTTTGCCCCCCTGTCACTGTGCCAACCCCCCCTCCGTGGCACTGCCGGCTTCCCTGTCCTGTAAAAATATATAATAATTAACAGTGTAATAAATAATAAAAAAAAGATAATTTTTTTTAATTAAAAATGTAAAAAGATATTTCTCAACCAGGGTTCTGTGGAACTGTAGGGTTCCTTCAAAGGTTGCTAGGGGTTCCTTCAGCAATGAAAAACTTTTAACTCTTAGGCCACGTACACACGACCGGTCCAAACCGATGAAAACGGACTGAAGTTCAGTTTCATCGGTCCAAACCGACCGTGTGTACGGCCCATCAGTCTGTTGTCCTTCGGGCAAAAATTAGAGAACTTGCTTTAAAATCGAACCGATGGACGGCTGACCATCGGTCAAAACCTATGGTTAGTACACCAAAGCATCGGTTCAAAACTCACGTATGCTCAGAATCAAGTCGACGCATGCTTGGAAGCATTGAACTTCTTTTTTTTTCAGCACGTCGTGTGTTTTACGTCATCGCGTTCTGACCCGACCAGTTTTTGAACTGATGGTGTGTACGCACATCAGACCATAAGTCTGCTTCAGCGGTGAACCGATGAAAACGGTCCGTCGGACCATTCTCATCGGATGGACCGGTCGTGTGTACGCGGCCTTAAATGAATAACCACTAACACCGAAAATCTTTGTAGCTATCTGTAAAGGGAAGATTCTTCTCATTGACCACAAATGTACTGAGCGTTATTCTCAGTGACCATCACACTAACATACTCTGGGCAGTAGATACAGTATAGTATTTATTAGCATGTGTTCCCTGAGCCCAGAAAGTTACTTCAAGGGTTTCTTCATGTTAAAGAGTTGGAGAAAGGCTGTACTAGAAGGCCACTCTCACACTACTATAGGCATACTAAAACCTGTGCAGCACTAATACAGCATACTTTACCTACTGTTATACCACTACAACATACTATAGTCAATGGGTTCTTCTCAACCCCCCCCCCCCCTAGCTGTTACAGAACTACAAGTCCCACCACACCTCCATCTTTGTACATGTCAGTGGCTTGCACTGCCTCATGGGAGTTGTAGTTCTGCAACAGCTGGAGGGCCACAGGTTGAGCACCCATGCTATAGCCCAATGTCACACTTTTACAGCAAACTATAGCACATTGTAACACTACTACTACACTACTACAGCATACAATACCCACTGTCATTCTACTAGAGCCTACTATAGTTCACTGTCACAACACAACACTACAGATAAGTGAAATAGGGTATTTCCATTGATCATGTTTCTGTAAGTGAAAACATCCTTTTAGGATCATATGAGAAAACCACAGGGTTGCCCTCTGCCCCTATCACTGTGAGAACCAGGACCAGTTGCTTTGCTTGTTAAACAAAGTTATCACTTCTCTTTGTCGCTTCCCTCACATTAAGGCGAGGCCGATGTTTCCCCTTGAAACTGGATCTCCTGAGAACCCTTTTGATGAAGACAATGCCATGTCCTTCGTTATTCAAGTGGGGCTCTCAGTCACAAGAAAGAGATGCTTTGCCCTCACACAATCGTGTTTGGTATCACATTCCCATCCCAGTGGGCCTTTTCTTTATTTTCATCCCAGTGGGCCTTTCTTTGTCATGCACCATTGCCATTCCACTAACCCCAAAGGTTTTCTTTATGTAAGCATCTGATTTCATATCTTCATGTCCTCCATAATTAGTATAGAATCAAAACATTATACTTTCATGGCATAAGCTGTGAACCAATGAATAAGGGTCAGTGAATCAGCTTAGGTGTTAACTAGAAGATCGTGTTGAGAATAGTCCAAAATGCAATTTTTTAAGCATATCGCGCATTTAAACTTAAAATAGTGCAAAAGTCTCCAGTGGGACATCATAAGAAAGTACCAAATCCAGTTACACTATGTGATGCACAAGCATCATAAAGTAAACAAAACTTCCTTTATAACTATTCACCCCCCTCAATACTTTGTAGAGCCACCTTTGTGGCTTTAACAGCTTCAAGTCGTTTTGGATAAGTCTATGAGATTGCCACATCTTACAACTGGGATTTTTGCCTATTCCTCCAAAACTTCTCCAGCTCCTTCAAGTTGGATAGTTTGCGCTTGTGAACAGCAATCTTTAAGTCTGACCACAGATTTTCTATTGGATTGAGGCAGTGCCGGCCCAAGACATTGTGCTGCCTGGTACCAAGAATGAAATGCTGCCCCCCCCCAAAAAAAATTACGCCCACCAAAATGCCCCCACATCCATTATTTTATATCATGATAACTAAAGTGGACCTATCATGGCTCTATACATGTATATAGGAGTCTAAAAAGGACCTGTTATGGCTCTATTCATGTAATTAACCCCACAGTGGAGCGGAAAGCGGAACGGGAGGAGCGGTCAGGCGGCAATTACCCCACAGTAGAGTGGAGCTGGCGGAATGGGATGGTGTGCAGGCAGGAAATTTGCTGCCCCCCTGAAAGTGCTGCCTGGTACAATGGTACCATCGGTCCCATGGTAGGGCCGGCCCTGGATTGAGGTCTGGGCTTTGACTAGGCCATTCCAACACATTTACATGTTTCCCCTTAAACCACTCAAGTTACTGCTTTTGCAGTGTGTTTGGGGTCATTGTCATGCTGGAAGGTGAACCTCCTTCCTAGCCTCAAATCACATACAGAGTGGTACAGGTTTTGCTCAAGAATATCCCTGTGTTTAGCACCATCCATCTTTCCCTCAACTCTGACCAGGTTCCCAGTCCTGACTGCTGAAAAACATCCCCACAGCATGATGCTGCCACCACCATGTTTCGCTTTGGGGATGGTGTTCCTTCGGTGATGTGATGTATTGGGTTTGCGCCAGACATAGCGTTTTCTTTGATGGCCAAAAAGTTCAATTTTAGTCTCATCAGACCAGAGCACCTTCCTCCATGCATTTTGGGAATCTCGCACATGCCTTTTTGCAAACTCAAAACGTGCCATTTTGTTTTTTGCTGAAAGTAATGACTTTCTTCTGGCAACTCTGCCATAAAGCCCAATTCTTTGGAGCGTACGGCTTATTGTCGTCCTAGGTACAGATACTCCAGTCTCTGCTGTGGGACTCTGCAACTCCTCCAAGGTTACCTTAGGTCTCTGTGCTGCCTCTCTGATTAATGTCCTCCTTGCCTGGTCCGGGAGTTTTAGTGTGCACCCGTCTCTTGGCAGGTTTGCTGTTGTGCCATGTTCTTTCCATTTGGTTATGATAGATTTGATGGTGCTCCTAGGGATCATGAAAGATTTGGATATTTTTTTATAACCTAACCCTGACTTGTACTTCTCAATAACATTGTTCCTTACTTGTTTGGAGAGTTCCTTGGTCTTCGTGGCAGTGTTTGGATAGTGGTGCCTCTTGCTTAGGTGTTGCAGCCTCTGGGGCCTTTCAAAAAGATGTATATGTAATGACAGATCATTTGACACTTAGATTGCACACAGGTGGACATCATTTCTGTGATAGAGAAGGTGAACAGTTAAGCCTCGTACATACGACTGGTTTTCCCGACAGGAAAACTGCCAGGGAATCCCGACGGGAAAATAGAGAACCCTGCTCTCCAATTTTCCGTCGGGATTTCTGGCAGAGTGTTTCCTGCCGAGAAAACCGGTTGTCTGTATGCTTACCTGAGTGTAGAAAAACGTGCATGTTTGATAATACTTCGACGCATTCGCGGTAGCATACAAAGTTAGTGTGGGGTGTAGCAAGATGGCGGCAACGGAATCGAATGTGGAGAGACGCCGGCTCGTTGTAGTCCATGACGTCACCGCGTTCTTGCCATTCAAAAGAATGGTGGTTCTTTTGAGTGGCCGCCTGTATACACGGCTTTGCAAGGCAAGCTTGCCAGGAATCCCATTTTTTTCCTGACGGGATTCCCGGCCGTGTGTACAGGGCTTAAGGCTACATTCACACCTAGGCGCTTTGGGATCCCAAAATGCACTACAATGGCAAAACATAGGTTAAAGTGCCATTATTTTCAGTGGCACCTCAAATGTGGTGAGGTTTTGGCATGATTGTCCTGGAATTAATTGATTGACAATTGCGGCAAAAACATGCCATGTTTTTGGTGTTATTGGAAATAAAGGCACCCGAACCTGTGTTTTGCCTTTGAAGTGTGTTTTGAGATTGTGGACAGAATCACAATGATTCTGTCACGATCCCAAAAGCTCCTAGGTGTGAATGGAGCCTAATAGCTGGGCCTCACTTCCTGAGAGTTCTAGGTCAGACTTCATGAAGTATGTAAATGGCCTACAGCTGCAGCAAGGATGTTATTCAACTTTAGTCAAAGCTGAACTAGGGACTGGAAAGTCGCATGACAAGTCGTACCCCATGATTTCCAATGAGTACCGTTCATAGATGTGAGACTTCAAGTCGCAGCAACTTCAAAGTAGTCCCTGCACAACTTTGGTCCAACTTTGATGCGACTTAAGGTCCATAGACCTCAAGATTACACAGGCATTGCTTCAAGTCAAAGTCTTTCCAAAGTTGTGTGGCAAAGTCGTGGCAAAGTCACGCGACTTTCAGGTCGTACAAGTGTGAAGGGGGCCTTGGCGTGAACTAACCCTTTATTTTGTGTTCTAAGATTTTACTGTTTTTGCTAGTTATAGTCAATCCCAAATTGGACGATGATTTTAATGTTTTGTGCCGCTTGGTTAGTTAGATAATTGCATGGTTATGCAGGTGTTCCTAAAAATTGTTCAGTGGCTGTATTATCTAAATGTATTCTAAGTAACATTCAGTATTTGCATGTAAGCTTAATATTTACAGAGCCAGTATATTGTTGTTGCTGCATCTAAAGTTGTATAGAGTCTGGCAGTTAGCAACGAATTACCACAAAGTCTAAAAAAAATGTTTTAAATGATATTTATATCTGTTTTGAGCTAAAAATTACAGTTAACGCAATCGCAGCTTGTAGTAAAATACACAACAGGAGAGTATGAATCAGCACTACATTTCCATCTGGGTGAGGAGTTTGTAATTTGGTGACATGAGACACCCAACTAAGACCAGTTGGTGACATTTGTGTCACACTGGCTGGTTGGCATTGGGTGACTCAGTGTGAGATCCAGGGGGAACTATGTGGGTGGGGATTCCAGACAGAACGTGTCTCATTCACTCTAAAATATAGAGTGTAGGAAAAAACTATAGGCACATTTTGGCATTCCACACACAGGCTTCGTGTCTTATACAGTAACTGTAAGTTCCATCTATCTCATACTAAAAGGGATCGCCATACAAATCTAAAGTGTTTGTGTTTTGCCTCTGTAAAGTGCCTTAGGGGACAGGTTCCCATCAGGGTAAATCAGAAACATGCCTTCAGGGACCCTCTTGATATAAGGGGGTCAAAACAATACATCTCTATGATATTCAAGTTATAGGAAAGAAAAGAGATTTTTTTATAAGCAAGTAGTTTACAGTTGTCTTCCTCTGGGCTAATGTACATGCATGTTTTCACTACATATCAGTAGATGTAGTTTGATTTCTGCTAAAGCTCTTGAGTCCCGTACACACAATCAGAATATTGTACCAAAAATACTACTTTCGAAGCGATCGTATGATAATCTGATCATTAGTAAACAGCTGTTATTAAAAAATTTCCGAAGGGACAAACACAATTATTTTTCTCGTACAATGCCAGATCGTATGATTTTCGTTTAATCAGTACAGTTTTCGTCAGAAAATTTTTATTCTGTCGTATGAGAATTTTTATACTTTAGTAACCTATTAGTTTTCGAAAAAAAAAATGGATGATGATTTGTCCGATAATCTCATAGGCCCGGATTCACGTAGAGCGGCGTATATTTTTGCGGGCGTAGCGCATCTCATATGCGCTACGCTGACGTAACATTGAGAGGCAAGAACAGTATTCACAAAGCACTCGCTCCCAACGTTGCGCCGGCGTAACGTAAATTGTCCGGCGTAAGCCCGCCTAATTCAAAGTAGGAAGGAAGTTGGCGTGATCCATTAAAATGAAGCTTGACCCCATGCAAATGATGGGCCGAACGAACGGCCCATGCGCGCGCATACTCAGAATCACGTCGAATTTACTCCCTAAGATACGACGGCTCAATGCCTACGACGTTAACGTAACCTACGCCCAGCCCCATTCACATACGACTTCTGTAAACAACGTACAATACGACGGCTGTTCCGTCGTCCATACCTTTGCATGGGATGCGCCTCCTATAGGTGGAATAACTTTACGCCGGACGTACGCCTTAAGTAAACGGCGTATACTACTGTGACGGGCGCAAGTACGTTCGTGAATCAGCGTATCTCGGTCATTTGCATATTCAACGCGTAAATCAATGGAAGCGGCCCTTGCGGCCAGCGTAAATATGCGCCCAGGCTCCGACGGCGTAGGAAACTTACGTCGGTCGGATGAAGCCACATTTCAGGCGTATCTGGCATTGAGAATCAGGCGCATAGATACGACGGCGCATCTGTGCACTTGCGCGGCGTATATAAAGATACGTCGGCGTAAGTGCTTTAAGAATTAGGGCCATAGTGTGTACTAGGCTTTAGCGTTGATGTGTAAGTGTGTGCATAATGACTTCCATGTACCCCTAATGTGAATGCAGACTATAATGAATGCACAGGGATAGCAGTGCAACACATCTAAACATATAAAAGGGTACAACTTTCTACAGCTTCTTTGACTTCCAGTCTGCATCAATATGAAGTGATAATACATCATAATAATAATAAATGATAATAAATAATAACATTTATAGTGCTCGTCTTCCCAAGACTTATGCCCCGTACACACCATCACTTTATGTGATGAAAAAAACCCGTCGTTTTTAAAAACGTCACTTTAATTGACCGTGTGTGGGGGAAAACGTAGTTTTATGTCTTGTAAAAAACGACCAAAAAAAATTGAAGCATGCTTAAATTTTATGTGTCGTTTTTCAAAACGTCGTTTTTTACTTCACAGAAATTGACCGTGTGTAGCAAAAAACTTTGTTTAAAAAGACGTTTTTACACCCGCGCATGCCCAGAAGCTAGTTATGAAGCGAGCTTCAATGGAAAAAGTGGTGAGAACGTAACCTCGCTTTGCTAGAACATTGTGAGAAAAACTATGGTGTGTAGGCAACTTCGTCTTTGAAAATTGAAGTTTAAAAAACGTCGTTTTTTACTTCACAGAAAATGTCGTTTTTTTTCATCACATAAAGTGATGGTGTGTATGCGGCATTATGGTTGGCATCATTAGTCGATACAAAAATGAAAACCCTTAATGCAATCTTAACAAACAGCTAATGTTAGGCCCTTTTCACACTTGCAATTTGGAATTTTGGATGGAATTGCCCCGATTCTGCCCACGATTCCGAGTGGCAATCAGTGCAAAACGCATTCTAAATGGCATCCCAAATGCAGTTTGATTTTGCCGTGATTGTCGAGTGAAAGAATCTCACTTCAAAATCGTGTGAAGCTTGTCACCCAAAAAGGAGCAGGAGATTATTTTGGTCAATAAATGCGCATGAGTAGCTCATGGAAGTGAATGGGCTGCCCTATGCGTGACACATGGAATTGCGCTTAAATCGCTAGCACAAAATTGGAATCAGGAATGCGAGTTCATGCTACATGAAGTGTGAAAGGGGCCTTGCCATCATCACAATGCTATGTAGTGTAAAATAAAGAACTATCTGCCTCTGAGCAGGATCTGGCTCCCGTGGATCTTCGAGCACTACTATGGGGTTACAAGACTGATCTCGCTCTTATACCCTCTTCCTCTCCACTAATGCTAGCCTCTCTTAGACTTTGGTATAACAGGGGTTTGTGTTCCATTCTATCCTCCGATCCTTCCCCGCTGTCTTCCCTATTCAATAATCCCTCCTTCCGTCAGGGTTTGGGTGCGTCAACGATAGGCCCCTTCAAAAGGACTGACTAGCCCCAAGCGCACACCTTTGTGCATCCAACGCAAGGGACACCGGTGACACCGACAGGATCTCACGATTGGCTCACTACCCTACACTTATCTACATTCACAAAGCACTTACATGCCTCCTCCCAAATACACCGTCCCAGTACTGAGTTTGAACGGCTGTGCTCCCTTTCAGAGACTCCCAGGCATCTTCTCTCGGCCATATATTGCCTCCTACAGGCCCTCACACATAATCATCTACCCTCTTACGCCAGGATGTGGTCTGCAGACTTGGGTGAGGAAATCCCGCGACCAGATTGGCAGACATCATTCTATTTTACACACAAGTCCACAATTTCCTGCTATTCGCAGGAAAAAAACTACAAGATTTTGTCAAGATGGTACAGGGTCCGCTCCACATTTTCCCGTCCACCTCGGCTTCTTGCTGGCGATGTTCTGCCGATACAGGGACCTATCTACATGTCTGGTGGAAATGCGAGAGGAACCCCGCCGCTTCTGGACTCAGGTATTTGAATGCTATAACAAAACTTACGATGAATCATTGACTCCCTCTCCTAAGATTGCTCTTCTCTCTATACTGCCGGGATCGATTACCTCACAGAAGCAGAATCTCCTCCGTTTCTTTATGTCTTCAGCTAGACAGCTCATCCCATCCTATTGGAAGTCAACCACCATTCCTCCCTTGTCACATTGGGTTTCGATTATGAACGACACTATGAGAATGGAGGAGATGTTGGCCCTTGACAACGATACCTTTGTGTAGCGCTACCCCCGAAGGAGCCGCTGATTTGTTTTTGGGATCGGCATATTGAGTTACCTTAATGTGGCGTATGGGTGCAGTTGGAGAACAAAGCAGTGAGCGAAAGTCCAGACAGTGAATAAAGGGTTTTCCAATGCTTTATTCCAGGCCAAACACGGCCAACATCAACATTAAGTGGGAAGAGCAGGTTGATGAAGAAGAAAAGAGAACCTGGCAGTGTCAGGCCCGGATATTAATTGAGCAGTATTTGCTCGATAGAGTACCAAACTGTTATTCGTCGCCACTCTAGTTGGAGTGGGTAAAGTGCCCCCGGACAGACCCCTCTCATAAGCCTGGCAGCCGAAGTGTCACTTAGGATTTTCTGGGAGGAACAGATCTCTCTCACAGACCTGGCTCTTGGGCCTCTGCCACAGGCCAATTACTTTAGGTGAGCTAGATGTATAAATTGAGCGAATCCTCCCAGTAGGTTTGTAGCATAGGTCACCGGATGACAGCAAAACGTACCTGTTCACATTCCGGTCACCAGATCCCCGATTGGTTCGTTCAAGCCCTGTTGGACAACCTGCCTCCGGGTTCCCCTCAAGCCGACTCCCCAATCGAACGGCACCCAGCCTGGGATCTTTTAAATAGAACCGGGAACCCAGTAAGTCACTGGGGTCCCTTTTTACCTCAGGATGAGGGTTTATGTAGACTGCAATTCTGGGCTGGTGGGCATCGCTGGCGGGGACCATGGATGCGCGCACCCTGAAGGTGGATGCCGCACCTGGAACTGGGACCCCGCGAAACTCGGTTAGCACTAACACCTGTCACAGATATACCCCTCCCCAGCATGCCTTGTGAGGGAGAAACTTCTCTGATTGGCTGCTGGGGAAAGTTGCTCTGCCAGAACCCCTCTGGTGCCAACTGCTGGCCAGGGATGGTATTGCATCCCTGGAGCACAGACTGACCCAGTAGACGTTTCTGGAGTGACAGAAGTCCCAATTTTAGCAAATTTTGAGTGGGAGCAAAGTAACTCTCCCATTCCCCACTAACTTTAACGTAGTGCCCATACTGAAAGTAAGGGGGCGTTACATTTGATAAATATAAACTATTGTGGCTCATCTGGCTCCACTTCTCCTCCTCTGATACTCTTGCAAATATGTTGTCAACCTCAGCATGATCATTCATGCATATCCCATTACA
Source organism: Rana temporaria (assembly GCF_905171775.1). Lineage (NCBI taxonomy): Eukaryota > Metazoa > Chordata > Amphibia > Anura > Ranidae > Rana > Rana temporaria. The sequence goes on from NC_053491.1 coordinate 397,562,761, forward strand.
CTGGGGCGGGCACGGTTCGTACCTCGGGGTCCCCCTCCCCCCGCATGTCCTTTATTGCCCTTCTTTGATTGTCTTCTCAGCAGCTCACGCTCTTCTTTCTGATCTCCTCTTGCTTACTTCTCTTTTATCTTTCTTCCTTCCCCTCCTTTCCCTTCTTTTTCCTCTTTCTCTACCCCATCCCGTTCTAGATTCCTGACGTCCCATTTTAATTTTTTCATTGTTTTTTCTTTTGGTTTTGCCATTCCCTCCTGAAAATTCTGGTCACAATCTTGCCATGAATGAAGAGGCTCTTGTGGTCGAATCTAATTCTTATTTCACTTTGCGGTCATTGATGTTAATGTTGTTTTACATGTTGTTAGGAGTTTTGCTGTGGGCGATAGCAATTTGGCTGACTCTTCACACAAGCTTACTTGTGACTGCTTTCAGATTGTGACTCTGCATGTTGTTTTATGTATGATATGTTAAAATACCAATAAATATATTTTCAACTCTAAAATAAAGAACTATCTCAGACCTAACCATGCTAAACCCTTCTACGTCTTTAGAAGCCACCTTTTAAAGATGCTTTTAGGGTTTCCACCTCATCTCTTTAAAACCAAACACATACTAATTACACAGGTTCTGTGGCTGATTAAGGTGGTAATTAAATTCACTTGGTGCCTTATCTGCATTAAATTAGCCTCAGAGCCTGTGTATTTCATATGTGTTTGTGTTTAAAGGGATGAGGTGGCAACCCTAGATGCTTTATGTGTTTAATGGTGCCCCCAGGACCGTATGTAAGATGTGTGGCTCCAGTCACATAGGGGTAGGCAATGACTGATTAATGCAACACAGCAGTTATCACTCACACACAAATCACCAAGTAGCTGCCAAAGGAGAGGATAGAAGCCTAGTTGGGAACACAGCCAGGGATAGCCACACCTGAGTGTCAAAACTTAGTGGAGAGTGAATACATAGGTAGATAGTAAAGCAAGACTGGGTAGGAGGACTTTATGTGAGGTCAGAACAAAATGAGTAAGAATCAAAGGTTAATCTGAGAAGCAAAAAGTCTAATATAGCAATTTTTTTGTGGGACGAATTGAGAGTGCCCTTAAAATAGGACCTTGATCAACATGCACCAGACTCCACTGATGCAAAGATGAGCTTGGCAACACTTCAAAAGATGGATAGGACACTAAAGGCCATGAGTGCATGTTGGTGCAGTCATCTGTACATAAAAGGCAAACAAAAATACAGAAGAACTCAGATGATGAATCCAAAGAGTAGAAACACCCAAGGAGAGAACTAACACACCAGAGGAAACCAGTGATGAGGAGGCAGAGGAAGACCTGCCATAAGATGATGAGGTCTGACCTGTGGCTGACTGCTTGCTGTCTGAGTATAGCCCAGCCAGCCACCCCCAACATGGATGACTATCAACCACCTAGCAGGGTGAATACAGTGCAAATTCCCGGCAGGTGGGGTTCATGTGCCTATTGTGCTTAGCACATTTAAATATGCAAACTTAGTGGCTCACTAATCACTTACTCAACCTGTATGAACATAGCTTGTCATAGTCGCTTAATGGTTTTTGCATACAACAGTGACTCAGTGAGCCTCTGTGAATCATTACTGAAAACTGGTGTGGGCAAATACAAGCCTCCTGACTCAAATTTGTAAACTCTTACTGAAACCAGGTGTAAGTGGGCTGCCTGAATCAGCATCTCTCTGCCATGATTCATTATTTAGGTTCTACACACAAGCGTTTTATTATATATTAACATTTTATTCAAGAATATGTGCTAATGGTATCGAGGCCAATATAAATGATGTCAGACTTAGTAGCAATGGAGACTCAGTACGTCTATGAAACATACTTTCTTCTGACTGCATGAGTTATCTAGGAAGCAATAGCATTTGGGAACCAACTAAAATAAGGAGGTTACAAATATAGCTTAGAAAACCAAGTCTGATACACAAACAACTTCCACTGCACCTAGCAGACTAGGGTGTGTGGTTTGGTGGAAACATGTAGGCTGAGGCTGCACCTTATCGTTTATTCACCTGGGCTGGTCGGGAATAGCGGTGATCCTTTCCTCTTTACACACTGCAGTGGAAGTTATCTTTATAGAATGCCTTATGATTACAGACTAATTGTCTTTAACAGGATGGAGGTTCAGAGAGGCCTAAACAGATAATTCTGTTATATACTGTTATATACTCCTGACACGGATTGTTAAAAATGGAAGTTATGATATGATTCTATGCTCATCTCTGAATGTTGTTAAATTCTAAAGCAAACTGGTGGCATGTTACTTAACTAATTTATACTTATAATTTATACTTGTAACTAATGTTACTAATCAATTAATACTCCAGTGCCAGACAGTTTGGCCATCTTTAGGGCAAATGATTATCACGACGTATGGCTCATGCATGCTGCAGCTCAATGGAGCTCAAAGAAGCGGCTCCTACAGGCTATTGAGCTCTTATTTTTTCTGCCTAGAAACTCCCCTCCATGTTAGCCAATGTGTCCACGCACGCACACTAGGGCTTTTTCAGGTGTTTTCAGGCATATGCTTCTTGACACAGGCACGCAATTGTATACACATAAATCTGGAACTTTCATTACCGGATATGTAGCGGCCGGAAAACTTGCATAGGCCAAAAAACAAAGCGTCCGGAACTGAAAAAAATGTATGCGTTCCAAAGGCCGGATGTTCAAGATTATATGCTATTATATCCAGGATGGAAATTAACAGTACAACTAAGTACAAATAGGAATGGACACATTTTTACAACACCAGAATGTCTTAATAAGAGACAAAAATAGCGTAACATGAACACTGATAGGTATCAACAACTAAGGTAAACACCAAAGGCAAAAGAAATGAATGTTTTTTTTACATATGTCCGATAAAAATGCCTCCACCTAGTGGACAAAATAATAACATGTCTAATACTAAAATCATTAAAATGAAGGGATTAAACACTGAATGATTAATGGAAAATCAAAAATGCATTAAATTAAATAAATCAAAAAGGATCTAAATACAAGTTAAAAAAGGACTAAAAAATTAAATAGACAAATCTTTAGCAATTGTTGATAAAACAATTAATGCACCAATCAACATTTTGTCTGTACGAAACGTAACTCTTTAATTCAAAAATCCGTCAGGTTTCCAACTTAGAAAATTTTCACTTGACAAAGCTCCCCTTCCAATGTGGGGTGAACCTGTCTATAGCGACAAATGTGGTACCAGCTGGATTTTTCTCATGACATTCTAAATAGTGTCTTGAGACACTGGGGCAGATCCACGTAGAGCGGCGCTTCTCTCCGCCGGGTGCAGCGTATCTAAGATACACTACGCCGCCGTAACTTATTTTTTTTTATTCGAATCCTCAAAGAATTTGCGCTGTATGTTACGGCGGCGTAGTGTATCTTTGACGGCGTAAGGGCGCGGGATTAAACAACGTTTTTTTTAACTGCGCATGCGCCGTCCGTGGGGGTATCCCAGTGCGCATGCTCGAAATTAACCCGGAACAAGCCAATGCTCACGACGGTGACGTCATTCTACGCAAATCCCTATTCGCGAACGACGTAAAAAATTCAAAATGCGCGGCGGGAACGCCGGCCATACTTAACATTGAGTACGCCTCATAACAGTAGCTTTAACTATACGCCGGAAAAAGCCGAACGCAAACGACGTAAAAAAAAAGCGCAGGCTGGACGTACGTTCGTGGATCGCCGTAACTAGCTAATTTGCATACTCGACGCAGATTTCGACGGAAACGCCACCTAGTGGCCGCCGAAATATTGCAGCTTAGATCGGACGGCGTACTAAGGCCCCGTACAGACGACCAAACATGTCTGCTGAAACTGGTCTGCGGGCCAGTTTCAGCAGACATGTTCGGTCGTGTGTAGGCCCGAGCGTGCAGGATTCCAGCAAACATTTGCCCGCCGGGCCTTTTCCCAGCGGACAAATATTCCTGGACTTGTTTTAAAACAGTCCGCTGGAATCCTGCCCGCTAGGTCATGTTCGGTCGTCTGTACAGACCTACCGTACATGTCCGAGCGCCCGCCATCCCTCGCATGCGTCGAATGACTTCGACGCATGCGTGGAAGCATTTAAATGGCAGGCCCGCCCACGTCGCCGCGTCATTGTCGCGGCGACACCGCGTCATCGACGCGACGACACCGCGGACACGCCCCGCGTATTGTTTACGCGCGGCTTTCTGTACGATGGTTAGTACAGCCATCGTACAGAAAGCCCCGGGCAGACATGTACGGTGAAAACGGTCCGGCGGACCGGTTTCATCGTACATGTTTGCTGGTGTGTACACGGCCTTAGACGTACGCCTGTCGGATCTAGCCGAGATGCCGTCGTATCTTGTTTTGAAGATTCAAAACAAAGATACGATGCGCAAAATTTTAAATTACGTGGCGTATCAAGAGATACGCTGGCGTAATTCTTTCGTGGATCTGCCCCACTGTGTTTGGGAAAGCCTCTCTTTATGTTGGCCTCATGGTCATTAATACGAACATTAACGGCTCAAATAGTGCAGCCTACATATTGCAGGCCGTATTGGCTAATTAACATGTAAACAACATTGAGAGAGGTACATGTAATAAAGGTATCGATTTTGTAGGATCTAGACGTAGCTGATGACTGAAATAAACAAATCCTCCTAGCTTTATTTTTATCAAGGCAGCAAGCGCTACATTTTCAACACGGGAAATAACCCTTGAGTTTCTGGAAAACAGAGACCCTATTCAGAGCATCCAAGATTTGGTGCCACTTGAAGTTCGAGAAGGGGTGCGCCCTGAAAAATTACCTCCAGGGAATCCGGAATAACAGACCCCAATACCCAATCTTTCTTTAACCACTTCCATACAGGGCATTTTGACCCCCTTCCTGCCCAGACCAATTTTTAGTTTTCAGCACTGTCGCACTTTGAATGACAATTGCGCGGTCGTGCGACGTGGCTCCCAAACAAAATTGACGCCCTTTTTTCCCCACAAATAGAGCTTTCTTTTGGTGGTATTTAATCACCTCTGCGTTTTTTATTTTTTGCGCTATAAACAAAAGAAGAGCGACAATTTTGAAAAAAACACAATGGGGCAGATCCATAGACATCTGTGCCGGGCGCAGCGTATCTAAGATACACTACGCCGCTGTAACTTACTTTGCTTTGGTTTGAATCCACAACGAATCCGCGCCATAAGTTACGGCGGCGTAGTGTATCTCTCGCGGCGTAAGGGCGCGGAATTCGAATGGCTGTGATGGGGGCCTGTTTTATGTTAATACGTCGTGACCCGACGTAATCAAAGTTTTTTTGGAACTGTGCATGCGCCGTCCCTGGGGGTATCCCAGTGCGCATGCTCGAAATTAAATCGGAACCCGCCAATGCTTACGACGGTGATGTCATTCTACGCAAATCCCTATTCGCGAACGACTTACTCAAACGACGTAAAAAATTCAAAATTGGACGCGGGAAGGACGGCCATACCTAACATTGAGTACGCCTCAGTATAGCAGCTTTAACTATACGCCGAAAAAAGCCGAACGCAAACGACGGAAAAAAAAGCGATGTGCCGACGTACATTCGTAGATCGCCGTAAATAGCTAATTTGCATACTCAACGCGGATTACGACAGAAACGCCACCTAGCGGCCGCCTGAAAAATTGCATCTAAGATCCGAAGGCGTACGAAGACGTACGCCTGTCGGATTTAGCCGAGATGCCGTCGTATCTTGTTTTGAGGATTCAAAACAAAGATACGACGCGGGAATCTTGAAATTACGCCGGCGTATCAATAGATACGCCGGCGTAATTTCTTTGTGGATCTACCCCAATATCTTTTACTTTTTGGTTTAATAAATATCATAATTTTTTAAAATAAAAACATATTTTTTCCACAGTTTAGGCCGATACGTATTCTTCTACATATTTTTGTCAAAAAACAAAAATTGCAATAAGCGTATTTGATCGGTTTGCGCAAAAGTTCTAGCATCTTCAAAATAGGCAATAGAATTATGTTTTTTTTTTTTTTTTTACTAGTAATGGCGGCGATCTGCGATTTTTTTTTTATTGTGACCGTGACATTGCGGCGGACACATCAGACACTTTTGACACGTTTTTGGGACCATTCACATTTACACAGCGATTAGTGCTATAAAACTGCACTGATTACTGTGTAAATGTGACTGGCAGGGAAGGGGTTAACACTAGGGGGCGCTGAAGGGGTTAAATATGTTCCCTAAAGTGTGTTCTAACTGTAGGGGGAGGGTACTCACAAGGGGAGGAGATCGATGTGTGTTCCTCTGTACTGAGAACACACATCTGTCTCCTCACCGCTGATAGGACATGGATCTGTGTGTTTACACACACAGATCCATGGTTCTGCCGTGATTGCGGGCAATCGTGGGTGTCCGGAGAAAATCGCGGCCGTCGGGCACGCTCACCAGGTCCCGAGCAATGCGGCGGGGGCATGCGCACACAGTCGGCGGCGCGCGCGCCCCCTAGCCGCCCGAGAAGGCTAGGACGTGATATGACGTCCAGTCTGAAGGACAGAGGGTTCCCGCCGACGTCATTTTACTATGACTCGGTAGGAAACAGGTTAATAATTAATTTCCAATGCTTGGACTTTCAGGCACTTTACAGGCTTTTTTTTTATGCTAAGACCCCTTTCACACTGGGGTGTTTTTCAGGCGCTTTAGTGTGAAAGCACTCGGGCTTTCAAATTGGGATTGTAGATGCAGCTTCTTTCAGGCGCTTTACAGCCGTTTTTTTAACGCTAAAGCGTCTGAAAAATGCCCCAGTGTGAAAGGGGTCTTAAGTGCACCCTACACCGACTCCCAGTCTTCACCACGTGAGGCACACTTCCCCCCAGGGGGTTACACGCACCAGAACGTTCAAGAAAATCAGCCTTAAATGATATCCTTTAACCAGATTCCAATTATCGGCTCAGGGGCTATTGTATGATGTACTCCAAGTGGGATCATAAAATACAAGAAAACACTGGCATAGCGTAATCCCATTTTGTAAAATTCCCCAAATACAAAGCACCCCCCTTCCAATATACGTACAATATAGGCAGTCAATAGAACATAGTAAAAGAATCAAGTGTAATCACCGTCCCGCTGTTCCCCGTTCGCCTGTGCAGTCTACACGGCGTTCGCAAACACTTCCTGGTCGGGATCAGCTGCTGGTTAAATGCACTCCTCACTTACGGTTTAGTCGTGGTAGTCACTTCCTTGCACGTTTCGTCATATCCGACTTCAACAGAGGCGTGTTCATTGATCCACTGCGCATGCCCGCCCTTACCAGTAGGTGCATACTAGCACGGCATTAGAGCGCACAGTTAACTCTTCAGAATCAGGAGAGCGTAGCAATCACCTGCACTGCACAGTACAATAATTGTAAAAAACTTGCAATAAATAGCATTTTATTATATTCATAGCAGCCTTTGCCGTGTCATGTGTGTTAACACTGTAATCTAACCTGGGACACGTAACGTCTTATCAGGAAAGTTAAAGACCTTGGCCCGGATTCACAAAGCACTTGCGCCGACGTATCTCCAGATACGCTGTGTAAGTGCAAATATGCGCCGTCGTATCTGTGTGCCGGACCCACAAAGTAAGATACGCCTAAAAATAGGCTTCATCCAGCCAGCGTAACTTACCTACGCCGGCGTAGAGTGGGCGCATATTTACGCTGGACGCATGTGGCGCTCCCATTGATTTTGTATTCAAATATGCAAATGAGGAAAATATGGCAATTCACGAACGTAAGTGCGCCCGACGCAGGCTACAACTGGTGCGCGTAAGTTGTACGTCCGGCGTAAAGTTAAGCCCCATAAAGCAGGTGTAACTCAGCAGCAGACATGCAAAGGTCTGCACCAGGGAACTCAAGCCGACGTATTTTATGTAGTTTACGTTGGACGTGAATATGACTAGGCGTAGGTTACGTTCATGCCATAGGCAGTGATCTGGCGTATCTTAGGCAGTTGTTCTGACGTGATGGTGAGCATGCGCACTGGGATGCGTCCACGGGACGGCGCATGCGCCGTTCGTTATACGTATCTGTCTGGGGCTCGGCCCATCATTTGCATTGGGTCACGCCTCATTTGCATGGCTCACGCCCACTTCCACTTATGCCGACTTACGCCTTGGAAACCCAGCGCAGATTTGGGAGCATTGGCTTTGTGAATTCAATGTTTGCCTCTCTGCGCTGCGTCGGCGTAGCTTAAAGGAGATACGCTACGGCGGGATAAATGTGCGCTGCTGTCTGTGAATCCGGGCCGTTTTTGCTAAACATACAATACATACTGTAACGGAATGACCCGGGACAAACAGAGACTTTGTAAGGATGAGGGGTACTCCTATACCGGTGTCACCAAGGAGTCTTATGTCTAGGGTCACCTTATGTCCGATAGGGCCATAGGGTGACTGAGAAATTTTATCCAAAATTACAGGACAGGGGACATCACTGATAGTTCATATTGCGGGATCTTGAGATATTGCAAGTTGTTGGTTAATTGTGACCCAACCAGTCAATAGTGACTCATTTCTATGATTAGCCCTGGCTAGTGACATGCCAATTTAGTCTGCTTCTGAAAGACCTCTCATTGTGTGATGTTGCTTTGTGTGAATTCTATTGATATAAGATGTGGAATGGAACTTGCCAAGCTGTATGTGGAGACGGAACGTTTGTCTAGGGATGTGGATTAAGAAGAGATCATTGTGTGATGGTGTTTTGTTTGAGTTCTGTTAATGAAGGAATGTGCAGTGATTAGATCATGATAATTATAGGCTGGCGCCGACATGTCTAGAATGTTTAGCAATTAGCTATCTGAAGGTGTATTGAAGCCCTCCCAGGGTGTGGGTGGAGAGTTTGATTGTTCCTTTCATGCTTAAACTGTATAAAATCTGAGAGTGAACCATTAAAGTTGTCTTCATTTTGAAACCAGAGAACACGGAGCAAGTCTCGTTATTCTGGGAAATGGGATGCCTGCTGGTTTGTCTGTGTGTCAGATGAGCTGTCGTAGTTGATGGAAGGTCGTAAACGGTGGTGACCGTTACAAGTGGTGGCACAGCAGTGGGATGTTTCCATCAGCAGAAGGAAGGCTACAAGGACACAGGACAATGGAGATGCTGTATGAACGGCTGAAGCTCTCTTCCCTCAAGGACTTACTGGAGATCCGGGGCAGATCGGCCTGCAATCGTAAGAGAAGGGACATTATTACAGAGCTTGTCCAAATGGATAGAGCTGAAAGGCCCAGCGTAACAGAAAGGCCCAGCATAATAGACAGGACACCCGATGAAGAGTTTTTTGACCGGGCTGTTAGACATGGAATGGCACAGTATGGACCTAATCCTCCACCGGAGATCATAGACCGGGTTATAGCGGCTGTGGATGCCACTTGGCTACAGCAAAGAGGTGCTGCAGCAGCAGGAGTCACAGCAGCACCAACTGAAGAGAGGGGAGAGGTACAGATGCCAGTCACCATGAAAGTGGAGTTCCAGGGAGCTGGGGCAATTGGCCCCTCTCCCCAGCAACAAGCTGTGGTGGTAAAGCGTTTACTCCCAGCTGAATCACTGGGCAGGATGCTACTGGCTGCTGCACAGAACTGCAGCTTGAGCTGACATCGGGGGGTGGGACTGTGGTTTCCCCTCACAGCAACACAGTGGAAGAGCTGGCAACAGAGCAGAGTGCCACAAGCCTCTGTTCTCACCTAGCAGGAGAGGGAGTTCCTGTGGGAGTGGATGGGACTGTGGTCTCCACTCAAAGCAACCCAGCGGAAGAGCTGGCAACAGAGCAGAGTGCCACAAGCCTCTGCTCTCAACTAACCAAAGAGGGAGTTCCTGTGGTAGTGGATGGGACTTCAGTCTTCACTGACACAACCCCAGAAAATGGTGCGTCACCGAGACAGGAGGATGTCGGCTTGGCTTTGCAAGCATCGGGGGATTTTCACCTACCAGTGGATGGGACTTCAGTTTCCACTGGTATACCCCAGGGATGGGGGCCAGTTGGCCCAGATCCCCAACAACATGATGGACTGAGCCCAGTCACCCTGTCTTCTCTCCAGCGGCTGAAAGGACTCCAGGGAGAAGGGCCAGTCCAGGCCTCTCCCCAGCGGCAGGCAGGTTCTCTGAGAGAGACAGAGGTTGGCGGGGTGAGTAATGCTCTGTTTGGAGCAATTTATTTGGGGTACGGTATGGATACCAGCATTGAGGGACTGGTACTACTGACTAACTTTGGAGTCAACATGTTTGGGGTCTCCTCCTGTGTCAGTCTTCCACCGAAAGGGGAGAGATGTAACGGAATGACCCGGGACAAACAGAGACTTTGTAAGGATGAGGGGTACTCCTGTACCGGCGTCACCAAGGAGTCTTATGTCTAGGGTAACCTTTTGTCCGATAGGGCCATAGGGTGACTGAGAAATTATATCCTAAATTACAGGACAGGGGACATCACTGATAGATCATATTGCAGGATCTTGAGATATTGCAAGTTGTTGGTTAATTGTGACCCAACCAGTCAATAGTGACTCATTTCTATGATTAGCCCTGGCTAGTGACATGCTAATTGAGTCTGCTTCTGAAAGACCTCTCATTGTGTGATGCTGCTTTGTGTGAATTCTATTGATATAAGGTGTGGAATGGAACTTGCCAAGCTGTATGCGGAGACAGAACGTCTGTCTAGGGATGTGGATTAGGAAGAGATCATTGTGTGATGGTGTTTTGTTTGAGTTCTGTTAATGAAGGAATGTGCAGTGATTAGATCATGATAATTATAGGCCGGCGCTGACATGTCTAGAATGTTTAGCAATTAGCCATCTGAAGGTGTATTGAAGCCCTCCCAGGGTGTGGGTGGAGAGTTTGATTGTTCCTTTCATGCTTAAACTGTATAAAATCTGAGAGTGAACCATTAAAGTTGTCTTACATTTGAAACCAGAGAACACGGAGCAAGTCTCGTTATTCTGGGAAATGGGGTGCCTGCTGGTTTGTCTGTGTGTCAGATGAGCTGTTGTAGTTGATGGAAGGTCGTAGACGGTGGTGACTGTTACACATACATAAGAATTTAAAAAGGAAAATTATATAAGGCCACGGCCGCCATCAGGGGGGTACAGCCGTCACAAGTGTAAGGGGCCCTGGGCCCCGAGGGGACCGCCTAGGCCAGTAAAAGGCAGGACTGGTGGAGGGGATCCGTGCTCTGAATTATAGAAATTATTTTTATAGCTTCTGCTGTTCTCGTGTCACTGAGCTCAGACATCAAGATCTTTATTGCCACCTCTGGCTACTATGTGTATGTGCACCCTTCGTGTGATCTGCACTATGTTTCTCAGCAACATGTCAGCTTTGTGAAAACGAGCTGTGACAGGTAGGAAGATCTTCTTTACAAGTAGGGACTGTGAGGGAAAGGGAGGGGGGCTGTTTCTGTACAGGGAAGGGTCAGAGCCTTGTGTGTTTACAGGTTTGTGTATGCAGTGGTGAATTTGGTTTAACTAATATCGGGCACCCCCTCCATATAAAATTACCCCACCCCTTCCTTCTCAAGTGGCTATTCGGGGCTCCTGGCTGCTGCGTGGGGCCCCTGGTGGCTGCGTGCAGCCCCTGGTGGCTGTGCAGGTTCCCTGGTCCCTGTGCAGGGTCTCTGGTCCTAGGTGGCTGTGCAGGTTCCCTTGTCCCTATGTTGGGTCTTTGGTGGCTGTGCAGGGTCCCTAGTCCCTGTGCAGGGTCTCTGGTGGCTGTGTGGGGTGCCGGGTCCTTGGTGGCTGTGCGGGGTCCCTGGTCCCTGTGCTGGGTCTCTGGTGGCTATGCGGGGTCCCTGGTCCCTGTGCGGGATCCTTGGTCCTTTGTGTCTGTGTGGGGTCTCTGGTGGCTGTGCGGGTTCCCTGGTGGCTGTGGGGGGTCCCTGTATATAAGTATCATAGGCTCCCACTACAGTACTCCCACTACAGGCTCCTCCCGTGTACATAAATATCACAGTCTCCTCCCATGTACATAATTATTACAGACTCCTCCCATGTACATAAGTATCACAGACTCCTCCTATGTACATAAGTATCACAGGCTCCTGCCATCACAGACTCCTCCTATGTACATAAGTATCACAGACTCCTTCCATGTACATAAATATCACAGACTCCTTCCATGTACATAAATATCACAGACTCCTCCCATGTACATAATTATTACAGACTCCTCCCATGTACATAAGTATCACAGATTCCTCCTGTGACGGACTTTTATGCAAATATCAAATATGCTTCAGTCTAATTCTCTCCCTGCTAGTTTAATGCTGTGTGTTAGATGAAAAGGTGATTTCATGTGTGACTCATCTCTCTGTGAAGACTGTTAATATGTTAAATAAGGCTAGCTTTTGAAAGGCCTTTAATTGTGTGATAACACTGTCTAAAACCTATTGATGCTCAGAGGTGTGAATAGGTGTCAAGCGGCATGCGGAGACGAAACCTCTGCTTAGGAAACTCAGTGTGTGAAGGTGGTTTGTTTGATGCCATTAATTAAGGAATGTGCAGTGATTAGACATGATAATTATAGGCCGGTGCCGACCTGTCTAGAATGTTGTAGTAATTAGCCTTAGTGTGTGATTAGGGGGGTGGAGATCTCATGGTTGCTTTAATGCCTGGTACTGTATATAAAGCTGAGAAGAAACCATTAAAGTCTGTCTTGTTCCAGCAGTAAGCTCTGACTCATGTGTGGCTTAATGGGCGATCTCAGGAATATTCCTCCTCATGGAATATTGGGTGATGTTCTTATGGAAGAAGGGAATCTTTGACGGGGGTTTTCATTCTAATACCGTCACACCTCCTATGTACATAAGTATCACAGGCTCCTCCCATCACAGAGTCCTCCTATGTACATAAGTATTACAGACTCCTCCCATGTACATAAATATCACAGGCTCCTCCTATGTACATAATTATCACAGACTCCTCCCATGTACATAAGTATCACAGGCTCCTCCCATCACAGAGTCCTCCTATGTACATACATATCACAGACTCCTCCCATGTACATAAGTATCACAGACTCCTCCCATGTATATAATTATCACAGACTCCTCCCATGTATATAAGTATCACAGGCTCCTCCCATGTACATAAGTATCACAGACTCCTCCCATGTACATAAGTATCACAGACTCCGCCAATGTACATAATTATCACAGATTCCTCCCATGTACATAAGTATCACAGACTCCTCCCATGTACATAAGTATCACAGACTCCTCCCATGTACATAAGTATCACAGACTCCTCCCATGTATATAAGTATCACAGACTCCTCCCATGTATATAAGTATCACAGACTCCTGCGTCTTTGGCTCCATTTCAGGGCTGAATTCAGGCATAGATTCGGCCCTGATTTGTCCCTGAACTGGAGAATAGGGATGCACAGCGTTCCTGTGCATTCCGCAGCCGGTTCCAGTGTGAACTGAGCCTTAAGCGGAAGGTCCACTTTTGGGTGAAACCCTGCTTTAGGCGGATGAATTGACTTTTGCGAACGCCTTTCAACCAGGAGGGGTGATGACAACTCCCTTGGCCGATTTATCTATTACAGTTGGTAGTTTTGAAATAGGTGGAAATTACCTATTTGTTTTGTATTACATAATTAATGGCAGATCTAAAGTAGATTTTAGAGTTTGATTGTAATACGTGTCTTGATCTAAACATTCTAAATCCTAAGTTATTGGTTTCATGTGGTCATTGTGAATTGTTCCTCCAACTTGTACATTTTGCTGGTTGGGAATTGATTGTGTGCTCCCTCTCTTATCTCTCACTCTGTGCATAATTCACATGTACTTTATGTGCACACGCACGTGTATTTTACTATCACTTACGAAGGAAAGCTGTGTGACAGTATGTTTGTTATATACCGCATTTCTAAAAAACAGGCAAGGAATGGTTCAGTGCTCGTTCAGTTAAGTTTATCTTATTAATTTGCTCTCAAAGGAGAATGAGGGGTCAGCTTCATTGATTCCACTGTATTTGTGACTTCATCTTCCACTTGGAAACCTTGAGCATTCCTCTGGCAGAGGACACACTGAGGCCTGTGTTCCTTGTCTACCGTCAGAGGTCTGGGGTCACCCCGTCAGTGCTTGCAGGGTCAGGGCTGAACTTTCAGAAATAAAGGTTGTTGGATGAAGTCATTGCAGAAAGGACAATAAGACCCGTAACACTATGCCTATCCCCTCTGGTATCAGGCCACTTTTTGGTTACTAATAAAAGTTCAACTACTGCCAATAATGACTTCTATTGGTGACCGAGCCAAACCCACTGCCAGTTCATTAGGCCACCCAAGAAGGAAAAGGCCAAGCATAGATTTTGACACTATGGGGCTGATTTACTAAAAACAATGCGCTGCGCCGTTTCATGGCTTAATTGGCATGCCGGATGAATACTTAATTAGGCGAATGAACCGGCCGCAGCAGAGGGCGCACTGCAATTAATATGTAAAGCCGCCGAACTCCCTTTTGAAGTCTATGGGAGAAATCAAAAGTGTTCATTTTAAAGGTTAATATGCTAGATTTTGTCCTAAAAAGTGTTTGGGGACCTTAGTCCTGCCCCAGGGGACATGTATCAATGCTTTTTTTATTTTTTAAAACTGACGTTTTTTGCGGAGCAGTGAATTTAATAATGCCTAAAGTGCAACAATAAAAGTGAAATATTCCTTTTCATTTCGTACCTAGGGGGGTGTATAATATGCATGTAAATGAGCGCGTGTTTCCCCTGGTTAGAACTGTCTCTGCACAAAATAACATTCCGGTGAGAAAAATAGTCATTTAAAATCACTCGCAGCTATAATGAATTGTCGGCTCTTGGCAATTCAGAGCAAATTCATAAAAAAAAAAAGAAGCCTGGGGCCCCCCCCCAAATTCTATTACAAGGCCCTTCAGGTCTGGTATGGATATTAAGGGGAACCTCGCCGTCAAATAAAAAAAAAATTATGTGGGGTTCCCCCCAAATATCCATACCAGGCCCTTCAGGTCTGGTATGGATTTTAAGGGGAACTCCACACCAAAAAAAAGTGTAAAAAATTTAAACAAAGACAATAGCCGGTTTTTGACAATTCCTTTATTAATGTCTTCTTTCTGCGCTTCTTCTTCTTCTCCCATCTTCTTCTTTTCTGCATTCATTCGGGTTTCTTCCTCCATCTTCTTCTTCATCTGCTTCTTTCTTGGGTTCTCTTGTCCACATCTTGCACCGTCTTCTTCCTCCATCTTCTTCTCCTTCCCTCGGTCTTCTCGTCCGCATCTTGCACGGCTTCTTTTTCCCCGGACGATCCGCTTCCAATTGAAGTTCCCACTGTGTGACGCTCCTGTGACCCCGCCCCCCTCTGACACACATGTACCACATAGGGACTTTCTTATGGCTTTCCCCGTAGCGTCAGAGCGGGGCGGGGTAACCGGATGACGCTGCGTCCTCAGTAATAAAAGAACTGTCAGAAGAACAGGAGCGTCTTGCACCGGAAAAAGCCGGTGCAAGACGAGAAGACCCAAGAAAGAAGCAGAGGACGAAGAAGATGGAGGAAGAAACCCGAATGAATGCAGAAAAGAAGAAGATGGGAGAAGAAGAAGAAGCGCGGATAGAAGACATTAATAAAGGAATTGACAAAAACTGGCTATTGTCTTTTTTTTACATTTTTGACACTTTTTTTGGGTGAAATGGTAGGGGTACAATGTACCCCATTACCATTTCACACAGGGGGGGGCTGGGATCTGGGGGTCCCCTTTGTTAAAGGGGTCTTCCAGATTCCGATAAGCCCCCCGCCCGCAGACCCCCACAACCACTGGCCAGGGTTGTGGGGATGAGGCCCTTGTCCCCATCAACATGGGGACAAGGTGCTTTGGGGGGGACCCCAAAGCATCCTCCCCATGTTGAGGGCAGGGCATGTGGCCTGGTACGGTTCAGGAGAGGGGGGGGCACTCTCTTGTCCCCCCTCTTTTCGGCCAGGTTGCGTGCTCGGATAAGGGGTCTGGTGTGGATTTTTGGGGGAACTCCACGCCATTTCTTTAAAAAAAATTGGTGTGGAGTTCCCCTTAAAATCCATACCAGACCTGAAGGGCCTGGTATGGATATTTGGGGGGAACCCCATGTCATTTTTTTTTATTTGACGGCGGGGTTCGCCTTAATATCCATAACAGACCTGAAGGGCCTGGTAATTGAATTTGGGGGGACCCCCATGCTTTTTTTTAGTTCTGTCACAGGGACCATTCACATTTATACAGCGAACAATGCTATAAAGTGGTGCAGTGAGTAGCACTTCACCTAGCAGCAAAAGGTTCGCTGGTTCGAATCCCAACCACGACACCATCTGCCTGGAGTTTGCATGTTCTCCCTGTGTCTGCGTGGGTTTCCTCCGGGTACTCCGGTTTCCTCCCACACTCCAAAGACATGCTGGTAGGTAAATTGGATCTCGTCCAAATTGGCCCAGTATATATGTGTGTATGACTGTGTGTCCCTAGCGTGTCATGATCCTATGGGGTAAAAATGACCGCACCAGCCAAGCAGATACTGGCTGGAAAAAGCGCCCAGAGGCGATTCAGTTCGCATGCGTTGCGCTATACAAGTCATTCATTCATAAATATATCTGTGTAAATGTGACTGGCAGGGAAGGGGTTAACACTAGGGGGCGATCAAGGGGTTAAATGTGTACCCTAGGGAGTGATTCGAACAGTGGGGGAAGGGGACTGACTGGGGGAGGTGACTGATCAGTGTCCCTATATACAAGGGACACACCATCATTCCCCTATCCCTGACAGGACGTGGATCTGTGTGTTTACACACACACAGATCCACGGTCCTGCCTTACTGGGCAATTGCGCACGCCCCCTAGTGGCTCGGGAAGGCGAAGACGTCATATGACGTCTGCCCAGAGCGAGAGGCTTATCGTCCCGCTGTCATTTGACAGCGGGCGGTAGGCTAGTGATTAAAATTATAGGGTGATATGTTAACCTAATCAGAATATAAAATATAAAATATGTGGTTATACGCTGTTGGGAGTGTTTTCCCTTATGTTTAGTTTTACACGTCAACACATACAATATGACGAAATCCCATGATGGCTCATTGGGAACTGGACAGATCTTGCCTGATGTTTGTGGATGCGCATTTGACTGCTCAAAGTATGAGGGTCTTTGGGATCTGGTAAGCAGCCTCTGTGACCATAGTGGTCAGGGCTGGACTGGGACAGAAATTTGGCCCTGGACTTCATCCACACTGGCCTACTTTGACAGGCAACTCCCACACACCCCCCCCCCCCCAGCCACCCAAGCCCCCCCACTCCCCCTTCACTAGCCGTTCTACTTTTATTAGAGTAGAATGGCTGGTACTGGTCCTCTTATAGTCAGTACCAGTGGGGAAGCTAGACATTTAACCCGGGGCAAAGAATCAGTTCCATGCCCCCCTTATGGGACAATATTAGGCAGAAGTGAGAAACTCCCAGGCCATAGCTGTTGAGTCAGCTGTCTGTCCCCTCCCCCATTCTCCTCTGTCGTCTACCCTGCTCCTCTGGTCCTCCCTCTGCTCCTCTGGTCCCCCCAGGTGAGCGCTGTGGGAAGGGAGAGACAGAGGAGCAGAGGGGGGCGGCAGTCCGCTGTCACTGAAGCCGGCCCACTAAACCATCGGCCCACCGGGAAACTCCCTGTATTCCCAATGGCCAGTCCATCCCTGATAGTGGTGGTGAGCTTATGTTGTAATCATTGCCGTGCCCAGCCTATTGTATTAGGGTGTGCACAGACACATATATGTGTATATCAGCAGAGCAGTGAAGGGGGCGAGTAGAGCGAAGATTGGTGCCAGTAGGGCAGTGGACAGTGTCGGTAGTTTTTTATTTTTATTATTTTTGACAATTTTTTATTTTTTTAAGAGCCCCTTTGGGGGGGGGGGGTTTGGTGAAATATCAAGGGTTTAAACAGACCCCTGATGTCTCACAAACAAACATAGTTTACTATGCTTCAATTAAGAACGATAGTAGGAGTGGTACAGATCACTCACTGTGTTCATTCAGAAAAAGAAGGGGTCAATTAAATATTTACCGGCCCCTTCTCCCACTCTCCATCCTGAAACATCCCCCATAGCAGCTGGTAGGAGAGGAGGGAAGCTGACAGCACTGCAGGAGGGAGACAGAGGGCACCAGGAAGCAGAAAGAATCATCACCGCACGGGATGATTTGGGTGTGCCCAGGCACACCTGGCACACCCTGTGCGCACACCTATGGTTGTAATAGTGGGAGCACAGTTCCAATTTAACATTTTCATTTATTGGCACTTAAAGAATTAATTTCACCAATTATTTATGTAATCAATACATGTTTTTTTGTCTAGATTTGCAAAAGGAGCCCTTTTCTTTATTAGAGTCTTTCTATAAGTGATTAACGAGCCACCATTTTTAGTCTGATAAAAGATTTCTTGTTAAATTTTCTCTAGGTAGAATTTACATTTAAAGTATATGCATAGCCCAATGTTTCCTTTTTTGTTTTTGGTAGAACCTGTCAGTTTAGTTTATGCTGTGTGTGTCCCGTTGGGGGAAATCCCCTTCACTCCTTGTTCCGGAGATGCGTCAGAAAGTGAAAATAATTATTGTTCTCTTGTTCTGGTGATTAATTTAAATCTTGGATTACCGATCACTTTCTTTCTCAGTGACAATGGTTACTAGGACAAATAGAGAGGTCAATCTTCCCACAAATAGTAATACAATTATTGACAAAGGATATAAATCTTCCCTACTCTATTTAAAACAAAAAGAAGAATTTTGGCTTTACAAAACATTAATGAAGATGATTAATGTTTAAATCCCAGATAAGCAGCTAAATACACAGTGGAAATGCATACTGTATTTAACAACTGATTTTTTATGACATATGCCGCGCACACACGATCGGAAATTCCGTCACGAAAAGTCAGATGTGAGCTTTTGGTCGGTTATTCCGACCGTGTGTATGCTCCATCGGACTTTTGCTGTTGGAATTTCCGCCAACAAAAGATTGAGCGTAGGTTCTCTATCGGAAAATCCACTCGTCTGTATGCAATTCCAATGCGCAAAAAAACACGTATGCTCAGAATTGAGCAGAAGAGCCGAACTGCCTATTGAACTTCATTGATCTCGGCTCGTCATGCGTCTTGTACGTCACTGCGTTCTTGGCGGTCGGAATTTCCGTCAAGATTTGTGTGACCGTGTGTATGCAACACAAGTTTGAACCAACATTCCGTCAGAAAAAAATCCACGGTTTTCTTGGAGGAATTTCCAATCGTGTACACGCGGCAAAAGAGTTTGTAATTTTGCACAGGCAGTTTTGTGATGGAGGCACCCCTGCCAGACAACTCAGAATTACTCAACACGTGGCAACACAGCTTGCTCAAAAACACTTGTCCCAAACTCCAGCCTCATTCTCATGCATGCACTATAGCGCACACTGTTTCCGTTTGGTGCCGTGCACTCGCACGGATGTCAAATTGGAAGCAGTGGCTGTGTCTGTGCAGCCTCTGCATCCCAATTAATAGGAAAGGGACGGCCTGCATGAGGATGCACCTAATGCCTGTGCATTCCCATGCAGGCAAACATGGCCCTCGCATAGGCTATGCTATAGTATGCCCCTGTGAATGAGGCCGTATTAGTTGTGTCTTTATTTGTTGTATTTATGATTCTTTTATGTTGATAATGTAAAAAAATATTTAGGTGAAAACAAAATAAACAGAAACAAATACTACAAAATGCAATTTTATGTGAGCTTGAAAAAAGCAGAGAAATACTGCCATCTTGTGGCCAAACACACTTTCTGACCCAGATATAGCCAAAGAAATGAAATCTGCTAAGGACTATACACTGCCCCTATGCCCATAAACCATTTATGTCTCATGTATTTATTTATCTAATAAGCCAGATTAAGGATCCTTATTTTCATAAAAGTGACAGCTATTTTTATCAGATAAATCAGATTTGAAAATTACAGTCACATAGCTGAGAATAAAGATCCCTATCCTCATGTTAAAGAAATGTTATGTATCCCCTTACCCCCTCTGTCTGTTAAGAAGAGCTGTAATTACTGAAAAACAGCAGCTGCAAGGATAAATGGAGGCTATGCACACATTTTCAAAAAAAAAGAAAATATATTTTAACAGTTTTAATACAGTGTTTTGAGCCAGCAATTAATTTGCTTTGTTAATACTTAAAGGGGAAAAGAATAGCAAAAATAAATAAAAACTAAAATAATATAGCGCATACAGTACAATTGCTACACATCTTGCAATTGAATATTATTAAAAATGACCTTTTTATATAGCGCACCGCAAGCAGTTATAGGAGAAGTGGGACATATATCTCTACCGTTTCCCCTATACAGAGGCACCCGTCAGAGATGCCCATCATGGGCGGCTCTCTAATTAGGCAAATTAGGTTGTCGCCTAAGGCCTCGCACTCACAGGGGCCTCGCGGCCGCCTAATTTTCCTGTGATCAATACTAATGTCGGCTTCATCGGATCTCTCTATTACCCCTCTCTCTTTCTCACTCCTCTTGCATTGGCTGAATATGTCTGATGGGTGAGGAGGGTGCCCTGGAAGTGGTGCTGATCACCTGTGTTTTAGATCCGTGCATTTTCTGCAGCCATTTTTCTTGCTTGAATTATTTTTCTCACTATGAGCGTGAGTGGGGCTTCATGTCTAAGTTTTGCCTATGGCCTCACAAAGCCTAGAGCCGCCTCTGATGCCCATTCCCCATTCTCCTCTTCGCCATCGCCTTTGAGCCCTTGGCTGCCTTGATCCGGTCTAACCCACTCTATCAGTGGTTTTCAACATGAAGGGATTCATGAAAAAACGTATGTTGAAGGAAAATCACCGCTCAAGGTGGGTCTGCTATAGGGTCATACACAGGTGTAGGATTCCAAGGGTGCTGGCAGTGCACTAGGCAAGCATTGGCGTAAAATGAAGGATGGATGGCCGCACTCCAAACCAAACAGGTTGTCTTTATTTAAACGAACAGCAAAAACATACCAGATCACAGCAACAGAAACAGGAAGATAACCGACGTTTCGCACTGACTTAGTGCTTATTCATGGCTTATCCAGCATTGCGCCAAAGTACACCACACGGGCCTATTGGTTTTGACGTGGACGTAAATGGCGTAAATCCCTATTCACGGACGACTTACGCAAACGACGTAAAATTTTCAAATTTCGACGCAGGAACGACGGCCATACTTAACATTGGCTACACCACCTAGGGGGAATGTTTATCTTTAGGCGGCCTATCTCTTACGGAAACGGCGTATCTTTACTGCGACGGGCGGACGTATGGTCGTGAATAGGCGTATCTAGTGATTTACATATTCTACGCCGACCGCAATGGAAGCGCCACCTAGCGGTCAGCCTAAATATTGCACCCTAAGATAGGACGGCGCAAGCCGTCGTATCTTAGATAGGTTTAAGTGTATCTCTGTTTGAGAATACACTTAAACTTAGGACAGCGCAAATTCCGAGTTAGGTCGGCGTATCTACTGATACGTCGGCCTAACTCTTACTGAATCTAGCTAAATGTCTGTAACTCTGTATTGTCTGGAAACTGAATTTATGACTGATTTGTCTTTCTGTTTTCTTATTTTTCTTTAATAAACTTCTTTGAGAAAAAAAAAAATACCTTTTGTTTTCCACCTACAATGCTGTAATTTTCTTTAAAGAGGAAGTAAATCCTCTGATATTTTTTTTTTTTTAAATAAACTAAAAGAGAAAGGCATAATGATCTAGTATGCACAGCATACTAGCTCATTATGTGTCACTTACCTGAGATCGAAGCTCCCGAAGTCCGCCTCAGTCCCATCCACCGCCGCCGCCACCGCCATGTCCCCTCGTCGCTAGTTCCTGTTTTGGCCGCTCCGGCGCTGTGATTGGCAGGAGATGCGATGACGTCACTCCCGCTCATGCGCAAAAACATGGCATTAACCACGTTAATGCCATTCACAAAAACCTGTTTCTGTGAAAATATCTCCTTAACCGTGTAGGTTTAGGAGATATTTCTTGCACCTACAGGTAAGCCTTAATCTAGGCTTACCTGTAGGTGCAAGTGTTAACAGTGGGTTTACAAACACTTTAAAAAGGAATGCAATACGCAACCTGGAGGCATACTGTACACAAATGGTGTATTGAACGCCCCCAGAAATGTAATTTCCTGCATGTGTGATTGGCTTACTGATTTCCCCAGAAGTCTGCACTAAGGTACAAATCAGATTTCAGGTATCCCCTGCAACAAAATTTAAATTTTTGGTGAGATACTCCCAAAGGGAAATCACGTCTAAAGGGATGCAGGCCCTGCCACTTTCTTAGAACTCCTCAAGTGCAGCAGCTGATTGATAATAAAAAAGTCACACTCATTCACATTCATTTTGCAAATGGACACAGACAAACAGGGATTTCTTCAGAATAACAAAAGGTAGGAATCTGCAACAAAGTTTGCTAAAATCCTTGCAATGTACATAGATCACCCAGAGGGATTTTTTTTTCTCAACAAAAGTGGCGTTACTCTTTAATGTAATGAATGTGGCTTTAGTACTCCTTTATGTTTATGGTGGGTGCTGCAGTGTTAAATCACTTACCAGTTTGATATGTCTGCACAAATGGAGAGATCTCTGTGCTTATCCTCGTACATCCATTGGTTATAGAAAACCCGCCATCAAATCCATTTCTTTAATATGCATTATTCATCAGCTTTAATGGAATCAACATTCTGAGCCCTAGGCCAAATAGGTGCCGAAAGGTCATTCGCTGCTTGAATACTTGAACATATCATAGTCCATATCCACTTTATATTCCCAATGTAATTTTCCTGCTCACCATTCAACAAGTGACTAAATTGTAGTATCCGCACACTCAGGGATGGACTGGGACAAAGATTTGGCCTTGGACTTCATCTAGACCGGTCCACTTTATTTTCCAAACACACACAAACACAGTATATAAACTATACGCAACCAGCCATTAAAGCATCAGTCACCAGTGGCAGTACATTGATTCATCATCAGTGACCATGTCCAGCAGTGGCAGAGCATTCATTCATCAGTGACCGTGACCCATAGTGGCAGTACATTAATTCATTCATCAGTAACCATGACTAGCAGTGGCAGTACATAAATTCATTCATCAGTAACCATGACCAGCAGTGGCAGTACATGAATTCATTCATCAGTAACCATGACCAGCAGTGGCAGTACATGAATTCATTCATCAGTAACCATGACCAGCAGTGGCAGTACATTCATTCATCAGTGACTGTGACCAGTAATGGCAGTACATTAATTCATTCATCAGTAACCATGACCAGCAGTGGCAGTACATTCATTCATCAGTAACTGTGACCAGTAAATTCATTCATCAGTGACCATGACCAGTAAATTCATTCATCAGTGACCAGTAAAATCATTAATCAGTGATCGTGACCAGTAAATTCATTCATCGGTAACCGTGACCAGTAAATTCATTCATCAGTAACTGTGACCAGTCAATTCATTCATCAGTGACCGTGACCAGTGGATTCATTCATCAGTGACCATGACCAGTGCATTAATTCATCAGTGACCATGACCAGTAAATTCATTCATCAGTGACTGTGACCAGTGGTTTCATTGATCAGTGACCGTGACCAGTACATTAATTCATCAGTGATCGTGACCAGAAAATTCATTCATCAGTGATTGTGACCAGTAAATTCATTCATCAGTGACCAGTAAATTCATTCATCAGTGACCTTGACCAGTAAATTCATTCATCAGTGACCGTGACCAGTAATTCATTCATCAGTGACTAGTAAAATCATTCAACAGTGACCGTGACATGTAAATTCATTCATCATCAGTGACCGTGACCTGTGCAGAACATTATTACATCAGTTACTATGACCAGTGGCAGTACATTTAGCCCTCTCCCCCCCTGCCATGCTGCATATTAAAAAAATCAGACAGACAGTTCATAATCAGACTGCAGTCAGATGGCTGCATTCCGTATGGCATCCATCAGCCAAATTTAGCTTAGTGGTGGTTTCTTACTTGTGAGTGAATGCAATACTACACAGTCACACACTGACTGTTCTGCTGTCTGAAGCAACTTTACTTGTATTAAGTTGTTGGTTGGTTCCTCCTTGGCGGCGCTGGCTCCTCTTGCTTGCAGCAGCTCTCTATGGCTCCTCCCACAATGCTAATACCCTTCCGCCTCTGCTCCGGCCGTGAGTGACATTACGCCGCTCAGGACGGGGCTTCTGTACACTTAGGAGGAGGGAAGTGTCGTGGCAGCGATTAAAGTCTATTGGCTGGCACCGCCGGGTGCAGGAGCATAAATGTGACACACAGATCAGAGAGACGAGTGAGTGACACAGTGACAGCCAGCCCAGCCCACTGACCAATTGGCCCACCAGGAAACTCCTGGTAGTCCCGATGGCCAGTCCATCCCTGTGCACACTCTAGATTTAACGTGATCTTAAATCTGTTTGGCTGACATGGCCATTCCCATAGTTGATTGAGTAAAGATGATCCTTATGCACAGACCTGCTGGTGGGCATGTCCAGTTTTGAGGCACGTACATCATAACCAGAAGTGACATTGCAACAGAGCTTTTGCGATTCCATAGCAATGGTTCGCTATTAGTCCCACTTCCTTTTATATCACTTCCCTCTTTTGCTAGCCAAGTGCAGTGGGTAGATGGTCACAGTGGCTGGAGTGGGGCAGGGCTTTCTACTGACTAAGGAAGATACAGGCACGCTGTGCCTGTATCTTCAGCAGAATGACACAAGACCCAAGCTGATCATGGACCAGCAGTCATGCTAGCATGGATAGTTTAATCTCAAGAGGAGGGGAACAGGTAGGATCAACCAGGTGAAACACAATATAGGCAGGCTGAAATTTTATAGTAATATCACAAATCACATGTTAACAAATTAAAAAAGCAGCCCATTTTTTTAGGTTTTCAAATACTCTAAATGGTCCTCAATAAGGCTTAACAGCAGACATGCATACACAGCTGTAATAAAAACTGACAGATCAGATTCTTGTCCGCAGGGGTCTCTTACCCATATCACATCTGTAAGGGTAGGGTGATAGTGTGGTCATCACGTCCTCCATGTTTTCCCTCCTTGTTGTGTGCCAAGAGAGGGTTACATGGAAGGCCTACCGTGTGGTGGGTTCTTCAGGCTACGCCAGGCAGTGAACTAGTTCACTAACCCCTGCACACGGGCTAACACCTGAAGGCGTGCTCACCATTGACTGGGACCAGGCGGGAACTGCAGTCATGTGAAAAGTCAAACATTAAGGTGGCCTTCCGACTCAAATAAGCCCAAAGTATGGAGCTTACGGTACTTAAGCTGCTTCGTCCTACACACTTGTACTTATATATGATGATATGTGTTGCATTCAGAGGGACAGGCTGAACCTCTGCCCAATCCACCAGACAGCGTACCTCTGTTACCTCACTCCCAGTAATTTATAGGGGTCCTGCTGAGCATATAGCGCAGACCTCATGTGTGCTCTCACTCAACTCTTCTCTTCCGGTAGCTAGTGACCAGGCTATAGGTCTCTATAATGCTAGTTCACTCCCAGTGACTGGCAGAAATGGACAGCTAGGAAGCAAGTGAAAGGACCACCCCTTGGTACTGAAGGGCCTGTCACCTAACCGGGTACCACGCCACAGACTGGTTGCTGTTTCTCCTTGTCATTACTCATGGCAACTTCCTTCTAGACTTGTTGCATGAAACTCTGTTGTAGTGATGTTACACATACCTCATTTTGTGCTTGTGGACCCAAGTTCTTTAAAAATATGCCAAGACCTCACATGCACTCTTTGAGCAACCTCAGACAGGCTTTGAGCAGTTAAATCAACTTTTATTGTAAACTTGGCACAACATGTATAACATGCAATAACACCCCAGGTTACCTGCACAGGTATAGTTTTTTGAGAAAAGTCCATGCTTGGCAATCCTCGAACAGAGAAGTCCATGTTCCTGGGGCTTTCCGGATAATCAGTGTTCCAGAACGGACCATAGGTCTCAGCGAGTCTCTAGTTGCGTATGTTCCCCATGCATTTCGCCATGTGCTCCCCGGAGCCCCCCATAGAATCTGGACCTCTTCTCTTTTATAGAGCATGGGAGGAAAGCAGGATCCCAGCGAAAAGCCCCTGAACACACTAGAGTAAGACTAAATACACAGTAGGGCACCTATCTACACATCAACATTATAGGGGGGACTGTTCCCTTGTAATCGGTTGAAAGGTGCAGCTGAAAATAGAATTATAGGAGGGGTCACAGTCTCCTTAAATGAATGTCAGAGTTTTATCCTAGCCTCGTTCAGTGTTCCCTGGCAGAAGTCACAACAGCATCCAAATTTGTCTAGCTTTACCACCAGACCAGTTTCATCTGTAAATTCCAGCTGCCTAAGAGGTGTCCACTGTTTCCCCAATGATCTTTCTTTAAAAGCAGTGTGGGGATATAACATGGCACCCTGTCTGCCTCTTATGCTGCAGGACATGCCCATCTCTTAACTGCATATGTCTCCATCACTTTCCATCCTCCACCTAGCAACCCAAATATGCGAACATGACCTATAATGTGACCTTCTTAAGTTTGACACACATCACTACCTCTTTTCTTATCGCATCATTGGGAGAAAGGAGACAACTTGGGTTAAAGCTACCGCACCAGCCCACTAGCAGTTGCCTGAACCCATCTTACTCACAACTTTAAACAGTCATCCCCTTATGTTAATATCTTCATGTCCACTCCAAATTCCTGGAAGAAAATAAGCTGCTATGTCATTTGAGCTGCACAACAGAACCTCGAAATCAATATATATAAAGATGTTTTCTAATTTGTAAAGCCACCTAATGCATATCCATTACACTTTTGTATCACCCTCCTACCTAGGTTGCTAACAGTGAGGCAAATTTAGTTGTTGGCTCTCCTCTAGCAGAGGACCAGTGTTCAATTGCTTTTGGCTGTTCTGGGTTTTGCTAGTTAGAGGCTTTACTGCTTTACCCTGTGTTCTGGTAAGTTCCAGAATTTAGTGGGTGGAGGAGGCAGACTCTGACCAGCATATTCATGTGGCCTCGGCCAATCCATGCCAGATTTAGGACCACCATACATTTTAAGTGTGCAGACAAAGCATGGAAACATAAGCATATTTGTTGATTGGTCAGCAGGAAAATGACTTTGGAAATATGAAGGATTTGTATTGTATTTGATGGATTTTCAAATGTGCAAGTGGTGAATGTCCTTTTGCACCTAGGGCTCAGTGCATTGACTCCATTAAAGCTGATGAATAATGCATATCGAAGAAATTGATGGCAGTTTTGCTATAACTGATGGATGTAAGAGGATATAAGATATATCTCAAAATGCCAGGGATTCAATAACACATATTGATAGAATTTAGAGATATTTATGGTCCCAGTCGAAGAGACCCAGAGGGCTTAGATATGCAACTTTAAATGTGAAAGTCATGGATAGCCTTTTGTAATTTCCTGTTGGCTTTTTATATAAGGGACAAACTCAATATCCAACACAGAGTTTCTGATTTTCATTTCTGAAGCAAGTTTAGCTTATTTTTAACATGTGCACTTTAAATCCAGTTTTATTTAAAAGCAGTGTTAAAATGGACCTTAAATCAAATATTGATCATAGACCCACGACACAACGCACCTACTACAAAAATACACATAAGAGCATCAAAAGTATCCACAAGAGCTCTGAAGTAACTGTCAACCCTTGCCTCACTATATAGTGGAAGGAAGCTAAAATTATTCAGGTGAGTGGTTATATATCTGACTGCTAGCCATACTGGGCCATTACTGACTGACATCTATAATGGCCCAAACATTATAAAGTCACTTTTGCCTTACTGATTGAACCAGTGGAGGTGCAAAGCAAGGGAACAAAAATAAAAGAAGGTCTTTGCTGTTTTACCATTACAGAGACACAGATGGGAAACAGTAGAAATGAGTATCCATAACAATGTTGCCTCCTTTCTATCTCTTGAAATCATTCTTTCCATCATGATAATCAACAAAAATGTTAGCAACCAAGATCCAATCGACAAAAAAAAAAAAAAAAAAAGGATGCTAGAATTAGCAGTTCACTAATAACTGTTAGCTTTTAACAGGCAACTCTCATAATTCATATGCACCAACTGTCATGAACCCTTTTTTCACAACACTTGTTATTTCTCTTTTACATCATAAATAAAGCAGGTAATCAATAAGTATTTACTCGTTGAAATGCAGTTGTGCTCATTTGCATACCCTGGCAGAAATTGTGACACTTTGGCATTAAGATTGAAAATATGACTGATCATGCCAAAAAACTGTCTTTTATTTAAGGATAGAAATCACATTAGGCCATTTATTATCACATATAGGTAGATTCAGGTAGGGGCGATCAAATCTAGGTCGGCGTAGCCTAGCGTGTTTACACTACGCCGCCTTAAGTAAGAGAGGAAAGTACTGTATTCTCAAAGTACTTGCCTCCTTACTTAGGGCGGCGTAGTGTAAATGCGGCGGGTGCAAGGGCGCCCAATTCAAATGGGTTGGGGGGGCGTGTTTAATGGTAATGAGGCTTGACCTCACATTTTTGACGTTTTTTATTCACTGCGCATGCGCCGGGTGACTACATTTCCCAGTGTGCATTGCGGTTACGTACGCCGCAGGGGCCTATTGTTTTCGACGTGGACGTAAACAACGTAAATCCCGATTCGCGGACGACTTACGCAAACGACGTTAAAAATTTGAATCTCGCGGCGGGAACGGCGGCCATACTTTAACATTGTTATTCCACCTAATAGGTGGAATAACTTTAGGCCTCCTAAGGCCTTACGGAAACGGCGTAAATCGACTGCGGCGGCCGGGCGTACGTTCGTGAATCGGCGTACAAACTCATTTACATATTCTACGCCGACCGCAAGGGAAGCGCCACCTAGCGGCCATCCAAAATATTGCAATCTAAGATAGGATGGCGCGTGTCTCTGTTTGAGCATACGCTTAAACATACGTCGGCGTAGATTCTGAGTTAGGTCGACTTATCTACTGATAAGCCGGCCTAACTCTACCTGAATCTACCTAATAGTCTTTTGGATGCTTTTTAAATCATGACAACAGAAATCACCCAAATGGCCCTAATCAAAAGTTTACATACCCTGGAATGTTTGGTCTTGGACAGTACAGACACAGAAGTTGGCACACACAGGTTAAAATGGCAAGTAAAGGTTAATTTCCCACATTTGTGGCTTTTTAAATCATAATTAGTGTCTGTGTATAAATAGTCAATGAGTTTGTTAGCTCTCACATGGATGCACTAAGCAGGCTAGACACTGAGCCATGAGGAGGTAGAAAAGAACGGTCAAAAGACCTGCGTAACAAGGTAATGAAACTTTACAAAGATGGAAAAGGATATAAAAAGATATCAAAAGCCTTGAATATGCTAGTCAGTACTGTTCAATCACTTAATAAGAAGTGGAAAATTTGGGGATCTCTTGATACCAAGCCAAGGTCAGGTAGATCAAGAAAGATTTCAGCCACAGGAACTGTTCGGGATACAAAAAAAACCACAGGTAACCTCAGGAGAAATACATGCTGCTCTGGAAAAAGATGGTGTGATTGTTTTTAAGAAGCACAATACGATGATACTTCAACAAAAAAGAGATGCATGGTTAAGTTGCCAGAAAGAAGCATTTACTGTACAAGTTCCACAAAAAAGCCTGGTTACAATATGCCCAACAACACCTTGACATGCCATAGCTCAAGCTCTGTCAGATTGGATGGAGAGCTTCTGTTAACAGCAATTTTAAAGTCTTGCCATAGATTCTCAATTGGATTTCGGTCTGGACTTTGACTGGGCCATTCTAACACATGAATATGCTTTGATCTAAACCATTCCATTGTAGCTCTGGCTGTATGTTTAGGGTCATTGTCCTGCTGGAACATGAACCTCCGACCCAGTCTCAAGTCCTTTGCAGACTCTAATGCCGCGTACACACGATCATTTGTCGGCATGAAAAAAAAACGATGTTTTTCAGGCATGTAGAGAAAACAAAGTTTTTCCAACTTCATCATTAAAACGACGTTGCCCACACACCATCGTTTTAAAAAAAATGCTCTAGCAAAGCGCGGTGACGTACAACACGTACGACGGCACTCTAAAGGGGAAGTTCCATGCGGATGATGCCACCCTTGGGGCTGCTTTAGCTGATTCCGTGTTAGTAAAAGACGATTCGCGCTTTTCTGTCTGTTACAGCGTGAGGAATGTGCTTACTCCATTACGAATGGTAGTTTTACCAGAACGAGCGCTCCAGTCTCATAACTTGCTTCTGAGAATGCGCGGGTTTTTAATGTCGTTTTAGCCCACACATGATCATTTTTTACAACCCGAAAAACTACATTGTTAAAAACGTCGTTAAATGCAGCATGTTCGAATTTTTTTTTTTTGTCGTATTTCAGAACCCGAAAAATGATGTGAAGCACACACACAATCATTTTAAATGACATTTTTTAAAAACAACGTTTTTTTCATGCCGAAAAATGATCGTGTGTACGCGGCATAAGACTCTAAGGCCGCGTACACACGGTCGGTCCAAACCGATGAAAGCGGCCTGAAGTCCAGTTTCATCGGTCCAAACCGACTGCGTGTACGGCCCATCGGTCTATTGTCCTTTGGACAAAAATTAGAGAACTTGCTTTAAAATCGAACCGATGGACGGCTGACCATCGGTCAAAACCGATGGTTAGTACACAAAAGCATCGGTTCAAAACCCGGGCAAGAATCAAGTCGACGCATGCTTGGAAGCATTGAACTTAGTTTTTTTCAGCACGTCGTGTGTTTTACGTCACCGTGTTCTGACCCGATCGGTTTTTGAACTGATGGTGTGTACGCACATCAGACCATCGGTCTGCTTCAGCGGTGAACCAATGAAAACGGTCCGTCAGACCATTCTCATCGGATGGATTGACCGTGTGTACGCAGCCTAACAGGTTTTCTTCTAAGATTGCCCTGTATTTGGCTCCATCCATCTTCCCATCAACTCTGATCAGCTTCCCTGTCCCTGCTGAAGAAAAGCATCCCCACAACATGATGGTGTGTTCAGGGTGATATGCAGTGTTAGTTATCCACCACACATAGCATTTTGCTTTTAGGCCAAAAAGTTAAATTTTGGTCTCATCTGACCAGAGCATCTTCTTCCACATGTTTGCTGTATCCCCCACATGGCTTCTCACAAAGTGCAAATAGGACTTTTAATGCCTTTTTTTTCAACAATGTCTTTCTTCTTACCACTCTTCCATAAAGGCCAGATTTGTGGCGTGCATGACTAATAGGTTGTCCTGTGGACAGATTCTCCCACCTGAGCTGTGGCTCTCTGCAGCTCCTCCAGAGATACCCATTTATTTTTACATTGATTACCTTAACCTCTTTCCCACCGTGCCATAGACAAAAGACGTCTACAGCGCGGTCGAGTTGTTCTGGGAGGACGTCCCTGGGACGTCCTCCCAGAATCCTCCTCTCGCGGGTCCCCTGGGGCGCGCTCCCGGAATCATCCGTGA
This sequence comes from Rana temporaria, assembly GCF_905171775.1. Taxonomy (NCBI): domain Eukaryota; kingdom Metazoa; phylum Chordata; class Amphibia; order Anura; family Ranidae; genus Rana; species Rana temporaria. Next base: position 397,594,320 of record NC_053491.1, read on the forward strand.
GCGCCGGGTCTAGAAGACCCGGAGCATCACAGATCGCGGTAAATTGCCGCTGATAGCGGCCGTTTACCACGTGATCGCTCCGTCAAATGACGGAGGGATCACTTGTAAACAAACCGGCTTCATGTAATGACGCCGGTTCCTCCCTCTCCTCTCTGTACCGATCGGTACAGTGTGAGAGGAGAGGGGGGAGAGGGGAAGCAGCAGCAGCTGCTGTGGGCTGGATCTGTGACAAATGCAGTCACAGATCCAGCCATCCATCCCTCCCTGTGCAATACTCTGCAATAACACCAATACTCTGCAATACCCCCCATACTCTGCAATACCCCCATACTCTGCAATACCCCCCATACTCTGCAATACCCCCATACTCTGCAATACCACCCATACTCTGCAATACCACCCATACTCTGCAATACCACCCATACTCTGCAATACCCCCAATACTCTGCAATACCTGCTAATATGACAGAAACAAGATTTTTTTTTATTTTTACAGAATTTTCAGTGTTTTTTCTTTTATAGCGCAAAAAATAAAAAACCCAGAGGTGATCAAATACCACCAAAAGAAAGCTCTATTTGTGGGAAAAAAAGGGCACAATGTTGTATGTTGTCATTCAAATTGTGAGAGCACCGAAAGCTGAAAATTGGTCTGGTTAGGAAGGGGGTTTAAGTGCCCAGTGGTCAAGTGGTTAAAGAGGAAGTAAACCCTGATGGGTTTTACTTCCTCTTTATTTCCCTGCAAAGGTAAAGCATAATGGGCTATTATGCATCGCATAGTAGCCCATTATGTGTCACTTACCTGAAACTGAAGCCTGCAATGTCCCCGCTGTCCCCACTAGCAGCGAGCGCCCATCTTCACCCATCTTCCCCTCTTGGCTGCTTCTCTGATTAATGCTCTCCTTGCCTGGCCTGTCAGTTTAGGTGGACGGCCATGTCTTGGTAGGTTTGCAGTTGTGCCATACTCTTTCCATTTTTGAATGATGGATTGAACAGTGCTCCATGATGATGTTCAAAGCTTGGGATATTTTTTTTATAATCTAACGCTGCTTTAAACTTCTCCACAACTTTAACCCTGTCTGGTGTGTTCCTTGGCCTTCATGATGCTGTCTGTTTGCTAAGGTTCTTTAACCTCCCTGGCGGTATGATTCTGTCTGGAATTACGTACCAAAAGCGGTACAATTATTTGCAAGGAAATTTGGCGTTTTACACTGTAGGCCTGTAATTCTTAGGCCTGTAATTCTAACTCACTTAAATCTGACCAAACAAGAATCTAATAGGCATCCCGGGTATGACATTTTTTTAAAAACAAAATGATAAATTATAATATAATAAATAATTATAAATAATTATAACAAATAATAATATAATTCTAATAAAAACTATTCAATAATGTAATCAACTCAAAATCACTGAAATTTTCTCAGTTGCAGAATTGTCGCTGTCATTATTTTTTTTTTTTTATGACGAATTTCCCCACAAATCGCTATCGCACAATTCTGCAAGTGATTATAATTTATTATCGCTGTTTTTTAGCTGATCTAAAACCATTTTTGACATAAAGGGACACTTTTGGTTGCTATGGACAATCTACAGTTTGCAGGCAGAAAAACAGGTTTTTATTATATAAAAGAACATGCAGGGCACTGGGGAGACCACTAGGGACAAGGGGTGTGTGTTTTTTTTACATACAGTACTGTAATCTATAAGATTACAGTATACTGTATGTAATGTGTTTGTTTACATTTTTGAATTTGGCGCCGATCTCCGCTCCCGTGCGTCGTAACGTCGCAGGGAACGGAGATCGTCGTCACAGGAGGACGCTGTGTGAATCGAGCGAGGTCCCGCTCGCTCACACAGCGAGGTGGCATCGCTGGATCCAGGACAAGGTAAGCCAGCGCATGCTGCAGGCTCTGCATAGCTTACCCTGAGCGTGACTCGGGGATACCGATCGCAGCAGAAAAAAATCCAACCCGAGTCACGCTCGGGGTTACCGCCAGGAGGGTTAACAAACCTCTGAGGGCTTCACAGAAAAGCTGTATTATACTGAGATTAAATTACACACAGCTTCTGAAGGCAATTGGTTCCACTAGATTTTAGTTAGGGGTATCAGAGTAAAGGGTGCTGAATACAAATGCATGCCACACTTTTCAGATATTTATTTGTAAAATAAAATTAAAACCATTTATCATTTTCCTTGCACTTCACAAATATGTGCCACTTTGTGTTGGTCTATAACATAAAATCCCAATAAAATACATTTATGTTTTTGGATGAAACATGACCAAATGTGGAAAATGTCAAGGGGTATGAATACTTTTTTAAGGCACTATAAGTGAAACAGAAGCCATAGCCCTTCATATCAACCATGAAATGTTCTGATGCTACCCGCTGCCATGCTAATTTCTTCATCCAGCATCTGTAAAACCTGTAGCATTTTGTCAATTGTACATGATGGGGGAATAAGTGTAGCGATCCGAAGCCTTCATCAGTTCTTTTCGTTTTTCCATTGTAAACAGACAATCAAGGGGACATTTAAAGGCCAGAAGATCAAGGAAGAAATTGTGTTGTGCTGACCTAAAAATTTGCCAACTGAGATGAAATTCCCCAGGTATATTACAAACAGCGATGTGACATTTATGATGTATTTTTTCATCTATATTCAGTAGGATTTCACTCTCGAGATTTATGATTCTTTACAATGCTATGTCCTTATGGCCTTACTTACAAGCTGTACTGCATGCCAGATGTGATCTGTACCCATAGAAAGAAAGTATGTGTGTATATTGCTCGTCCCACATAGTACTGGGACCATAGAAAATTGTTGATACAGTGTCTGATGAGATATTACAATTCTAGCAAGCCACATCACTGTTTTCTATTGCAGAAGGCAACCCAAGAAATCTCTAACAACATTATCTCTATTCCGACTTATTTTCTCCAAAAAATATTCAATTCAAATACTATATATATATATATATATATATATATATATATATATATATATATATATATATAAAAACAAAGCTTGAGAAAGGTTGGCAAGCCTGACATGCTTTTATTGTTGTCTGTGTACCTGCAGGAGAGAATCACCCTTTGCAATAGGGTGACAACTGTCTGAGAGGTGATTTACCTAATTTTGTAGAGATTTCCTCTCACTTCCTGTTGCACTATATTAATAGAAAGTGAAGAAAACCTCCCGAATAGGGCACATATGGCAAAATGTGATGAGTTTACCCTTTACCTACTCTATTCAAAAAGGTTTTGACTTTATATTTACCTAAATGTAAAATGAACCACTTATCAACTTTAGGGCTCCGCTGAGCAGGCGGATGACAGTACCTGTCAGAGCCCCGCTCTCCTCTATGGGGAGATCAGATGAAAATGGACTGCCTGTAAAAAATCATCCGATCCTCCAGACGGATGAAAAATAGGACCTCCATCCACCTGGATTTCACAGACAGTATCGGATAGAATAGCAGCGGGTGTCAGTGGACAGGTCACCGTTGACATTCATCACTCCAAAGGAGTGAATGGAGGGTCTGATCAAGTCCGCCTGAAAAACTGACAGGCGGACCTGATTGGAAAGCCTGTGTGAAAGGGGCATTAGGCCATTTTAACATCGTGACAGTTATTTGATCCCTCCCGTAAATCTAGTTTTGTAAAGATTTGGGCAGAACTGAGTCTTTCCAACATTTCAAAGATTAAGGGAACTGGGTTACAGTTTTTAATAGTGATTTTATTTAAATTCCTGTAATTGATGCACAGACACAAGTCCTTTTTTTTCAGTAAAGAGCAGTGATTGCCGGCACGGATGTGCGCTCATGAGGCTACACTGATGGGCACGGATAGGCTACACTGATGGGTGGCTCTGTTAGGCAGCACTTATGGGCAGGACTGATAGGTGAACATTAGATCAACAGTCAGTGCCCCCTCTTAGAGACCCCCATTAGCTCACAGTACTCTTATATTAGTGCCCCTCCCCTCCACCTTAGAGACCTTTAGAGATTAAAGAGACCTCCTTATATCAGCGCCCCCTGCCCCCTTTAGACATCCATTCAAATTTCCTTATCAGTGGAACATGGGAGCAGCTGCAAGCAAGAAAGGAAGCGTGAGAGCCAAGCTGGGGAGTAGTGGATCTGGTAGGTGGAGCCGCTGTAGGGCTATTTACCTTACTCTATGCATCGTAGAAACAGCAGAAAAGGCATGTCATTGGTTGCTAGGACAGCAACCAATGACTGCAAAGAAGATCATCCAGGCAGAGGAGAGGAGAGAGAGATTCTGGGTGGGGTAGAACTAAAGGCAGAGAAACAAGCAGGGCCAATTGAGTAGAGCGCAGTGACGGAACTTGGCCCGGCACTAGCTCCATCCCCGGGACTCCCGGGAGAGATTAACTTGATGGATAGGACCAGAAGTATGTGGTGTCTGGGTCACAGACAGACATGTGGCAACCCTATTGGTCGCTCTGGCGCCCCGGACTGATGTGTGCTCAAAGCCAGCGCTTACCTTGCCAATAGGTAGCGCCGGTGTTCTATCAAAAAATGCATCCCGTTGGATAATGCCACCAAAGATTTGCGCATGCACAGTACCTAACCTCACTCCAACTGATATCCCGATCAGCTGGCGTGACGGCGCATGTGCAGGTTTGTTGGAGATATTATCCACAAAGCACGAAGTATGAATCGGATTATCAGATTCTGCCTCGCTCTCGGAGCTGCAGACCCTGACGTCACTCCAGCAGATGTCCCGATCAGATGGCGTATGTGCAGATTGTCTGAAGCATTATCCGACGATACATATGATTGTAAGATTCTGCCTTGCTCTCAGAGCTGCAGACACTAACACCAGTTTACCTAAATTAGCACCTATCATATGCCTATTTTGTGACTATTGCCCCTATTTAGCACCCGGTTTGTGTCTATTAAAGCCTGTTTTTTGCCTACTTGCCTGGTTAGGCCCCATTAGTGCCAATGTTGCACCCAGCTTGCAGAGAAAGAGAGGCAGAATCTGATGATCAGACCCTGCCTCCGCGCTTTGCTGATAATCGGATAATGCCTCTGAAGATCTGCGCATGCACAGTGTTGACCTTGCGCAAGCCGATCTTCCGATGCATGGGCAGATCGTCACTAATTTAGGTAAACTGGTGTCAGTGTTTGCAGCTCCGAGAGCGAGAGTAAGGCAGAATCACATAGTCAAATGCCACTGTTTGGCTGCAATGGGCACAGCATGGCTGCAACAGGCACAGTATGGCTGCAATGGACACAATGAGGCTGCAACGGGCACAGTATGGCTGCAACGGGAACAGTATGGCTGCAACGGGAACAGTATGGCTGCAACGGGCACAGTATGGCTGCAACAGGCACAGTATGGCTGCAACAGGCACAGTATGGCTGCAACTGGCACAGTATGGCTGCAATGGACACAATGAGGCTGCAACGGGCACAGTATGGCTGCAACAGGCACAGTATGGCTGCAACGGGAACAGTGTGGCTGCAATGGGCACAGTATGGCTGCAATGGGCACAGTAAGACTGCAACAGGCACAGTAAGGCTGCAACGGGACCCAGTGTGGATGCAATGGGCACCGTAAGGCTGCAATGGGCACAGTATGGCTGCAACGGGCACATAATGGATGCAATGGGCACAGTATGGCTGCGACAGGCACAGTATGGCTTAAACAGGCACAATGAGGCTACAACGGGCACAGTGTGGCTGCAATGGGCACAGTGTGGCTGCAACGGGCACAGTGTGGCTGCAAGAGTGGGCACACTATGACCGCAATAGTGGTCACAGTGTGGCTGCAATGGTGGGCACAGTGTGGCTGCAATGGTGGGCACAGTGTGGCTGCAATGGTGGGCACAGTGTGGCTGCAATGGTGGGCACAGTGTGGCTGCAATGGTGGGCACAGGTGAGGCTGCACTGATAAAGTTGTTAATATTTATTTTTGCAACTTATTTTTGCATAAAACATTTAAGTGTAATTTCATGAGATAATTGATGAGGGCGTGTCTAGGGGCAGAATTAGGGGCGGGGCAGGGTTGGGTGGGGTAACTGGTGGCGAGTAACCCCTGAGGCCTGGCTAGTAGCTCAGGACTTGAAATTTTGAGCCCTGCTCTAACACACAGTTATAAAAAGGCGGCAAGTGTTATACATCTGAGAAATTATCTTACTGGGTCTTCGGTATTACAGGAATATTTCATACCCCTAAAAGGGAAGCAATATGGATTTTATGTACATTCTGTATTAATTACATAGTATATTGGAGCTGGAGCCTGAGGATCATGGTCAGGGTAAATATGGCTACATTTCATCTGAATGGTCATGCATTTAAAAATCTGATTTGCTCCTCATCATCTGGTTTAACAGTCAGTATGCTACATCTTGATTATAGATTCTCTTTCACCATCACCATCATCAATGGGAATCTAATTAAGGCGTTTTACAGTACATTAACTCTTTGCAGCAGACAGCAGAAAAAGGAGACAGAGACATCAGTAAAACAAGGTGAAGAAGGTCTTTGTTTTATCCAAGAGATAGTCGTAGATCTCTTTGCTATAAAAATACCAATTTATACAGGGAGTGCAGAATTATTAGGCAAGTTGTATTTTTGAGGATTCATTTTATTATTGAACAACCATCATGTTCTCAATGAACCCAAAAAACTCATTAATATCAAAGCTGAATATTTTTGGAAGTAGTTTTTAGTTTGTTTTTAGTTTTAGCTATTTTAGGAGGATATCTGTGTGTGAAGGTGACTATTACTGTGCATAATTATTAGGCAACTTAACAAAAAAAAAATATATACCCATTTCAATTATTTATTTTTACCAGTGAAACCAATATAACATCTCAACATTCACAAATATACATTTCTGACATTCAAAAACAAAACAAAAACAAATCAGTGACCAATATAGCCACCTTTCTTTGCAAGGACACTCAAAAGCCTGCCATCCATGGATTCTGTCAGTGTTTTGATCTGTTCACCATCAACATTGCGTGCAGCAGCAACCACAGCCTCCCAGACACTGTTCAGAGAGGTGTACTGTTTTCCCTCCTTGTAAATCTCACATTTGATGATGGACCACAGGTTCTCAATGGGGTTCAGATCAGGTGAACAAGGAGGCCATGTCATTAGTTTTTCTTCTTTTATACCCTTTCTTGCCAGCCACGCTGTGGAGTACTTGGACGCGTGTGATGGAGCATTGTCCTGCATGAAAATCATGTTTTTCTTGAAGGATGCAGACTTCTTCCTGTACCACTGCTTGAAGAAGGTGTCTTCCAGAAACTGGCAGTAGGACTGGGAGTTGAGCTTGACTCCATCCTCAACCCGAAAAGGCCCCACAAGCTCATCTTTGATGATACCAGCCCAAACCAGTACTCCACCTCCACCTTGCTGGCGTCTGAGTCGGACTGGAGCTCTCTGCCCTTTACCAATCCAGCCACGGGCCCATCCATCTGGCCCATCAAGACTCAGTCTCATTTCATCAGTCCATAAAACCTTAGAAAAAGCATTCTTGAGATATTTCTAGGCCCAGTCTTGACGTTTCAGCTTGTGTGTCTTGTTCAGTGGTCGTCTTTCAGCCTTTCTTACCTTGGCCATGTCTCTGAGTATTGCACACCTTGTGCTTTTGGGCACTCCAGTGATGTTGCAGCTCTGAAATATGGCCAAACTGGTGGCAAGTGGCATCTTGGCAGCTGCACGCTTGACTTTTCTCAGTTCATGGGCAGTTATTTTGCGCCTTGGTTTTTCCACACGCTTCTTGCGACCCTGTTGACTATTTTGAATGAAACGCTTGATTGTTCGATGATCACGCTTCAGAAGCTTTGCAATTTTAAGAGTACTGCATCCATCTGCAAGATATCTCACTATTTTTGACTTTTCTGAGCCTGTCAAGTCCTTCTTTTGACCCATTTTGCCAAAGGAAAGGAAGTTGACTAATAATTATGCACACCTGATATAGGGTGTTGATGTCATTAGACCACACCCCTTCTCATTACAGAGATGTACATCACCTAATATGCTTAATTGGTAGTAGGCTTTCGAGCCTATACAGCTTGGAGTAAGACAACATGCATAAAGAGGATGATGTGGTCAAAATACTCATTTGCCTAATAATTATGCACTCCCTGTACTGATAAGACTTTTGGCACAATGGTAAGGATTACCATTATTACCAGGGATGTGTGCTGCACTCACAAAGAACCCATTTTATACTATTTCCATGAGCATTTAATGTGTTGGGCTAAAATCTTGCTTGTGCAAAATGAGACAGAAGGGTCATGCCGCGTACACACGATCATTTTTCGGCATGAAAAAAACGTTGTTTTAAAAAAATGTCATTTAAAATGATCGTGTGTGGGCTTCACATCATTTTTCGGGTTCTGAAAAACGACAAAAAAAATTTCCGAACATGCTGCATTTTTCAACAACGTTTTAAACTATGTCGTTTTTCGGGTTGTAAAAAATTATCGTGTGTGGGCTAAAACGATGTTAAAAACCCGCGCATGCTCAGGAGCAAGTTATGAGACGGGAGCGCTCGTTCTGCTAAAACTACCGTTCATAATGGAGTAATCACATTCATCACGCTGTACAGTCGTACAGTTTAGCTGCTTTGTTGAATCTTTTTAGAACATTTTCACAGACACCATAAGCCTTCAATGACAGATTTGACCTTAATTAATTCTGATTTTCGGACGAATGCATTTTTTAACGAAACAAAATAAATAAAAATGAATTTCGGGAGTAACTAAATAAATACATTTTTCGGACGAAAAGGAAATTCCGAAACTAAATATTTTAGTGTGCACATGTCTAATCTTAAAAGGAAAGAATCCTCAGAACAATAGCTATATTTTACTTTTTTCACACATGCTAAATAAACCTTCAACTTCCATAGCAAGGGCTCTTTGTTCCTGAATAGGGAAACATCCATTTATCCCGGTCACTGACAACATGGCAATGTGCAGCTCTAGGATCAAATTGCATAATTTATTTATAAATGTATCTCCTTTTCGGTTCAGAAAAATGGCTCAACCCCCATTCACACATGAGTGATTTATTGCTTGTTTCCCTACGCCTGACTACACTCAACATGTAGAATCCCATTCTATCTTATTTTTAATGTTTACACTTGTATGCTCAGTTGCCCTCTGCTCTATGCCCTATGCTCAGAAAACCATGTGCATGTTTTTTAAGCATAATCAGGCATTTGCTGCCCTTTAGACTTCAATAGTAGTACCTGTAAATATGCAATACGCATGTTTTTGTATACATTTCAATGCCTGAAGAACTCCTACTCCTCTCCTATAGAAGGGCTCTTATTCCCTTGCCCAGCCCAGGAAACAAATCCCTTAAAGTGTTAGTAAACCCACAACAGTAAAATTAGTCTGCATATGCAGTAATCATGCTTTTTATACTAACTGTGGAGCCTAAGGGGTTAATCCTCTGCATTTTGTATAAAGGCTGTGTGATCTTGTCTTCTATGATCCTCCCCTTCTTTACCCATCTCCTGATAGAACGGAGCATTAGGAGTAAAGCTGCACATGCTCAGTTTGGTGTGTATCGCTAGAGAGTTTTATTTTTTTCTTGAGAGGGTGCATGTGATCAGCACAGGGCTAATCAACACTGTCCAGACAGAGGGCCAGGGGAAAATGAAAACTCTTCCTACAAGCTTTAAGCAGACACTGATAGAAATCACAAGACTACTATATACTGCTGATGAACAAAGGTATTTAGCAATTTTTATTTACTAAAACTATTGCATTTCCATGTTCTGTGGTAGACCAGATGTAGTGAATGTGGGGTCCTGGGTTTAGTAAAACACTTTAAGCTTGATACATGTGCAAACAGCCCTGAAGAAACTCCTAATACTTGATACTGTTAAAAACATTTGTCTATAACCATTTATGTGCCTGCCTATTGACTACTACCCACTCACACTCACTGTTAGATTAAATAGGAATCCCAGATAGATATATTTTGACACAGGCACAATTTTAGTTTTTTTCAGGTATTTACCAAAACATATTCAAGCTATAGTTATATAATGGATATGGGCTGAAAGTGCACACTCTCGGGTTCAATATGATGGTATGTACATCCAAATCAGAGGAAGAGTTTAGGAATCACAGCTCTTAAGAATAGCTACCCCCTATTTTTCAAGGGACCAAAAGTAATTGGACAATTGAATCAAAAGTTAATAAATGGCCAGGTGTGGGCTACTCCTTCGTTATTAATTCATTAATTAAGCAGGTAAATGGTCTGGAGTTCATTCTTAGGCTGGTCATACATTATACAATTTCCTTCTATAGATTTCCTTTAGATTTACCAAAACCATATAATATGAGGTAAAATCTAAGCACTTGTAATTTGTGTGTAATCAGGCAGGCCCTTGTACTACACAGTTGAAGGTAAATCTAAAGGAAATTGAATACGAAAATACGGTGTATGGTCAGCTTAAATGTGGTATTTGCATTTGAAATCTATTGCTGTGAACCTACATCATGCGTTCAAAGGAGCTAGCTATCCATGCAAGTAAAACAGGCCATTGTAAGGCTTCAAAAACGAAACAAATCCATCAGAGAGATAGCAGCAACATTAGGTGTGGCCAAATCAACAGTGTGGTACATTCTGAGGAAAGAAGAATGCACTGGTGAGCCAAGGAACACACCAGACAGGTCAGGGATAAAGTTGTGGAGAACTTTAAAGCAGGGTTAGGTGATAAAAAAATATCCCAAGCTTTGAACCTCTCACGGAGCACCGTTCAATCCATCATCCGAGTATGGCACAACTGCAAACCTACCAAGACATGGCCGTCCACCTAAACCCACAGTTTGGGCAAGGAGAGCATTAACCAGAGAAGCAGCCAAGAGGCCCATGGTAACTCTGGAGGAGCTGTAGAGATCTACAGCTCTGGTGGGAGAATCTGTCCACAGGACAACTATTAGTCATGCACGCCACAAATCTGGTCTTTATGGAAGAGTAGCAGAAGAAAGCCATTGTTGAAAGAAAGCCATAAGAAGTCCCATTCATAGTTTATGAGAAGCCATATGAGGAACACAGCACACATGTGGAAAAAGGTGCTCTGGTCAGATGAGACCAAAATTTTACTTTTTGGCATAAAAACAAAACGCTATGTGGCAGAAAACACTGCACATCACCCTGAAAAAATGGATGGAGTACAGCGCTCAGGGTGTTTGCACAAAACAATCAACGGAGGGTTAAAAGTTAAAAATACAAATGATAATAGGATTAAATAAATGATCAATTAGATTAAAATCACAAACCACATTGGAGATATATGGTATAAATGTTCAAGAGTCCATGAAAGGATCAGTCCCAGCAGGGTGCCGAAAAGGCTATAGTTGATGACAGTGATGAACCAATGTAGATGAAGGCAGTAGATCAGGGCTGCTATCCAGGAGCGAAGCCAGCTCAGTATATGCAGGAGAAAAACAAGAGAGAAGAGCGCCTCTGAGTATACTGCTTTTAATTATAAAACATAAAAATATCCAGCACTTACATCATAGTATTATGGTGCAGTCGTGGGAGCTGGTGTGCGTCTGTGGCTGACAGCCAGCAAGGCATGAGAACTGGGCGGCCGGAGGGAGCCGGGGAGGGACGGCTAAATCCTTGTTGTTATGCCGCTGCTAGACAGTGAGTTCATCAGCTGATGCGTGACGTCAGCTCGGACGGAGGCTGAGGAGGACCACAACGCGTTTCAGAGCATGCGCACGGAAACGACCAGCGCGCTCCTTTTTCAAGTGTAATGGGATAGAAGACGGGACTCACATTATAACCAATCATGTGATCAATGCCGACCAATGGGAGTGCAGGGACAACGAACGAATGGGGATAAGTGGAGTTGCTTTGTTTAAACAAAAAAAAAACGGGGCAGAGATACTTGGGCTAAAAAATATATATATAAAATATAAAAGGGGTGAATTTAACTATAATAAAATATATAAAAAAAGATATGTATAAAAAGGCCTGTATCTATGAGTATATAGAGAAAGCACAGTTGACAAATAAAGGCAACGTGTTGCGGACATTGGACACTAGGGGGCCCCCAGAGCAAAAATATCTGGAAGGCACCTCAATTTAAATCTATTATGGTGAGAATGCCTATAAAAAGCATTAATAAGGAAAGTAGCAATATTAATATTGGTGTAATACCAACAAAGCTATAATGGGATAGATATAAATATAGATATGAATATAAATAAATAAAAATAAATAAAAGTCATAATCATATCAAAAATACAAAACTACGCACGAACCAATAGGAATAATCATTAAGCATATTTGGCCCGAATGTAAATGGAAACTAATATATAAGGGAGTGTAGAAAAATGTAATTAGAAGCAAGGGAAGGGCACTGACTCTAGGTAAAAAGCGTATATGTAGGGACACATACATAAACACACATATGTATGTGTCTACATGCACGCACGTATAGATATGTACACACACTAAAAAGTAGAAGGTTAAAGTGTAAGGGGAATATGAGTGTTGGGGTATTAAAGAATGGCATTGACATCCAATTCTTCGTTGAGGCCAAGAGGAGCGAGACAATCTAGAGTGAATATCCAGAAAGTCTCGCGTTCACATAGTCTGGAAAAACGCTCAGACTCAGAGAGGCCTTTAGGTATGGATTCAATGACCCATACCCGTAGGCCCTCCGTAGACTGATCGTGATGTTCCAGAAAATGGCGTGGCACACTGTGTTCATCACATCCAGCCTCAACAAAGCGTCGGTGCGCACCAAAACGCTGTCTTAATGGATTAATGGTGCGGCCAACGTAGAGTAGTTTGCAGGGGCATGTGATGCAGTAAACCACATAATCACTGGAACAATTATAAAAATTGTCCAGTGAGTATGATTTACCTCTGTGAAAAAAGTCTTTTTGGCCATGGGTAACGAATGGACAGGTTTTACACCTGGGTTTGTTGCACCTGTACATCCCTTTGAGTGGGATCAGACAGGTAGAACCTAACGGTTTAAGACTTTTTAACCTACTGGGTGCTATCTTGTTTTTAAGGGTAGGGGCCCTTCTATACATGACTTTGGGTTTATCACACAAGGTAGTAGCCAAATGGGGGTCTTGTTTAAGTATATTCCAGTGTTTAACAAGAATTTGTTCCATTTTTTGGTATTGTTCATGAAAACCGGTGATGAAACGCACAGCAGGTTTTTCAGGTGATTTAGCAGTTTTGGGGTTTTTTCCTGGGAGAAAAGTGTTATAAGCATGATCTATCAAGGGTTCAGGGTACCCTTTTTCCAGGAATTTTTGTTTTAAATGTGCACTTTGGGAAATATAGTCGCTATCTTTGGTGCAGTTTTGGCGTAATCGGCAAAATTGGCCTTTGGGTATGTTCTTCACCCAGAGTGGGTGGTGACAACTGTCGTAGTGCAGGTAAGAATTTCCTGCAGTTGGTTTAGTGTAGTTGCGGACAAATATGTTGTTCTGTTCATGACAAAGTTCTAGGTCAAGAAAGGCCAAGGACTCCTGATTCCACACAAAAGAGAAGGAGAGTCCTAACTGATTGGCATTACAGTGATCAACAAAGCTATTCACCAGACTGGAGGGGCCATCCCAGATGATGACAATGTCATCGATGTATCGACCGTAAAAAATGATGTGTCTAGAGAAAGGATTGTCTTTCCATATAGCTGAGTTCTCCCACAGACCCATGGTCAAGTTGGCGTAGGACGGGGCAAAATTAGCCCCCATAGCTGTACCATGGGTCTGTAGGTAGAAGTCACCTTCAAAATGAAAATAATTATGGTTAAGACAAAAAGAGGTGGCCTCTAGGATAAAGGCCATCTGTTTTGAATTAAGCATGGGATCAGAAAATAAGAATTCCTGTATGGCACGAAGGCCAATGTCATGGGGAATGGAAGTGTATAGGGAGTTGACGTCCAAAGACAACCAGGAATAGTTCTCCTGCCAAGCATAGGGGGACAAGAGTTCCATAAGATGTATAGAGTCACGTATGTGACTCTATACGTATGACTCTATACATCTTATGGAACTCTTGTCCCCCTATGCTTGGCAGGAGAACTATTCCTGGTTGTCTTTGGACGTCAACTCCCTATACACTTCCATTCCCCATGACATTGGCCTTCGTGCCATACAGGAATTCTTATTTTCTGATCCCATGCTTAATTCAAAACAGATGGCCTTTATCCTAGAGGCCACCTCTTTTTGTCTTAACCATAATTATTTTCATTTTGAAGGTGACTTCTACCTACAGACCCATGGTACAGCTATGGGGGCTAATTTTGCCCCGTCCTACGCCAACTTGACCATGGGTCTGTGGGAGAACTCAGCTATATGGAAAGACAATCCTTTCTCTAGACACATCATTTTTTACGGTCGATACATCGATGACATTGTCATCATCTGGGATGGCCCCTCCAGTCTGGTGAATAGCTTTGTTGATCACTGTAATGCCAATCAGTTAGGACTCTCCTTCTCTTTTGTGTGGAATCAGGAGTCCTTGGCCTTTCTTGACCTAGAACTTTGTCATGAACAGAACAACATATTTGTCCGCAACTACACTAAACCAACTGCAGGAAATTCTTACCTGCACTACGACAGTTGTCACCACCCACTCTGGGTGAAGAACATACCCAAAGGCCAATTTTGCCGATTACGTCAAAACTGCACCAAAGATAGCGACTATATTTCCCAAAGTGCACATTTAAAACAAAAATTCCTGGAAAAAGGGTACCCTGAACCCTTGATAGATCATGCTTATAACACTTTTCTCCCAGGAAAAAACCCCAAAACTGCTAAATCACCTGAAAAACCTGCTGTGCGTTTCATCACCGGTTTTCATGAACAATACCAAAAAATGGAACAAATTCTTGTTAAACACTGGAATATACTTAAACAAGACCCCCATTTGGCTACTACCTTGTGTGATAAACCCAAAGTCACGTATAGAAGGGCCCCTACCCTTAAAAACAAGATAGCACCCAGTAGGTTAAAAAGTCTTAAACCGTTAGGTTCTACCTGTCTGATCCCACTCAAAGGGATGTACAGGTGCAACAAACCCAGGTGTAAAACCTGTCCATTCGTTACCCATGGCCAAAAAGACTTTTTTCACAGAGGTAAATCATACTCACTGGACAATTTTTATAATTGTTCCAGTGATTATGTGGTTTACTGCATCACATGCCCCTGCAAACTACTCTACGTCGGCCGCACCATTAATCCATTAAGACAGCGTTTTGGTGCGCACCGACGCTTTGTTGAGGCTGGATGTGATGAACACAGTGTGCCACGCCATTTTCTGGAACATCACGATCAGTCTACGGAGGGCCTACGGGTATGGGTCATTGAATCCATACCTAAAGGCCTCTCTGAGTCTGAGCGTTTTTCCAGACTATGTGAACGCGAGACTTTCTGGATATTCACTCTAGATTGTCTCGCTCCTCTTGGCCTCAACGAAGAATTGGATGTCAATGCCATTCTTTAATACCCCAACACTCATATTCCCCTTACACTTTAACCTTCTACTTTTTAGTGTGTGTACATATCTATACGTGCGTGCATGTAGACACATACATATGTGTGTTTATGTATGTGTCCCTACATATACGCTTTTTACCTAGAGTCAGTGCCCTTCCCTTGCTTCTAATTACATTTTTCTACACTCCCTTATATATTAGTTTCCATTTACATTCGGGCCAAATATGCTTAATGATTATTCCTATTGGTTCGTGCGTAGTTTTGTATTTTTGATATGATTATGACTTTTATTTATTTTTATTTATTTATATTCATATCTATATTTATATCTATCCCATTATAGCTTTGTTGGTATTACACCAATATTAATATTGCTACTTTCCTTATTAATGCTTTTTATAGGCATTCTCACCATAATAGATTTAAATTGAGGTGCCTTCCAGATATTTTTGCTCTGGGGGCCCCCTAGTGTCCAATGTCCGCAACACGTTGCCTTTATTTGTCAACTGTGCTTTCTCTATATACACATAGATACAGGCCTTTTTATACATATCTTTTTTTATATATTTTATTATAGTTAAATTCACCCCTTTTATATTTTATATATATATTTTTTAGCCCAAGTATCTCTGCCCCGTTTTTTTTTTGTTTAAACAAAGCAACTCCACTTATCCCCATTCGTTCGTTGTCCCTGCACTCCCATTGGTCGGCATTGATCACATGATTGGTTATAATGTGAGTCCCGTCTTCTATCCCATTACACTTGAAAAAGGAGCGCGCTGGTCGTTTCCGTGCGCATGCTCTGAGACGCGTTGTGGTCCTCCTCAGCCTCCGTCCGAGCTGACGTCACGCATCAGCTGATGAACTCACTGTCTAGCAGCGGCATAACAACAAGGATTTAGCCGTCCCTCCCCGGCTCCCTCCGGCCGCCCAGTTCTCATGCCTTGCTGGCTGTCAGCCACAGACGCACACCAGCTCCCACGACTGCACCATAATACTATGATGTAAGTGCTGGATATTTTTATGTTTTATAATTAAAAGCAGTATACTCAGAGGCGCTCTTCTCTCTTGTTTTTCTCCTGCAGATCACCCTGAACACACCATCCCCACCCTGAAACATGGTGGTGGCAGGATCATGTTGTGGGGATGCTTTTCTTCAGCAGAGACAGAGAAGCTGGTCAGAGTTGATGGGAAGATGGACGGAGCCAAATACAGGGCAATCTTAGAAGAAAACCTGTTAAGAGTCGGCAAAAGATTTGAGACTGGGGTGGAAGTACACCTTCCAGCGGGACAACAACCCTATACATACAGCCAGAGCTACAATGGAATGGTTTAGATCAAAGCATATTCATGTGTTATAATGGCCCAGTCAAAGTCCAGAACCTAAATCCAATTGAGAATTTCTAGCGAGACTTAAAAATTGCTGTTCACAGGCGCTCTCTATCCAATCTGAAAGAGCTTGAGCTCTTCTGCAAAGAAGAATGGCCAAAAATGTCCCAGCTGTAATTGCAGTGAAAGGTGGTTCTACAAAGTACTGACACAGGGGGGGGGGGGGGATGCTGAATACAAATTCACGCCACACTTTTCAGATATTTCTATGTAAAAAAAAATGGAAAACCATTTATCATTTTCCTTCCACTTCACGATTATGTGCCACTTTGTGTTGGTCTATCACATAAAATCCCAATAAAATACATTTACGTTTTTGGATGACAAAATGTGAAAAATGGTGTATATAGATATAGAAGTGATACTTTTCTTAAAGCACTGTATAAACTTTTTTTAATACCTTTTTTGAAAAATTGTACATTGTTATTTGCCTTATAATCAGTTTAATGATTTAATACTTTAAGCTGTAGTGTGAATATTTGTATCATTTATGCTTTTTTAGCATATTATGTTTATGCATGAATGCAATGTTTATTGTCACTTTAACATTTTCTTTTTTCATGTACTAGTTTGTTTTCATTTTTGTAAGAATTTTTTTTCATTTGTGTCATTCATGTAGGAAAATTCTGCAGAGGGCTTTCCCTTGGATGCCTGATATTTTTTGGGAGGATCCCATTTGTTGTGGATGAGTGAGCAGTAGCTTGGATCTTTTTTCCTTTCTTCACTTTTGCAGCTGCCAGTAGTATTTGATGAGCTGGAATCAGGAAGGCCTGCAATGGCACATGAGCTTCTGTGTAGGATGTTAGTAACCTGGGAAGTAGAGAAGTGTCCAGGGGAGGGCTGGCAGCCTTAGGCCTGGGGGGCAAGTCCAGTCAAGTGGCCTATTGAACCGAACCTCCGAATCAGCTCACCATCAATGCCCAACTGGTTTTACCAGGTCACCCTAGGCTAGTGCCCAGGAGGACCCACAGGTCAGTTGCCAGCAGGACCCACAGGCCATGAATGGCCAGTGGCCAGCAGGACCCACAGGTCAGTGGCCAGCTCCCAGCAGGACCCACATCCTGTGGGTCCTGCTAGGAGCTGGCTGCGGATATGTGGGATCCGCTGGCCACTGACCTGAGGGTCCTGCTGGCCGCTGGCATGTAGGTCCTGCTGGAAGCTGGCCATGGCCTCTGGGGGCACCAATCTTAGTGACGTGCAGAGGCGCAGGGGTACCTAAAGCTGGCGATCCAGTAAAGGCACCAGTAGCCTTTCATAGGCAGTACCACCTTAACAGCATCATGGGCCCCTGGGCCCCCTACCAGGGAGATGCTGACCTGGGGCATGCATAGTGCACCATGGCGAACAAAGAGCATGACCAGTGGGAGAGTCTTAAAGGAGGATTGAACAGAATCTGCATCTGCTGCATACAATGCAAACATACCACAGTCCTTGTACCCATAGGATTCAAATTACTGTGTTGCAACTGATAATCTCACAGACACAAATTTTTAAAATAAATATTTCCATTCCATATGTTTTCATGCACAACAAAAAAGAAGCAATTTTTGTCTTAGGGCTGGTTCGCACCCAAAAAAACGCACTCCAGATCTGTTCTGCATGAGTTTATGCATGCACTTTTTTAATGCATTTTAGATGCTTTTTTTCTTATTTTCCTGGACTGGCATTTTTCATGCATTTCACTGCGTTTCTGTCAGTCCAGTGTAGTAAAAATGCAACATGGGTACCAAAGTAAGCACTGACAAGAATACATTTAGTTGAGATCAACCAGCTTACCTGCTATCAGGCTGCAGCCCATCCTTCACTGTACTGCAGGCTGTGTCCCCTATCCTCTCTCTCATCCCTTCCAGCATCTCCTGCTTTATAGTCAAAAAAGACGCGCGGGGGTGGGGGGGGGGTGTACAGTGCATTTCCATTGGCTGAGGAGGCAGTGGAGAGGCAGAGCAACTATAGGCTACGGATATTTACAGAAAAAACATGTCGGTAAGGGACATTTCAGGGACAGATGTAAAAAAACACAATCTGTCCCTGCTTTTACTGAGGCTGGAAACCCTGATGGGGCCCCCCAGTGGCCACGGGCCCTTGGGCAGTGCCCAAGTGCCCGAATGGTCAGTCCGCCCCTGGTAGGAAGGTGTATACGTGCCTTGTATTAAAGTGGAACTTTAGACAGCAAATTAAATCCTGCTAGATCACCTCCAGCTGGCCCATTTTGCAGGTATAGCTATGCAAAACATTAAAAATAAGTGTCTATACTGTTGAAAATCCAGTAATACACTGTCTCATCCTGCTCTGCACATGCTCAGTTGCTCTCTATTTTTAGGCACAGTGCCAAATTTGAAGAGGCCAATCTGCTGACAGTCTAAATGATTACAGCTGTTCAGGGGCTCTGGGCTTCAGCAAAATTGCAGACTCCAGCAAGACCAAACAGGAGCAATGCTGGAGGCAATTTACAGCACACACTAATTTGGTTGGCATAATTATTAATGGGCTCACAGATAAGCTTTTTGGG
This sequence comes from Rana temporaria, assembly GCF_905171775.1. NCBI lineage: Eukaryota > Metazoa > Chordata > Amphibia > Anura > Ranidae > Rana > Rana temporaria. Next base: position 397,613,696 of record NC_053491.1, read on the forward strand.
CTTGTGCCATTTATGTTTGGGCCTGTACAGCTTGTGCTTTGCACCTGTATCTTGGTGACTTGGGCCTAATGGCGGTGCCCAAGTCTCTATGTAACAAGCTTGCACCTTTGCTGCCTCTGCCTTCTCAAGTGCTAAGATCAGAGGGTTACTCAAAGATAATTGCTGTGAGCAAGACCTTAGTTATAATCATCACTGTGATTAGGACCTTTGAAGAGGCAGAGTGGGAGGGAGCAGTTAATGCAGTTCCGATAATTTATTGTGTATCTGTGACATGGCCTTCAAAAATGTGATGTTTCCTTTCCTTGTTAAGGGCAGTAAAGCTATTTAAAGTATACATTTAGTCAAAATTAGAGCAGTATTAAACCCAAAAGCAAACATTTATTATATTGCAGCTTATCAATTCTTAAGCCTCGTACACACGATCCAATCTTATGGCCAGAATTGTCTGTTGGACGTGTTGTGTCAGATAATCCGACCATGTGTATGCTCCATCAGACAATTGTTAGCTGAATTAACGACAACAAATGTTGGCTGTTCATGCTTATCAAATGGCAATAAATCTGGTACGTTGGTTATCCGATCGTCTGTACGCAACTACGTACAACTAAAATCCAAAGTACAAACATGCATGCTCGGAACTAATGCTAAACATCAGATGACAATAGCAGAAGTTGCCCAAAGGGTGAGGGTACAGAGCTGAAAAAACACATGGTTTGGTGAATGTTGGTTGAAAATGTTGGGCTGTGTGTATGCAGAACAAGTTCACGGCCAACGCCCTTCAGACCAAAATCCACGGAAAAGTCTGCTGAAAGTCCGATCGTGTGTACGAGGCTTTAGATGTGAAGGCTGTATTAGTTTCTTTTTTAGGCTTTCTTCTAGTTCCATCTGGTGATCAAGTCAGCAAATCTGTTGTTTTTTACAGCACAAACTTTCCAGCAGAATGTATCAGATTACATATACAACCACTTAATACTGGCAAGGGTGATTAAAATGCTCACCTATTGTTTATTCCTGCAAAACCTTTATCCTCAAAGAAAAATAAATAAAATGTAACTGTTATAAAGTGTGAGCTGGAGTTTGGCGTAAATTTGTTAGTAGTTCTAAATCTGCTCATACATTTAACCCCTCCAGGCTGACAATGCTGCTGTCTACTGTGCCTCATGTGCTCCTTCCTCCAGAGAGGGGAACTCTAATACAGGGAATGTGTTATTGACCAGATCACCAGGTGAAAGCAGAAGGGAAAGTGCCAAAGAAAAGAAAAAAGATGCACCCACCACATCTAATGATTTGTAAGCTGCAATATAATACATTTTTGGTATTTGGTTTAATATTGCTTTAATAAACAAATGTAGAGGTCTCTCCAACCTCTAAAGGCCTGGTAGTGACCCCCAGAGTCAGGGAGAGCTGACATTCTTCCTCATGGTGCAGGTTACTAGGCATAGTGGGTGTAGTGCGAGATGGAAAGATGGGCGCCAGTCACTTTTAAAAATGAACAAAGAGTTTTTATTTATATTAACAGGAACAGGGGAGAGAGGGTTAAGCTACAGGACACCCTTAAGCAAATGCAATAGCAACTTGGCAGACTTTGCAGACAAAAATAGAACTAGGCAGATAGCAATACAGAAAAGGGGCCTTTAAGCTGATTGCAGCAATTTGTATCTGGTAGCAACTGCTGTCAACTATAGCAACAACTTCACTCACAGTATCCCACTGTTGATCTTCAAGCTTAGCTTCCAGCTACCTGCTGGACTTCTCAAGCTTCACGCACAGCTACCCACTGTATTCTATAAGCTCAGCTCGCAATATCGCACTGGACTTCTTGGACTCCCAGCTACCTGCTGGATCCCTCAAGCTCAACTCACAGCTACCCACTGTATTCTTCAAGCTTCAACCACGCTACCCGCTGGGTTCCTCGGACTCACCACTTCCCGCTGGATCCCTCAGGCTTCACTCACAGCTACCCTCTGTATTCTTACCTTCAAGCTTTACTTACAGTTGCCCGCTGTACTCCTTCAAGCTTTGCTCACAGCTACCCGCTGTATTCCTGGATGAGTCTCTACTGAAGCTTTCCCACTTACTTCCCCGTCCCCGGCTGGTGAAGCTTCTGCTCTGGTACGCCTTTAGAACTCCATTCCTTCTACACTTGCCTCCGGCAACAGGAGTGTTCGTCCCTCTGGCAACAGGCTCCCCTCAGGCCAAGCCACTACACATGTGGTTAAGCCTCAGGCTTTGGGCCTAACCCTTTGCTGTGAAAATAGTGAAATTCAGCGCCAAACAATAAATCAAATGATTAAAAATTAAAAATAAGCTGCTTCTCATATACAATACTGATTGCAATAATTGAAAGGATAGGTAGAGGGCGCTAGACCACAAGTGATAAAACAAATAAATCTCCTATAATCGCGATTATTAAATATATAATATTCAATAACGTGAACTAATTGAACAAATATATATATATATATATATATATATATATATATATATATATATATATATATATATATAAATTGAATAGTGTCTCTGAGTCATAGGAGACCCCTATGACATAAAGTCCCAATAAAAAATAAGTAATAAGTAGGTAATTCAATCTTCTTATTTGCTGAAATCTTTATTTAAGTGAAAGTAAAGTGCCACCACCACACTTGAATCTTCTTTCCACCCAAAATGTGCTGAAGAAAATGGATGCGCTTACCAGAACGAGTTGACTACTTTAAAAAGTTAGTCAAATGAGCTTGAGCAGGATTGTGCCTGCACACATGTTGAAAGGAAAATAGATAGATGTATAGCCTCGTCCCCAGGCGTTCCAAATAGGATATGTGGAAAAACCAGATAAAAGCCAATAGCGTAATATTGCTTTTATTAAAACACTTAAAAACAAAGGAAAAGCCAGGGGGGCGCCCCCTGAAGATGTTTAATTAACGAAACGTACGTCGGAGGCGGTACCTGATCACGTGACGTGCTCTCCGACCTGTGGAGCTAGCAGCCGGGAACTCGTTCGTGTGCTACGGAGGTGGCGGCGATCCCTGACGACCCAATTCCTACCGCTATTGGCTTTTCCCTGGTTTTCCCACATATCCTATTTGGAACGCCTAGGGACGAGGCTATACATCTATCTATTTTCCTGTCAACATGTGTGCAGGCACAATCCTGCTCAAGCTCATTTGACTAACTTTTTCATTAAAGTAGTCAACTCGTTCTGGTAAGCGCATCCATTTTCTTCAGCACATTTTGGGTGGAAAGAAGATTTAAGTATGGTGGTGGCACTTTACTTTCACTTAAATCAAGATTTCAGCAAATAAGAAGATTGAATTACCTACTTATTACTAACCCTTTGCTGCTGCTCCAAACAGATTCCACCGAGGCTGCAGACAGTGTGGAAAGAACCTGATCACCTGACTCCCTCCAGATAACTAGCTTATCCCAGCATGGAAAGGAAACTCTGCTAATTGGCTGAGATAACATATTTACTCATAAACTGAATTCACTGTAATCGATCTTCCTAATGCCAAAGGCAACAGTGCCACCTATTGACAGAGGAGAGAGACTACAAATTAAACTCAAGCTTAGGGCAGAAACCAGTGGATTAAAGACTATGAAATAGCCCTGTCAAGTTACCACCTAGAACAACTAAATTTTCTAGCAGCCCAGTTTAGGACATGGGTACTACACAAATATCAGCACAAGGGACATTCATTTGATATGTCCCTTGTGCTGCTGGCTCCAGATTTCCTTAAAATCTTCATCCTTCGACCCCCTTGCTCACTGGGTAGGGCAGAGAGCTGTGACAAGCACTCACAAAAAGTGCCCAACTATGCCTGCTCTTTCTGCCAGCCATAGTACAGCTTCTAAGAATGAAAGGTGATTGGAAAGAAGTGGCGCAGCACTGTTTTTATATGTAGAAGAGACTACTATGTTGGTCTTTTCTGTCAAAAAGGTACACTGAACCACACATGTGCAGCTCAGTGTATATTCACAGTGCCGCTCTGTGCCGTGCTGATGTGAAGCTCAAGGAAGCATGGGTTTTGTTTACCATATGCCTTAAGCCCCTCCCACTGCTAGGTGCTTGGCCACACGCACAATTTACCACGACTTAGCACGCCGCAGGTCTTTTTACTCCTCCAGTGTCTCTCATTCTGAAGTATAAAAGTTGAAAAAGTTGAATGTAATCCATCTCTACTTTGTGCAAAACTAAGAAAAAAGTTTTGTGTTTAGTTATACTTTAACAACCCTTACAGTGCAAGGAAGCCCCACTGCAAAGTGTTTTTTTATGCATCCCTGAGTGGGGCCGTAAATCCAAAAAGCAGTGTAAAACAGTCATTTTCCATTTTCAAGCAACATTACCCACAGTGAAGGTAATGTTCAGGTTAGACTCTGCCACGCTAACAATCACTCATCTTCAAGTGCTTTCTGTGTAATGTATGCTGCTCTGGCAGAGCTATAGAAAGTCAATGGTAGTCTACAGTGGGGAATTTTGTCAATGATGGGGAAGTAATGAAAAAGAATGCAAAAATTATGTCAAATGAAAAAAGGAACAACGAGAAAACACGTTCATATAGCTAGGGAAAATATGAATATAAATTAAAAGCAAGCTATATTTTCCAGGATCTAATACATTTTTTTGCAATTAATTCTCCAAAAAGAATTCTAAGAAAATTAGCTGTAAAATAAAATAAAATTATCCCTATAAACCAAATTTAGGGGCCATTTACACCAATAATTTTAAGATAAAACGCAGTAAACACATACGCTACTACAATGCAAGTGCACTGCGGTGCTATTCATTGTGAATGGCACATCAACACACTTTTAAAATGTATGTGCACTGCAATATATTGAACAGTATCATGTGAGTTGTGCTGCAAAGAAACGCAACAGTCTGCAATGTGCAAAACAAAAACGTGTAAGTTGCAGAATACTGTGTGATGAGGTGAATAAGCCCTTAGGAAAGGAAAGAAGAGTAAGAAGCCCCAAATCTTACTCCAAATCTTATAAGACTAGCAGTCCCAGGCAACAGTGTTCACAATGTAGATTTACAGATATTATGCTGTGAATACAGTAGTGCCTAGGAAGAGTAACATATTACTTCTCAGGAGGAATTCATAAAAAGGTAAAATTTTCAGGGTAATGCCTATGCGCAATTACATTTTTTGATGTTCCCAAGAAGACAGAAAGTCTTCACTTTTTGAGTTCAGGTCCACTTTTAAGCTAACTTGTCATAAGAGAGCCTGTGTACCTAATTTTTACATTTCTGGGTTAAGGGAAGTGTATGAGTTAATTAGGACTGCATTTAGTTATCTAGAAGGTAATATGTTTTATTAAAAACAAAAAAAAACTGGTTTGGTTGCATTATTCATCATCATATGCTGACAAATTCCACTTCTTCAATCTATAGCTGCTTCCTGTCTGGCCTATTGAGCAAGAGCGTTCTCATCCTGGATGGACGTCACCTGACGTGCCCCCTAGGGGCCGCAGTGCATTGGGATATGTAATTCGCTGTGTCGCCTGGACACAGCAGATGGTAAATCATTGTACTGGGCCAGAGCTGGAACCATTCCACTACTATGGTATCACTGTACTACTCTGTTAAAAAAAAAAAAAAGAATACATTTTTTACAAAATTGTAAAAATAGGAACAAAAATGTAAAAAAATTGAAACATACTGTCACCAGTTAGTGTTCCTGATCACTGCTATACCAGCTATATGGTGATGCTGTACTGTTTGGGTGCCAGTATGTTAATTTTTCTAATTTTACAAAAAATATTTGAACTCTGTATCCTCATTAGATGGATTTAATCTCACTTCCTGTCTCTGAGACTGGATTGGCATTTAAAAAAGGTACTGTTCCGACTTACAAACAAATTTGACTTAAGAACAAACCTACAGTCCCTATCTTGTTCGTAACCCGGGGACTCCTGTATTTGTACTGGCCTGGCATTTTAGAGCCTCGAGAAATGATAGGCCATCAGTACATGAGGACTGATCGATTTTCTACATATACTTTATATACAATAGATTGTAGACTCTATGGGCCAGATTCACAGAGCAGATACGACGGTGTATCTCCTGATACGCCGTTGTATCTGTTTCTATCTATGCGACTGATTCATAGACTCAATTACGCATAGATAGCCATAAGATACGACAGGTGTAATTGTTTTACACTGTCGGATCTTAAGATGCAATACCGCGGCCACCGCTGGGGGGAGTTTGCGTCGTAAACCAGCGTCGGGTATGCAAATTAGGAGTTACGGCGATTTCCGGCGGTTTTTCGCGTTCACTACGTCGCCGCTAGTCTAGTTTCCCGTTGCAAAGTTAGTCGTTTTTTTGGTGCCTTAACTTTACACAGCAATCGTATTGCTGTATAAAGTATGGCCGTCGTTCCCGCGTCGAAATTTAAAAAATAACGTTGTTTGCGTAAGCCGTCCGGGAATACGGAATTACGCTATGCGCGTCGCCGTTCGAAAAAATGACGTCACTTCGCGCAAAGCAAGGCGGGAGTTCGGAAACGGAGCATGCACGGTAGGTCCGGCGCGGGATCGCGCCTAATTTAAATGGCGCACGCCCATTTGAATTGGCCCGCCTTGCGCCGGAGGCCACCGGCGTAGGTTTTCATCGCAAGTGCTTGGTGAATCAGGCACTTGCAATGAAAAATTGCGGCGGTGTAACGTATCTACGATACGTTACACCGCCGCTCATCTATGTGAATCTGCCCCTATAACTTTACAGACTAAATAATATACACTGATTGGGTTTATTTTTTTCCAAAGATATGTAGCAGAATATATTGTTGCCTGAATTTATGAAGGAAGATTATTTATTTGCACAATTTTAAAACAGAAACAAAGAAAAATTCATTTTTTTCTGTTTTTTTTTCTTAATTTATTTACAAAAAATAAAAAGCCCAGTGGCGATTAAATACCACCAAAAGAAAGCTCTATCTTATAAAAATGTAATTTGGGTACAGCATTGTATGACTAAATTATTGTCATTCAAAGTGTGACAGTGCTCAAATCTGAATTATGGCCTTGGCACGAATGGGGTGAAAGTGTCTGGTATTGAGGTGATTAAATAAATGAAACAGAGTAAATACAAAGTAACAATAATGTTGTTTTCTATTTCTGAATGAAGCATTTGCACAGTGTTTACAAACACTGTGCAAAAGCTCCATGTTTGAAAGCGAGGAGTTGCCAGTAAAAGTTGTGAGGGTGCGCAAGCAGGAGAAGGAAACTGGGGCATGCTATCTATGTACTTCAATTACATTTTTTGGGCATATCTACCGTACTTAATGTCCACAACTTTTTATAGATGAGTAGACTTGTGACATTGCTGACATGTTTTTATAGGTGCAGGCTCCAGGGCTGTCATCCTGAGTCTGCCTTTGACAACTTATCAGTCACTGCTCTGGATGAAGCATGCAGATGAGGCTTCTCAGATCGCACTTGCTGCATAATCGTTCCAGGTGAGTGGTCACTATTTATGAAGATAAGAGCAAACTGACAGCCTCAAAACCTGCCTGTATTAAAAATAGTCAGCAGAAGCAGCTCCCATTACACTTCCCTAAGGATTTTTATTTTAGGTTAAAGGATAACTCCACTTTCTTGGGGAAAAAATAGCAGAAGTTTACACAAAGGCCCCGTACACACGATAGAATCTATCCGCAGATAAATCCCATCAAATGGGTTTCTGCGGATAGATTCTATGGTGTGTACACTCCGGCGGATATTTATCCGCGGATATTTCTGAATTCCAGCAGATAAATATTTGTCGACATGCACAGAATATCTATCTGCTGGAATCGGATCCCACGGATGGATCCGCTCGTCTGTACAGACTCACCGGATCCATCCGTCCAAAGGGATTCCCCGCACGCGTCGTAATGATTTGACGCATGCGTGGAATTCCTTATATGACAGCGTCGCGCCCGTCGCCGCGTCATAATAGCGGCGACGGCGCGACACGTCATCGCCAGAGGATTTCAGCGCGGATTTCAATGCGATGGTGTGTACACGCCATCGCATAGAAATCTGCTGAAATCCTCGAGAGGATTTATCCGCGGATACGGTCCGCTGGACCGTATCTGCGGATAAATCCTCTCGTGTGTATGGGGCCTAAGACACACGTCATGTTTGAGGCATCCCCTGCAACAAAAATTTCATTTTTGGTGAAATACCCCCAATAGGAAATCACATCTACAGGGATGCAGACCCAGCAGCTTTCCTTGTTGGAGCCCTGCATGTGCAGCAGCTGATTGATAATTATGAAACCACTCCCACTAGATTCACTTTCGACATGGCTACAGACAAACGAACAGGGATTTCTTCAGAATAACAAAAGGTAGGAATCTGCAACAAAGTTTGTTAAAATCCTTGCAATGTCCTTGGAATGTTTTTTTCTCTACAAAAGTGGAGTTACTCTTTAAGCAAATAGTATACATACAAGAGGCATGTGTACACCTACTTGAATCTTGGTGTGCTTTGTGTATTTCTCCCAGATCTGTGCAGTAATTCAGTGTAAAACATGGCTTTAAGAAGGAGCTTCCTGTAATGTAGACCGGTCACTGTTGTTATCTCTCCTTGTGCAAGGTGCCTGGTCTTGTATCCGCCTCCTCTTCTGGGTGGAGCCTGCTGCTTCCCTCTCACAGCTCTGCTCTCTGAAACACGGGAGTACTAAAGGCAAATCCAGGGCTGTCTTAAAGCGGGGGTTCACCCTGTTAAAAAAAAAAAAAATGTTTTTTTTTATTAGACCATTACATTCGGCATCGTAGCGCGAGCTACGGTATGCCGGTCTTACATTTTTTATCCCCGTACTCACTGTGCTATGGCTCATTGAAGATTCCGGGGAATGGGCGTTCCTATGGTGAGAGAAGGTGATTGACGGCCGGCCCTGGCACGTCACGCTTCTCCGGAAATAGCCGAAATAGGCTTGGCTATTCACGGCGCCTGCGCATAGCCTGTGCGCAGGCGCCGTGAAGAACCGAGACCTACTCCGGCTGTCTTCGGGGAGCGTGACGTGCCAGAGCCGGCCGTCAATCATCCTCCCTCTCCATAGGCACGCCCATTCCCCGCGGGAGTCGGATTCTTCAATGAGCGATAGCACAGTGAGTACGGGGATTAAAAATTTAAGACCGGCATACCGTAGCTCGCGCTACGATGCCGAATGTAATGGTCTAATGATGTGAAGGAGGGTGAACCACCGCTTTAATGAGAGGGCACACCTGGGCCCCTGCACTATCCCCAAAGCAGCTGGTCCTTGAGCCCACGCTGCCCCAAAATTGGGGGCCCCATGAAGGCACTGAGAGTGATAGATACACAGAGGAGGCAGTCTGCCTCCTACCTACTTGATGTCTGTTTACCTGCACTGTCATCATTGTAGGGGCCCCAGAGCATTACTTTGCCCAGGGGCCCATGATGCTATTAAGATGGCCCTGGGCAAATCCACTGTACACTACAAGTGCACTCGGAAGTGCAGTTACTGTAGATCTGAGGGGGACAAAAAACAGCATTTTTGCTTGCACATGATTGGATGATAAAATCAGCAGAGCTTAATAGTAAACATGATCATGCATGATGCTAGAATATCATATACTACTTCAGTCTAAAAATCGAAATAAAGCCACTCAAACAAGTATACAAGTCCCATAAAGTGATTAAAGTGCTCGCCCCACATGGATGTGCATTTGAACTAAGTACTAGTGGAGCACCTGTCTATTCTGAATATTTTAAGCACAAGCACTTTAATCACTTAATGGGACTTGTATACAGTACATATTTAAATGACTTCTTCGAATTTTAGACTGAAGTGATATATGATATTCTAGCGTGAAGTATGTTGATGTTTACTATTGAGTTTTTCAGATAAGCTTACGTTAGCATTGCAGCTGGTGTGAACTTTATAGCACTTTCACTTACACAATTTTTAGTTTATTTAATCACAAGACCTGTGGCGCTAAAGTAGAATCTTTTTATAATCAGCGGAGCTTCCCCTCTTTTCAGATCTTCCCCTCAGATCTAGAGCAACTGCACTTCCAAGTGCACTTGCAGTGCACAGTATTTTTGCCTTCAGTGAAACAACCTCACAGTGACAATGTAAGGTCTCATTTACACTTGCTTCGGCTTCAACACGCACATTATAGGCTAGTTTACACTTGCTTTAAAAAAAGGCTTCAGACAGGCTTTATTAAAACTCTCTGAATGCCAGTTAAAGCTCCTGACACTAAATAAAATGCTTAGCTTACAGTCCTGTTTACACCTTGCTTTTACTTTGCTTAAGCTTTGCTTCAAAAATTATACCCCATGTCGCTTTAGTGATGCTTCAAAGCATCTTCAAAGCCTCCATAGAAGTTTATAGCAAAGCTCGCTTGAAGGCCCATCGAAGCCCCACAAAGCCTCATCGAAGCCCCACCAAAGACTCATCGAAGCTCCACCAAAGCCTCATCGAAGCCCCACCAAAGACTCATCGAAGCTCCATTGAAGCCCCACCAAAGCCTCATCGAAGACCCACCAAAGCACCAAGCAAAAGCAAGGTGTAAATTGGACTGTAAGCTAACCATTTTCTTTAGTGACAGGGGCTTTGACTGGCGTACAGAGAGCTTTAACAAAGCATGTCCAAACCTTGTTTGGAAGCAAGTGTAAACTAGCCCTTATTGCTAATTTTACCAGGTGCACACAAAGATTTATTGTAGTATACCGACACTGCTAATAGGCTGTTGCACTGCAGTGTAGGCACCAGTCCATGGTATTGTATAGTCTTGGTTCTACCCATCTCATTCCCTGCATGATCCTTTTGACTCATCAAATTGATGGAGACAACATACAGGTCAGCAGGAAAATTCTGGGGGGGAGTTGGAAGCAGCAGGGCCAACAGTACTAGTGAGTGGTCACAGTATATTTTTGGATAGGACATTAGACACAGGCAGAGGTGGTAGGGGAGGTTAGACACAGGCAGAGGTGGTGGAGATGGGATTAGTGACACTAATCTCTGTGTCAGCGTCGCCTATAGCGATCCCTCTTCCATCATGGGGTCTCTGCTCAGCCAAAAGCTCCTCCCCCTTTACGTTGTTGGCCATTAGCCTGTCAGCTGACTTTCTCGTCAGCAGCAAAGGGGCAGAGGAAGCTACGGAGAGGATGGGTGGGTGACCAGCTGTGCGGGTATGGCAACAAGTGCTCTGACAATACCTCCAAAAGCAGCGGCACCAGGCCATCCACATAGTGGGATGAAGAGCGGAGCAGGTGGGCGGAGCGGAGTCCGATCGGGCGGGACCACTGTATTTATGGGCGTCAATGTGCCGCCCCTCAGAACCTGTCGCCTGGGACCAATGGTCCCATCGGTCCTATGGTAGGGCCGGCCCTGACAATATTGATTGGGTATATCCCCTATAGAAAAAAAGACACATTAGCAGCAATCTGACAGAGTAAGTGATCTTTTAACTTTCAATTTCTGAACTGTGTTTGGGCAGTGTGTCATGGTGTAATGGTTAGCAAGCCGTGCTGACAGCCATAGGATCGAATTGCCATGGGGCTGCTACAAGAGCGGGGTCCAGAGAGGTGGGCCAGTCATTTTATTTATTTATTTTTGTTGTAAAAAAAAGTTGAAGGTACCCTATAATAGAATGTTTACAAATACCCCTTATTTTTAAATAAATAATTCTTTTAACATAGATCCACAAAAACAAAAGAAGCAGCGCTCATGAGTAAAGTAATTGAACTTTATAGCCTAAAATAAGAAATGACAAAGGTATTGGCACACACAATAATAAATTAAAAATTCATGTATCTACAAAAATGTGATAGATAAGACAATAAGTCCAAAATGAAAGCCACTAGGTGGAGTCCTGTGATGGAATGGTTAATATCGACACAATCATCTCTCAGTATGCCGCTGTGGGAAGGTTGCAATGCTACACACCAGGACAGATGGTAAATCACTGATGGAGTGACTAACAAACAGTACCTCAGATGGATGGATGACCTGCAGTGACAAATAGTTGTCGGCTGTGAAGGAGGACTCAGGTGACAGGAATGAGCCAGTGGGGACACACCTTGGCAGGCAATCCCCAGCACCGCCGCGGTATCTGCAGGCGGGCGAGCCTGGACGCAAAGCCGATGACGCACCAATGCTGACACATCAGATGGTCAGATGGTCGGATGGTCACATGCAGGGTCAAAGATGGGGGAAGATGCGCTCTCCGGACTCCGACTTCCTAGGATCACGTGACGACAAGGAACCAATCAGAGGTGCAGGCAATAGTATCTGTGTCAAAGATGCGGACACTGGCGTCAATGGTTGCTGTGATGGAATGGCAAGACGCCGGCGTAGACAAACAGGACTCAAATGAATGGCAGTCAAATGGACTGCCATTCAACTGGCAACAACAGCATGCACAGCCAGTGACAAGTGGTTATGGCATAACGTCTTTTTTCTACTTGGGGAGAAATATTGCACAACTCCCTTTTTAACCACATCAATACTCTTCTTTCGCCCCCTTCCTTCCCAGACCAATTTTCAGCTTTCAGCACTCTCGTACTTTCAATGACAATTGCACAGTCATGCTACACTGTACCCAAATGAATTTTTGATCCTTTTGTTTGCACAAATAGAGCTTTCTTTTGGTGGTATTTATTCATGACTTTTTTTTTGCGATAAAGAGCAAAAAAGAGCAGAAAAGAGCAGAAATTTGGAAAAAATATATATTTTCTTCTTTATATTTTAAAAGAAATCCAATAAAATCTAATTTTGTCATAAATTTAAGCCAAAATTTATTCTGCTACATGTTTTTGGTAAAAAAAATTCCCGTTAAGTGTACAATAATTGGTTTGTGTGATCACGGACATATGTGTGCAAATAATCATGTGGGACATGTGATTTTACTGTTACATATGTGGGGACCAGGTGTTTTTACTATGTGGGGACAGCTGGGCTGCAGCGATCCCTCTCCTCTCCTCACCAACAACTTCTGTGTGAGGAGAGGAGAGCCGATCGCCTAGCAACCGGCTCTGTGTTTACATCACATGATGGCTTTGATTGAACACGGCCGTCATGTGATCAGGAGGGCCAATCACAGAGCCCTCCTGCTGATCTGAGATGTGCCGTGTCCGGGTGACACGAGTGCATCGGGAACACGCGCGCGCGATCCCCCTCCTTCTGAGGGACGTTCCTGAACGTCCACTCAGAAGGAGAGAGCACCCGCCCAGCCATATATGTACAGTGGCTGGGCGGGAAGTGGTTAAAGAATTCTTTATTTAAAAATAAGGGGTATTTTTAAACATTCTATTATAGGGTACCTTCAACTTTTTTTTACAACAAAAATAAATAAATAAATGACTGGCCCATCTCTTGTAGCAGGCCCATGGTGGTTTGAACCTATGGCCGTCCACACTGGTAGTCCAGCTTGCTAACCACTACACCATGACACACTGCCCAACCACTGCTCAAAAATTGACAGTTAAAAGATCACTTACTCTGTCAGATTGCTGCTGCTGCTACTGCGTCTGTTTTCTTCTATAGGGGATATACCCAATCAGTATAACTTGGTCAAACCGGCCAGTTACAGCAGCCTAGATTATAGGGGAGCCCTGGCTGGAAAACAATGGCTCTAAAGATATATGTGGACAGTAGTATTGTTTGAGCCTAGCAAGTTCTAGCTTAGATATTCACATTCCCTTACAATAACAGAAAATGCTGTAATAATCAACTGGAATTTGATTTTTGAAAAGCCACTTGTGAAGGCCTGTATGAACCATAAAGAAATCAATTAAACGACTCATCTTAGCCATTATTACAACTCATTGTCAGGAAAAGCTGCCCTGTCTTAACCCCCATTTTATCTCCCAGATGGAGTGCTGTAATTGTACCTGTCAGTGACAGCTGAGAAAAATATATGTTCTGGTTCTACGCACTCGCTGATCTCCAAAATGTGATCTCTGGAAAATAATAAGCTTGGACAGTGAAGAGGTGATAATCTTCCTGGAAATTGAAGGGGCTGCAACGTGCAATATTGTAACTAAGTGAGGTCACAGCCAAGGCCCAGTCAGAGAAGTCACCTTTCAAATGCTGTCCTTGCCAGACTTGTTGGAACTCATTAAATACTTTCATATGGGTTCAACTTTCTGGGCAAAGTTTTTCTACATGCCGAACTTACGAATGTTAATGTTTGCAGTGCTGTATATAATTAACGCTGAGTGTTTAAATGTGTCATTCTCAATTAAGACTTCATACTGTCTCCTGGGAATTCATTCTGGATCAAATTATATACAGTACTGTAAATGTATATCTACTGTATCAAAACCAAAAAGCAAAAAAATAATACATGCTCTCCATTGGTCTCTTAAATATACCATTTAAAGCATTTTATTTTATCCAAAAAAGTAGAGATGGCCAGAACCCCCCGATTTGGTTTGCAACAGAACATCTTGAACAGGCAAAAAAAACATACGAACTCTATTAACGTCTATGGGGCACGAACATGAAAAATCAAAAGTCCTAATTTTAAAGGCTTATATGCAAGTTATTGCCATAAAAAGTGTATATGGACCCGGGTACTGCCCTAGGGGACATGTATCAATGCAAAAAAGTTTTTAAAACAATTTTTTTTAAAGGAGCAGTGATTTTAATGATGCTTAAAGTGAAACAATTTTTTTTTTAAATATCGTGCCTGGGGTGTCCCTTCCGTCTGCCTGTAAAGTGGCGCATTAGTGCAATGTATAGAACATGCCACCCAATAATGACATTTCTAAAGGAAAAAAAACAATTCAAACTTGCCTGCGGCATTATTGTATTGCCAGCTCCAAGCAATACAGATTTAAAAAAATTTAAAAAGCGGAAACATTTAAAAAGAAAATTGGCGTGCCCACTACCCCAAAGCACCTTTCCCCATGTTGATGGGGACAAGGGTCTCTTCCCGACAACCCTGGGCTGTGGTTGTCGAGGGCTGCGGGCAGAGGGCTTATCGGAATCTGGATAATGGGGGGAACTAATGCGCAACCACACTAACTAGAGCAATAGGTCCTAACTAAATAAAATAAACTAAGCTAAGCAGCAGCCACAACTAAAAAGTGCTCACACACTGATAACATGTTAATATAAAAAGGGTAATGGCGCTCGTTCATGAACAAAAAGATAGAGTAATAAAATAAATAATTAACTAATTAGAATCTACAAGTATGCTCCAACCGCAATCCAAGAATTATAACTGACGAGCCGTAAGAACCAGAAAGGATGTTTCACTCCTAATATTACCCACTAGCAATCCACGGGATGATGAGGGGGGTACACTGAGTGATGTTTTTTGTACAAACGTGAACCAATTAGTGGTACAATGGGTACCACCAACTCATAATGCAAAAAATATAAAAAATATGACACTAATTGGAATGTTAAGTAGTTAAGGGATAATAAACTAACAAAATATATATATTAAAATGTGTGAAACATCAAGTGACAACCAAGATCCACTAACCAAAATAAATGTATAAAGTGCAGTAAGTGAAGAATGCAAGTACCAAGACATGCATAATAAAATTAAGAAAAAACTGGCAAAAATGTGTGAGTCTCTGTGCTTATTCCACACTTCAAAAATGTGTGCAAAAATTGCGATTAATCAAGTGTCCAAATAAGTTCACACAATGTTCTTCAATCAACAATAGTTCCCAAAATGCATGTGTGCTCCAATATAAATAACAGGATGCTTGAATCCACACTGGTTTCCACGGTGCATAAGTGCAAAAATAGTGCTCCGTTTCCCCAAGCCTCTCGCCTCAGAAAGGCTTTAAAACAGCCTATATGGATCTCCAATACTGCTGGCTTAGTAGTACAGCAGATTCCGCTGGTGATGAACGACTCCCGGCCAGTCTGTTAGCCCACGTCACTCCAATCCTCCAGGTTAATGGTCCCCAGGTCCCAGCAATAGGATCGCAAGGTGGATGGCTCTCAATTAAACAAACAATAAAGGCTCCATAGTGTAAAACTGTTTAACACATTTTAATAATAAAAAGCAAGTGCACTTACAGCAAACTGGTAAAAAGACAGCGTGTAGCGTGTATTCAGAATTTCTCCGCTCTCGGCCACGAGCGGAGGTGACGTCACCACCAGCTCTCCTCCCTTATGCGTTACATGGCTGTACACGCCACTTACTCATAGGGTATGGAGCCGCTGGTGTAGAGGTGATTTTTATCTGCCAAGCCATCATGGCAACCAATGTCAGCACGACGGCGGGCATGTATGGTACTCAGAATTAACAATTACAATTTTTACAGCTGATTATCGCCATCTGGGCAGATGATAATAATTTAAGAAACAATACAATTTTAATCGTTTAAAATAACATAAAAAAATATTAAAACCACCAAATGCGCCCTCTAGTGGTTGAAAAGGTAAACTGACCCAATTTATACTGCCATCCTTCAGGTAGTCAGCCCCCTCTAGTGGTTGTAAGAGAATAATAAAATAATATAACCAAATAATGAAATAATAAATCCAGTGGCCGCATCATGTCCATAATCCTAACCAATTATGTAGCTTAACATCTGATTGACCATAATGCATACAATATTGACACAATAATATTACAGTTTAAGATTATAATTCCTTACGTGTAATCTAAAAACAAGTCCTTATTTAACCCGCCATTAGGAAATGAAGGACACATTGAAGTGTTTAGAAGAATGGTATTGAAGGACCTACAGGGACCTACAAGGACCTACATGATATGAAGATAAAGAAGATTCATGACCCAGGAGACATCAAGAGTGGTATAAGAAAATTGGAGGAGAGGAAGGATATAGTAGTGAGACAGGCAGATAAAGGGGGGGCCATTGTTATCCAATCAAAATTGGCATATAAGAAGGAAATTGAATGCCAACTGAGTGATAATGTCACATATTTGAAATTACCTGGGAACCCTAAGGTTCATTATAAGGATGACCTGGCAAGCCTTATAAAAAGAGGAATCAAAAAAGGGCTTTTAAATAAGAAAGAAGGAAAACACTTACAACCAATGGGAGGCAGGATCCCTGTCATATATACCCTCCCGAAAATTCATAAATCCAGAGAAGAACCACCGGGGAGGCCTATTGTGAATGGAATCAACTCAGTAGGGGCGAGAGTAGGAGAGTACATTGACTGGTTCCTTCAGCCTCTAGTGGAAAAAACTGAATCATATCTGAGGGACACAAAGCATTTGATACAATTATTGGACACCATTAAACTTGATGAGAGCTCGGTATATCTGGCTACAGCTGATGTTTCATCACTGTATACAATTATAAATCATAAGGAAGCCATACAAGCAACAAACTGTGCATTGAATAGTGACCTTAAAACTGCACAAAAAAAGTTCATAGCCAATTGCCTAGAATATAGCTTAGACCATAATTATTTTTGGTACGAAAACAAATATTATAAACAAATCTGTGGCATAGGAATGGGCGTGAAATATGCACCAAGTGTGACCAACTTATATATGGCAGAATGGGAAGAAGATGTCCTATATAACAGAAAACCACAGCAACTACTTTTATACAGACATTTTATTGATGATATTTTAATTTTTTGGGCAGGGGACAGGGAGAGCCATCCACCTTGCGATCCTATTGCTGGGACCTGGGGACCATTAACCTGGGGAATTGGAGTGACGTGGGCTAACAGACTGTCCGGGAGTCGTTCATCACCAGCGGAATCTGCTGTGCTATTAAGCCAGCAGTATTGGAGATCTATATAGGCAGTTTTAAAGCCTTTCTGAGGCGAGAGGCTAGGGGAAACGGAGCACTTTTTTTGCACATATGCACCGTGGAAACCAGTGTGGATTCAAGCATCCTGTTATTTATATTGGAGCACACATGCACTTCTGGAACTATTGTTGATTGAAGCACCTTGTTTGAACTTATTTGGACACTTGATTACCGTATTTGCCGGCATATAAGACATAGTTACATAGTTACATAGTTACATAGTTAGTCAGGTTGAAAAAAGACACAAGTCCATCCAGTTCAACCTCAAAAAAATAAACAAACAAAATAAAAAACACAATACAATCCCATACACCCAACTCCATACCCACAGTTGATCCAGAGGAAGGCAAAAAACCCCAGCAGAGCATGATCCAATTTGCTACAGCAGGGGAAAAAATTCCTTCCTGATCCCCCGAGAGGCAATCGGATTTACCCTGGATCAACTTTACCTACAAATCTTAGTACTCAGTTATTTTATGTACATTTAGGAAAGAATCCAGGCCTTTCTTAAAGCAATCTACTGAGCTGGCCAGAACCACCTCTGGAGGGAGTCTGTTCCACATTTTCACAGCTCTTACTGTGAAAAAACCTTTCCGTATTTGGAGGTGAAATCTCTTTTCCTCTAGACGTAAAGAGTGCCCCCTTGTCCTCAGTGTTGACCGTAAAGTGAATAACTCAACACCAAGTACACTGTATGGACCTCTTATATATTTGTACATGTTGATCATATCCCCCCTAATTCTCCTCTTCTCAAGAGTGAATAGATTTAGTTCTTCTAATCTTTCCTCATAGCTGAGCTCCTCCATGCCTCTTATCAGTTTGGTTGCTCTTCTCTGCACTTTCTCCAGTTCTCCGATATCCTTTTTGAGAACTGGTGCCCAAAACTGAACTGCATATTCCAGATGAGGTCTTACTAATGATTTGTACAGGGGCAAAATTATATCTCTGTCTCTGGAGTCCATACCTCTCTTAATACAAGAAAGGACTTTGCTCGCTTTGGAAACCGCAGCTTGGCATTGCATGCCATTATTGAGCTTATGATCAACTAAAACCCCCAGATCCTTCTCCACTACAGATCCCCCCAGTTGTACTCCCCCTAGTATGTATGATGCATGCATATTCTTAGCCCCCAAGTGCATAACTTTACATTTATCAACATTAAACCTCATCTGCCACTCAGTCGCCCAATTGGACAGAGCATTGAGGTCAGCTTGTAAATTGGAGACATCCTGCAAGGACGTTATTCCACTGCATAGCTTGGTGTCATCTGCAAAGACAGAAATGTTACTTTTGATCCCAGACCCAATATCATTTATAAATATATTGAAAAGTAAGGGTCCCAGCACTGAACCTTGGGGTACACCACTGATAACATTGGACCATTCAGAGTAAGAATCATTAACCACGACTCTCTGAATTCTGGCTTTCAGCCAATTTTCTATCCATTTACAAACTGATATATCCAATCCTGTAGACCTTACCTTACACATGAGCCGTGTGTGCGGAACTGTATCGAACGCTTTTGCAAAATCCAAATATATCACGTCCACAGCCACGCCTCTGTCCAGGGTTTTACTTACCTCTTCATAAAAGGAAATCAGGTTTGTCTGACAACTTCTGTCTTTCATGAATCCATGTTGTCTGCTGCTTAAATAGTTTTTTTCCTGCAAGAACTCATCCATGTGGTCTTTTATTAAACGTTCCAGTATCTTCCCAACTATAGAAGTTAGACTAACAGGTCTATAGTTACTTGGTAAAGTCTTTGTTCCCTTTTTAAATATAGGCACCACATTGGCTCTACGCCAATGCAGTGGTACTATTCCTGTCATTAATGAGTCCCTAAATATTAGATACAGTGGCTTTGAAATGACAGAGCTCAACTCACCTAGGATCCGTGGGTGGATGCCATCTGGTCCAGGTGCTTTATCCACCTTTATTCTGTCTAAATATTTCTGGACCATATCACTTTTGAGCCATTGTGGATTTGGGGCTGTGTCACTCCCACCCCCATTTTGGACATGAGCTCCCCCATGCTCCATTGTATACACAGAGCTGAAGAAAGCATTTAATAAATTTGCCTTCTCTTTGTCCCCAGTCACCCACTCTAGATTATTTTGTAAGGGGCCTACATGCTCAGACTTCACCTTTTTACTATTAATATATTTAAAGAATTTTTTGGGGTTGGTACTACTATCTGGGCGTATAAGACGACCCCCTAATTTTCCAGCCAAAATGTTGGTTTTGGGATATACTCACCGTATAAGACTACCCCCTTCCTACTAGTCATGCCTCGCCTCACGGTGCCACCATTACATGCCAGACTGTGCCACTACATGCCAGACTGTGCCCCATTACATGCCAGACTGTGCCCCATTACATGCCAGACTGTGCCCCATTACATGCCAGACTGTGTCCCATTACATGCCAGACTATGCCCCATTACATGCCAGACTGTGCCCAATTACATTACATAACCCCTCCATTGTGCTGTTCTCCTCGTCCGCGCTCCGCTCCGTGTCCCCTCGCTGTGCCCTTACCTTATCCTAAGACATGCAGAATTGCGGCCGTACTGTACGTTTTTTCAAAAGCCGCGCCTCCTACATCTTCTGTTCCGTGATAGGTGGAACAGTCAGCTTCCCAGGAGGCACTGTGTTCAGTGTTCGCCTATCACAGAGGCCCTCTCGTCCGAGGACAAGAGGGCCTCCGTGATAGGCGGACACTAAACACAGGACGAGAGGGCCTCTGTGATAGGCGGACACTGAACACAGTGCCTCCTGGGAAGCTGAGTGTTCCGCCTATCACGGAACAGAAGACGTAGGAGGCACGGCTTTTAAAAAAACATACGGCCGCGATTCTGCATGTCTTTAGAATAAGGTAAGGTTAGGTTACCGGCGTATAAGACGACCCCCGACTTTCAAGAAGATTTTAAGGGGTTAGAAAGTCGTCTTATACGCCGGAAAATACGGTAATCGCAATTTTTGCACACATTTTTGAAGTGTGGAATAAGCACAGAGACTCACACATTTTTGCCATTTTTTTTTTATTATGCATGTCTTGGTACTTGCATTCTTCACTTACTGCACTTTTTACATTTATTTTGGTTAGTGGATCTTGGTTGTCACTTGATGTTTCACACATTTTAATATATATATTTTGTTAGTTTATTACCCCTTAACTACTTAATATTCCTATTAGTGTCATATTTTTTATATTTTTTGCATTATCAGTTGGTGGTACCCATTGTACCACTTGTTGGTTCACTTTTGTACAAAAAACATCACTCAGTGTACCCCCCTCATCATCCCGTGGATTGCTGGTGGGTGATATTAGGAGTGAAACATCCTTTCTGGTTCTTATGGCTCGTCAGTTATAATTCTTGGTTTGCGGTTTGAGCATACTTGTAGATTATAATTATTTCATTATTTATTTTATTACTCTATCTTTTTGTTCATTAGCGAGCGCCATTACCCTTTTTATATAAAAATTTTATCGGAATCTGGAACCCCTCTTTAATAAGGGGGCCCCCAGATCCCCACCCCCCTATGAGAATGGGTGTCAGGTACATCGTACCCCTACCCATTCACCAAAAAAGTGTCAAAAAGTAAGAAACACAGACTCCTCCCCTAGTCAGTCCTATCCACCCACAGTTAGAACACACGCCGTTTTTTACCCTATTTCTGTCATAGGGTTCCCTTTAACTACTTCAGTACGGGGCACATTCACCCCCTTCCTGCCCAGACAAATTTTCAGCTTTTAGTGCTCTCACAAATTGAATGACAAATACTCAGTCATGCAACACTGTACCCAAACAAAATGTTTATAATTTTTTTCCACACAAATAGAGCTTTCTTTTGGTGGTTTTCTTTTTTGCGATATAAATAAAAAAAGACCCACATTTTTGAAAAAACACCCACTTTTTTAAGTTTCTATTATAAAAAATTTCAAATAAGTAATTTTTGTTCATACATTTGGGCCAACATTTATACTGCTACATATCTTTGGTGCAAGCTATGGTCTACAAGCTATGGTGCAAATCATAAAAAATTGATCACACCTGATATACTGACGGTCTAATTTCTTGACGGCTGGAAATGTCAGGACAGTACAAATACCCCCCACCCCAATTCACTCCTTTTTGGAAAGTAGACAGTCCAGGGTATTTAGTAAGAGGCATTGTAAGTTTTTTGAAGTTATAATTTTTTTCCTACAATTCTTGGGAAAATTAAGAATTTAGGGTCAGATTCACGTAGAAGTGCGGCGGCGTAACGTATCGTAGATACGTTACACCGCCGCAAGTTTTCATCGCAAGTGCCTGATTCACAAAGCACTTGCAATGGAAACCTGCGCTGGCGGCCTCTGGCGTAAGCCCGCGTAATTCAAATGGGCGTGTGCCATTTAAATTAGGCGCGCTCCCGCGCTGGACCTACTGCACATGCTCCGTTTCGAAATTCCCGCCGTGCTTTGCGCGAAGTGATGTCATTTTTTCGAACGGCGACGTGCGTAGCGTACTTCCTTATTCCCGGACGTCTTACGCAAGAAAAAAAAATTGAATTTCGATGCGGGAACGACAGCCATACTTTAACATGGGCTGTGTAAAGTTAGGGCACCAAAAACGACGACTAACTTTGCGACGGGAAACTAGACTAGCAGCGACGTAGCGAACACGAAAAACCGTTGTGGATCGCCGTAACTCCTAATTTGCATACCCGATGCTGGTTTACGACGCAAACTCCCCCCAGCGGCGGCCGCGGTACTGCATCCTAAGATCCGACAGTGTAAAACAATTACACCTGTCGGAGCTTAGGGCTATCTATGCGTAACTGATTCTATGAATCAGTCGCATAGATACTCTGAGAGATACGACGGAGTATCTGAGATACTCCATCGTATCTCCTTTGTGAATATGGCCCTTATTATTTATTTTTTACACAAAATTTACATATCAAGTTATTTCTCACACACAGTATATGCATACTTCAAATTACACCTCAAAATACATTCTGCTACTCTTCCTGAATATGGCAATACCACATATGTGAGACTTTTTCACAGCCTGGCCAAATAGAGAGGCACAACATGCAGGCAGCACCATCAGACGTTCTAGGAGCATAAATTACACATCTAATTTCATTCCTACCTATCACACTTTTGAAGGTCCCTGAGCACCAGGACAATGAAATTACCCACAAAATGACCCCATTTTGGAAAGAAAAATCCCCAAAGTATATTCTATGAGGAATGGGCTGCATATAGAAATCTGATGGGCTGCAGATAGGTACTCAGGTAGTCTCATGAACTGGAAACAGGTACTCGGGTACTCTGATGGCCTGCAGCAGGGAGGGAGTGAGCCTGCTGGCATCATTTTACAATGCACTGGTAGGGAAGTGGTTAAAATCCATATCAGACTCATAGGATCCCCCTACGCCATTTTTCCCCCAATTTTTTAAAAGTTAAATACAGATGCAGAAAAATTGGGCCTTGGTTGTTGGTGACACCTGAACATTCTAACCCCTCACAGTTACTCTTGCTGGGTTCAGGAACAGGCCCTGTTGTTAATTATTTAATTTTTTTTAATGACATGCACCTGTCAAACAGGTGCATAAAAATTGGGCCTCTTCTGCATGTTGTGGCTCAATAACACGACCAGCACCAGAAAAAAAGGAGAAGTGTGCCCCCCCCCCCCCCCTGTAGAGTATGCACAATTTCTGTGACCACCACTTCTCACTGTAGACACAGAAGCTGCTTGACCCCTTATAGTGGCCTGTGAGCGTCTGCCTTTCCTTGTTGGCCTTTCAGACATGATGAGGATTTTTTGGGGGGATTTTTATAACTTTTTATTATAGAGTGTGGGATGGAAATATGGTGCAATACTTTATGCCTGGTGCATTATAAAGAAAATAAGGGTGCAGCAATTGTGCAAAAAAACAAAAACAAAACAGTGGTGACGCAGAAGGAAGACGACCTGCAAACTTACTGATGCAGAAAGAGGAACACCTGCGACGCAGAAGGGGGGGGGGTAAGAATTATTCCCTAACTATTCTTATTGCTGCTACACAACCAAAAAAAGTATACCACTGCTGTGTTGACTCAGAAGGAATAACACCTGCACTACATATTCTCTACACTACGCTGTATTTCCGCTGTCAAAATACATTGATACTGGGCGACAAAAGTCTTCTGGCATATCCCTTAGATAGAAGTTGACCAAACAATCCACTTTTGTTGAGCAGGAAAGGCCACACACTGATCAATATTAGGCCAGTTCTCCCTTAACTGGCTGAATTTCGAACCATCTTTGGGCAGCTTAAGACTGGACATATGTAGCCGGATTCAGGTAGAGCAGCGTATGTTTAAGCCGGCGTAGCGCATCTCATATGCGCTACGCCGACGTAACATAGAGATGCAAGTACAGTATTCACAAAGCATTTGCTCCGTAAGTTACATCGGCGTAGCGCAAATGGGCCGGCGTAACCCCGCCTAATTCAAAGTAGGCATGTAGTGGGCGGGCTACATTTAAATTAACCGTGACCCCATGTAACTGATGGCCGTTCGTACGGCGCATGCCCGCGCATGCTCAGAATCACGTTGCAAATACTCCCTACGAAACGACGTCGGCTCAATGCTTTCGACGTGAATGTAACCTACGCCCAGCCCCATTCACATACGCTTACGCAAACCACGTAAAATACGACAGCTGTTCTGTCGTCCATACCTTGCATGGGCTGCGCCGTCTTTTTGGTGGTTTATCTTTACGCCGGCGTATGTCTTCTGTAAATGGCGTAGCTTACTACGACTGGCGTACGTGCGTTCGTGAATCGGCGTATCTTGCTCATTTACATATTCGATGCGTAAATCCACGTACACGCCCCTAGCGGCCAGCGTAAATATGCACATAAGATACGACGGCGTAGGAGACTTACGTCGGTCGTATTTTGGCCAAATTTAGGCGTATCTGGTTTCCAGAATACACTTAAATATACAACGGCGCTCATTCGGACTTACGACGGCGTATCTACTGATACGCCGTCGTAAGTCTACCTGAATCCGGCTAATGGTCTCGGAAAAATCACTGTTGGAAATGTTAATAAAAATTTCATTTTGAATAAGTAAGGTCTCTGGGCCTGCATATAAACTTGAATGTACACTATACAGGGCTCTGCGCAGGCCAGTCAAGTTCCTCCACCCCAGACGTGCTCATTTATGCCTTTATTGACCTTGCTTTGTGCACTGGTGTGCAGTCATGTTGGAACAGGAATGGCTAACCCCAAACTGTTCCCACAAAGTTGGGAGAATGAAATTGTCCAAAATTTCTTGGTATACTGATGCCTTAGGAGTTCCCTTCACTGGAACTAAGGGGCTGGCTTACCCCCTGAAAATCAACCCCACCCCATAATTCCCCCTCCACCAAATGATTTGGACCTGTGCACAAAGCAAGGTAAATAAAGACATGGATGAGTGAGTTTGGAGTGGGGGAACTTGACTGACCTGGACAGAATCCTGACCTCAATCCTGACCTCAACACCTTTAGGATGAATTAGAGTGGAGACTGAAAGCCAGGGCTTCTCTCCAACATCAGTGCCTGACCTCACATATGCGCTTCTGGAAGAATGGTCACACATTACCATAATGGTCACACATTACCATTCTGGGCTATATACCTTCCTTTCTGCATGAGTAGGTAGGCACAGGGAAATAAGAAAAAAAAATTTGAAGCATATTTTGCAGCACCCATTATCTATAAATGTTGACTATAAAGGACTATTAAGTGTGGACTTGTTTATTTATTTTACTCCTAAACCTTGTGGACAGCATTCACAGTAGAGTTAAAACTGTTATGCCGCATACACACCATCACTTTATGTGATTAAAAAAAAAGAAATTTTCTGTGAAGTAAAAAACTACATTTTTGAAACTTCAATTTTCAAAGACGAAGTTGCCTACACACCATCGTTTTTTCACAATGCTCTAGCAAAGCGAGGTTACGTTTACCACGTTTTTCCATTGAAGCTCGCTTCATAACTAGCTTCTGGGCATGCGCGGGTGTAAAAACGTCGTTTTAAACATCGTTTTTTGCTACACACGGTCAATTTCTGTGAAGTAAAAAACGACGTTTTGAAAAACGACACATAAAATTGAAGCATGCTTCAATTTATTTTGTCATTTTTCACAAGACATAAAACGACGTTTTCCTCCACACACGGTCGTTTAAAGTGACGTTTTTAAAAACGTAGTTTTTTTTCATCACATAAAGTGATGGTGTGTACGCGGCATTATAGCTACAAAGGGTGGGCAAACTCAATATTGAACCCTGCAGACTGATATGCAATTAAAGTTCATGTGCGTATAAAGGCAGGTGTCCCAAGACTTTTGGCAATATACTGTATTTTCTACAGACGCTATCTTGTAAACTCCATATTAACTTTGTCCAGTTATCCCTTTCTGTAACTTTAAAAGGTCAAGCTTTTTGCATATTTGAAATGCGTAAAAGAATTCCATCTGTCTACTATATATCTGGTTGTATTGATTTTTTTCAGCTGTCTTTAATAAAGAAGGTAACCTCTGCTTATTTGTTTTCTCACCAATGGCCTGCCATTCATTTAGAATTGCTTTTCTGGGCTATATACCTTCCTTTCTGCATGAGGTAGGTAGGCACAGGGAAATAAGAAAAAAAAATTTGACGCATATTTTGCAGCACCCATTATCTATAAATGTTGACTATAAAGGACTATTAAGTGTGGACTTGTTTATTTATTTTGATGACATGATGGCTTTATTAGAATGTTTAATGACCAACTCCAGAAATATTATCATGCCTCCAAACACTATGATAAATTCAAAGATCCTAATCACTTTAATTTGAGGGTAAGAACCCTATAGGTAGCTAGCCATTAGCTACAGTAAATAGCTAATAACAATTTATAAATCCATACGGAATCAACTGAATTACTCTATTACATTGGCTTTGCTGAGAACGTACATTTAAAGGATCAGCAGATAATAGTAAGCCCCTTCGTGACTTTTATTAGATGAGCCCATTTTCCTAATTTGTTAAAAATATATGGTGTAATGAATAGTTGTATTATTCCAGTGCTTTACACCATTCTATTTCACATTTGTGTAGATTTATAATGGTATATCCTGCTGTGATGTTCTTGTTTGCATGGTACCCCCTTGACGTTTTTGCAATGATATAACTGTAGGGTTTCTATTTTGTTTCCAAGCTATTAACACTGATGTATATTCATTTTATGTGTAGACAGTGTAAAAATAAAGAAAATTAAATAAACACTTAACACTGTGTGTCGCTTTGGCTATTTTGCCAATTTTTATAGCATAAATATATAGAATAAAACATTTTAGTATTGTTTTTAGAAGCTGGGATTTCTTTATTCATGTTCTAATTAACTTGTTTGACTGGTTCATGGAGCGCATGGAACAGGAAGTGATGTTGGCAGGAAGAAAGGGGAGGGAAAAAGGACTTGAACACAGCCATGTGCTGAGCACAAAGGAAGCAGTAGCCTTGAGGATCTCGGAGAAGCAAGACGTTTTGGAGAGATCCTGGATAGAAGTTAGATGTCTTCATAGCTCTATAATAACAAAAAAGACTGTGCAAAGAGGGAACTTTACCTAAGAATGATAACTGTTTGATGTATCCCTATTGCATACATTGTCAATACCCATTTTAATTTCCTAGGAAGGATAGATAACTTGTGCATGGGTATGTTGTACGTATATTTGTACAACTCTGTATGTTGTGTATTGTTTTCCTAAAATGGTAAGTAGTTTATTTGCACATCATTTTCATTTAGTAAAGCACATTAATACAATACATAGTTTACTTAAACTATGGTTAACTAAAACATTTTTTTTTTATATAATAAAAAAAAATTGTGTACTTGCTGAAAAAAAGTTTTGAATATATATATATATATATATATATATATATATATATATATATTCTCACTGCGAACTTGCTAAAATTAAGAATTTCTGATATTTTGATGTTTACTTCAATATTTTTGTATTTCTTTCACTGTGCACTACAAGTATTTAATTTACAGTGGAACCTCGGATTACGAGCATAATCCGTTCCAGGAGAATGCTCGTAATCCAAAGTACTCGCATATCAAAGCGAGTTTCCCCATTGAAGTCAATGGAAACTAAAATAATTTGTTCCGCATTGACTTCAATGGCATGCAAATACCAAATGCGGCCAGAGGTGGGGGGCACCGGAGAGCCTCGGAAAGGTACGGGAAGGCCTGAGGACACCTCGGCTGACCTTGGCACACCTCCGAAAGGCTTGGGAACGGGGTATTTCCGTGTCTTTCCAAGTCTTTCTGAGCATTACCGTTCGGCTCCGCTCGGCTCCAGCACCCCCCACCTCAGGCCAAATGCGGTACTGCACACCGCTCTGGCCTGAATCCTGCTTGTTTTGCTAAACAACAATCGCCAACCAAGTTAAGGTTTTTTAAAATGCAGTGCTCGTATTGCAAAATGCTCATTAACTATGTTATTCACAATTCACAATCCAAAACGTGTGTATGCAAGGCAGGCTTAAGAGGAATCGCGACAAATCACGTCGAGAAAAACGTTGACATGAATAACGGTCGTGTGTACGCGGCATAACACTACTCTCTCCCCAGTGCTGCTATGCAAAAGTGCCCTTGTTGCTCCTCCATCCAGGGTGGAGACACCCTAAGACAGGAATTGTGTTACTGGCCAAATCACCAGTTTAAAATAAAACTGAAAAATCTAAACGAATGTAGCTACCACATTTAGCTACTGCAGTAGAGAATGCAGATTGCACCTGCCTACAAACGGAATATAACAAGATTAAAAAAGGTTGCACATTAAAATCTACTGAGTCCGGCTCTGCAACTGCTCAAAGTAATAGGTAAAAAAGTACATTTCACATCCTTGCTTGTGCACACTAGTTCAGACACACAGTTGATAGAGTCTGACTCCTATCTCCACCCAATGAGTTGCGTCCAAATGCCCATCTTCAGGAACTACTGGAGTGATGCTACATTTTCAATGAAATAAAGATTACCCCCTTATTGCCTTCCTCCATGTTACCCTCAGCTATAATCAATGTACTGAAAGATGTGCATCAATATATTATCAGCAGGGGCTATTGGAGTGATGGTACACATTCTATGAAGTACGAGATTTGCTCCTTGTTGCCTTCCACATGTAACCCTCAGCTATAATCAATATACTGTTGGATGTGGATCAATATATTATCATCAGGGGTTACCAGAGTTTTTCTACATGTTCCATTAAATGGGAACATTCTTCCATGTTACCCTGAACTATATTCAATATGCTGTCGAATGTGCATCAAACAAAAACAATAAATCGTATAAAACATCAATACCTTCGCACCAAAAACAAGAATGCATACCTTAACTTTCACTTTAAATTACATGAGCCAATGATAACACATACACACACATATATACTGTTTATACCCATTGCAACCTGTATTTATGCAAAATGATCTAGTGTTAGTCCTCCACAGTCAAAAAGTGGAGTAGTAGTGTTTTAGTATACATTCTTTTATATTCAAGTCTAAATAAAGTTGATTTTGCAACAAATTTTATTTTATATTCACTAATTCCCCTTAGCACACATACATTATTTATTTATTTTTGGAATACATTGTTTTTCTGCAACAACTACATCAGCCAGTAGATGGCAGTTTATATGTTTGTAGCTGCATCTATGGTATGCTCTATGACTGTCTTTTCTCTATAATAAAGTTCTTGTTTCCTGTCTGCAGTTGAGCAGAAAAGCTCATGTGGACTGTGCACTGTTTTTTTTCTGTGGGGTTTTGTACAGACTTTCCAACAGGTCATGGGCCCAAGCATAGCCCAGACACCCAGTGGTGTATATAGGTTTTGTGCTGCCCTAAGCCTGATTAAACTCGTGCACCCCCAAATGTTAATTATGACCCACCCCTTTCTGTCAAGGCCACACCCCTTGCTGTTTAATACCTGTCCTGAAATTTTACAGTGGGCACACTAGTTCTGAGGGCCTTGGGGGGGGGGCAATGAATTCCCTTAATTTGCATAGATTTCCTCTCACTTCCTGTTTGGCTATGGGGCAGAAAGTGAAGGAAAATCTCTGCAATGGGACAGGGATGGTAAAAAAATAAGCTGACAGAGGCTATAACCCTCCTTTACTCTATCCAAAATGAAACAAAAAAGTGTTTCCTATAGTTCTACTTTAAGCACACATTTCTGATAATTTTATGGAGAGGACTAAGAAGATATAACCATGCCAATGGTGCAGCAGAAACATATAGCACAGTGAGGAAGGTTTGTGGTCCAGGATGATAGGACAGTCAAAATTAGAAGCAGTACCCCCCACAGTTGCGGAATGCTGGCCACCTGCATACCGGAAGCAGTGCGACCGCTTTATGGGGGCGCTAGACTAATTTGCCTCTCAGCCCAGTCCCCCAATAAGACTGGCGCTACACTAACAGTGGGACTCTTTCCGTGCTGCCCCCCTGCAAGGTGCTGCCCTAGGCAAGGGCCTTGTTGGCCCAGGCCAGAATACAGCGTTGCAGACACCCACCCAGGCATAGCCCAGAGAAAAGCGGGGAATCCAGACAGCCAGTTATAGCCATCTACAGCAAATAAGTGCAGGTCATACATACAGTGCCTTGAAAAAGTATTCCCACTCCTTGAAATTTTCCACATTTTATCATGCTGCAACCAAAAACATAAATGTATTTTATTGGGATTTTATGTGATAGACCAACACAAAGTGGCACATAATTCTGAAGTGGAAGGAAAATGATAAATGGTTTCCAATTTTTTTACAAATAAATAACTAAAAAGTGTTACATGCATTTGTTTTCAGTCCCCCTGAGTCAATACTTTGTAGAACCACCTTTTACTGCAAATACAGCTGCAAGTCTTTTTGGAAATGTCTCTACTAGCTTTGCACATCTAAAAAGTGAAATATTTTCCATACTTCTTTGCAAAATAGCTCAAGCTCTGTCAGATTGGATGGAGAGTGTTTGTCAACAGCAATTTTCAAGTCTTCCACAGATTCTCAATTGGATTTAGGCCTGGACTTTGCCTGGGCCATTCTGACACATGAATATGCTTTGATCTAAACCAGTTGCCTCCTTTTTTTTTTTTTTTTTTTTTGTTTGTGTATGTTGATATTTTTTGTTTTTTCTTTGCACAAAATGTCACAAAATGTTACTAAGCCACAGTAAACACAGGAATGCATAGGTTTGAGATAAGAGAACTTGTGTATAGGAATTTTGAATAGTAGAGATTGATAAGCACATTTTTTTTTTCTCTCACTAAACATGGAGGGCCGAGGGAGGACGGGGGGTGGAGAGAGAACAGAGGGGAGGGGCAATGCCGGGGGATAGGCGGTCTTTCTGGGTTCCCAGTTTGATATAGGCTGGATATGAGTTGGGTGCATGGTAATAAAGATAATAAGAAAGGGGGGAAGTGGCCAGGGGGAGGGGTAGGGGAGTGAAGATAGTGAAGATAGCTGGGCCGTAGCGGTAGATAGGACGGCAGGAGGAGGGTGGTTTTTATTTTTTTTGTTTTTCTTCCCCATTGCTGTTTAGGTGTACAGGGTTTTTTTTTTTTTTTCTCTCTCCTTTTCCTCGCTTTCCCTGAAGTGAGCCCCCGCCTCACCTTACCAGTATGAATAAGCTGTAGCGGTCAGGTTTTTTTTTTTTTTTTGGGGGTCAAGGAGGTAAGGAATGGAGGGGGGATCCCCTCGAGGAAGAGGGCACAGGACCTTTGGAGGGTAGTAGTACTAAATAAATAAATAAATACATAAAGATAATTTGGTGTTAAATGGACCGGAAAGTGTGAATGATTGAGTAAGAAAGTAATGAAGTAAGAGATATGGTAAAAGAAGAATAACTGGTGAGGGGGACAGGGGGAGGAAGGGAAAGGGAAGGGGAGAATGGAATGGGGAAGAAAAAGAAAAATGGGATAGAAAAACAGGATGAAGAGGGTCGGGGGGGGGGCGTAGGGGAGCTGGGTGGGAGCCACTTGACCATTCTGGCAAACCCCCCTATAGTAGTATACACCCACGGTGATCGCTGGAGAAGGATCCAGCCTTGGGTGGTTTTTCCCTTAGGGGCATAGAAAAGGGGGTGGAGGTAGGTACAGAGGTACCAGGGTAGTTTTTCCCCCCCTTTTTTTTTTGGGGCTAAATTTTATTCCCCCCTTTTTTAGTGGGGGGATTTTTTTTTTTTTTTTTTTTTTTACCCTCTCTCCCTCTTCCTCTCTCTCCTTTCCTCGCGGTCTCCTTCTCTTCCCTCCCTAGCCTCTATTCGGTCTCCTTAAGTAATATTGAGATGGGGACAATAAAGGTAACCTCCCTAAATGCGAAGGGACTTAATATTCCAGAAAAACGGAAAATGATGTTAAAGGATCTAAGTAGATGGGGGACAGACGTTGCTTTTGTACAGGAAACCCATTTTAGGGGAGGGAGCCTGCCATTCTTACAGAACAGATTTTTCCCATGCGTATATCATGCGATGAATCAAGAGGCGAAGTCTAAGGGAGTATCAGTTTTGATCTCAAATCGAATAGCGTGGACGCTACAAGAAAAACGTTTAGACCCTAATGGCAGGTTCCTTTTCCTAAAGGGGAGTATAGGAGGGGTCAAGGTAACCCTGGCTACGCTGTACGCACCAAATATTAAACAAGACGTATTCATTAAAAAAGTGCTCACAGATCTGGTAGAATTTTCAGAGGGGAAACTAATTTTGGGAGGAGATTTCAATATTACGTTAGAGCCAAAAATGGACGCATCCTCAGGGGTCTCGTCGATTCCAGGAAGAGTCAGAAGGGGGATAATGAAGAAACTAAGCGAGGTACAATTAGTGGATGTGTGGAGGACTTTTCATGCAGATGAAAAGGACTATACTTTTTTTTCGGTTCCACATCAGGTATATACACGCATAGACATGTTTATTGTCCCCCATTATCTGATTACTTCAGTTTCTGAAATTACAATTGGAAATATAACGTGGTCTGATCACGCCCCGATTAGTATGAATCTCTCCCTATCTAATATGGTATTTGCTCAAGATAGAAGATGGAGGCTGAATGAGAGCTTGCTGCAAAACCCAGAAGTTAAGGAGGATGTAACTAGGGAGATTGCGGCATACTTCCAGGTCAATGACACACCAGGCAGTGACCCCGGAATAGTATGGGAAGCACATAAAACTGTGATCAGGGGGATCCTGATAAAACATGGGTCCTACCTGAAGAAAAAACGCGAGAAACAGATTAAGGAGATACTGGAAGAAATTCAGAGATTAGAAACTCAACATAAGGAAAAACTATTAGCGGAAGTAGGGAGGGAATTGGGACAATTGAGGAGGCAGATATCAGAGATTATGCGATTTAAAGCTAAAGCAAGTATACAGAGAGGGAGGAAGGCGAAATATGAGATGGGAGACAAATGCAGTAAGTTGTTGGCAGGGAAATTGAAAGAGAAGAGCAGAACAATTTATGTCCCTCAAATTAAAGGGAAAGAGGGGAAACTGTTAAAAAAACCAAGAGAAATAGCGCAGACGTTTGAGGAATATTATTCAGCCCTATATAACCTGTCATCAGAATGGGACACACAGTCGGAGATAGAGGAATATCTGCAGGGAGCAGGTATGCCTAGATTGCCTTCATTGGCCCGAAAGAAATTAGAGTTACCTATATCTGCGCAAGAAGTAGGAGAAACCTTAAAAAAAGTTAAGTTAGGGAAATCCCCAGGCCCGGATGGATTCTCTGTGAGTTACTACAGAGAATTCTCCGGGCTATTGAATGGACAGATGGCAAAGTTTTTTAATGCACTGGGGGGTACGGCGGTATTCCCTCCGGAAGCCCTTCTGGCACATATCACTGTGATCCCAAAAGAGGGGAAGGACCCGGCGGACTGCGGTAGTTACAGACCTATTTCATTATTAAACGCAGACTTAAAGTTTTTTTCAAAAATAATAGCATCTAGGCTTCAACCATGGATAGCGCAACTGGTAGATATGGATCAGGTGGGATTTGTGCCGGGGAGGGAGGCCAAAGACAATACGATCAAAATCCTTAACCTGGTACATTATGTAGGAGAAAAGAAAATTCCATGTGTATTTTTGAATACAGATGCAGAAAAAGCTTTTGACCGGGTGAGTTGGCGGTTTTTGGAAGAAGTACTGAGACAGGTGGGTTTGGGAAATTGTATGATCAGATGGATTATGAGTGTATATACAAACCCACGGGCTTCAGTAAGGGTTAATGGAGTACTTTCATCTCCCTTTAAAATTAAAATTGGTACAAGACAGGGATGTCCACTGTCCCCCCTGTTGTTCGTACTTACAGTAGAGCCTTTACTAAACAGAATTCGACAAAATGTAGATATTCAGGGAATACAGACGGGAAAACAGGTACATAAAATCGCAGCATATGCGGACGACCTACTTTTTTCAGTAACTAACCCCCATATATCACTCCCCAACCTCCTACGAGAAATCGAGCAGTATGGGAAAGTCTCAAATATGAAGATTAACAATACCAAATCAGAAGCGATGATTGTAGAGAGTCGGGGAGTGATAGGAGATACAATTAAACAGAACTTTAGGTTTAAATGGGTGTCAGTACTGAAATACTTAGGTACATATATAACATCAAACATCAAGAACATCTTTGCTCTGAATTTCTCGCCACTATATAATGCAATGAAATTACTGTTAGATAAATGGGGACAAGGAATGCATTCATGGTTTGGGAGAGGAAGCATAGTAAAGATGTGTATTCTACCAAAAATGCTGTATATGATCCAGGCCTTGCCAATTTCTATACCGATAACTTTCTTAAGACAGGTAAATACTCTGGCGTAATCGTCAGTCACGCCAGAGAGGGGATACGGGAAAGTGATTCGTAACAGGATAAAAATCTACCGTATACATCAGCTGGGGAATATATTGTGCAACTAGCCTGAATTGAGAACTGCACGGCTTCTTTAGATACTGTCTTTTGTTTATTCTGAATCTCTACAAGAGACGGCCAGAGATAACTTCTATTATAATATTTTTGTTTGAATTGTTTTGGCATATCAGCTGAGAATTGCACTGAGTAATCAGCCTGGAGAGAGGTCTACACGGCTTCTATAGATACTGTTTTTTGTTTGTTTTGAATTTCCACACGAGATGGTCAGAGTTAACTTCTAAAATATTTTTGTTTGAATTGATTTTTGAAACATTTGAATGCAATCACCAATTGAGGAACTCACAATCTACGTGACTATTCCAATATTTTTATTTTTATTTTTATTTCTATTTGCTATCTGAGGGCA
Source organism: Rana temporaria (assembly GCF_905171775.1). Classification (NCBI taxonomy): domain Eukaryota; kingdom Metazoa; phylum Chordata; class Amphibia; order Anura; family Ranidae; genus Rana; species Rana temporaria. Next base: position 397,648,754 of record NC_053491.1, read on the forward strand.
CTCAGCAGGCACTCATTCACATAGAGGAATCACTAGCACACAGCACTTTAATTAACTGTTTGATGGTTGATGAATTCATATATTTATTTATGTCACACTTTTGAAGGTATATCATTTATAAGGTTTATTGAGCAACATTAATCATATTTATGCTTGGTGTGAAGTACAGTCAGTAAGCACACCATACTTATTTTGTGTCACTTATACACATTCTACTAAAATTAACACTATATGTGTACAAACCACATTTTCTCCTACCACATGAGGGGATACACTCTTACAGCTCACATTATTGGGCAGTTGTGAAAGCGGGGTACAGATTCTACTTCAGGTGACACCCCCAATTTTAATTGTCAATTAAGGACACAGAAGCATTAATTAATTCTTTACACATATTGCACTTTTTTCTTGTTTCTCTTCACAAAACAGTATTTACTGGTCTCTGGATGCAATATAGGGTCAATATATAAATAGGAAACCTTGGCGGACCTTTTACCGCACATCAATAAAAAGGGGGACCTTATATCCTACTGGTGGCTGCACACATGAGCTTAACCACAGGGAGGAACCCAACACCATATATTTGATTTGAATAATTACTTGCCCATAATTTAGTGCGACATAGCCTAGTACCAGGATAGCAGCGCCACTTTCCCTCGAGCAAATAATATTTATATCCTATCACCCTCAGTAGAGGGTATTCACAGGGAGGCTGCAGCTTTTAACTATTTAGTCCTAGCGCGGAAATATTCAATTAATAGGTAAATACTTTGTTTATGAGTTTTATATGGGCAGGGAAAAAACCTAGAATTAAAAGGGAACTATTGAGAATGCCTAAAAAGGTGGGAGGGATGGCAATCCCAAATATAATAAACTACTATAGAGCATCTCACCTGACCAGATTGATAGACTGGTGTAGATATGGAGAGTCTAAGAGGTGGGTAAATATAGAGCAAGATGTAAGCCCGATCCCGTTATCTAGAGCAGCTTGGTGCTATTCGGCACTCCCCAGATATCTAAAGAGACATCCTATAATAGGTCCAACATTGCAAATCTCAGCTAAAATATGTGGAGATAAGAAATACACACCAGGCAAATCACCATTGATACCGGTAATAGGAAACCCTAATTTTACTCCAGGGTTGGAGCAGGCTATAGGTGAAAAGTTCAGAAGAAAGGGCCTTAGTCAGGTGTTAGACTTTACAAAATCAAGTGAGTGGCCCTCAATTAGAGACTTAACAGAAATAGGAGGTGCATATGAACTTGCACTGTGGCAGGCACTGCAGGTAAGCCATTTCCTAAGATCTTTGGGACGGATAGGGGAATTTCAAAGACAATTGACATTACTGGAGAGATGTTGTAATGAAGTGGAACCAATATCTGGAGTGTTGTCGAAAATGTATAGGTTTGTGAACGCACCTCCAGAGGATTTTGTGATGCCAAGTATTCGGAAATGGGAAAGGGATCTGGGGAGAATTTTCACCCCAACCCAATATAAACGGATAATTTTTATGGCAGTAAATTCCTCGGTGTGTTCAAAGACGCAAGAAGCGAACTATAAGCTCTTAATACAATGGTACTACACTCCAGAAAGGTTACACCAATTTGACAAGCAGGCAGATGGAAATTGTTGGAGATGTGGTAGAGAACAGGGTACACTTTTACATATTTTTTGGTCCTGTAATAAAATGAGGCATTATTGGGAGGAGGTACGAAGAATAAGTCAAAAATTTATTCAAGATTTGATACCAGATGATCCCGCTTTTTTTCTACTTCATAGTTCACAAATATCTTGGAAAAAGTATAGAAAATCAGTGGTGTGCCACATGATAAATGCAGCAAGGGCAGAAGTCACGTTGAGGTGGAGAGATACAAGGACACCCTGTATTTCAGGGTGGCTCAATAGGATCCAAGAGGTAGGAGCAATGGAAGATTTGGTGCTTTCAGCGCAGAATAGGAGGACACAGTACATCGATACTTGGTCAGGATGGAATATGTTCACGAGATCTGAAGAAGGAAGGAGACTTATGGAGGGGAATGGAGAGGACGTATAGAGGACGGGAGGGAGGAAGGGAGGGGGCTTTCTTTCTTGTTTTTTTTTTTTTTTTTTTTGGGAGGGGGGGGGGGGGGGGCGGGGAAATAGGGAGTAATAGGAATGAATACTGTATAGATAAGGATATTGAGTAGGATAGCTTATGTGAATTATGTATTTGAAAATGTAATATTACTGGAAGAAGTAATGTAAGAAAATTGTATGGTATACGCTGGAGAAAATAAAAATAAAAGATAAGTAAAAAAAAAAATAAACCAGTTGCCTCCAAACTGTGGCCCAGGGGCCGAATGTGGCCCTTTGCTTGCCTGTATCAGGCCCCTGGGACACAATTCTTCCAACTGATATATTGTACTATTCATTCTACACCAACAATTGGGCATAATTGCTATCACTAATACAAACAATAGGGCGCTATTCTTCCCATTGACACTAACAATGGGACACTATTCCTTCCACTGACTCCAACTACAGTGTCCCATTCCTCCCAATGACACCAATGATGGGGCACCATTTCTTCCCCCTAATACCAACAGTGGTGCAATATTTCTTCTACTATCATCAATGATGAGGCACTCTTTACTCCCGTAGATGCCATGAGATTTTCTACTCCCACTGGCCACATTCCGGCCCCCTAAAAGTCTGAAGGACAGTAAACTGGCCTTTTGTTCAGAAAATTTGGAGACACCTGATCTAAACCATTTCATTGTAGCTCTGGCTGTATGCTTAGGGTGGTTGTCTTGCTGCAAGCTAAACCTCTGACCCAGTCTGAAATCTTTTGCAGACACTTAACATTTTTTTTTCTAAGATTGCCCTGTATTTGGCTTCCGTGTCCCTGCTGAAGAAAAGCATCCCCACAACATGATGCTGCCACCATAATCTTTCATGGTGTGAAATGGTGTGTTCAGGGTGATGTGCAGAGTTAGTTTAACGCCATACATATCATTTTGCTTTTAGGCCAAAAAGTACAATTTTGGTCTCATCTGACCAGAGCACCTTCTTCCACATGTTTGCTGTGTCCCCCACATGTCTTTTTGCAAACTGAAAACCAGACTGATTATGGCTTTCTTTTTGCTACTCTCCATAAAGGCCAAATTTGTAGAGTGCACGACTAAAATTTTCCTGTGGACAGATTCTCCCACCTGAGCTGTGGATCTCTGAAGCTCCTCCGGAGTTACCATGGGCCTCTTGGCTGCTTCTCTGATTAATGCTCTTCTTGCCTGGCCTGTCAGTTTAGGTGGACGGTCATGTCTTGGTAGGTTTGTAGTATGCCATACTACAGTATTTCAATTTGTGTTTCGTGAGATGTTCAAAGATTTTTTCATAACCTAACCCTGCTTTAAAGGGGTTGTAAAGGTTATTTTCTAAATAGGTTCCTTTAACCACTTAAGACCCGGACCATTATGCAGGTTAAGGACCTTGCCCCTTTTTGCGATTCGGCACTGCGTCGATTTAACTGACAATTGCACAGTCGTGCGACGTGGCTCCCAAACAAAATTGCCGTCCCTTTTTCCCCACAAATAGAGCTTTCTTTTGGTGGTCTTTGATCACCTGTGCGGTTTTTATTTTTTGCGCTATAAACAAAAATAAAGCGACAATTTTGAAAAAATTTCAATATTTTGCAATGCAATATTTTTTACTTTTTGATATAATAAATATCTCCCAAAAATATATAAAAAAACATTTTTTTTCCTCAGTTTAGGCCAATACGTATTCTTCTACCTATTTTTGGTAAAAAAAATCGCAATAAGCGTTTATCGATTGGTTTGCGCAAACTTTATAGCGTTTACAAAATAGGGGATAGTTTTATTGCATTTTTATTCATATATATTTTTTTACTACTAATGGCGGCGATCAGCGTTTTTTTCATGACTGTGACATTATGCCGGACACATCGGACAATTTTGACACATTTTTGGGGCCATTGTCATTTTCACAGCAAAAAGTGCTATAAAAATGCATTGTTTACTGTGAAAATGACAATTGCCGTTTAGGAGTTAACCACTAGGGGGCGCTGTAGGGGTTAAGTGTGACCTCATATGTGTTTCTAACTGTAGGGGGCGGGGCTGGATGTGTGACGTCATTGATCGTCTTTCCCTATATCAGGGAACAGACGATCAATGACACTGCCACAACGAAGAACAGGGAAGGTGTGTTTACACTCACCTCTCCCCGTTCTTTAGCTCTGGTGACCGATCGCGGGACACCGGCGGCGATCGGGTCCGTGGGTCCCGCGGGCGCGGTCACGGAGCTTTGGACCGGCTGGGCTTAAAGTGACATGTACAGGTACGTGATTGTGCCCAGCCGTGTCATTCTGCCGACGTATATCGGCATGAAAGGGTCCTTAAGTGGTTAAGCTAGTGCAGGGGTCTCCAAACTTTTTAAACAAAGGGCCAGTTTACTGTCTTTCAGGCTTCAGGGGGGCCGGACTGTAGCCAATGTGAATAGAAAATGTCCCAGCATCAGTGGGAGTAAATATTGTCCCGTTATTGGTTTTAACTTGGGGAATAGTTCTCCATCAATGGTGTCAGTGGGAGGAATAATGCCCCATCATTGGTCTAAGTAGGAGGAACAGTGCCCCATTTATGGCGACGGTGGGAGGAATGATGCCCCTATCATTGGTCTTAGTAGGAGGAACAGTGCCCCATCGATGGTGTCAGTGGGAGGAATAGTGCAACATTGATGGCATCAGTGGGAGGAATAGTGTCCCAAGGGCCAGATAGAAGCAAGCAAAGGGCCGCATCTGGCCCCCGGGCCGCAATTTGGAGACCACTGAGCTAGTGCATTGTTGGTTCACTTACCTTTTCCTTCGATTTCCCTTCTAAAAATTTTTTTCTTTGTCTGAATTTCTCACTTTCTGTTTTTCCACAGTAAGCTTGCCCCCATCATCCGAGCGGTGGTTAGTCAGCCAGAACAGCTTACTGAACAGCTTACTGAGGAGGAACAGTAAGTGAGCAATTCAGACAAAGAAAACAAAGAAAAAAAACATTTAGAAGGGAAATCGAAGAAAAAGGTAAGTGAACCATCAATGCACTAGCTTAAAGGAACCTATTTAGAAAATAAAAAACAAACCTTTACAACCCCTTTAAACGTTTTCATAACATTATCCCTGACTTGTCTGGTGTGTTCCTTGGGCTTCACAGAACAGCTGTGTTCATACTGAGTTTAAATTACACACAGGTGGACTCTATTTACTAATTAGGTGACTTCTAAAAGCGATTGGTTCCACTAGAATTTAGTTGAGGGTATCAGAGTAAAGGGGCTGAATACAAATGCACGCCACACTTTTTAGATATTTATTTGTAAAAAAAATTGAATATCATTTATAATTTTCCTTTGGTTGTAACATGACAAAGTGTGGAAAATTTTAAGGGGTATGAACACTTTTTCAAGGCACTGTATATGTAAGTGTGAAACTGCTAAAAAAAAATGTGGGAAGGATTACAGCTGATGAAAGGCCAGAATATGCAGGATTATAAAAGGGATACCTTGGAAATGGTTGAACGCCTAAGATATATATGAAAAGAAAATTAAGATTTGCATTTCACGGCACTATTACCTAGTGGTTTACCAGAAAGTTATGAAACGCTTGTCACAGCACTTAAAAGAGAAGTATGGGATTTTTTCTGCCATAATCATACTTACCTAGGTGGATGCAGCATTGTTCCGATGCTGAATCTGTCCCTTGCCGCCCCCAAAACTGAGAACCGAGTGATCGAACACTGCTGATGGCTCGGTTTTCTCAGCTCCCCTGCCTGTCAGTCAGAGGAACGTTCATATGCGGGCGTTGCTCATGTATACTTTTACTTCTGCGCGCAAGCTCGTTGGGATGGGACGCTTTAAAAAAAAAACATTTCCGGAAGTGGTTAAACTGTTTTTTTGCGTGTATAGTAAGCCATCTATCTAACAATCTTCAAGCTATAATCCGCTCTCTTGGCTCACAAGCAGGCAAAAGTGGTATGTAGATTTATTTGTGTCTAGTTATGAGTTTCAAGTCATGTTTGTTTTAAATGTAATTCACTGTATGTCTGATAATTTGTCCTTTATATTTAGGTCTACAGGGTTGATATAGGGGGCCATCTAAGAACTTGATAGGTACACTAAATATCTGTGAGACAAGAACCTCAGCCTTCTCATTGTGACTCATGATTTCTAACAGAAGCAAGATGTGAATCCTTGCAGCTTCAGTCGGCTTCCCACTAAGAATTTGTAAATGGTCCTGTGACATGTTCCAGAAGGCTATGGGTATGGGGGGGCAAACTTCCACTCAAATTGCCTAGGCTGTCAAAATCAGGTATCCGCCCCCCGCCAAAAAAAGTATCCAAGTAGGTGGGAGGCCAGGGGAGGAGGCAGAAAAGTGGAACTTCCCCTTTTAGGTATAACTAATAAATGAAAAAAATTAATAAACTCAATGCAAATATGTTACAAAGTTAAACTCAGGCTGTAAATATTGCCCAAGGATCAAAAAATTCTAACTACTTTAGGTTTTCGGCCGCTTGTCAACATCCCCACACCACAGCAAAAATGTCCCTGACCTGCTGGCTGACCTCTGGGCTCTATGTCTCCCTGTGGGCGTTCCGAGGGACTGTGACTCCCCAAGCAGCTTTGCTCTTTACACCAGTTGCATGTATGGACCGGGGATCCAGCAATATCGGCTTTGGGTGCAGGTGCCGATATCTTTACTAAGGGAAACCGGCCTTCAGGCTTCACTGGCAGTTTCCTACTACAGTTTCCTACTGCACATGCGCAAGTTGTGCTGCACTTTCTGAATGGTCCCGCTTCTTATGGGACTTGTGTGGCAGTGGGGGGGAAGGAGGAGGGGCCGGACATACTCAGAAGTGGCAGTGGGTACCTGTCAAATCCCCCCCTCCAAAAAATGCCAAATGTGGCAGTGGAGGGGGGGGGGGGTGCGAACAAACAGGGCTACCTCTTTTGGATGGAGCTCCGCTTTAAAGTCCTTCCTAAACATTCAATTCCATCTGGTAAGTAACCTCATACATCCTGATTCTAGATATTAACCCTATATCTCTTTGCTTCCACAGTTCACCAAGCCATGTTTGCCCTTCGCCTATTTTTTATTTATTTTTTTGCTTCGTGCCTACTGTATCTTAAGTTGAACATATAGAAAAAAGCCTTTAATGTAAATCCCCTCACGTTCTGAACACAGCTTCAAACACAAGGTTAAACACAAGTGCTGTGGTTAGTTATTATGCATACTTTTGTTCTGCGGATGATCTACCTTTTATTTTATTGGAAGTACTACAACCAATTTAATAGATGGTGACTTGTTGTATCTCTCGCTAATCCTGTTTTCAGCTGCTTCTCTGTATCGACATATACTCTTCTTCTTGTGTCTTAGTGAGTGATATTGTTATTATTAGTATAGATTTAGGAAGAGAGCCCTTCACACGAATCAGATCAAATTTTCCCAGTAGTGTCTCAGGAGAGCATAGGATTTGTATTGATTCTGCCAATGGTCTATTCTGTGTGAACATCCAATGACAGAGCAATGCTATTGTGTATGTTGTACCGAAACATGAATTTCCCTAGGACACGCAGTATAGATAGGTTATGTGACATGTGGATTGTGGGATTAATAATGTACATGCGATGAATAACTTATATTGAAATAATGCAAAGACAGTTCACCAATAACCTGGTGGGAAGGCAGCCCAACCGGGAACACTCAGGCCTTGTACACACGGTCGGACCAAACCGATGTGACTGGTCCGTCGGACCGTTTTCATCGGTTCACCTCTGAAGTGGCCGTACGGCCTGATATGCGTACACACCGTCAGTCCAAAATCCGATCGGGTCAGACCGCGGACACGTGACCAACGTACGACGTCACTATAAAGGGGTAGGCCAAAGCCTTCGTTACCGCCCTTGAGTCCGCTTTTGCTAATTCCGTGTAACCGCGTGTTAGTGAAAGTTTGGTGAGAGCCGATTCGCGCTTTTCAGTCTCCGTGCTTTTTCAGATCGTATTGTCGGGTTCAGTGTGTGCTTGTGGGATCGTATTTGTCATTCAGTGCTGGCTTTCGGGTCGTTTCTGCTTTGCAGTGCCGTCTTGTCTGCTCGTATCTGGGTGCAGTGCGATCTTTACAGGTATTGCTGGATTTGGGGGTGCTATCTGTGTGAAGTGTGTTGTGACTAGCCGGCCGGTTTTAAGCCATGATGGAGCAGCCTGATTTTGCAAAAAATCGTGCTGCCTATGGGCTGGCTTCTGCAGTTCATAGTTACTCAAGGACTTTGGCCAGGACCAGAGGGAGGAGGAGTTCCTGGGCCAAGAATTGGTTGCGCCAGCGTGACCAATTTTCTCATATGCCTCTGCTTAGGGAAATCCAGGAGAATAATTCTGATGACTTCAGGAACTTTCTCCGTATGACGGACCCTGTTTTCCACCGTCTATTGTATCTTCTGTCCCCCTATATCATGAGGCAGGACACTGTGATGCGCCAAGCCATCACGGCTGAGCAGAGGCTTATTGCCACGTTGCGGTACCTGGCGACTGGGAGGAGCTTGCAGGACCTCAAGTTCTCGACAGGCATCTCTCCCCAGGCGCTTGGGATGCTCATACCGGAGACGTGTTCTGCTATCGTTCAAGTCATGCAGGAGGAGTATATTAAGGTAAGCTTACTCCTTTAAACTTCACAATCTAGGTATTTTTCATGGATGCTAATATTTTTTTATTTATGCAGATTTCCCTTCTTCCCATGATTCTATTATGCTGTGAATATTTCCTTTTGTCCCCATGCCTGTTTGAAGCTTTACAAGCTATTTTAATGTCCTACATGCATCTTCCCCTTCACTAAACCTGTCCAGCATGCTATCCTAGGGCCAAACACACCTAGCCTAGTCTTTTTTCAACCTTATTTTTTTCTGCTCCATTGTAATTTTGTCCCCCTCCCCTTATATATTTTTTTGCGTTTTTGTGATTTAGTAACTATTTTTAGGCATAGTGCTACCTATTTTAAATTGTTATGGCCTACACTCAGCTAGCACCCCCCCTAAAATTGTTTAATGCCCCATAAGAGGGGTGAGGAGTCTGAAGTGGGCCTATATTTTTGGCCATGTAATACTCACTCCAATGCTACTAATAAATGTTATAATAATGATGTGGCACAAGGATGTTTTTGGAATTGTGATTGCAATGTTTGTTTTTGAAATTTCTAATTGTAATTTTTTGTTTGTCCCCACAGTTTCCCTCCACGCCACAGGAATGGCAGACTGTGGCTTCCCAATTTGCCCTGCGGTGTGATTTTCCGAACTGCGGAGGGGCAATCGATGGGAAACACGTCCGCATAGTGCCGCCACCCCGTTCAGGGTCGTACTATTTTAACTACAAAGGTTTTCATAGTATCGTGTTGATGGCAGTGGTGTCGGCACATTACGAGTTTCTGTATGTGGACGTGGGGAAGAACGGCCGGCTGTCAGATGGGGGAGTGTTCGCGCAGACGGAGTTTGCCAAGCGTCTACAATCTGGTGGTCTGGAACTGCCACAGGATGAAGACAATTTGGAGGGACTTCCGTTTTTTTTTTTTTGCGGATGAAGCTTTCGGGCTTGGACCTCACCTCATGCAGCCTTTTCCCCAGAGGACCCTCACCCCGGAGAGGAGGGTTTTCAATTTACGGCTGGCCAGAGCTCGGAGGGTAGTCGAGAATGCCTTTGGGATACTCGCCAGCCGGTTCCGCCTGTTCCTGACAGCGCTACATCTGGCGGAATATAAATTGAACACTGTTGTTTATGCCTGTTGCATTTTTCACAATTTTTTGTGCAGGCAGTCGTACCTAGCCAACATTGGTGCTGAGGTAGGACTACCCTCAGATACCTTTCCTGACACTGGTCGTGCTGGCTTGGCCCCCCAATCTGCTCGTGAGGCACGCGACAAATATGTTCAGTACTTCATGGGTCGGGGGGCCATTGCTGTGCCTGAAAATATTTATTTCTAATTCGGCTCCCAAAAGAAAGAAATATTAATTACCTAATAAATAATTTGACCATTGGAATTTATACAGTTGTTTGTCATTCTTGCATTGGTTTCATTTTCTCTGTCTCCCTGGTTCTCCTTCTAGTGGACTTCTAGTGCCAAATGTAGTTCTCAGTTATCTTAAATTAACACAATTGCACAGTAGTCACACATGTACATACTGGTATAGAGCATAGAAAGAAGAAGCCACTCCATTTTTATCTTTATCGGGGGTTTTTATTCTTTGTTCAACCTCCCTAATTTTTTAAACTTCTGGTAACAAAATAGACAAGTCTTTGTTTCTGCACAAGTTTATATATATTTTTTTAAGTTTTTTTTAATTTTTCTTTTTTTTTTTTCTTTTTTTTTTTTTATATTTTTTTTTTTTTTCCTTTTTTTTTTTTTTTTTTTTCTTGGTAAAATATATGTTTACATGTTGTACAAAACCCATGAGTTTTTAGAATAAAACAAGATCTACAAACAATGGAACTTACAAAGTTCAACCTTATTCCAAACACATGTGATGGGGTGATGTCACCCCAGAACAAGCCAACATTTTTAGATGCACACATTTTGTCTGGCCAAATGGGGAATTCTCTCCTGATACCATGCCATCTGTCAACATGTGCTATCTGCCATCATGGGTGATCGATGGATGTGTTTTGAGGGGCAAACCCTTCCTCTCACCTACTTGAGTAGCGAGCAAGGGCTTGAACCCCCAAAGCAAAGGAAATCGATATCCTGTGATGGCAGATAGCACATGTTGACACACTGTGTGCATCTAAAAATTTTGGCGTGTGGAATCTTCAAACAAAATTGTTGTGCAAAACATCACATTTAAACAGGTTTTTTTTTGGGGGGGGGGTTAATCTTGAATACGGCCCATCATGTCGATGATGTTTTTGAAGTTTTGCTCCATCACAATCATTCTATTTCTCATAATGTCCATTTCCGTACTGCATTCCATAATCTGTTGTATGACAATTTTGGCACTAGCCCTGGAAAAAGTTGAACTACCACTTGCAGGGATACCACCATCTTCATCCCCTAAAAAAAAAAAATATTCTCTGTAATATGCAGGCCTACCTACATCACTTTTTCCCTTGAAGGCTGGGGGGATACTGACCTGTTGTGCTGATAATCTCCACCTCTCCATCTTCAACAACTCCTTCTTCCACCACTCCTTCCTCTTCGATTTCTTCCAGCACTCCTTCTTCCACCTCTACATCTACCATCACTCCTTCTTCCACCACTCCTTCTTCCACCACTCCTTCCTCCACTCCATCTTCAACATCCTCCTCCTCCACATGCTGTGGTTGGTGGGGTTTATTGGGTTTGGCCCTCCTTGCCTCCTCCAAAGCCTGTCCTCTTCTTTCCCCTAATAACAAGAAAAAAAAGGTAGACTCAGCACACCGAGTTTTGAGGGCAGAAAGAGCTAACATTGTTTAGAAGTGAGCTCTAATTCCGTGTTTCGTAGCATTCCTACAAACATAAACTTTGTTTGTCTGACTTCTCCCAAGCTGGGATCCTGCCCCTTTTTGGCACAGTGACACACATGGATGCACCCCAAATATAATATTTGTGGGTGACCCTATTAAAAAAGTTAGTTAGGGGGGACACACAGGTGCTCTTGAGTACAGATATGAAAACAGCTGTTTAGTATCACTGTATGAATGGATGGTTCACATTTTCCCTTCACATTCTAGTAAAGTTGAACAAACACATCATCTTGTCAACATTGTTTATAAATGATGTTTTACGCAAAAAAGTCATGTCCACGGGTGTGCTTTTCCTGGAATAACGGAAAAGATCTGATTTGTGAAGAACGATGTGAAGGAACGATGTTTACTACGAAGGGTAAAATACTACACTTCGCAAAAAACAAAAAATAACTTTGTCATGTTCAAAAGTACTACCAGGCCAAAGAAGCACATGGAGCAAAACATGTTCACAAATTAGAAAGTCAATTGCAAAATAAACATTAAAATTACCTACTTTTATCTAGAATTCGCTTGATCCTCCTAAACTGCTCTGGCTCACGCAGTTTCAAGTCGGACCATCTCTTTCTCAGCTGCTCCTTGGACCTTGTGACCCCAAATCTGGCATACCGTCTCCTTGCCACTTTATCCATAATTTTGGCCTTCCTCCGATTAGGGGTGTTGTATGGGCCATAATCCCCATCATAGTCCTTCCTCAGCAGAACCTCCACCATCTCCACCATTTCGTCTAGTGACATATTTGTCGCTTTGAATCGCCTGGGCCGGGATCGTGACATTCCCGCCTCCTGCCTTTCCTCGTCAGCAAAGGGTAACCCACGCTCCTGTGACCCTACCATATTATCGGTTTTTAATGTTTAAAAGGGCGTGGAAAAGAGTCTGTCATGGGCGGGCGAAGAGGGCGGCGCTTCACGCATGCACGGGGATATAACAAGAACGACGTGATTACGTGAGTTAACGCGGAGTCTGCTCGAGCGGAAGTTTGTCACGGAAGAAACAAAGGTACTTTTGAAACTAGAACCAGCAAAGGCCTAGAGACTTGAGTCTATAATGGGATGTGGGGTTTATATGTTGATTGCACCCTTGCACGATTATGTAGCTTGGGGCCCACCATGCTTTTTTGCCCTCCTTTTGCTTGGAGACTGCTTCAAATATATATGTGAGATTGAAAAACATCATTGTTTTTGTGTGTATCACATCAGGCAACGATTGTGATGTTGGCCAGAGGTAATTAGCCAGTGTATCATCTCATCAATGCTGAGAGGGGCATGATATCTACACTGAATAGTGCTTTGATGAATGCTGTCATTACTTTGGAATGTTATTATGCCACTTATTTAGTGAAATGAAAACACAGGGTTTGCAGGAAAAGTCAGCATTTTAACCAACAATGGGGCAGAGCTGGGCATCATTTTAGCAGCAGGAGACAGTGTGTTTGAGGCTCAAAAGATTGTGCGCAGATTCTGGCAATGTCAAAGCTGAGCCAAGTGGTTCTAATTTGTGTTTTTTGGTATTCTAGAAAAGCATGGATCTACTTAATGTGCAAGAAAACCTGTCACGCCTAATTGCCAAATATCGTGAACTGCCCTGCCTTTGGGATTCGAGGAACCCAGCCTACCATAAGGCAAATGTGAGAACGGCAACAATCAAACAAGTTGCAACATACATGCAGACTTGGATACCGGAGTGCACAGACACCATGATTAGGGAGAAAATAAACAACATCAGGGGCACATACAGAAAGGCCTACCGGAATCTACACAAATCACAGAGGTCAGGAGCAGCAGCATGTGCTGCAAAGGAGCCCAAGCTGTGGTACTACACAGAGCTCAGCTTTTTGGAGGATCAAATGGAGGGCCGGGATTAAATTTCCAGTCTTCCTTCCACCCTTCCTTCCAGGCGTCGTTCCACCAGAACTTCCACAGTTCCCCCCACCCTTGCAGAGTGTCAGCAGGAGCTGGCTGACAACGAGGACACAGATCTGCCGGGCTTCATTGAGGTATAGTAGTTTACAAACATATTTATTGCTGCAAAATCTTGTGGGTTTATTGAGATGAATCTGTTAGCAACAAGGAAAGCTTGTAAACACAACCAAAAGTTGGGGGCATAAACAATTGTGTCAGGGATGCCAACTGCAGGGTTCCAGAATGAGAGTCTGTTCAATTTCTATTTGTATAAAAAAAATGTCAAGAGCATGAAAATGTGTGTGATTGATTGTGCAAAATATTCAAACATGTCCCTTTTTACTACACAGGAGGAGACCAGCCAGGAGGCGGCAGATACCCAAGATGTCAGCCAGGCGGAAGGGCTGAGTGGCAGCCAGGAGGAGGCCAGGCCCAGTGGTTCTCAGCCAGTCCCCAGGCTCAGCACCATCTCCCAAGTGCCTCCCTCCAGATGCCGCCGACCAGGCCAAAGGAGGCGCTTGAGGCAGAGGAGGAGGGAGAGCCTGCAGGTCATGAGGGAGGCTGCTGAGCTAATGAGGGCACCCCTGAACCCCGCGGAGAGCTTCAGCGCTTCCATGTCCCATGACCTGCAGGAATTGGGAGAGGAGCAACGAGGCCTGGCTAAAGACCTGATGAACCAGGTCTTGTGGTGGGCCAGAAGGGACTGGCTGACCAGGGACACTGAACTGAGTGACCTGGCCCGGCCTGCTAGTCATCTTTTGACTCCTGCTGCCCCACCTTCACCACTTGCAAGGGGCTGTGGAAGTTCTGCTGCAAGGCAGCCTGGAAGGAAGGCTGTAAGGAAGACCAGAAAGTGAATCCCTGCCTTCCTACTGATTTTTCGAAAAAATGAGCTTGGTGTAGTACCACAGCTTGGGCTCATTTATAACATTTGCTGGTGCTTTTGAGTTCTGTGATTTGTGTAGCACATTGTGACTCCTGATGTTGTTTATTTTGTCCTTGATCATGGTGGACTGTGCCTTTTGGTATCCATAAAGTCTGCATGTATGTTGTAAATTGTTTGAGTTTTGCCGTTCTTTTTTTTTTTTTTTTTTTCAAGAATAAATGGAAATTTATTTTACGTTACAACCTTGTCTATTGTGATTTTCTGGTGAATAGCCATCAAACATTTCCAAAATACAATGTGTAATTAACAAAGGACACAACCTCCTTGAGGGGGGGGGGGGGACATTGGTGTGATAACTTGACAAAAATATAAAAAAGCCTAAAGTCCAAACTAAAAAAAATATCTCACCCAAAAAAACAAAAATAAAACATTGGTGTGATAACTTGCCAAAAATAAAAAAAAGGCGAAACTCCAAAAATAAAAAACACCCAAAAAAATAAATATATAAAACATTGGTGTGATAACTTGACAAAAAAAAAGAAACACACAATTGGGGAGTACAAATAAATATTTTGGAGATCTGGCTAGGGAAAAAATATTCAAAAAAAGGAGATCACAAGCAACAAAGAAAATAATTCTGTATGGGAGAACACTGGCTAAATAGCATCAGCTAAACAACGTGTTCATTCTAGCAATAGAGCGAAGAAACAAATGCTCAGCAAGGAAACGGAACACTACTTTGAAAAATGTACAATGTGCCCTCCTCAAAAACGAATGCAAGGTTTACAAGAACGAGCGCTCCGTCCCCTCATTTAGTCTAAGCATGCGCGGGTTTTGAACTGACGCGTCGGCTTTTGAACCTATGCTATTCTGTACTAACCATCGGTTTTGGTCCGATTGGGCAGCGGTCCATCGGTTCGGTTTTGAAGCATGTTTTAAAATTTTGGACCGAAGGAAACAGACCGATGGCCTATACACACGGTCGGTTTGGTCCGATGAAAATTAACCGAAGTTAATTTTCATCGGACCAAACCGACCGTGTGTACAAGGCCTCACAGGTCCAGCAGTGTGTAAAGAGCAGGATTCCGCTGAACTGACAGCGCCTGTTGAGAGGGGCAGAATGCGGTCTGGTTGTCTTGTACCCAAGCAGGAAGATGTCCAGAGAAGTTGCAAGCCTTATGCTTTCCTTCCTCACCAGTAACCTTTCCCTGCCACGAGTTCTCTCCCTACCAGGCGGATTACCTGTCCCTACTCTAGCCACTCACAAAATGAATGCCAAACCTGGGAACCAGAGCCTTAAAAAGGCTCTGCCTGACTCAAGATGGCTGCTAGAGTCACATGGGGCAGCAGCATCCAATGTGATATCTTCCCCAGTGACCTAGAAAACCATAGAGAAACCATTTTAACTTCCTTTCCAACTGCAGTGCTGCTGAGGAACCTCCAATGCAGCGCCACGTGTACTGGAGAAAGTAGGCTGTGCTGCCTTCAAGCTGCCATAGATATCAGGTCAAACTCAGGTAATTACACAGTAAAAATAAAAGAACAAAAGCATAAAAAAGAAAATGAATGCAGCCACCACATCGAAGTATTGGTAAGCTGCAATGTAATAAGTATTTGCTTTTGG
Organism: Rana temporaria; assembly: GCF_905171775.1. Taxonomy (NCBI): domain Eukaryota; kingdom Metazoa; phylum Chordata; class Amphibia; order Anura; family Ranidae; genus Rana; species Rana temporaria. Next base: position 397,664,681 of record NC_053491.1, read on the forward strand.
GTTTATTACTGCTTTAATGATTGCAAAGCTGCATTCATCTGTGTCTATTATATCTGACTGGAGTTTAGCTTTAACATACAGATTCTTGCTTCACGAAATTAATTGAATTTAAAGGGATTAATGGGTTTAATCAGAGTGAGTAACTTCCATTGTGCTCAAGTTTAACATTTTGTTCACTCTGTGCACGCACTTGCTTTATCTAATGCTAATTAAAGCCCTTGATATCATTGCTGTACTACTGTATATGCCTTTTGAATCAGTCCCAAACTGTAATGTGTGATACAAATGTATAAACGGAAAATCTTGTGAGCTACCAAAAAATATAAAATCTGAGACTAAATAATCAGCTGCTGGTATTGATCACATCCCATACATCCATTCTAACAATTTAAAATATATGAAAATACCGCGCTAAGCTAGTGTCAATATGCAATACCAAATAAAATAAACAGTACTAACTGTGCTAAATTATAGTGTCAGAAAATCAATACTGAGACATAATTCATTCAAATTAATATAAAATAAGCCATAATCAATTAATACAATAAAACAAAACTAAAATTGCATTAAAGTCCATACAACATGCTTTAAATCTTGCAGTGATGATAAAGTGCTATAGTGCTTATGAAAATCAATAACCAAATTTCATCCACAATTCCTCCACGGCTGTAGTGATAATCCACTATATTTTCATATTACTTTGTTTAGTAACCACTTTAACTTATCAATATGAGAAATGAGGACTGGAAACTGTGCAGGATACTCACATGGTATAGGTGCTGCAGTGCACCACTCTGTGACAAGCATAAAAATGTTGAGATTGTGTGTCCCCTCACAGCTGTTGACATCCTACACTGTCCTGTCCCTTCCCCCACGTGTATCGACACAGGGATATGACATGTCTTCCTCGGGGGATCCCCCTGAGGAAGTGGTCTGAGCACTGACAGACTGACCCCCCACCCCCTTCAAACTCTGCAGCAATGCTGGCAGCACTCATAACGTCTATTTGCCAAAGACAACCCTCTGGTTATGATGCTGAGCATGTGCACTCAACTTCTTTGGTCAACAAGGCCTGTTCTGAGTGGATCCTGTCCTGTTAAACCACTGTATGGTTTTGGATATCACTACTGCCAGCTCAGTTTCAGGGTCTTGGCAATCTTCTTATAGCCTAGGCCATTCTTTATGTAGAGCAACAATTCTTTTTTTCAGATCCTCAGAGAGTTCTTTTCCATGAGGTGCCATGGTTAACTTCCAGTGATCAGTATGAGAGCCGTGAGAGAGATAACACACCAAATTTCACACAACCTGTTTCCCCATTCACACCTGAGGACCTTGTAACAATAACAAGTCACGTGATACGGGGAGGGAAAATGGCTAATTGGGTTAATTTGGACATTTTCACTTAGGTGTGTACTCACTTTTGTTACCAGCGGTTTAGACATTAATGGCTGTGTGTTGAGTTATTTTGAGGGGACAGCAATTCTACTGTTATACAAGCTTTACACTCACTACTTTACATTGTAGCAACATGTCATTTATTCAGTGTTCTCGTATGAAAAGATATAATAAAATATTTACAAAAATGTGGAGGGGTGTACTCACTTTTGTGAGATACTGTATGTTGTCTAAAGAAGCAGTAAAGTACATTCATTGTGTAGAGGGAAACAGAGCCTGCATAGGTATGTCTACCTTTGTGTCTGTATATGATTACAAATTGTGCATAGCTAAAAATATTTTTAAGTCAGTCTAGCTGAATTGATAGCTTAGCTTCTTAAAGTGATTGTAAAAGATCACCTAGTAAAACAAACACATTTTGTTAAAATAGAAATGAAAGGCAAACATTAGTGTTATAGGTATATATATATACCCAGAAGGCATATTTTCTTCTGTTAAGCCATTCTGTTTTTGATTTACTTCTATGCTTTGGCTGTTGTCCTGTTGCAACACCCATCTTCTATTGAGCTTCAGCTGGTGGACAGATGGCCTTAAGTTCTCCTGCAAAATGTCTTGATAAACTTGGGAGATCATTTTTCCTTCGATGATAGCAATCCGTCCAGGGCCAGGCCCAGCAAAGCAGCCCCAAACCATGATGCCCCCACCACCATACTTCACAGTTGGCATGAGGTTTTGATGTTGGTGTGCCTCTTTTGTTCCACACATATTGTTGTGTGTTATCTTCCAAACAACTCAACTTTGGTTTCATCTGTCCACAGAATATATTGCAGTTCTGCTGTGGACATCCAGGTGCTCTTGTGCAAACTGTAAATGTGCAGAAATTATTTTTTTGGACAGCAGTGGCTTCCTCTGTGGTATCCTTCCATGAAATCCATTCTTGTTTAGTGTTTATGTATCGTAGATTCGCTAACAGGGATGTTAGCATATGCCAGAGACTTTAGCTGACACTCTAGGATTTGTCTTCACCTCATTGAGCAGTCTGCGCTGTGTTTTTGCAGTCATCTTTACAGGACGGCCACTCCTAGGGAGAGTAGCAGCAGTGCTGAACTTTCTCCATTTATAGACAATTTGTCTTACCGTGGACTGATGGACAGCAAGGCTTTTGGAGATACTTTTATAACCCTTTCCAACTTTATGCAAGTCAATAATTCTTAATCGTAGGTCTTCTGAGAGCTCTTTTGTGCGAGGCATCATTTCACATCAGCAAAAGCAAACCCAGAACTGGTGTGTTTTTTTTATAGGGCAGGGCAGCTGGAACCAACACTCCAATCTCATCTCATGATTGGACTTCCAGTTGGCTGACACCTCACTCCAATTAGCTCTTGGAGATGTCATTAGTCCAGGGGTTCGCATACTTTTTCCACCCTGCATGTGAATGTTTACATAGTGTGTTCAATAAAACATGGTAACATTTAATTCTTTGTGTGTTATTAGTTTAAGCAGACTGGATTGTCGATTGTTTGTGACTTAGATGAAGATCAGATCACATTTTATGACCAATTTGTGCAGAAATACATATCATCCAAACGGGGTTCACATATTTTTATTACAAAAGTATATATATATATATATATATATATAAATACCTTTTATTCCCCTTTTTTACAAGTAATTACATTACCTATGTTTCTTTTGTTCTCAGAAGCATAAGAGCTGGGGGAGGAGATGCAACAGCACACTGAGCTTCCCAGTGAAAGGCTGTGGGGAGGGGGGTGGGGGTGTGTCAGGACAAGTCTGATCATATGGAGGAGAGCAGGGCTGAGTTACCAGCCTAGCTAGAGGACCTGACCATGTTGGGCTCTCCTGCCTAGTGTGGGCAGTTTTTAAACAGGAAAGCATAGGACTGGCAGAACACCAGGGATTTCACACAAATTAAGCAGTTCTCGGCTGTGTCCTCTGCAGAGCTTCTGCTGCTGGAGACCGGACCAGATCAGCATTAAAAAAAAGGTATGTATAGCAATTTCTTCTTACAGGGTTAGATAGGTTAGGCTTAGATCGTGGAATTCATTAGATGTAGCATTTTAGTGTTAGGGTGGACTTCCATTTTAAGGTTTTCTCATGAGCCCTGGGTACTGTAAGTGTCCTTCTGTTACCAGTAGGTGGCACTGGCAAGAGAGCTTCATTAATCAGAGTTATTATTATTTATTTCTCCCTGGCCAACCAGTTGGAGTTTTCTGGTCACTGGTGCATACTAGGAGAGGGTATACATGTTCAAGGAGTGACCTTGAGAATTCAGTCTGTTCTCTCCTGGGCTTCCTTCCCAGGGGAGGGTGTGTTTAAGCTGCTGAAAATCTTTTAGGTCTGCTGCCCTGATTGGTGACCATGTGGCTGGACAGAGGCCTGGATTTGTGGCCTAGCCTGTAGAGCCTGGGAACTAAGGAGCCATGAAAGACCTCCAGGTGTTTTGAGGGACCAGAAGAAGCTCAGATGCGGAGCTTGGACCTCACTGTAGTATGGTGTCCTTTGACCAGAGTGCATGGAGCTGAATCTTTAAGTATCTTACAACCAAGAACTGCAAGCTTCTTTATCTGACTACTTTTGTTTCCTTTCTTTCCATTTTTGTAAGTCTGCTAGTTCATAGCTGTCCAGTGCCCTATTACCTTCCACCCTGGAGCTTTAGTGTGAGCTATTAACTTAATTACAACTTAAAGTGATTTGCACCCATCTGTTCAGATCCCCTGAGGTGAAATGTCAGCCCACCCAGTCTCTGTAATTTACCACCATGCTCAAGGGGTCGGGGGTGCTACGCATGAATAGACATTATTAAGAATATTTACATCAAGCTGATCTCTTTTACAAGTATAACATTGAAAAGAATGGGAAAGGAAAGGGAGTAGCCGTTTAGGCTCTCCTTTCCTTATGGGTCCACGGCAGGGGCAGTATTAAAAGGGTTAAGGAGGTCATTGTCAGGTCAAGTGAGGACAGGAGAGTGCAGGTGAGCTGGGAGTGTGGAGGTTAAAACCAATTAGCCAGGCCTCACAGCTGGTCTAGTAGGTTCCAGAAGCAGGGTCAGGCCGGGCTGGGATTGGTTCACAGGAGCAGGTGATTTTAGGAGAAGGTGCTGGAAGCATCCAGGGCCTATATATAGGCCTGGGCCTGTTAGGCAGGTGACCATCTTTTTCAACAGGTAACCCAGCCGGAAGAGCTCCGTGACCAGAGTGACAGATGGATGCCTTACTACGCCAGCTATTGGACCGGGCCGAACATGCAGGAGGAGAAGACTGGATTCGTCTCTGCCTTTCCTTACCGCAGCCAACTGATGCAAGCAGCGCGGAGTCTGGAGCAACAGCGGGTCCCAGCGGCGCAGAGGTTTCCTACACTCAGCCCTGCCTATCGGAGAACGCGACGTCACTGGAGCAGGAGGTCGCAGACATGACTGACAGCATGGAGGACGGCGCGGGCAGACGGACGAGCAAGAGGAGGCGTACACAGAGGAGGAGCCTGAGCCCATCATCTCCCGTGCCAACGGGGGGTGAGCGGGAGGTTTTTTCGTTTTCCCGCAGGGACACCCAGGCCAGTCAGGCACCCCCCCCGCTGGGGCGCGGGCGGGGAAGGAAGAATGCGACTCCTATCCGGGAGCGCGCACCGCCAGGCAGCCTAACCAGCGCCAACACCAGGGCTGGCAGAGGTGGCAGAGGGGGACGCAGAGGAGCGGGCCCGCCCCCACAGCAAGAACAGCTGACCAGCAGAATCCCGGTGAGGTGCGAATCGCCAACGCCAGCCCCTGGAGCGCTCCCTGCGCAGGGGTCAGAGGGTGAGTGCGGTACTGCATCACAATTGTCTGTTTTATCTGCATCCATTGAACAACTGATAGCTGTAATGAAAGCAAATGTCTCTACTCCTGTGTTAGCTAGAGAGGCTGAAGTGTGGTCAGGTATTGATACCAATACTATACTCCAGCCTGCTTGTTCTGCATACAAAGAGGATTCAGTTAAAAGTACAGATAGCAATGCAAAGGAATGCATGCCATGTTTATTGTCACCTTTAGGTTTCCATCTGCCTATCAGTACTAAGGATAAAATTTGGAGAGGGGAATACGTCGATCTTGTATCGCTTCTTCCCCCAGCTAAAGATATGTCCAGATATGATAGGAAGGATGAGAAAGCCGATGACAGAAAGCCTGTCATTAAGTCATTTTATGCCTGGCTTCAGGCCTTTATTACTTATGCCAGTGTGCTGTGTGAGAAATACCCCGAGCAGAGCCCTTTTATTTTCCAACACATAGACATTATTTTGGAGGCTTACAAAGGTTTTAGTGGTTTAGCCTGGCTATATTATGACGAGGCATTTCGCCAGAAGTTGGCAGTACAGCCCTCGCTTCAATGGGGTTCCAAGGATGTGGGCCTATGGCTTAACATGTTCTTGCCCCAGAGGCAGCCTCCTGCTCGCTCAAACACGTTGCAAGCCTCCCATCCCTCAACTAGCAGTTCTTACAGAAAAGGGTTATGCTTTTCCTTCAATGACTCACACTGCAAGTGGGCAAATGCATGTAAATATAAACACGAGTGTGCAGCTTGCGGGGGTGGCCACCCTATAACGAAGTGTTTTCGTAAGCTACAGCCCAACCAGAGGGAAAACCTTCCCAAAAGCACTCACCCCGGTGAAGCTTTCAGAAATGCTTCCCTGGCTTCAAATTTACCCAAGCAAGCAGAGGGCTTCCCTGCTAATTAGGGGGTTTTCTGAAGGTTTCTCCATACCACAATTTGAAGGGGTGGGGTGTACCATGGTTAAGAATCTTAAATCTGTAGATGAGGCTCCGTGGGTTGTAAGAGCTAAACTCAGTAAGGAAATCAATGCTGGGAGGATGGAGGGACCTTTTCCCCTCCCCCCGTTTGTAAATTTTAGGATTTCCCCCCTTGGTTTGGTCCCCAAGAAAGAACCTTCAGAGTTTAGGTTGATTCATCACCTGTCATTCCCCTTTGGGAATTCCCTGAATGACCAGATTGTTTCGGACAGCATATCGGTATCTTACACATCCTTTGACTCAGCCTTAGAGAAGCTTCGGTTGTTAGGGAGAAATGCATTAATGTCAAAAGCTGATATTCAATCAGCTTTCCGTTTACTCCCATTGGACCCGGCAGGTTTCAATTCGTTGGGCATATTTTTTGAAGGTCAATATTATTTTGATAAGGCTTTACCAATGGGCTGCTCTGTTTCCTGTTTTTATTTTGAAACTTTCTCTACGTTCCTGGAATGGGTGGTCAGCAAGGTTTCTGGATCATGTCAGCTGATCCACTATTTGGACGATTTTCTGTTCTTAGGGAAAGGGGGTTCGGGGGACTGCCTTGCCCTCCTATCCAATTTTCAGTTAGTTTGTAAGCATTTTGGCGTTCCCCTAGCGAAAGAGAAAACGGTCCAGCCAGTGACTAGCATAGAATTCCTAGGCATAACCATAGATTCCGCCAACATGGAATGCAGGCTGCCTGAGGAGAAGATCTACAGGTTGTCACAAACGATTGATCTATTTCTCAGAAGGGGTAAGGTGACACTTAAGGAGATGCAGTCCCTTCTGGGTCAACTCGCCTTTGCATCTAGAATTCTCCCTATGGGTCGAGTTTTTTCTAGAACCCTGTATTCAGCTATTTCAGGAATCAAGAATCCTGCTGCTCACATCAGGCTATCAGCTGGCATCAAGCAGGATTTGCTTGTCTGGAAGAATTTTTTACATTTATTTAATGGTAGATCTGTGTGGCAACAGGATTTCATTGTCGACAGCGACTTTCTTCTGGAAACCGATGCGGCTGGGTCAGTTGGCTTTGGGGCAATATGGGGTACGCAGTGGTGTGGGGGTATCTGGCCGGATAGATGGGTTTCCCTGGGTTTTTCTAGGAATATAGTCTTACTGGAATTATTCCCGGTAGTTGTCGCCTTAGAGTTATGGGGGAAGTTTTTTGCAGATAGAAGAATCCTGGTCTCCACAGACAATAAGGGCGTGCTATTCGCAGTAAATACGCTATCATCAAAATCCCCTCCAGTAGTTTCTTTTTTGCGTCAGTTGGTTTTTATTTGTTTACGTTGGAACATCTGGTTAAAGGCGAAGTACATTCCAGGGAGGCTCAATAACGTTGCCGACGCTCTCTCTCGTCAACAGATGGACTGTTTTTTCGAATTGCTTCCGGGGGCGGATCCGGTAGGGATGAGCTGTCCTTCCCATTTATGGGCCCTAATTTAATGTGGCAATACGTCAGGAATTCGGTGGCTCCTTCAACTTGGAAGAACTATCTATCTTCCTGGTTCTCTTGGTCAGCCTTTCTGTCATCATTACAGCTTTCCACAGCGAGTTACTCGGAAGAGCTGGTCCTGTTATTTTTAGAGTCCATGATTAGGAAGCACCTTTCCTGGTCGCACATCAGCAAGACGTTATCTGGTATTTCCTTCTTTTTACGCCTTGTTAACATGCCAGCGTGCCTTAGCTTCTTTTCGGTACGGCAGGTTTTAAAGGGTTATAAGAAGGAATCATTCAGGAAGGATACTAGGTCTCCAATGACCCCTGCCCTGTTAGCTAAAATTTGTGGAGCTACCTCTGCAATTTGCTTCTCAGAATTCGAGGCGGTTATGTTTAAAGCCATTTTTGTTATTGCATTTTTTGGTGCATTCAGAATTTCTGAGCTACTCCCAGCGTCCAAGGGAAGGGCCTCCGGGATACTATTATCCGAGGTGTCCTTCTGCGGGGATAAGTTAAAATTATTTTTAAGTCGCAGTAAGACAGATGTGTTGGGAAAAGGGAGATGGGTATCACTGAATAGATATGTGTCATCAGAGGTTTGCCCGATCATCAGGCTGCGGGAGTATTTGCATATCCGCCCGCAGATTGGTGACCGTTTATTTATTCATAGGGACGGGTCTCCTGTATCCATTTACCAATTTTCAATGGTCCTGAAGAAATGCGCTTTTCATAGTCAGGTTTCCGATGCTAGGGTGACTTCTCACTCATTTCGGATCGGGGCTGCCACTGAGGCCGCCAGGATCGGTCTTGAGGAAAGTGCTATAAGGAGGATTGGTAGATGGAGATCGAATGCCTTTAAGTCATATATCCGTCCTGCTCTAACATGTTAATTTATTCTAGGTGGTCACCGATCCGTGTGGATCTTAGGTCACTCCTTTGTCTTTTGGGCTCGGAAGAGAGCAGCGAGTAGAACATACTCAGAGAATCTGGGGTTGGATCCCTCAGCATTCAGCATTCATTGGTTTGGCCGCAGAGGAATGCTCTGGGGAGATTTAATTTTTGAACTGAGCAGGTTGTATACTTTATTTCCCCCCCCGGATATTTTGATTGTGCACCTAGGGGGCAACGATGTGGGTAAATTAAGAACGCTTGATTTAATTAACATGATGAAAGACGATTTTAATTTTCTGAATCAGGCATCCCCTGCTTCATGTCTGATATTTTCGGAGATAATCCCTCGTTTGTGTTGGTCAGACTCCGTTATTTTTAAACCATTGGAGAAAGTCCGTAAACGTTTAAACAGGGCGATGGAGAAATTTTTGTCCCCTAGTTTGGGTCGGTCATATAGGCACTTAGAGTTGGAGGGAGGTACGCTGGGTCTATACAGGTCGGACGGGGTACACCTGTCCGACATAGGCCTAGATATCCTCAACATGAATTTTCAAACGTGCATAGAGGAGGCCGCGGTTTTGGGTGGTGGTGACAGAAGGGGTGGTAATACCCCTCCCCCTTCTGTCGGTTGGGAAAGTTGGTAAATCTTCTGGTACAGCTCGAGTCTCCAGTGGCTGAGCTGGGTATGTTGGTTATAAAGAATTGATAAATGATTAAGCTACGTGGTTAGTTTGATTTATTCAACATTTTGTTATTTAATATTTTCAAAACCAATGAATCAGGCCGTGGCCAATTTAATTCCAGACATATATGAGTCAATATGTGTTGTGTGAACTTATACTTAATAAATTTTCAAAAGAGATTCTTGTTGGGTTTTTATTTCTCTATGCACGTTTGTTTGGTTTTAGCATAATGCCTGTGGTCCCATGGGAAAGGAAAGGGAGTAGCCGTTTAGGCTCTCCTTTCCTTATGGGTCCACGGCAGGGGCAGTATTAAAAGGGTTAAGGAGGTCATTGTCAGGTCAAGTGAGGACAGGAGAGTGCAGGTGAGCTGGGAGTGTGGAGGTTAAAACCAATTAGCCAGGCCTCACAGCTGGTCTAGTAGGTTCCAGAAGCAGGGTCAGGCCGGGCTGGGATTGGTTCACAGGAGCAGGTGATTTTAGGAGAAGGTGCTGGAAGCATCCAGGGCCTATATATAGGCCTGGGCCTGTTAGGCAGGTGACCATCTTTTTCAACAGGTAACCCAGCCGGAAGAGCTCCCCGCCCTACCCCCCCCCCGTCGCGGCCTTGATTCATGTGGTATTCACCTTCGGTGTTTTCCTGTTGGGAAAGTTGGTAAATCTTCTGGTACAGCTCGAGTCTCCAGTGGCTGAGCTGGGTATGTTGGTTATAAAGAATTGATAAATGATTAAGCTACGTGGTTAGTTTGATTTATTCAACATTTTGTTATTTAATATTTTCAAAACCAATGAATCAGGCCGTGGCCAATTTAATTCCAGACATATATGAGTCAATATGTGTTGTGTGAACTTATACTTAATAAATTTTCAAAAGAGATTCTTGTTGGGTTTTTATTTCTCTATGCACGTTTGTTTGGTTTTAGCATAATGCCTGTGGTCCCATGTACTTTTCCTCTTAATGAACCCAGTTCTGAGATTATGATAATTTCGGTGCAGTAATTTATACCCTCATATACGTGATTCTGCACTTCCGCCCAGGCGGCACGCCCATGTGCCGCCGACGGGCCATTTGGGCTGTGATGTGGGCACCCACAGAAGCTGATCTGCGAGTGCCAAGCAATGGATGTCTGCTGGCACTCGCTGATCATTGGGCTGAGACACAGAATGGAGCTCTGCCTACGTAAACAAGGCAGAGCTCCGTTCTGACAGGGGAAAGTCATGGATTTATTGTCCCTGAATAGCAGGAAATAAAATCCATTCCTTCCCTTAGTACACAAAAAAACACTGGCTAGGCACACAGTTAACTCTTTGATCGCCCTAGATGTTAAACAGTGACAGTGTACATTTTTAGCACAATATCGCAGTCCCCCTATAAATCACTGATCTCCACCATTACTAGTTTGTAGACGCTAAAACATGTAGCGGAATACATACATGATTTATCCATTTATTTATTAAAAAGTCTATATCATATGTTTCTTCTTCTTTTTTGCTCTCTTAGGGCCCTTTCACACAGGCGTATACGGATGAAAAACATGAAAGAGGAACATACATGTATCCTTATGGGATAGCGGGTCTCAGCGGATGAACATCCACTGACAGTGTGCAGGGACCGCCCAGTCATCCGCCGGCTCAGCGGGGATCAACGAAGCGATCCCTGTTGAGCAAGCAGATATTCACGGGGCGGAGCATTACGGGATCCGCTCGTGTGAAACGGCCCTAAGTGTTTTTATTACATTTCTTTTTTTTTCTACATGTTATCATTTCTTTTCTTTTTCTCTGATATTATACTATGATGTTGTTTTAGAAATCAATAAATATTTTTATGATTGGTGATGCTTTCTATGGACTGCTCTCGAGTCACAGGTGTTTTGTATTCACATGTACTGTAACTATATATATATATATATAACTATAAATAACCTGAGCTGAGTGCATTACAAATGTTGTGAACAAGCACGGCTCTTATCGTGTGAAACACGTCAACTATATATTCTTGCAAGTTTGTCTGGTGTGACAATAAAGAAAATTTCAGCAGCATCTTTTTGGACTCTTCCTTATTCTACTGACGTAGAACTGGTGTGTCCTTCTTTCATTGTCTGAGGCGGTGTGTGCGCCCTTGTCTAAAGTAATGCATTTCCGTATACCTGATCATGAAGGGGAGTAAGTCTTCTGCAGGTCAAGTGGTTAAAATGAAAATGAAAGTCAAAACATTTGTGTATACGTATTAAAAAAACATTATGAATACCTTTTACCTTCTGTTCTCAGCTGCATAATGAGCTCAGAGAGCTGGAGGAGGGGATACAGCAGAACACAGATTTTCCCAGTGAATGGCTGTGCGGCAAAAATACGAAGGAAACTTGGACAGCCGCACTCCAAAAATGTTCTTTTAATTAAAATCGTTGTGTTATATATATGTTAACCTTTTTTGATCATTAAAAATTAATTTTGTACGAACCTGACTACTTTAACCACTGTTGCCACAAAAGCCCCACCTTGGGGGATTCTCCATATTTCCTTGTCTACCAGGGGTGTTGGCAACTACCTGAGACCATATATCAAAGATGTCCCATTCATACAATTTTAATTAAAATCGATCACAAAATGAACATGCCACAGCAAAAAGATTGGAACAAAAGCTAACGTTTCGCACTGTAGCTTCAGTGCTTAGTCATAGCTAGTACTAGCTGTGCGGAGTGGAGGTCAGCACAACTCTGATCTTTGGAGGAGAGCAGAAAACTGACCACGCTGTGCTCTCATGCAGTTTTTATTGGGAAAGCAGAGGGACCTGCAGGATCACCAGGGATTTTATACATGGGAAGCAATACAAAGGGAACAGAATACTTTTTCATACAACTACATGGTACAGCAGACACATATCACATATCAGACACATATCAGGAATATAAAATGTTGGCTTTACATGTTCTTTAATGATTTATGGTTCTCTAAAAAAAGCACTAAAGAACATCTTGGTGCTATAGAATCAAAATAAACACATCTATTGGATGGTACACTTATGAAAGAAATAACATACATAGATATAAATTATGACCTTTACAGCTAATTATAATCAAATGTTGGTAGCATTTTTTATTCAGGGATATATTATATATTGATAGGATCTTTGGCTTGTTTCAATCATTGCTCCTGGTCCTATTTTCCCAGTATGTACAAAACAAGCCACCTCATAATTTAATTCACATATGAAGTATGTACACAGAGCTGTCTTATGAAGTGGATTACAAGGTCATCTATGTGAAGGGAATCAATAAAGTGGAGCACAGGCAAATCTCAGATGTGCAGTATACTGCCTGGGAGTCTATGTGCGGGAGTCCGATGAATATTCCTCATTAGGGGGACAAGTTCTAGCTGTGAAATAAATACCTGCATCAATATTTTCATAGCCTAAAGATATACTTATTTACTAAACACAAAGGCTGTTAAATTGTAGATAATTGTATCGGGTGCAATGTGAACTCCTATGGTGCAGTGCGAATTTTATCTTCATAGGCTACAATTGTACTCGCAATAAAATGTCCCAAAAAAAAAGAAGCAAGGCAAAATAACAGATCAAATTCACAGTATATTGCATCGCAGTAGCGTGAACCCAGGCTAAAGGTACTGGCAACTCGTTCATCTGAATATGATGATTTTATTGATGCAGGTGAAGTGCAGAAAGTACAAAGGCTTAGGTGTTTTTTTCCTGTAGGTTTATCTACTCCCTGCCCATAGGATGTCATATGATGTCTTGGGCTTGAAGTGGTTATACCAGGATAATGCCTTCAGCTATAGGCATCATTACAGTATCTATCTTTCCAGCCGGTGATTCCCTCTCAGGTAAAAGCCATCCTAGCTGCTGACTAGCTGCTGGATTGCTTTTACAGGCAGCGGGAGGGGACACCCCTCCCCTCTCGCCACCCTCCGGAGTCTCCTGCATGATCAGAGAGCCTGGGATCCAATACAACGGTGGGTCACCACAGAGCTGACCGTGGACTGGATGGTCCCCTGCCGTCTCTATGATCCTGGGAGGACAGAAGTGGTGTCACAACGTCTCTTCCGGCTTTGGCAGATGTAAACACTGCCATTTTTTTTTCTGAAAAACAGGGATCAATGTTTTTTTTTTATCTCATACTTTCCAGGGTAGAGGAGAGATCTGGAGTCTGGAGGGTAGAGAAAAGATATGGAGACCCCAGATGTCTCCATAAAGAGGACTTGTCACAAGGGATGTTTACATTTCTTGTAATAGTAAAAAAGTGATTTCTTTTATGGGACAAAAAGTGCCCCTGTTCCCTCATGCTCACGTGCAGAAGCGCACATATATATGTAAGTTCCACCCACATATCTAAACTGTGTTCGCACCACACATGTGAGGTATCTCCGTGAACGTTATAGCGAGAACAGTAATTCCAGCACTAGACCTCCTCTGTTACTCTGAACTGGTAACCTGTAAAAATGTTGAAAGAGTTACCTATGGAAATTTTTCATTACCCTAGTTTGGCGCCATTCTACGAGCATTTGCAATTTTAACCACTTCAGTACAGGGCACTTTCACCCCCTTCCTGCCCAGGCCAATTTTCATCTATCAGCGCTGTTGCACTTTGAATGGCAATTGCGTGGTCATGCAATGCTGTACCCATATGAAAGTTTTTATTTTTTGCTAAACAAATAAAAAAAAGACAGACATTTTTAAAATGATTTTTCGTTTCTGTTATAACATTTTGTAAATTAGTACGTTTTCTCCTTCACTGATAGGCACTTATGGGCACTGATGATGAGGCACTAATATGCAGCACCAGGGCTTTTTTTCAGTGGAACTCAGTTCCAGCACCTCTGGCTCAGACCCTTTGATGCCTGCTCACCACAATCACTTGTAAACACAGAAGTCCAGTTTCTATGTGACAGCTCTGCAATCTGTGTGTAACCCCCATGAACTCTGCACTCTGTATGTAATGCAACCCTGGCATTTAATGCCCCTTTAAGACTTTCCCACCGTTCGTGAAATTTCACTGACCACACCCACTATTTGATGTGATTTGGACGGTGTGTGTGTGGGTGGAAGGGATTTGGGGGGCTGTAGTTCAGTTCCAGCACCTATTGTTTGAGGGGAAAAAAAGCCATGTGCAGCACTGATAGATAGCACTGATATGCGGCACTGATAGGTGGCACTGATGGGCAATGATAGGTGGCACTGATGGGCACAGATAGGCAGCACTGATGGGCACTGATAGGCAGCACTGATGGGTGGCACTGATTTCTCAATGATGGAAATGATGGGCGGCACTGTCAGGCACTGATAGATGGCACTGATAGGCAGCACTGATGAGAAGGCACTGACGGGCATTACTGATGGGAACTCCTAATGGGCACTGATTGACATCCCTGGTGGGCATGGGTTGGCATCCCTGGTGGGCATGGGTTGGCATTCCTGGTGGGCATGGGTTTGGCATCCCTGGTGGGCACTTCTGGTCACTGTTGATTGGTCTACACTGGTAATCAATGCGCTGATTATTAGCACAGAACCTCCCTGTCAGGAGAGCCACCAATAGGCTCTCCTCTATTCGCACATTGTCAGCACGAATAGAGGAAAAGCCGATAAACAGCGCTTTCTGGTTATGATGTGACCAGCTGTGATTGGACACAGCTGATCACACGGTAAATAACCTGCACCATAGGCTCTGTACTGAGATCGGAGATGAGGTGTGTCAGAGCAAAACACCACACTACCCCCAGAGGCTTATCCTGCTGGACGTCATATGATGCCCAGTCAGCATAACTTAACCACCTTGCAGAAGAATCCGCTATAAACCGGGCTTTAAGTGTTTAAAGCGTAACATGTTAGGTATCTATTTACTTAACGTAAGATCATCTTTTATACTTTACCAAAAAATGGGTTTTATATTGTGTTTTGTTGCATTTAAATTCATTAAAGTGTTTTTTTTTATTGCATTTGAAAAATCGCTGGGCAAATACCGTGTGATATAAAAAATTGCAACAACTTTTCCTCAAGTTTAAGTTCACCAAGGAGGGTCTGTGGCAGAGACTTTATCCTACAAATGTTCAAGTGATACTTCGGCTGCCAGGTCAGTGAGAGAGGCCTGTCTGGGTACACTAAACCCACAAAGGCAGGAGTGGCGCTGCAAAGTATTACGCTTGGGAGCAGGACTGTTTCCCTATTATCACACCTGAATCTGCTGTTCTCCTTTCTTTTTCAACTTTACTTTCCTCGCCACAAGTTTATTGTTTTTACCCAGCTGGGTAATAAAGAGCACAGCAAGGAGCACCTATTGTGGACATTCCTTTACTTCTACCAAATGCAATACGCATCATCTACCCCTAGGAATTCGGGGGGAGCCATGAGGTAAATGTGCCACCCAAAACAACCAGCAGGCACTTACAAATGCATTTTCTTTTGTGAAAAGGCGACTATACTTAAGGCTGCCTAGCTGACTATCTCTTAAAGCAGAAGTATATGTAAAAAAAAAAAAATCGAAATTGCGAGCATCTAAATGAAAGTAGTAGTAACGGAATGTCCACGACAGGTGTCTTTTTCTGTGCTCTTTATTACCCAGCCGAGTAAAAACAATAAAACTAGAGATTCAGTCGAAGGAGAAATAGCAGATTTAGACGTAGCATTAGGGAAACAGTCCTGCTCCCACGTGTAGCATTTCTTTCGCCACTCCAGCCTGAGTAGGCATAGAGTACCTGGACAGGCCTCTCTCACTGACCTGGCAGCCAGAGTAGCACTCGGAACTTAGGGAAAAAGTCTCTGCCACAGACCCTCCTTAGGATTGAGATAGCAGAGATAATCCTCCTTGATAGACTTTGCGCCTGGATCTCCTTCAGGTAATTGCAGTTAGGTTACCGACTGATAGGTGACCAACGTCCAGCCTCTCAGTACCCGGTTACCTTGATCCCCGGTGGATTGTCGAGACCCTATTGGATCGCCAGCCTCGTCAGATGGACTCTCCACCGAACAGCTTCCTCTCAAAGGAACAACGCTTGGGATCTTCTCAAGATTGGGGACCCAGTCGATTACTGGGGCCCAGCCACAGCTCAAATGTTCCGGACCAATGTGGTCCCGGAACCAGGAACACCGCGTGGCACGCGCACCCCGACCTGGAAGGCCATTTCGTCGGGGTGCCGTGATGTGGTCACCCTAAAGGTTGGCGCCACACTCGAAGATAACCCAGACCAATGGTGTCTGTCTCATAAACACCCTCCCCCAGCATGCACAGTGAGGAAAACCCCTCCTGATAGGCTGCTGGGGAAAAGCACCCAAACCTCAACTCCACAGCTGCCACCTGTCGTCCTGGGGTGGAATCAGCACCCCAGAAGTGACATAATTAGCCCACAGCACAGCCAAGCTGAGACAGAGACCCAATTTAAACCAAGCAAACTGGTCAGAGCTCTCTGACCCCCCTCTAAATTTACACTAGCACCGGTTCTTAGAAGCAACCAGGCGCTACATACTTGTATGAGAAAATATCCTGTTCTCTTTGTATTGCTTCCTTTGTGTGAAATCCCTGGTGTTCCTGCTAATCCCTTTGCTTTCCTTTTAAAAATTGACCACACTAAGCAGAAGAGCACACGTGGTCAGTTCTCCAGCTATGTTGTGTGTACCCTCCTCCAATGATCAGACTTGTCCTGACATGCCCCTGCTGCACAGCCATTCACTGGGAAGCTCAGAGTAATGCTGCTTTTCCTCCCGCAGCTCTTATGCAGCTGAGTACAGAGGATATATGATCACTTATAAAAAAAGGGGAAACAAAGGTATTTATAAGGTTCTTTATATATATATATATATATATATAAATATATATATATATACAAAAATGTTTTGCCTTTCATTTCTATTTGAAACTGAATGGGTTGTTCTACAAGGTGATCGTTTTCAATCACTTTAATATTTTAGCATGGTAGCCTTTCACATGAAAGTAATTCAAGGATCTGTAAAACTGCACGATCAATTCCACGACACAAAGGTAGCACATCCCCACCATGTATCCTGGGCTCTGCTTTCTCACCCGCGGACCCAGAACTGGCATGGTGGGTGTCGGCAGATGGAATGGAGATAGACCAGCCAAAGTCAATTTGCTGACCTCTCTTCAGGCGAATGAACAAAAAAAAAAAGTGACGGGTTCAGCTGTTACTTTCCCTGGTTAGGGTCGCCAGAGAAGAAGACGCCTCAGTGGAAGGCAGACATCTAATAGACCCCTGATGTCTCAGTAAAGAGAATTTGTCACAGCAAAATGCTATCACATAGGGGGCAATATGAGAGCAATAAAGTAAAAAAAATAAAGTAACATATATATAAAAATAAAAAAATTATTTAAAGTCGTCTGCCCCAGAACATAAGAAATACATGTGTCGGGTGTGTCTACATATGAAAACGACTATTTCACTACATGTTTACATATTTTCACAAAATGTCAGAGGGAGAGCAATAATTCTAGGGTCATCGCTTATGGTTTACTCTAAACTGATAACCTGTAAAGGATTTTAACCACTTAAGGACCTCTTTTTGAGATTTGGTGTTTAGAAGTTAAAAACAGATTTTTTGCTAGAAAATTACTTAGAACCCCCAAACATTATATATATATTTTTTCTAACACTCTAGAGAATAAAATGGCGGTCGTTGCAATATTTTTGGTCACATTGCTTTGGGAAAAAAAAATTTTTTAAATAAAAAAATAAGACAACAGTAAAATTAGCCCAATTTTTTTTATATTGTGAAAGATAATGCTACGCCAATTAGAATGGCGACAAACTTTTACCCTTAAAAATCTCCATAGGCGACGTTTAAAAAATTCTACAGGTTGCATGTTTTGAGTTACAGAGGAAGTCTAGGGCTAAACGGTATTCAAACCACACATGTGAGGTATCGCGGCAATCGTTAGAGTGGGAGCAGTAATTCTATCCCTAGACCTCCTCTGTAACTCAAAACATACAACCTATAGAATTTTTTAAATGTCGCCTATGGATATTTTTAAATGTAAAAGTTTGTTGCCATTTCACAAGTGGGTGCAATTTGGAGGCATGACATGTTGGGTATCAATTTACTCGGCGTAACATCATCTTTCACAATATAAAAAAAAATTGGGCTAACTTTACTGTTTTATTTTTTAATTAAAAAAAGTGTATTTGTTCCAAATAAAGTGCTGCGCATATACAGTGTGACAGAAAGTATTGCGACCACCATTTTATTTTCTAGGTTGTTAGAAAAATATATATATATGTTTGGGGGTTCTAAGTAATTTTCTAGCAAAAAAAATGATTTTAACTTGTAAACAACAAGATTGAAATATAGGTCTTGTCCTTGAGTGGTTAATCTTATGAACGAAGAACATTAGACCTGGAAAGGTTATAGCCTTTGATTTTGCCCCTATTTGTATTGGATGAAGGAGCATGCAGTTTCACAGAATAAATACAGAATAAATAGTGCTGGAAATTTTTTATGCATACAAATATATTACTGTATTTATCGGTGTATACGGCGCACTTTTTTGCCCTGAAAAACAGGGCAAAATCGTGGGTGCGCGATATACGCCGATACCCGCTTCCCGCGATTTGTTCGAACCACTGCGCTGACATATACCGAGCGCAGTACACTCGGGTATAGTCGGCAGGCTCAGCTCCTCTCGCGGTCACGTCGTGTGCGTCCTGTACGTCGTTTACATGAGAGGAGATTAGCCCGCCCGAATATACACGAGTGTACTCCGCTTGGTATATGTCGGCGCAGTGGTTCGAACAGAGCACGGGAAGTGGGGATCGAGCGGGGATGGCCGCAGAAGGACGCCGGACCGGACGAGGCCGCTGATGGACGCGCTGGACGACGGGCAGGACGCGATGGACGACGGGCAAGACACCGACGAGGGGCATCCAAACTGTAAGTATTTTTTTTTTTTTTGCAGGAATCTTCCTTCAAATTCGGGGGTGCGCGCTATATGCCGGGGCGCGTTATAGCCCGATAAATACGGTATATACTGAAGGTAAACCAAGCTCACATTGCCTAATATCCCTGATAGCACATCAAACAATAACTAAGGTCCATTATATACCTATATATTATGAGATCTTCAGATGCCAGTTTTTATAAAACACTTTTTTTATTATTCCAGCACAAGGTGTCCACATATTGACAGCACTAAAGAAACCGATTGATGCAAATATTGATAGGATTTTATATGAAAAGTCAACATTTCTGGTGTTGGTCATACAGATATTTTTTATAATGTGCGTGATGCTACCTTTTTCATTTCTCTGGAGATATTTTCTTATTATTGAAGCTTTTTCTACAAATGACAGCTGCATTTTGAAATGGGTTGACATGAGGTACACATACAGCACATCTTCCTTCGGTTGTTAAACACGAAGCTAATTTCTATGGTCAGTACAGCTCACATGTGGTGCAGTCATCTGTTAAACGATCTGGAGTAATGACAGCAGGAATCAATAATTGCTTGGTCATTGTAAGCTTACCAAGCAGTCAACATATATTGACTGCTAATGCCTCATGTACACTTTGGCGTTTAGCCCCTGTGCATTAGATTTCAGCATTTTCGAAAAAAGTACAGGTGCACTGTCCAGCTCCATTGAGAGGCTGAATGCTTTTGCGGCAGTACAGGGCTGGATGGTGCATTGAATGGTACTAACATGAATGCCAGTACAGCCCAGCCAGTGACCAATTACCAGAATGCAATGTCTTTTTTAATTCTTGTTTGGGTGAAGGTAATTATATTGGTTGCTCATGTAATGTGCAATATTTTCCAATAAAGCTGTGTTTTGTTTTACTCAACCCGAGTGTTCCACAATGTGACTGTCTTTGAAGACATCTTGGCCCGGATTCTCGTACGAGTTACGCCGGCGTATCTCTGAGTCCGAGCCGTCGTATCTATGCGCCTGATTCTTAGAATCAGTTACGCATAGATTTGTATTAGATCCGACCGCCGTTGGATCTTAACTGCATATTTACGCTGGCCGCTAGGGGCGTGTACGCTGATTTACGCCTAGAAATATGTAAATCAGCTAGATACCCGAATTCACGAACGTACGCCCGGCCGACGCAGTACAGATACACCTTTTAAGTTAGGCTTTTCCCAGCGTAAAGTTACCCCTGCTATATGAGGCGTACATGAGGCGTACCAATGTTAAGTATGGACGTCGTTCCCGCGTCGAATTTTGAAAATTTTACGTCGTTTGCGTAAGTCGTTCGCGAATAGGGCTGGGCGTCATTTACGTTCATGTCGAAAGCATTGGCTTCTTGCGGGTTAATTTGGAGCATGCGCACTGGAATACTTTCATGGACGGCGCATGCGCCGTTCGTAAAAAGCGTCATTTACGTAAAATGTGCATAACACACGCCCACATCTACCACATTTTCGTTTGAGAATACGGCACTTGCCTGTAAAAGTTGTGGAGGCGTAACATAAATAGGATACGTTACGCCCGCACAAAGATACGCGATTCTACGTGAATCCGGGCCCTTGTCTTAAATTTTTTCATACCAGAATGCAAGAAGTCTGGTGCTTAAACATACCTCCCAACTTTTTGAGATGGGAATGAAGGACACCTACCAGCAAAAGTATGTAGGCATAGGACACACCCCTTGTCATGCCCCCTTAAAGGAGAATTGTACAAAAAAACAAGATTGGTTAAACCCACAAGTGTTTGATTTACCACTACTATTCCCTTATATTGGCTTTTGGAATTTACAAATGCAGCAGTTTAGAAATCAGATGAAAGGTTTTGGGGCTGGAAAACACTTTTTTATATGCAACTCTATAGATCAGACCAAACTGAGGGACAAATGAGGAGGAATGAGGGACATTGGGACATTGCTCCAAATCAGGGACAGTCCTTTGAAATCATGGACAGTTGGGAGCTATGCTTAAAGGGGTGGTTCCCCTAAAAATAAAGTTTTGACATTGCATTTGGTATAATAATTACAGTTAGAATCGGCTGGTTATATGTAAATAATACCTCCGTACGTAGCGTTTGTATTATTCGTTCCCACCGCCACTTCCGGGTACGATGCTGGCGGTGGGCGTTCCTTATTGATGGAGAGGCATCCGACCGACGCATCCATCGCGTCACGAGATGCCGAAAGAAGCCGAACGTCGTTGCGCATGCGCCGTATGGAGCCGCACCGACGTACTCAATGGTACTCAAGCACAATAGAAGGCAGCAGGGATGGACTGCCAATGGGACTACAGGGAGTTTCCCGGTGGGCCGATGACTCAGTGGGCCGGCTTCAGTGACAGCGGCCTGGGAGTTTCTCACTTCTGCCTAATCTTGTCCCATGGGGGGGGGGGGGCACCAAACTGATTGTTTGCCCCGGGAGAAATAATGTCTAGCTTCCCCACTGGTACTGCCTATAAGGCCTCGTACACACGACCGAACATGTCTGCTGAAACTGGTCCGTCGGACCAGTTTCCGCGGACATGTTTGGTCGTGTGTAGGGCCGACCGGACAGTTTCCCGGCCTAGCGGACAGGTTTCCAGCGGACAAATGTTTCTTAGAAACATGTCCGCTGGAAGCCTGTCCGTCGGACATGTCCGATGGTCAGTACGACTCATCGGACATGTCCGGTGGCCCGAGAACCCGCGCATGGTGTCGAAGTGATTCGACGCATGCGTGGAAGCATTGAACTTCCGGGTTTGCGCACGTCGCCGCGTCATCGTCGCCAACACGTCGACGCTACGTCACCGCGTCGTCTGTCCACGGGGAATTTGGTCTGATGGTGTGTACAGCCATCAGACCAAATGATCCCAGTGGACATGTCCGATGAAAACGGTCCCGTTTTCATCGGACATGTCCGTTCGTCTGTACGAGGCCTCAGAGTACCAATACCAGTCGTTCTACTCTAATAAAGTAAAATGGCTAGTGGCTAGTGAAGGGGGAGAGGTGGCTTGGGTGGCCGGGGGGGTGCGGGAGTTGTCCGGCCGCTGTGGGAGAGACCTGTCAAAGTGGGCCAGTCTGGATGAAGTCCAGGGCCAAATTGTTTTCCCAGTCCAGCCCTGGAAGGCAGTCATCCAATCCACTGATCAGATTGATGGATTGATCAGATCTTGTCACAAGAGTTCTATAGCATCTATCTTTCCCTTGTTAAGACTGTTGCTAAATTATTAGTTTTTATGATGTTTGTGTCCCATTGGGAGATTTACATCCTGTCCTGCTGACACCACTCTTAAGTAAGGGAAATATTATTTTAGATGGTTTTTGTTGGAATAGTTGAATCCCTCACCCAAGAAAAGCGTCCAAAACAAATAGAGAGTGTTAAGCCTCGTACACACGATCGGATTTCCGTCTGACAAATCCGTGTATTTTTGTCCGAAGGGAGTTGGCCGTGAACTTGGTATGCATACAGACGGCAGAACTTTTTCAGCCAACATTTACAAAACTACGTGGTTTTTTTTTGCTCTTTAGCGCCACCCTTTAGGCTACTTTTGCTAATGTTGTCTTATGGTTAGCATTGGTTTGAAGCATGCGTGTTTGTACTTTGGATTTTAGTCCGACAGGCTTGTGTCCACACGATCGGATAATCCAACGGAACACATTCATTGTCAGACAATTTGAGAGCATCGCTATCTAACATTTGTTGGCGGAAATTCCGACAACAATTGTCCGATGGAGCATACAGACAGTCGGATTATATGACAAAACCCTTCTATCGCACAATTGTTGTCGGAATATCCGATCGTGTGTATGGGCCTTTAGAGTCCTTTAACATGGACAGGATCCGATTAGCTCAGCAGGAGATTCATGAACAGATCCCCTGCTGATTCAGAGCAGAACAGCATGGATGTCACTTTTAGGACATCTGTGTTTATTCCGTTTCTTTGATCTCCATTATGATAACGGACGTTTAGAGAACCATGTTGGATCTTTGGGTTGTTTAATGTAAACAGACTTTACATCTGGCTACCTCTGATCCATTATGCTTAGGCCTGGAAAAACGCAGTCCTTTTTTTTTTTCTTGCACACCTGGATGTATTCATAGGTAGGTGGATGTAAAGAAAAAAAATGTCACTTGAGGCTGGATTCACACCAATGCAGTTTTAGTGCCTTTTGCATTTTGCAGATTTGCACTACAGTCCATTTAACATGGTTTCCTATGGAACACATTCTGTAGTGCAAATCTGCAAAAAGCACTTAAAATGCACAGGTGTGAATCCAGCCTTACATCTACCTGCCCATAGACTTGGACAGCAGAGGGCACAGTATACAAACACGACAATTGGCAATTTACAAGACAATGTAGTGATATCAGGCATATACATGTAGAGACATCAATCAGGGTCCGCTTCCGGGGATGGACCTTTGCAAAACAGCATAAACTTCCTTGATGGAAGATTATAATACCTGTGACTGTAATGCAAAGGAGACACCACCAGGGGGCCGCAGACTATGTGTAGCAATTGGTGAATAAAAAGCAAGCAATGTGCATAGCAACTCATAGAAGTATAGGGTTAAGAGCCTTATACCATGTGGGTCTTTTGCTTCACATGGGTCCGATCGTCCATTAATCATCCAGCTGTAGGAGAGCCGAGCGGGGCTCAACTGTCACTGGAGACTAGGGATGTGGATGGGAGCCCTGGATAGCACTGGGACACCACATGGCTAGCCAACGATGGGGAACACGTGTCAGGGATCAGCAGCTGTCACAAAATATTGTGACAAAATGTCAGAGGGAGAGCAATAATTCTAGGGTCATTGTTTATGGTTTACTCTAAGGCCTGGTTAACACCTATGCATTTTTTTTGCATGTTTTCAGTTTTGCAGAAACACACTACAGTCCATTCAACATGGTTTCCTATGGATGTATTTCACATCTGTGCATTTTATAGAAAGGAGGGGCCAGGGACTTTTTTCTGGTTTTTGGTTCCATAGACTTCAATAGATGAAAAGCATGTATTGAAAAATGCAAAATGCACCTGCAATATGCAAACTGCAACCTGCATAGGTGTGAATCAGGCCTAAACCAAACTTTGGCCCCCAGCTGTTGCTGAACTACACATCCCATGAGGCATTGTCAAACTCTGACATTCACAGACATGACTAGGCATGATGGGAATTGTAGTTCCTGAACAACTGGAAGGCCATATCTTGGAGACCCCTGCTCTAAACTATTAATCTGTAAAGGCTTTTAACCACTTGCTGACCAGCCGCCGCTGTTATACGGCGGCAGGTTGGCTCGGCTGCGCGAAATCACGTAGGTATACGTCATTTCGCATTCCAGCCATTAGAGCCGCGTGTGCGCCCCCTGCTGCCGACGCGCGTGCCCGGTGGGCGCGATCACCACCGGGCACCCACGATCGCTCGTTACAGAGCAAGAACCGGGAGCTGTGTGTGTAAACACACAGCTCCCGGTCCTGTCAGGGGGAGAAATTACTGTTTGTCTGTTCATACAATGTATGAACAGCGATCTGTAATTTCCCCTAGTCAGTCCCAGTTAGAACACACCTAGGGAACATAATTAACCCCTTCCCCTGCCATAAAACTAACCCCTATTTTGTAAACGCTATAACTTTTGCGCAAACCAATCAATAAACGCTTATTGCAATTTTTTTATGAAAAATATGTAGAAGAATATGCATCAATGGTGAAGCAGTGCAGCGCAAACAAACAATAAAAACCAATGAAAAAAAATATATAAATAAAGGTATTAATAATATTGATGACACAAGTCCATATGTGATCATAAAAAAAATCAATATAGGTGAATATAAATATATTATATAAGTCCATCAGTGATTGTGTGAAGAGAAATCCAGATGAATTTCATAAAGGTGCAGATTCCAATCAAGTGACCATAGAAAAAGATCCTCCACCAAGAGAAAGCAGATGGCCTCTCACCTCAATCATTCGACCCTCAATGAGTCACAAAGCGTAGTATACAATCAAGAATCCTGAATCAGCAGATCAAACGACAGCGCCGGGTCTCAATCTCAGGCTCAGAAAGATATCAGCAAATGAGGACATATAAGAAAAAAAGGAGAGATCTAATGCTCTCAGTAGCAGCAAAAGGGGAGTTTATTAAAACAATAAAAACCACTCACATGTTGTGGCACTCAGAACCGAGTGCTGGTATACAGGCAGGTAACGCAATCGGGATTCTTGATTGTATACTACGCTTTGTGACTCCTTGAGGGTCGAATGATTGAGGTGAGAGGCCATGTGCTTTCTCTTGGTGGAGGATCTTTTTCTATGGTCACTTGATTGGAATCTGCACCTTTATGAAATTCCTCTGGATTTCTCTTCACACAATCACTGATGGACTTTTGAATATATTTATATTCACCTATATTGATATTTTTTATGATCACATATGGACTTGTGTCATCAATATTATTAATACCTTTATTTATATATTTTTTTTCATTGGTTTTTATTGTTTGTTTGCGCTGCACTGCTTCACCATTTATGCTATTTTGGGAATTTTTATTTAAATGTATCCTTAGTGCTGGCTAGCATTTATATCTATTTGTTTTAATTTAATTTATTTTTTTCCAGCGCTGAATTAGTTCCTTTATAGAAGAATATGCATCGGCCTAAACTGAGGAACATTTTTATATGTATATATATATATATATATATATATATATATATATATATATATATTTTTTTTTTTGGGGGGGTGGATATTTATTTCAGCAAAAAGTTAAAAATATTCATTTTTTTTCAAAATTGTCGCTCTATTTTTGTTTAAAACGCAAAAAATAAAAACCGCAGAGGTGATCAAATACCACCTAAAGAAAGCTCTATTTGTGGGAAAAAAAGGACGCTAATTTTGTTTGGGAGCCACGTCGTACGACCGTGCAATTGTCAGTTAAAGCGACGCAGTGCCGAATCGCAAAAAGTGGCCCGGTCATTGACCAGCAAAATGGTCCGGGGCTGAAGTGGTTAAAGTGCACCTATGGACAATTTCAAGCACAACAGTTTTTTTGTAATTTCATGGGCATGCAAAACCATAACACTTGACAGGTTGGGTGGACTGTATGTAGCTACACACAAAAACTGGGACAAGGCCATATATATATGCTGTATGGGGCAGATCTTCAAAGAAATTACGCCGGTGTATCTCTTGATACGCCGCGTAAATTAAAATTTTGCGCGTCGTATCTTTGTTTTGAATCCTCAAAACAAGATACGACGGCATCTGGGTTAGATCCGACAGGCGTACGTCTTCGTACGCTGTCGGATCTAAGATGCAATTTTCCGGCGGCTGCTAGGTGGCGTCCCCATCGTAATTAGCTATTTCCGACGATCCACGAACGTACGAGCGGCCGTCGCATTCTTTTACGCCGTTTCAGTTCGGCTTTTTCCGGCGTATAGTTAAAGCTGCTATATGGTGGCGTACTCAATGTTAAGTATGGCCGTCGTTCCCGCGTCTAATGGGGCTGGACGTCATTTACGTTCACGTCAAAACCAATGACGTCCTTGCAACGTCATTTAGCGTAATGCACGGTGGGAAATTTTAGGGACGGCGCATGCGCAGTTCGTTCGGCGCGGGGACGCGCTTCATTTAAATGAAACATACCCCCTACCCGCCGCATTTGAATTCCGCGCCCTTACGCCGCCGTAACTTACGGCGCGAATTCGTTGAGGATTCAAACCAAAGCCAGGTAAGTTACGGCGGCGTAGCGTATCTCAGATACGCTGCGCCGGTGCAGATCTTTGTGGATCTGCCCCTATATCTTTAAAGTTAGATTTGTTTGCAGTGAACAATAACCACACACCAACAGCAATAACATGAGAATGCATAAAAATCAAAACTGAACAACCAAAATGCAGAAACATATCAACTAATTAAAAATACAAATATATACACGTGACATATACAAGGCAGGGAGAAAACTGGGGGAGCCGATGGAAAGGGAAACAAGACTGAGAAAGGAACAAGGCCACAGGGTACTGGATACAGGGCAAGATCAATGGCAGTGGCAACAGAGTCTGGCAGCAATACAGCAAACAGGGAGAAATGCAGGAGCAGGCAAAGCACTGAGGCAAGGAGGAGTAGCAGGTGTGGCCAGGTGGAGCTGATCACTGGAACCTGCTGGCTACTGGGAGACACCTGCTGGTGGACACTAAAACTGCAGCTTTTTGCCCAGAGCACCACAGTGCCACCAGCAGGCGAACTCGGTCCTAACAACATGGCTCAGGAAGTGTGTTGGACACATACAGTTGTGCGCCATATCTCTTTTTATACATGTCTGCTCATAGACTTGCATTGAGCGTTCCATCAGGTCCACCTGAATAAGTGACAGATGGACCTGTTCAGAAAGCCCATGTGAAAGGACCCCCAATCTCCCCAGCAGAGATACATACAGCCATATTCAAATTTTAAAAGTTTACTAGACATATTTCTCTAAAAAAAGCTCAACTCTAGGCAAACAGCTAAATACGCTGATTAAGTTTATGTGACAAATAATTTCAATTTTTTCCCATCCAGATCTAAGAGATACACAGATCTGCCTCGTAGCACAGCCCTGTCTAGGCAAAAAAAAAAACTGGACAGTACAAGAAGAAGCAGCAGACTGATACACTTAGGTTTCATGTACACTAGCAGCTTTTTTTGCCAAATGTGACTTCATAAATGCCTATGTGTCCGTGTACACATACCGTATTTTCCGGCGTATAAGACGACTTTCTGGATGCAAAAACATGCATCCAAAGTCGGGGGTCGTCTTATACACCGGGTACGGTCTCGGTACTTACTTTTTTTTTCCAGCGGTGACAGTCTCCCATGCTGCGAGCGCGAGCGTCAATGATTTCAAAGACGCGCCTTCTCTTCAGAGTGTTCTGTGATAGGAGGAACACAAATCTTCCCAGCAGCGCCTCTGTTCTGTGTTCCTCCTATCACCGATGCCTTCTCATCCTCGGACGAGATGAGAAGACGTCCGTGATAGGCGGAAAACAGAACAGAGGCGCTGCTGGGAAGATTTGTGTTCCGCCTATCACAGAACACTCTGAAGAGAAGGCGCGGCTTTGAAATTATTCGACGCTCGCGCTCGTAGCATGGGAGACTGTCACCGCTGGAAAACAAAAGTGAGTGTTTGCGGTTACTGCACTGGGGGGGCCACAAGTTCAGCACAGTGGGGGCAAGTGGATACACAGTGAGAGGCAAGTGAGGGGCAAGTGATGGCAATGTGGGGGCATGTAATGTAATGGCACAGTGGGGGCAAGTGATGACACAGTGAGAGGCAAGTGAGGGGCAAGTGATGGCAATGTGGGGGCATGTAATGTAATGTAATGGCACAGTGAGGAATGTAATGTAATGACACAGTAGGGGCATGTAATGTAATAGCACAGTGAGGGGCAAGTGATGGCACAGTGGGGACATGTAATGGCACAGTGAGGAATGTAATGTAATGGCACAGTGAGATTTGAAAAAGCCTGTTTCTGTCAGCAGTTCTGGCTACCCCTCAGCTTCCAGAAAGACTAGTAGGAAGGGGGTAGTCTTATACAGTGAGTATAGCCCAAAACCAATTTTATTCCTGGAAAATTAGGGGGTCGTCTTATACGCCGGGTCGTCTTATACGCTGGAAAATACGGTAGGCTTTTACCAGAGTTTAGGAGCTTCCACTTTTGGATGGAACTCCGCTTTAAGAAGAGTTAGGTAGAACAGGACCCATTTTCAATATCAGGGTTAAAACTTCTGAAAATTGCCTGGGCAAAAAACTTCTAAAAATGTTTTTGTTCCTCTACCTGTGTCCCTCTCCTGGTGATTCCTGAAAAAACACATTTCCTATATGTCATTGGAAACAGGAAAACAAGAACAATCTCTCTCAAAGGGGTCACAAATAGAAGTAAATACCCAATAGAAATGTGCCTATTTTATTAATAAAAAGTCATTTGGAAAGGGCTTATGAACACAACACAGATTTGATTGGTTCTGAAGGGGTTACTTAAAGGGTAAAATGCAATGACATAATATCTGTTGATTTTGAGTATTCTGTACATTGTGTCCACAGATTCCTGTTAGCACTTTGGTGTCATGACATCTCTTTATAAGTGATTGCATGTCGTTGGAAGTGTTGCTCTATGTGTCAAGCACTTCACCAGTATAGTATGAGGAACACACAAGTATAATTGAATGACCCTGTGCTGGCCAAATTAATGAAAGGCATTTCATGACCTCACCCTTTTTCTTTTTACACTGCTTATTACATGCTGCTGACTTTGTGCTTCATTACTTCCACATGAGATGACTAAAGGAAAGGAAATAGCTTTTTTCAGTTTTCACACAATGTGGCTTGTCATATGGAGCAATAAGTAAATCAAGAATGCCTTAATGAGATAAATTCTTAACCATGGACAAACACTAAAATTAGCACCACATCCCTAATTTAAATAGATATAGGAATACTTGTGGGATTTTTAAGGTGCATATACTAATAAATGAATCCAAGGAGGTATATTAAAAGTATACATTTTATTTGAACAAAGATTAAAGGGTCACTGAAGGATTTTTTTTTTTTTTTTAGCTAAATAGCTTCCTTTACCTCACTGCAGTCCTGGTTTCATGTCCTCATTGTTCGTTTTTGCTTTGATGTTGCTGTAATTCCTCTCTGTTCTGGACACTTCCTGTCTGTTTCCTGATCACCACAGTGCTGGGAGATTTCTCACTGTGGTGACTAATCAAGGAGGTGTGATTACTGTGTGTCAGCACTGCAGGCACATTATATGATTCTTTTTATCTATTTTTAATCATTTTTAAAAGGAATCAGTTAACTATTATATCTCTATACCCTGTAAACAGTTAATTCGGCTAAAAAAATGTTTTCCTTTAGTGACCCTTTAGAAAAATTGTCTAAAAACAATTCCACAGCAAGATACATAGGGCCAGATCCACAAAAGAGATATGACGGCGTATCTCCTAAAACACCGTCGTATCTCTGAGATCCGCTCGTCGTAACTATGCGCCTGATTCATAGAATCAGGTTACGCATAGATCTCACAAAGATCCGACAGGTGTAATTGACTTAAACCGTCGGATCTTAGGCTGCAATTCTAGGCCGGCCGCTAGGTGGCGAACGTACGCTTTGCCCGTCACTCTAAATTTACGTCATTTCCGTTGAGATACGCGGCGTAAAACTAAGGCTGCCCTCTAGGTGGTCTAGCCAATGTTAAGTATGGCCGTCGTTCCCGCGTCGAAATTTGACATTTCACGTCGTTTGCGTAAGTCGTCGTGAATGGCGCTGGATGCCATTTATGTTAACGTCGAAACCAATGACGTCCTTGCAACGTCATTTAGCGCAATGCAGGTCGGGTAATTTTTTTAGGGACGGAGCATGCGCACTACGTTCGGCACGGAACGCGCCTACTTTAAATGGTGCCCGCCCCATTTGAATTAGGCGGGCTTGCGCAGGGGCGATTAAACGCTACGCCAACACAAGTTTACAGGCAAGTGCTTTTGTGAATCAAGGCACTTACGCTGTAAACTTGCGGCGGTGTAACGTAAATGGGATACGTTACGCCGCCGCAGCATAGCCAGTTCTATGTGA
Source organism: Rana temporaria (assembly GCF_905171775.1). Lineage (NCBI taxonomy): Eukaryota > Metazoa > Chordata > Amphibia > Anura > Ranidae > Rana > Rana temporaria. The sequence goes on from NC_053491.1 coordinate 397,695,381, forward strand.
ATCTGGCCCAAAGGGTACTATCCTTATGGATACAGGCAAATTTGATGGAGGTTCCCAACATGTTTCGCCCTCAATTTGGGCTTCCTCAGGGGATGATGTCAACTTGGAGCACAAGGTCTTCCCAGGAATTTGAGACAATTGTGTACCTACAATATATAATCAATACAGATTTGAAGAGTCTACAACCGCCACAACGCACCAAGGACTGCATGGTGACTTAGTTTACAAGGCTAAGACACTCGCATATGGAGCTGATGTCCTGCAATAACGAACATGTCCACTGCTGAACCAGAGGGACAGGTTCGTTATTGCAGGACATCAGCTCCATATGCAAGTGTCCTGCATATTTTCTGGTCCCTAAATCCTCCTATGGGTCACCTGCATCCTTGGTGCTTTTTAGCAGTTGTAGACTCTTCAAATCCTCATTGATTATATATTGATTGGCTTGTTTTAAGACAATTTTTCTTAATCGTTGTTCAAATAAAATGTATACTTTTTAATATACCTCCTTGGATTAATTTATTAGAATATGCACCTTAAAAATCGCACAAGTACAATACCAGATCATACGAGTTTCATTTATTCAGTACATTTGTCATCCGAAAATACAATACAAATACACTACAACACGTGACATCACTTCCTAATTTTAATTCTGTCGGTACAAAGTATTTTATTAACTTTAGTAAGCTATTTCAGTTTTCTACTTGTGACTAGCAAGCGAAAAAAAGACGTTCTGTCCTCCGATTTTCGATTCATGTGAGCCATAAGGGGGCATAAGGCCAGTTGGACATGGTGCATCTAGCTGCTGTGCCTAAAATCCAGGCATTTCAGTGGACCCAGGAGGCACAGGTGCCACATCCAGGCCCACTGGCTGCAGCATTCCAAAGTCTATGGCAGGCTGCAATATACTGTGGCTGGACAGAGCTGATTGCTGTACCAAGTGGTAACAGCATTTAGACCCATATGTGTTTAGGGATGAATGGATAATACCTGCATTCTGTACACTTGCCACTAAACACAAGTTCTACTTGGTACAGTGTTCAGCCTGCCTCAAACATTGATAGGCTGCAGACAGCAGGACTGGACACTGCACCTATGCCTCTTAAAGCGGTAGTTCCCCCTCCAAAAAAGTTTTACCCTTAGTCTGATGCTCATTTTGTCTAGGGGAATCGGCTAGTTGTTTTAAAATCGACGCTGTACTTACCGTTGTAGAGAGCGATCTTCTCCGTCGCTTCTGGGTTTGGTCTTCGGGGATGGGCGTTCCTTCTTGATTGACAGTCTTCCGACAGGCTTCCGACGGTCACATCCATTGCGTCACGATTTTCCGAAAGTAGCCGAACGTCGGTGTGCAGGCGCCGTATAGAGCCGCGCCGACGTTTCGGCTTCTTTCGCTACTCGTGACGCGATGGATGCGACCGTCGGAAGCCTGTCAATCAAGAAGGAACGCCCACTCCCGAAGACCCAAACCCGGAAGCGGCGGAGAAGATCGCTCTCTACAACGGTAAGTACAGCGTCTATTTTAAAACAACTAGCCGATTACCCTAGACAAAATGAGCATCAGACTAAGGGTAAAACTTTTTTGGAGGGGGAACTACCGCTTTAAACACTCTAAAACACTAGATTTGGAGGTACAGCAACTAGACTCCTGTGTACAGGTAATCTAAGGCCCCATTTACACTTGCACTGTCAAACCTATGTTTATATGCATGTGTGAATCCAGAAGCAGGAATCTATTGAATCCTACCTTCGGACTTCGGTGATCACTGGCTGTGCAAACAGGAAACAATAGCTGGAGCCGCCAACAGCCTTTCATTGCAGTGTACTCTTGTAGCTGCTGTTAAACCATGCTGCAGCAATTAGTTGATTCCTGTCACTGGGAATAAGTAAAAAATAGAAGGAATTTATACCGACTCAGTGTGTGGATTACAATAATAAAAAATACAAAGTGTGGTGCAATTATAATATTATTATTATTATAATAATAGTGGATATAAAGCTAGGTGTGCGGTAGCCTATTGCATTAGGGTGTGCACCCCAAAGCTCAAACACATATGCGTGTGTGTGCATGTGTTTGTGTATATTGACAGTGTAAGTAGAGCAGTGACGGTGTCAGTAGGGTCGAGATTGGGGTCAGTAAGGTAGAGGTTGGTGTTGTAGAGCAGTGGACGGTATCATTATTTTTTCATTTTTATTATTTATTTATTTCATTTTTTTAAAGAATTTATTTTTTAGAAGCATCATTAAAGGACTGCAGTGAAATACCATGGGTCCAAACTGGGTGAATCTGCGCCACACGGGGTGATTAGGGTGTGCCCAGGCACACCTGGCACACCCTGTGCGCACACCTATGGCTGCCAAACTACTAACACCAATAATGATAAAAGCTTGGAAAATGGAGCAGCGCTAAATCAAAATCCACCGATGTACATATGCACATCAAAAAACATATATTCAAATATTGTGAAAAGGTAAAAAAGGTATTTTTGAAACAAGTGAAAAGATATATATATTTCAAAAACATGTATATAAATATGTCCAGTGCAAAAAAAGTCCTTCTTCCAAGTTGTGAATGAACAGAAAATGAAGTTTCTTTCATTTCTGATTATTACCATACATCTGATTATCTTGATTATTTTTCATTCCAACAATAAAGCAGCCAGGGTGGGTGACTGGGGCTCAGGGCTGGGGGCCTGGAGTTGGGCTTTAATACAACAACCAAATCATGAGTTTGTAAAATGTTAAAAATTAATTAAAAATACATTTAACACTCTTTAATTTCCAGAAATTCTGGTCCTCAAGAGAATACTTTTAATGAAAGTACTTAAAGTGGATGTAAACCCAATTCATAAATTTGAAGCGGGGCACATATATCTGCAATATTTTGTTATTTCTCTCAAAGAGCTAAATCCCATAGCTCTCTCTTGAACTGTTCATCTGTTATGAGCCTGATAACTTCTGACAAATTCTCTGACACATCAGATAAAAACAGCCTGACATTTATATCAGGGGAGGTTGCTAAAATAGATTAGCAGGGAGCTGGTCCTGTTACAAAACACCTCTGAGAGTCTCTGCCTATGTGCCTTTCCTCCAATCAGCAATTTTAGCTATATTGGCTGTATGCCCAAACATCACACTGTGTTTAAACAGGAAGAAAAAAATCTAACACGATCTGAACATATAAACAGTATATAAATGCGAAAGACAACAGATATAAATGTAAAACCTATGTAGGGAGATTTGGTTCATCCCTGTGTATCATCTGAGGCTGTTCACTTCACTGGGCGTATGGAGAGTTTACATCCACTTTAATGGAGAGTGACCTTGTACCCATCACTATGTCATATATTTATATTTATCTCTGTCTGTCCTTCTTGGTTGTAGGACACAATCCAGCATATCCTCAACCTTCATTCATCGTATCCTTCTACCATCCAACCTTATCCAATCACTTATGAGACTGGAATCCCTCTGGATTAAGTGATACATGTAGTTATGGTAATTTCTGCAGGAATACAGTATCTATCCCATAGAGCTAGCCCTCTCAGCAGTAAATCAAGAGAAGATTGATGGGGGTTCACGGCAGGTAAAAATGTAAATGAATTCACAACCTATGTTTCCTGAAGCAGGAACGTTCCTTTGGGGCAGATTGTGTGACTACAGATTGTATAAACATTTTACAAAAATAATAGATTGCTTCTTTATTACATCTGAACAGCCGCTGTCATTGCTGCTCAGCTGCTCATAGAAGTGTGATATGATTATCATGTAATTTGTTTTTAACAAAGAAGGTGATAATTTCATTTTTAGGCAGAAGCTTGACAAATATTTTATTCAATTCAAATATCAATAGATACATGCAGTACCTTACCCACTGAATCCTAAAGTGTGACTTATATTTAAATTGCTCTTAAAAGGTTTGTGAATAACAGGCTTTCTTTACAAAATGGTTATTGATCTTATGCCGCGTACACACGACCGTTTTTTTCATGACGAGAAAAATGACATTTTTTTATTTGGTCGTGTGTAGGCCCCAGAGCATTTTTCTCGACGAGAAAAATGGGCGTTAAAAATTTAGAACCTGCTCTATTTTTTCTCGTTGTTTTTCACGTCGTTGTTTTTCACGTCATGAAAAATGGTCGTTAGTGCGCTTTAACGAGGGGGAAAAAACGTGCATGCTCAGAAAGATGTTTAGACGGGGAAATTAGCATAAGCAGCCTAAAGGGTGGCGTCATTCGAATGGAACTTCCCCTTTATAGTGCTGTCGTACGTGTTGTATGTCACCACGCTGTACTCAAGCATTTTTTTCACGATCGTGTACTCTGTACTTATTTAAATTAAAACAACGTTATTGAGTTGGATTTTTTTTTTTCAGAATACAGTACAGTACAGTAGGAATGCTTAAATTTTTGATTACTTGTGGCTCTTCGTTTAACAACCAATTCAAGGTAAAAAAATTAAATAACAAACATGTTAAACTTATATGCTATGTGCAGTGGTTTTGCACAGAGCAGCTCAGATGCTCCTCTTCTCGGGTCCCATACCGTCACTTCTGGCCCCTCCCTCTTGCTAAGTGCCCCCACAGAAAGCAGCTTGCTAAGGTGGCACTCGAGCAGAGTCGCTGCTCTGTCTGTCCATATAGACATGGAGCTGTTGAGGGAGGCATAATATCTATAAGTGTTACTTCATTAACCACTTAAGGACCCGCTCATGTACATATACGTCAGTACTTTAAAGATAGATATCTCGGTTAACGGCAGCAGCTGCTGCCACAACCGAGATATCCATCTTTCTTTAAGCGGTCTTGTAAATGATAACGGTGGTCTCCGCGGCGGATTCGCCGCAAGATCACTGTTATCAGCGGTGGGAGAGGGCCCCCCCCTCCCGAAGCCATCGGCAGCGGCGGAGGCGATCGGGGGTCCTTTCCTCTCCTCGGCTGGGATACGAGTGAGGGCAAGATGGCCCCCACCCATCCCCATAGCATAGCAGGGCGGAAGTGACGTCAAAACGTCACTTCCACCCATGCTTCTTAAAGCAATATTTTCTTGTTGTCATTTTTTCAAATGACAACATTTTTCTTTTTTTTCTTTTTTTTTGCATTTAAGTCTAAATATGGGATCTGAGGTCTTTTTGACCGCAGATCTCATATTTAAGAGGACCTGTCATGCTTTTTTCTACTATTACAAGGGATGTTTACATTCCTTGTAATAGGAATAAAAGTGACCCATTTTTTATTTTTTTTTGTGTGTAAAAAGTAAAAAAATAAATTTAAATAAATAAGAAAACAAAAACATTTTTTTTAAAGCGCCCCGTCCCGACGAGCTCGCGTGCAGAAGCAAACGCATACGTGAGTACTGCCCGCATATGAAAACGGTGTTCAAACCAAACAAGTGAGGTATCACCGCGATCGGTAGAGTGAGAGCAATAATTCTAGCCCTAAACCTCCTCTGTAACTCAAAAGATGCAACATATAGAATTTTTTAAATGGAGATTTTTAAGGTTAAAAGTTTGACGCCATTCCACAACGGCGCAATTTTGAAGCGTGACATGTTGGGTATCAGTTTACTTGGCGTAACAGTATCTTTCACAATATAAAAAAAAATTGGGCTAACTTTACTGTTGTCTTATTTTTTAATTAAAAAAAGTAAATTTTTTCCAAACAAAGTGCGCTTGTAAGACCGCTGCGCAAATACAGTGTGACAAAAAGTATTGCAATGACTCTAGGGTGTTAGAAAAAAATATGTAATGTTTGGGGGTTTTAAGTAATTTTCTAGCAAAAAAAACGATTTTAATCTTGTAAACACCAAATCTAAAGGTCCTTAAGTGGTTAAAGCAGGAAAAAATAAAGTTTCTTGAACTGCCAGACAGATCTGTAAAGCAAGACAGAGCTGTATATGTATAAATCATAGCATAGGATAGACCATAGGCGTGTGCACAGGGTGTGCCAGATGTGCCTGGGCACACCCTAATCACCCCCTGTGGTGCAGATTTCTTTGTTTAGACCACTGATATTTCACCAAAGCTTCTAAAAAAAAAAAGCATAAAAAAAAAATGTAATAATCAAAATAAAGACTATTGACACTGCCCAACTGACACCAATCTCTGACCGTATGACTCCGTCCACTGCTCTACTGACACCGCATATGTGTTTCAGCTTATGGGTGCACACCCTAATGCTAAAGGCTGGGCACACCTATGGGATAGACAGAAATATAAATTCTTTGGCAAGTTAAACTTTTTATTACCGTATTTATCGGCATATACCGCGCGCCGGCGTATAGCGCGCACCACAAGCTGAGAAGGGAAGTTTATGGAAAAAACTTACATTTTGGATGTCTTGCGCGGCGTCCCATCGGCGTCTTGTCCGGTGTCCGTCTGCGGCCTTGCGCGGGGTCGTCCAGCCTTGTCGGTGTCCCTCTGCTGTCTTGCCCCGCGTCTATTGGCGGCTTTGTCCGGTGTCCGTCTGCGGCGTTGCGCGTGGTCCGTATGCGGCGTTGCGCGGGGTCCGTCGAGTGTTGCGCGGGGTCCGTCGAGTGTTGTGGGTGTCCATCTGCACCTTGCCCAGGGTTGCGTTCCGTTGTGTGTTTGAATTTGGCGGCGCGCTGTGCAGAGTCGGATTTCCTGCGCACTCGGCTTCTCTCGGCTCCTCTCGCGTGGCTGCGGGCGGAGCTGAGCATGGCCGAGCCTGGCCGAGTGCGCAGTACACTCGGCTCAGCTCGGACAATGTCGGAGACAAGGGGGATCGGCGGGGATCGGCGTATATCGCGCACCCACGATTTCCCCCTGATTTTAAGGGGAAAAGAGTGTGCGGTATACGCCGATAAATACGGTATATATGTATTTTATCAATGTCTTTAGTTGGTTGCTTGGAGTACAGCTCGAGGATCCATTCACGTGTTCACACTGCATTGAGTTAACAAATGCATGATAATTCATGTTGTACCATTAAATGACATTTCTGTGTCATGTCTTATTTTGAATAGGTTGTCATTGTATCACAATGTGAATGAATCCTTCATTTTGATCAGTGTCAGTAACTATTCAGAGCGGTGAATGTGCTGTAAATTTTTAATGCACAGTAGGTGCCTTTATGGATGAACTTGTGTAATTTCTATACATAGCACAGTATGTAGATGACTTTGATTTAGCATACAGTTTGATTGTCTTTCCTTGGAAATTTTCCTTTATCCTTTTATCTGAATATAATGAATTAATGCACATTCCTCTCTAAAAAATCTTTATCTAATAATCTTTGGCTTACGGGTATGTAACATCACTTATTATTTTACATCAAGTTCATTTAATCTCATTTTAGTATATTTTCAGTACTTTTCCTCCTTATCTTTTCTATCTCATCTATTTTGCTTAAAAACCTTCTGATTACACGGTCTTTACTTACAGTGTTACTAAGGGTGAAGTCTGCCAGTCACAATTGCTTCTGGCTTAAGGCAAGCAAGGACTTTAGATAAAACCAGCCCTGCCATCAATAGAACAAGTTCTAAAGTACCAATAGACATATGATGATGAGTATGATTAATCTCCTGAGATAATAAGGGATGTTGGCAATCTCCCCTCCTTTGCATAAACTCTGGACATGTACATACATGTTGATGTGTCAATCATTTACCAAAACGTATTGCATGCTGGTTTGACCATGTCATCATGACCAAATGCCATGTCACATCTCTGGATAACTTTACTAGCATAGGTGTGCACAGCCTATTGGATTAGGGTGTGCACCTCAAAGCTCAAAACACACATGCATGTGTGTGTGTGTATGTGTATATATACTGATGTGTCAGTAGAGCCGTGGCCAGTATCAGTAGGGCAGAGATTGTTGTTAGTAGGGCAGTGTATAGTGTCAATAGTTTTTTGTGTTATTATTATATTTTTCTTTTTTTTACTATTTTGTCTTACCTTTCTTTGCTTTGGTGCAATATCAGGGGTCTAAACAGGGGGAATCTGCGCCACATAGGGTGATTAGGGTGTGTCCAGCCACACCTGGCACACCCTGGGCTAGATTCAGATAGGTTAGCGGATCTTTAGAGCCGCGTAACCTATCTGATTTACGTTACGCCGCCGCAATTTTTTGAAGCAAGTGCTTTATTCGGAAAGCACTTGCCTCTAAAGTTGCGGAGGTGTATCGTAAATCCCCCGGCGGAATTCAAATTCCGCGGCTAGGGGGCGTGAACAATTTAAATCAGGCGCGTCCCCGCGCCGATCGAACAGCGCATGCGCTGTCCGCAAATTTTCCCAGCGTGCATTGCTCAAAATGACGTCGCAAGGACGTCATTGGTTTTGCGTTAACGTAAATTACGTCTGGCCGTATTCGCGAACGACTTACGCAAACGACGTAAAAAATTTAAAACTCGGCGCGGGAACGACGGCCATACTTAACATAGGATACGCCGCACTTACCCCTCCTATAGCAGGGGTAACTTTCCGCCAGAAAAAGCCGAACACAAACGACGTAAAAAAAAGCACCGGGCGGTCGTTCGTTTCTGAATCGGCGTAAATGCTCATTTGCATATTCGACGTGTAAAAGATATGGAAACGACACCTAGCGGCCGGCCAGGAATTGCAGCCTAAGATCCAACGGTGTAAGTCACTTACACCTGTCGGATCTTAGGCATATCTATGCGTAACCTGATTCTATGAATCAGGCGCATAGATACGACGGCCGGACTCAGAGATACGACGGCGTATCAGGAGATACGTCGTCATATCTTCTTTCTGAATCCGGCCCCCTGTGTGCACACCTATGTTTACTAGTAATATCCAATCACAATTTTGCTAGAGCAGGTTGTAGGCAGGTACAGATATTCTTTCTGCCTATAGATGGCACTGTGTAAATGCTACAGGGGATGAGGTGTCTAATATATAGAATTGTCCTGGGTATGTTCTGAGTGAGTGGTATGATAGAGAAAGGAGCCGGCCGGTTAGGGACAGTGCTTGGCACACTGTCTGGTGCCGTATGGCATTAGACATCTAATTCAAGACGATATGCAGAAAAAATAGACAGATATGCATGAATGACTATCCCTAATAAAAAAAAAAAAAAAAAATACAGTGATATGCTATATTAAGTGAAACAGTGATAAAGTGCATTAATTCAAGATGCTATGCAGAATAAATAGATGGATATGCATAAATGACTAACCTTAATTAAAAAAAGAAATAAAATAAATACAGTAATATTATGCTCGTAATCCAAGGATCCACTGTATATGGCTCAGTAATGGAGGATAAATATCCGCTATGCTGTATTAGATCTCCTCATTATTTATCTACTAGATAAATAAGAACTCCATAGTGTAGTCATTTCACACAATAAATTGTTTTATTAACCACTTGCTTACTGGGCAATTAAACCCCCCCCCCCCCTCCTGCCCAGACCAATTTTCAGCTTTTAGAGCGCTGACGCACTTTGAATGACAATTGTGCGTTCATACAACACTGTACACAAATGAAATTGTTATAATTTTTTTCACACAAAGAGCTTTCTTTTGGTGGTATTTTTTATTTTTTTTGGTAAACAAACAAAAAAAGATGGAGCATTTTGAAAAAAAAAGCAATCATGTTTCATAGTTTGTTATAACATTTTGGAAACAGGTAATTTTTCTCCTTCATTGATATGCGCTGATGAGGCGGCACTGGTGTTCACTGATAGGCTTCACTGATGGGCACTGATAGGCATAGATAAGGCGGCACTGATAGGCACACACTGGGCTCTGATGTGTGGCACTGATGGGTGGCACTGATAGGTGGCACTGATGGGCACTGATTGCACTGATGTGCACTGGTAGGTGGCACTGATGAGCACTGGTAGGTGACACTGATGGGCACTGGTAGTTGACACTGATGGGCAGCACTGTTTATGAGGCACTGGTGACACTGATAGGGGCACTGATAGGTGGCACTGTGGGCACTGATGGGTGGCACTGTGGGTACTGTTAGGTGGCGCTGGTGGGCACTGGTAGGCAGCACTCTTGTGCACTGGTAAGTGGCACAGGTGGGCGCAGATGACGGCAGCTCTCCTTGATTGGAACCGATGTCCCTCTAACAGCTGCCGGTGATCGGCTTTTTTTTCTCCTCACGTTATCAGCGCGAGGAGAAAAGATAGCCCATTACCGGCTCTGTTTACATCACATGATCAGCTATCATTGGCTGACAGCTGATCACGTGGTAAGGGATCGTGATCGACCCTTTTCTCCGATCTGTGATCCAGCGAGTCTATGAGGGGATGCGCATGCTGCTCGAGCATGGGAGTACGTCTATTGACGCCCTCCCAGCAAAGTAGGTCTGTGCTGTAGCCGTCATTCAGCTATACCTCGGATCTGAAGAAGTTAAAACATAATACCTTACATCTAGGTTGAAAGTAAGCAGTATCAATAAAATCCTTACCGTGACCGGAAGTGATGCCAGCAGCTCCTACTACGCATTACGTCACTGGTCACGTGACTTTTTCAAGGATCACTGTTTCATATATTATCGCATATTATCGCATATTACTATATTTTTTGTTTTGTTTTTTAAATAAAGTGAAAAATGAAGTAAAAAAAATACACAAAAATTCTGTATAAAAATTCGAAAAAAAATAAATAATTTTTTTTAACTTACCAGAAATGGCGGTTGCTATGCGGAAGTTCCTAATTTGCCTTTTCCCAAACCGCGGTCTTCTTCCTCGTCTTCCCCACATTGTCTTCTGGGGAATGGGGCGCGCTGCCTTCTGGGAACTGTGTGCACAAAAGCGCCGCGAGACTCGCGCATGCGCAGTAGGAAACGGGCAGTAAAGCCGCAAGGCTCCACTGCCTGTTTCCCTCAGTAAGGATGGCGGTGCCAGGAGCTGCAAGGATCGAGCGATCGGCTTTGGGGGGGGGGGAGTGAGCGACATCGTGGGTGTCCTTATTAAAAGTCTGACTTAAAAGTCTGACCTAGGACAGGTAAGCGTCCTTATTAAAAGTCTGACTTAAAAAAAAAAATCGCAGGTGGAACCCCGCTTTAAGTATAGTCATTCATGCATATCTGTCTATTTTTTCTGTATAGCTTCTTGAATTAGTGCACTTTATCACTGTTTCATATGTCGCATATTATCGCATATCACTGCATTTAAAAAAAAATTATGCATATCTGTCTATTTTAACGCACTTTATCATTGTCCCACAACATTATTGCATGTTACTGCATTTTTGTCTTTTATTATTGCTGCATAGCTCCTTGAATTAGCGCACCATTTTTTTTATTATCATTCGTTTTTACATATTATCTTAACATTTTATATGCCTTAGTTTACGGCCAAATAAAACCATAAAAAGAGTTTACAACCCTTTATGGATTTTATGGGTGTTTAATCCTTCTCTGAACTGACTATTATTTTGTTGGCAGCATAGCATATAATCAAACAACGACCTCAAGCACAAGTGGTGCTGCCTCTGTGTTATCATCGTTGTAATCCGTTGATAGCTCTATGGATATCCATTCTGACTTAGTGGTTTTCATATAATGAAGGTTATCATTTTGCAAGCCAGAAAGCTGTTATACTTCCAGTATTTACAGACCCTATAGATTCCTCTCATTTTACCTGTAATTGTAGTGTACATCTGGTGATGTTGAAAATGCTATTCCTTTACATTATTCTGACATTGCTGTGGCTTCTTTTTTTCTTTTCTGTTTGATCCTGATACTTTGATTCACAGAACCTACCACATTATTCAATTATTTGTTGATAATGACAGATGAAAGGATTCTGATAAACCTCATAGACAGAATAAGATGGGCATTTGTTATGAGACATTTCAAGTGACAATTTTTTTCCCCCTAATAAAAAATATTACACATGTACAACCATAGAACAGGAACTTGCATATGCTGTGGCTTGGGTAATGACCTGTATTTATCTGCAAACGAACAGTGACAAAATAGACAAAGGGCCAGATCCTCAAAAGAGATACGACGGCGTATCTCCAGATACGCCGTCGTATCTCTGCATCTGGCAGGTCGTATCTATGCGTCTGATTCTTAGAATCAGTTACGCATAGATTTCTATTAGATCCGACCAGCGTAAGTCTCTTACGCCGTCGGATCGTAACTGCATATTTACGCTGGCCCGCTAGGGGCGTGTACGCTGATTTACGCGTCAAAATATGTAAATCAGCTAGATACGCGAATTCACGAACGTACGCCCGGCCGACGCAGTACAGATACGCCGTTTACGTTAGGCTTTTCCCGGCGTAAAGTTACCCCTGCTATATGGTGGCGTAAGTGCGGCGTACCAATGTTAATTATGGCCGTCGTTCCCGCGACGAAATTTGAAAATCTTACGTTGTTTGCGTAACTCGTCCATGAATGGGGCTGGACGTAATTTACGTTCATGTCAAAACCAATACGTCCTTGCGGCGTATTAGGAGCAATGCACACTGGAAGATTTCCACGGACAGCGCATGCGCCGTTCGTGAAAAACGTCAATCACGTCGGGTCACAGAACATTTACGTAAAACACGCCCCCCTGTTCCAAATTTGAATTAGGCGGGCTTACGCCGGTCTTTTTACGCTACGCCGTCACACCTTACGGAGCATGTGCTTTGAGAATACAGCACTTGCCCGTCTAATTTGCTGAGGCGTAACGTAAATAGGTTACGTTACGCCTGCACAAAGTTACGCAAAACTACGAGAATCTGGCCCAAAAAGTCTAACTCTGAAGAATGTTTTCTCTTATGATTATGACAAGTTATTGGCTCTTATGATTGACCCGACTGTTTGATGGACTCATAGATGGGTGGATTTCTCCCTGAAAAGACAGTGGGGGTCATTTACTAAAGGCAAATCCACTTTGCACTACAAGTGTAAAGTGCACTTGAAAGTGCAGTCACTGTAGATCCAAGGGAATGCAAGGAAAATGCAAGGAAAATAAAAAAAACAGCATTTTAGCTTGCACATGATTGGATGATAAAGTCAGCAGAGCTTCCCCTCATTTCAGATCTAACCCTCATATTTACAGCGACTTCACTTCCAAGTGCACTTTCAGTGCAATTTCAAGTGCACTTTGCATTTGTAGTTTGCACTTGCAGTGCAAAGTGGAGTTGCCTTTCGTAAATAACACCCAATGACTTTTATTATCCTCTGTGTACTATCTCTCCTTCTCAATAAGAGGAGGGAAAGATCATTCTCTTTGCACCAAAATCTTCCATTAAGTTTCAAAAACTCTGTGTACAATTACAAGCACTTCCAAGGTGTGGAGGCACGTGTTATCACCCCTACCAGTAGTCCTATTCATCACACTTCTCACTCAAGTCTTACAGTGGCAATAGCAATTTAGACCCCATTCAAACCATTGAGGTAATTTATAATAACCATCAATTCTCTAGCCCAGATTGACAGATGCCCCAATAAAAGTTTAGCTCTACTCCCCCAGGAGCCACTTGATAGACTGGATTATCTGTTCTTTTGCCTCGACTCTGTGACCAATCTCGGCCCCTGACACATCTGGTTAAGCAAATGGTTACTGAAATACTATTGGGAACACAAATATAAATGCCATGGGGTTATTTACTAAGGACAACTCCACTTTACACAACAAGTGCAAACTACAAGTGCAAAGTGCACTTGAAATTGCTTTGAAAGTGCAGTCGCTATAAATCTGAGGGGTAGATCTGAAATGAGGGGAAGATCTGCTGATTCTATTATCCAATCATGTGCAAGCTAAAATGCTGTTTTTAATTTTCCTTGCATGTCCCCCTCGGATCTACAGCGACTGCACTTCCAAGTGCACTTTCAGTGCAATTAATTTCAAGTGCACTTTGCACTTGTAGTGCAAAGTGGATTTGCCTTTCCCAAATAACCCCCTATGTTTCAATATCATCAAATGAATGCCAGTCTGGTTAGTAGTAAGGAACTCTTGTCATGGGTTAGAGTAAATTGCAGTATGTATATTAATGAGCAAATAAAGAATTAGTTCAATAACTATGTAATAGCAGCTAATAATAGAGCGTTGTACCACTAGATTAAAGTAAACCAAAAAAGTTAACCTTTAAAAAAAACAATACTACAGTAACTCCTCTGTAGCCAATTGGCTGTGATTAAATACAGTATAAGGCTCTTGAGAGAGGCACCTCTTAATATGGGTAATAGGCAAAATTCTTGTGAAGCTACTATTTGGTGAGCAGTCTTTGGCCCTTGTTCTTCAGCCGGCTAGCGTTGGGGTCCAGTCTTTATGGTAGTGCACATAAATACAGTACCGTTAAAGTCTGCATGCAGTGAATAAGGCTAGTTACAGCTCCTCTACCCTCCTTTGGACAATCTTCCCCTGGGCATCATAGTCCGATAGTATATTAACATCCATAGCATGATTCTACTACTGAACTACATTTCCCATCATGCAGTGTAGCCTACAACACACTCCTGATTACTGGTCGGGGTCATACAGTGTTCCTAGTTCAGCACAGCGGTTCAGTAAAACATATAGCACAGCACAGCATCTTAACTTGCCTTAGTTGTTCTTAGCCAAGCACCTGCCCACAAAAGGAAAACTCCAATGGTTTTTGGCCAGCTTTTTTTTATTGTTTAATTCTTTTTTGTGGCTTCACTGAAAAATACAGGGTGTTCAGTCAAAATGAACAACTAGAACTATAAGGGTTAATTTATACCAGATGCCCAGGGGTACATTTGTAAGCGTGTTTCCAGTGAATGACAGCCAAAAAAACAAATGGTCTCCATAAATGCAGTTCACACAAGCTCATTGTGTTGCATTTTCCCAGCACTGTAAAAAAAGGTACAGTATGTACTTATTTTTTCAGCACAGCGCAATGCATTCAAATGCACACAAATATGCATAAACACAATGCAATGCAAGGCAAATCAATGCAAACCAAAACAAACGCAACGCGTGTAAAGGGCTAACCAACACATAGTGTTACGGAAAATAAAACACAACGCGCATGCGTTAATGTATGTGTTGGGCTGTAAATGAGCCATAAGATGATATTGGTAGGGTACATGAGTTCTTGGATACCAGAAAACATGGGGTCAGATGATGGTCAATTTTATTTTATTTTGTTAAAAGTTTATGTTTATGAAATTTTATAGTTTACTTCTCTTATAAAAAATCATTGTTACATAGTTACATAGTTAGTTAGGTTGAAAAAAGGCACTAGTCCATCTAGTTCAACCATAACCCCCCTCCCCCCCAAAAAAACACACATACACACACAAAACCTCCATATACACTATCCTATACGCCTAGTTGATCCATAGGAAAGCAAAGAACCCCACTAAAACATGGCCCAATTTGCTCCAGTGTGGGAAAAAAATTGTTTTACAAATAAATATGACAGGGTACATCCATGTTGAAAGATTCCCAGAGCATTATTGGAGAGAGCACAGGAAGAGTGGTTTGCCTGTTTGCGTCTCTCTCTAAAGCCTCATACACACGACCGAGAAACTCGATGGGCGAAAACACATCGTTTTCCTCGTTGAGTTCCTTGTTAGGCTGTCAAGGAACTCGAGAAGCCAATTTTCTCCATTCCCGTCAAGGAAATAGAGAACATGCTCTCTTTTTGGCTCGTCGAGTTTCTCGACCGTTTCCTCGACGAAAATGTACACACGACCGGTTTCCTCGGCAAAAAAAATTCTCCCAGCAAGTTTCTTGCTGGTTTTTGCCGAGAAACTCGGTCGTGTGTACGAGGCCTAAGAGAAACTGACAAAGTCCTCATTTTACAGCAGATGGAAAGGACATGGCGGTTGTGGAGTCACTGCTCTGATTCATTTACTTGTGTGTGTAAAATTTCAATTTGAGCTACTGATCTCTGTAAACAGGTTTTCTGTTTTAACAAAAGCAGGTATCTACAGTATAGCCTGGAGAACATTATGTATACATAGCATGTTCACATGCATTATTATCTATTTACTAGTTTATAAAAACAAGTTTATAAATATTATTTATGGTATATATTTGTATTTTGTCTTGATCATTAAACAAAAAGAAGTGTAAATTATTATTTTTTGGATGCATACATTTTTGGGAACCCCAATCTGCCCGTCCACATACCAGACAGACTTTAAGGTTACTGATATGGCTTCTCCAGATCTTGTACTTGAAAATGCAAATACAATCAAATGGGAGTATGCCAAGTATGAAAATGATAGATTTCCTAATTCCATTAATCATAATTATGCAGGCTAGCATTATTACCTGTGCTATGGGATCTCTCAGTTTAGCAGTATGCTCAAGCTTTTTCCAATTATTTTGGTTGGAGCAATTATGTTGGTGGTTACTGGAAATGTTAAAACCTATTTAATTTGGAAATGGCTTTTAAAACATGTATGATTTAGTGAACTGCAGTTGTTTGACAGATTTAAACATCTACAAAACAACTAATAGAGGAAGAATAATGATACTTACACTCAACATCCACTTCATTAGGTACACCTTGCTAGTACTCGGTTGGGCCCCATTTTTCCTTCAGAACTGCCTTAACTCTTCGTGGCATAGATTCAACAAGGTTGCTGCAGATTTGTCGGCTGCACATCCATTACCCAATTCTCCCATTCCACCACATCCCAAAGGTGCTCTATTGGATTGAGATCTGGTGACGGTGGAGGCCATTGGAGTACAGTGACCTCATTGTCATGAGAAACCAGTGGTGAGATGACTTGAGCTTTGTGACATGGTGCATTATCCTGCTGGAAGGAGCCATCAGAAGATGGGTACACTGTAGTCATAAAGGGATGGACATGGTCAGCAACAATACTCAGGTAGGCCGTGACATTTAAATGATGCTAAATTAGTACTAAGGAGCCCAAAGTGTGCCAAGAAAATATCCCCCCCCCCACCATTACACCGCCAGGCTGAACTGTTGATACAAGGCAGGATGGATCCATGCTTTCATGTTGCCAAATTCTGACCCTACCATCTGAATTTTGCACATAAAATCAAGATTCGTCAGACCAGGCAACGTTTTTCCAATCTTCTATTGTCCAATTGTAGCCTCAGTTTCCTGCTCTTAGCTGGCAGGAGTGGCACCCAGTGTGGTCTCCTGCTGCTGTAATCCATCTGCTTCAAGGTTCGATGTGTTGTGCATTCAGAGATGGTATTCTGCATACCTTGGTTGTAATAATTGGTTATTTGAGTTACTGTTGCCTTTCTATCATCTTCCCATTCTCCTCTGACATCAACAAAGAATTTTCCTCCACACAACTGCCGCTCACTGGATATTTTCCCTTTTTTTTCAGACCATTTTCTGTAAACCCTAGAGATAGATGTGCAAGAAAATCCCAGAAGATCAGCAGTTTTTTAAATACTAAGACCAGCCCGACTGGCACTAACAACCATGTCACGTTCAAAGTTACTTAAATTCCCTTTCATCCGCATTCTAATGCTGGGTTTGAACTTCAGCAAGTCATCTTCACCATGTCTAGATGCCTAAATGCATTGAGTTGCTGCCATGTGATTGGCTGATAAGCAATTTGTGTTACCAAGCAATTAAACAGGTGTACCATAAAAGTGGCCAGTGAGTGTATGTGCTGCCCTAGGAGTGACTTCTAAGTTAATTTTTTTTAAAATGAAATCCGGGGACATATTTTTTTCTTTACTAGTAATGGCAACAATCAGCGACTCTCTGCCCGGCGCCCCCCCCCCGCCTCACAGCCTCTCAAGTCTTACTCTTCAGGCCCCGGTTACTACTGGATGGGGAGCGGAGGAAGATCACTCCGCCAGGGAAGGCAAGGAGCTAAGCAGGCAGGTGGCTGGCCAGGATTTGAGCCAAGGCAGAAGAACATGTGGGCGAACCTAAATGGGCATGCGCCCGAAACTGAAGAAATATTCCTTCCGCTCTGACCAGCACATGATCATCAGAAAGGGGCACAGATAAATGGTAGTAGGCACGGCGGAGCGGGGGGGAGTAATTCAATTTTTTTAATTTTAATTCTGCACTGACTGTCTTTGAAATTGCCCCTGCCCCCTATTAAATCCAATCTGGGGACAAAACCAGGGATAGACTTGGTCCAGGGACAGTGTCCTCAATCAGGGGACTGTCCCCTGAAACTGGGGATGTCTGGTCACTCTATTCTAAGTAAATGTTTGATTTTGCTTCCTTAGCAAAAGCAAAGTGTTATGAGCCCCAAGCTGCACTACTTGAGGTTCAGTGTTATTCTAGACAGCATCCCCTATGTTAGCAGCATCCCTTATGTCAGCATCTTCCTGCTCAACACTGTGAGACACCCTCTGGACGAAAAGGTGTATTGAGACCATTGTGTCTGGTATCTCTTGTCCCAGATGTCTCTCCTTCAATAGTAAAAGACAACTTCTTTCATGCAAGAAGAGACTACCATTTACTTACTGTTTACTTTTACCGAAGGCAATAGCTGTGGTTTCAAGAACATGGCTAGCAATTGCAATTAAGCTGACAATATATGCAGCATATTGCTGTTGTAAAGGAGAACAGGCATTTTATAAAATATAGCTAGACATACTGTATAGAAATATAGAAGACGGTAAAAGCATCAGATTTTTGAATTGCATTTACCGATAGTATACAGTCCCAGACGCGTCACAGAGCTCAGACCAGTATAGCATACGTTAGAGAATACTCTCTTGAGTATACAGCGCAAACTAGGATCATTGTGACAGCTTCATATGAGCAAATTCCAAGTCTCTGGAATATGTATATCGTGCACAATACAAGCTTCAGAACTTAATACGATTTTGCAGGTGGATGCATAAATAATGCAGCACATGCTGCATTACAATAATGATTTCAAAATGATTGTGGTTATATTAATGAACCAGCAGTAATGACATGTGTGTTGGTGTGTGTGTATATGCACGTACCTATAATTTTTGCCAAAAGAATATTCTACAAAGGTAATGAAGGTAGGCGCTAATTATTGTTTTTTTTTAAAGGATTGCTGTTGGAAAAAAAATGATATTCCTATAACTGGAAGAATTTATTACATGTAATAATAGTACCTATTACATTAAAGTGGCGTTAAGACCAAAAGCAAACATTTATTATATTGCAGCTTACAAATTCTTAAGCCTCGTACACACGATCAGTCCATCCAATGAGAATGGTCCGAAGGACCGTTGTCATCTGTTAACCGATGAAGCTGACTGATGGTCCGTCGCGCATACACAATCGGTTAATTAACCGATCGTGTCAGAACGCGGTGGCGTAAAACACAACGACGTGCTGAAAAAAACAAAGTTCAATGCTTCCAAGCATGCATCGACTTGATTCTGAGCATGCACGGGTTTTTAACCGATGCTTTTGCATACTAACGATCGGTTTTGACCTATCGGTTAGGCGTCCATCGGTTCAATTTTAAAGCAAGTTCCTATTTTTTTGACCGAAGGGGGCCCACACACGATCGGTTTGGACGGTCCGTTTGAAAGCGGTTCATCAGACTATTCTCATCGGATGGACCGATCGTGTGTACGCGGCCTTAGATGTGGTGGCTGCATTTGTTTGTTTTTTCAGGTTTTCTTTCCTTTGTTTTCATCTGGTGATCCAGCCAGATACGTTTGCTGTTTTTCAACAGAACAAGCAGTGCTGCAGATGTATCAGTTAGCGTGTTGAGACAAACGGCGGTGATTCAGAAAGCTATTCTGGATGCAGATGTTCCTGTTCGTATCAGCCTCCTGGTTCCAGCTCCTGCACAGCTTGACACAGCAAGGCTCAGCACAGCAAAGCTCTCTCACTCCTACCTTGTTGGCTCCTACCTGATTCCTTCCTTTACCCAACTTCCCAGCTTTTTCCTGGGCATACATTTTTATCTGGTCCCTCCTGCTGCCAGGTGCTTGTGGGCCTTGTAGTTGCGGTCCATGGACAGCTATGGTTAGAATCCTTCTTCAAGACTACATCTCCCAGACTGCTACCGTGCAACTTGTAGAAACCCAGCCACAACAAGGCAAGACACAATTGGCAACACCATCTTGTGGACAAATAAGGTTCTGCAATTCTGGATTGGTAAGTTGTAATGTGTTAAGTTTTTAGTTTTGGGTTTAATAACGCTTTAATTTATTTTTCAGCTCACATGACTTTATATTTTTATGCATGTGTACATGGTACCTAAGCTCAGAGGAAACATGATATAGGTTGGGAAGAACTAAACCACTGCCAGGGGTGCTTGAGAGGTTAAACAGTATTTTAAAGATTTGTACCTTCTGAATAAGCTCTCGCCAGTATCTTGGATTGCATGAAATAAGCTGTGTGCTGAAATGCAGATCTCACTTGTGGCATGAATAGTAATTTCACAAATATTATAGCATGGATTTAGATACAAACCCTACACATTTGGGTTTTTAAAGACCTGTGTATCAAACTGTTATTTTGTTTGATTAGCTTACTTGTTTTCACTTCTTTATCCTTTGTTGCATCTCAGCGGCGCTCATCTGTAGTGCTTTTGCAGTCAATTCCTGTATACATGCACTCAGTGATAGCTGCATGGTATTTCTCAGGGAGGGATTGCTTATGCTGGCTAAGGGTGAGGTTCGAGCATTGGTGCTTATTTCTAGCTGTTGGCTATTCAGCAAATGGTTGAAATTAATGACCTGTTCACTCTCCTGCCTGCCACAGTGAACCTCTGTCTGTAGGAAATTATTTATTCATTGAATAGTGATGTTGATTCTGCCACTATATGAATCACAGCTTCTCGCTCAGGACTCTTGGTTGCTAGGATGTTGGCAACTGCTGCTTTGCTAGTAGCAACCAATGATGCAGCCCTGGTCCCATTTGCTGCTGGCCTGGGGGTTTTACATTCAGCAGCTTAATGTAAACAATGGGGCTGTGAATTCTGGCTGACATCATTGATCAAATATGGGCAGACCACACAGCGTCTTTGGTTGCTAGGATGCAAGCTACCGCTTGCACCCTAGTAACCAATTAGAGGTGGACCAACCATATTTGGTCAATGAAGACACCCGGGGATGCCTTCTGGCTTGTTTACAAATTTGGAATTAACCAGCAGGCAACAGTATAGGGGTTGCTTGTGTAGCACCGGGTTACTTCCAAGTACCGGTGCTGGTCGAAATTTAAGGGATAATCAGAGTGTATGGACTGGGTAATAAAGAGCACATAAAAATAAGTTTCTTCGTGGACATTCGCTAGCTGCTGTTGTTTGCATCCTTCATCCCTAGACATTCGGAGGGAGCCATGAGGTAAATCTGCCATCCCATTAATTATCAGCGGCTCCTTCGGGGGTGAGCGCTACACTAGGATGCCCTGAATAAACACACAACATAGTACTTAAAGTCCTTTATTAAAGGTTCAGCTAAAGGAAAAAAAAATAAAAAATAACAAACATGTTATACTTACCTCCACTGTGCAGTTCGTTTTGCCCCCGATTCATGTCTTCTGGGGTCCCTCGGCGGCTGTCTCTGGTCCTCCCCGCAATTAGTAACCACAGTCATGCGAGAGATCGCATGGTGGTCACTAATTGTGGGCGCGCTCCCATGACAGCCGCTCACTGTATCACTCGGCCCCGCCCCTCGGCGCACCGTGTCACTGGATGTGATTGACAGCAGCGCCAGCCAATGGCTGCGCTGCTCTCAATCCATCCGCTCTGGCCAATCAGCGGCCAGGCTGAGCGGCAAAGAGGATATCGGGACCGTGCAGGACTTTCGAGGGGTCAGGTAAGTATAACGGGGCCTCGGGGGGGGGGGGGGCTGGCAGCAGCAGATGTTTTTTCACCTTAATGCATAGATTGCATAGACTCCTTTAAGCAAAAAATAGTATTAACAATGCTCTTTGATGTAAAAAATATCCAAAAAATAATGTTCCATGAAGTAAATGTACCACAGCGATTCACTCTAGCTGATTCTCTCACTGCAAAGCTTCAATGGTTGCTGGGACCTTGGCAACATCTGGCATGCTAGCAACCATTAAAGCTGTGCTGTCATTCACTATAGTGGATGACAGTGGATAGTGGTTGCTAGGATGCAGGCTTTAGGGTACCACCTTAAACCCATATCAGACCTGACAAGAATTTGGGGGGGGGGGGGGGCCTCCATGCTGTGTTTTTGTTTTTCCATTTATTTGACAATCTCTTGCCTATTAGCATTAAAAATTTGCAATATTGTTTTTCAGGATTAACAGTTTTCAATTTTTCTTTCAGTTTACTGAACGCCCCTTGGCCCAAACTCAAACACATTAAGCTCACCACTAATGGTAATAACAATCACTTCTCTTCATTGGAAGCCTGTGTGCACAGCTGAGAGACAGGGGAAGGGCATTGTCATACTATAATAGGAAATGCCTAAAGAAAGACATTCATGGCAGGATCACCATTTTATTATTGAAAGTTGCAGACTTAGAAATATTGAAATTTATTTTTTAAATGACATTAAAATGTTAAAGCGTTTGGAAAGAATTTTTTTTTTGTCATATACAGTAGCGTATATTAGTCCTGCTGTACTTTTTTACTGCTATATATGACCTCTGCACACTTGTGCTCCGGTTTTCCCTAAGCCAGTTATTGTAACGCTCCTATGCTGCCAGAGGTTTAGTGTCACATTTACAGAGCAAGCCTGCTTTAATCAATCACATTCTTATGAGCTGATGGAGGGCAGCATTGAGGCTGGCACCCAGGGAATGTTTGTATTTTATGTTATAAACTATAAATTCAGACTGCATTTCATTTCCTTTTCATATATTTGCCTGCTCTTCCCCCATCCACTGCATTCTCATATTTACTGAGCAGAAAGTACACAAGACCTCTGGTCACATAAAGCAAGATTTTAATCACAGGCTTGCAATCAGCCTGACAGCAAGCAGAAGTCTATT
The DNA here is from genome assembly GCF_905171775.1 of Rana temporaria. Classification (NCBI taxonomy): domain Eukaryota; kingdom Metazoa; phylum Chordata; class Amphibia; order Anura; family Ranidae; genus Rana; species Rana temporaria. Next base: position 397,718,156 of record NC_053491.1, read on the forward strand.
ATACATATAAGCAGCAATGCTGCAACCAGATGCTCAGTCTTCTGTGTGCTTCTCTGGCATGCACCGCAACGCAGACACCGTTTGATGGGCTGCTGCAAGGCATTGAAAAGAGGAAAAAGAAGGAGGGGAAATTATCATTCCCAGTCCTGAAGAGGAGGAGAGAAACACAAGTAACATTGCCCTGTAGGAAGAAGAGACATGCAATCCATCACTCTTTGGATAGCACTGTGAAAAACTATGAGCTATGTCATACTGGTGGAACAGCTCTATAAAAAAAAGTGCCTTCTTCATGGACCACTTAAAGCAGCTGACAGGTGATGGATTGGTGACTGACAGTACTCAGTTACTATGCTACTTCAACGTTTAAGGTCTTTGCTGCTGTACTTCTGGATTGTGGTCACATGGGTCTCGGACCAGCCATGTGAGACTGACTGGCTAAGCTGGTGGACTTGTGGCATTGTTAAGAGTAGTCTCAGCCAGGAACTTCAGCACCATGGACAGAAGACTCAACATCACTCCAGAAACCTTCAACCAACTGCTGAAAGAGCACAATATGAGCAGGCTGGAGTTCATTGCAGCCTATGGACTCAAGCCACTGGTTTATATCCCAGAGCTGCCCCTCAATGCCAAGGTCATCTTTTTGGTTCTATATATCATTATCTTCATCTTAGCTTTGTTTGGCAACAGCCTTGTGGTCTACATCATTATCAGGAAGAAAGCAATGAGAACAGCCACTAACATCTTTATCTGTTCTCTGGCTTGCAGTGACTTGCTGGTAACTTTCTTCTGTATCCCGTTCACTTTGCTGCAGAATATTTCATCTGAGTGGCTGGGAGGTAAGATGCACCATTTTTCTTTATAGTCTGTGCAAACTTTTGCAATGTATCTGTATACTATTCTTTGTCCTTCAGCTGCAGGAGAGACGTTGTGGGACTAAAGGTCCTATCTAACACTGGTTAGTGGGAAGATGATAAGTAATGTTAGAGGTTATTTTATTAAATGCATAACATATTCTGGGGATCAGCTTAAAGCAGATGAAATAAAACTGATCAAGGGCTAAATTTGTGGAACAGATATATTGAAAAACCAAGTAGGTAGGTCAGATGGACCACTAGTACCCTGAAGCCTCGTACGCACGGCCAAGGAACTCGACGGGCAAAACACATCGTTTTGCTTGTCGAGTTCCTTGTTAGGCTGTCGAGAAACTCAACAAGCCAATTTTCTCCATTACCGTCAAGGAAATAGAGAACTTGCTCTCTTTTTGGCTCGTCGAGTTTCTCAACAGTTTCCTCTACGAAAATGTACACACGACCGGTTTCCTCGGCAAAAAAATATCTCCCAGCAAGTTTCTTGCTGGTTTTTGCCGAGAAATTCGGTCGTGTGTACGAGGCTTTACAGGATACAAAAGGGTGCCATGATCTCTGAAATGTGTCTTTCAGCTTTTGAGCCTCTTGCGATTAGTTGGATTAGCTGTGCATTAGGTTGTACGTTAACACCTAAAGATTACAACTTTGTGTAGTAGGTGTATTAAGTTAATCCAGTAGTCAATAACTTCTCCACCAGCTTAATTCAGTAAGGGTTACAAAATCATAGTGTTCTTTACAGACTGTTACCACTTTACAATTTGTCAGTAAAATAGTTCTTTACATGCCTGTTGTGTCTATGAAAAAGCACTTCTGCTACCAAATTTGGTTGTCTAGGAGGCACTTAGTGAGAACGCCTCCTTCAGAGAAGTTGGGATTAAAGAATGACTCAAAGACCATCATCTTTCAACGTTAGTGTATATTTTTAATTCAATTTCCTTTTTAGCAATATATTTGAATTCCTATACTCACAAATCTAAGTCATCTGACCTTCTACTAAATTCCTAAGTTGCATTTTGCTGTTGTTACTTTCTAATGTTGCTTCCAATATTTTTTTAAAGTAACTGTTGTTCGAATATTGTTAGATGTGCAGAAATGTGTACATCGCAGTCTGAGCAGTATCATCAGCCTTGTATATTTATACCCTCCTACACACAGACACTGTATAGACATAGACACAATGTAAAGCTGGGGGTGGGGTATGCAGCTTCAATTAAACCTGTTACTGCAGATTGTTGTCTTATCTCTAGTATGGATACAGATACTTCTTTAGTTACATTACAAAAAAAACTTTCACTATGAGGGAAAATGAATAAGCAGTAACATGATTTGTTATCATTATGGATTTATTTTTAGAGGATTATTAGACAGATTATTGTGAAAGTAATGTGTCAATGAGGTGTCGCTAATTTTGGGGCATTACATTTAGAAATGTCACATTATTATTGAGGCATAAGAGCAATAAGCATGTTTTCAGACTATGTATTTTTATTGTGCTCCACCCAGGTCCTCTAAAATGGGGTGACCTGTCTTTTTAATTGCTAAACAAAGGCAAGAATGTTAAACACCAAGGAATTAATGCATATAGGTCACCAAATGGTGAATTCGTAAATTGCTGTAGAAACTCTCCATAAACATGCTTTGAACTCAGAATGGCTACCTGTGCTTCTGTAATGTCATGGGATAAACGACTATGAGCGGTACATGTTATGATCTCTGAGGTCATAGACCTCTGGTGTCTGCTTTCATCCAATGGTGTTGGATAATAGCATATTCAGCAGATTGCAACAAGGTGGCTCCACAGTGTCATACTGACAGGTGCCCAAAGCAGGACTTTTATAAAACTGCTTTAATTCATATTGACAAGCTCAGCACTTTCTATCAAACAATGTTGATACCAATGTCAAGGAGCTTTTGGTAAAAAGGCAAAGAGTAAGCCATATCTACTAACCTGAAATAACATCATCGTTTCTTTGATGTCCATGTCCTAAACAAGCTGAAAGATGGTAATTTTGTAAGGACATCATTGATCCTTGCACTGTGTTGACGTATAATGCAATTTATATAACATATACACAAACCAAGTAAATGCCACAGTTCAGTGACATAATTATTCCCCACTCTCCACTTAACATTGCTCAGTTGCTTAATCCTTTAAAAACAGAACATGAACGTTTATTTTTGGTATTCTTACAGTGTTCTGTGACCCAATTTGATCCCCTGATCAAGACCTGATAATTGCATTCAAGTATGATTTATTTGTTAAAGTGTCCACTAGGTAAGCTATTGCCCTTATCTGCAATGTTCTAGCTGTAATTGGTAACATCTCCCAGCATGTTTTGTGAACAGAAATCTGTAGAAAAACAAGGAGGAATGATGAGGTTGATTTACTAAAACTGGAGAGTGCAAAATCTGGCGCAGCTGTGCATGGCAGCCAATCAGCTTTTAACCTTGGCTTGTGCAATTGAGCTTTAAAAAAAGAAAATGGAAGCTGATTGGATTCTATGCACAGCTGCACTAGATTTTGCACTCTCCAGTTGTTGTAAATCAACCCTATAATGTATGGTCACCCAGTCCCGCCGCTGCCTCCCAGCCCTTTAAGGGGTTCTAAATGCCAGGAGGTAGAGGTGGGTATTCCGATCATGTGATCACTGTGATTGACTGTAACAGCTGTCACATGATCGGAAATCTTTCCGATCGCACGTATGCATCAGGAGCTTTACTGTACCCACTGTTAACTGTGCTGGAAGCACACAGGGTGCATGCTCTCAGCACAGAAAGAACTTTACATAGCCACATATACAAGGCCTCTCGCCCATCCACAGAGAGGCCGCATGTTTACATACAGCCGGCTGGAAGAGCTTAATCACCTATTGTATTTATAAATGATTTGTCTACACATTACCTTACTGCATTTTACTGCATATGAACATGGCATATGGACGGGGTTGTTTTATATAACATCTGAAGATCAATTTTGGATTATTATTTTTTTGGATCACTGCTCATTCATTTTCAATGTGCTGTGTTATGTAGTTAGCTCAATAAATGCATGTTGTAAACGCATCTTGATTTGTCAGGATAGACCAAGCATGCACATCCCGTAACTCTTCAGCTGTGGGTAAACTGTAAGTCCCAGCATGTCCTGCAAACAGGCTAATCTGTGTGATTAGACCGTGATAAGCACTCCTGTCTAGGGAAGTCAGTCACTTTGGTGTCACAGAAAGATTTTTGTCCAGCATGTGACACCTTTATGTCTACAATTCTGATGGCTCCATCTCCTTTTGTTTGTCATTTCCTTTATGGTAATACATCGGATCCTTCAGAATTAATTAGGCATACAAACTATATCATGACAAGATAAAGATATAAGTAGCACAATCACATTCACTTGTCACGCCAAGAGCTCATGCAAAGAAAACAATGATGTACGCTATCTGTCTACATCTCCTCATTTCTCTTCCTTTCCTGATTATTATATTTATCCCCTACCAACCAGGAGGGATATTTACTGTATTTTCTACTCACTGATTCATTGATTTTTTTTCTCTGCCCATGATCTTATCCCTGTCTGTAAAGGGATGTTCTTGGTCTTAGAAGGTCCTTGCCACTGCACTCACTTGAGTGTTCTGTTATAAAGCTGGTTCTGTATTCACTGTGCTTCTGAGAATAACTTCTACAACTTTCACAATTAATCAGTTGAAGAGACCCTTGATGACTGCCACTGATTGCTTATCGCTACAGTTGTTCCTGACAATCCTCCACCAAACGTTCCTGACTATTGCAGAGCCACCTGTGTAGGAATTCATACTCACTATTTTTTAAGAAGAACAAATTCAGTCATGGGAATTTTTTAACTGTGCTCTAGCAGGATTGCAAAAAAAAAAATCCATATATGGCAGAGCCCTTAGCTATGCTAATTACAATTCGATTTTTTCCTTAAAGGGTAACTCCAATTTCATGGGGGGGGGGGGAATTGGAAATAAAGAAAAAATAATATAGTGCATATAATTGCAACACTTATCATTTTGTAATTGAATGTTATTAAAAATGACCTTTCCTTTTCAATCTGCAGCTGTAATTTTCTGAGAATATATTGCAATATGGCTACCTGGAGTTTTCTGTACACAGAATGTGTACTGACCACTCCCCAGAAACATAATTTCCTACTTGTGTGATTGGCTCACCAATATTCCCAGAAGTCAGATTTCAGGCATCCCTTGCAACAAAAATTTAATTTTTTTGAGAGATACTTTCAATAGGAGCACGTCTAAAGGGATGCAGGTCCAGCAGCTTTCCTCATTAGTGCCCAGTAGCTCCACACCTGACAGTTAAAGGTTCACTAAAGATTAAATAACAAACATGTTATACTTACCTCCACTGTGCGCTTTGCACAGAGTGGCCCTGAACATGGTCTTCTGGGGTCCCTCTGCGGCTATCTCGTCTCCCCTCTCAAGGACTCAACACCTTCACTGTATCACTCGGCCCCGCCCCCGGCACGCAACGTCATTGGATGTGATTGACAGCAGCGCCAGCCAATGCTTGCGCTGCTTTCAATCCATCCACTGTAGCCAATCAACCGCCAGGCTCAACGGTGAAGAGGATGTCGGGGGCGAGCGCGGGACTTTCGAGCGGTCAGGTAAGTATAACTGGGGGGCCGGTATTGTCGGATATTTTTTCACCTTAATGCATAGAATGCATTAAGGTGGAAAAACTTTTACATTTACAACCCCTTTAATTATGAAACCATTCCCATTATACCTACTCAGAACAGAGCCACAGAGAAATACACATGGATTTCTTCAGAATAACAAAATGTAAGAATCTGCAACAAACTTTGTTATAATCCTTGCAATGTACAAAGATCACCCAGGGGGGAATGTTTTTTTCTCAACAAAAGTAGAGTTACGCTTTATTTATTTTCATGATTATTAAAAATAACTTCATTCATTTTGCTGGGGATTGGCTGGGGCCCTCATCAATACTCCAGGCAGTACCTCTTAAACTCCACCCTCTACTTCTGAAAGCTTCTGTAAGGTTCCAGAGAGCAGGGGGAGTTACCAGAGGTGCTGCTTGCTGAGTCATCTAGCCTTCCTGAGTCACTCCGCTCTGACCCAGATTTAACCCAGGTCTGGCAGTCATCTAGGTCAATTTTTTTTACCCAACAACTATGTACACTAGCACCTAACTAGTACATAATATTAAATTCTCACCAGATCATGTGACCCTTAATACTTATGAGGGTGTTAGGAACCATGAATCAGACGGAGACAGAAAATGCAGTTAAAATCACACCTTACAATATACAGTGAGGAAAATAAGTATTTGAACAACCTGCTATTTTGCAAGTTCTCCCACTTGGAAATCATGGAGGGGTCTGAAATTGTCATCGTAGGTGCATGTCCACTGTGAGAGACATAATCAAAAAATACAATTCCAGAAATCACAATTTATGATTTTTTAACTATTTATTTGTATGATACAGCTGCAAATAAGTATTTGAACACCTGTCTATCAGCTAGAATTCTGACCCTCAAAGACCTGTTAGTCTGCATTTAAAATGTCCACCTCCACTCCATTTATTATCCTAAATTAGATGCACCTGTTTGAGGTCATTAGCTGCATAAAGACACCTGTCCACCCCATACAATCAGTAAGAATCCAACTACTAACATGGCCAAGACCAAAGAGCTGTCCAAAGACACTAGAGACAAAATTGTACACCTCCACAAGGCTGGAAAGGGCTACGGGGAAATTGCCAAGCAGCTTGGTGAAAAAAGGTCCACTGTTGGAGCAATCATTAGAAAATGGAAGAAGCTAAACATGACTGTCAATCTCCCTCGGACTGGGGCTCCATGCAAAATCTCACCTTGTGGGGTCTCAATGATCCTAAGAAAGGTGAGAAATCAGCCCAGGACTACACGGAGGAGCTGGTCAATGACCTGAAAAGAGCTGGGACCACCGTTTCCAAGGTTACTGTTGGTAATACACTAAGACGTCATGGTTTGAAATCATGCATGGCACGGAAGGTTCCCCTGCTTAAACCAGCACATGTCAAGGCCCGTCTTAAGTTTGCCAATGACCATTTGGATGATCCAGAGGAGTCATGGGAGAAAGTCATGTGGTCAGATGAGACCAAAATAGAACTTTTTGGTCATAATTCCACTAACCGTGTTTGGAGGAAGAAGAATAATGAGTACCATCCCAAGAACACCATCCCTACTGTGAAGCATGGGGGTGGTAGCATCATGCTTTGGGGGGGTTTTTCTGCACATGGGACAGGGCGACTGCACTGTATTAAGGACAGGATGACCAGGGCCATGTATTGCGAGATTTTGGGCAACAACCTCCTTCCCTCAGTTAGAGTTTGAAGATGGGTCGAGGCTGGGTCTTCCAACATGACAATGACCCGAAGCACACAGCCAGGATAACCAAGGAGTGGCTCTGTAAGAAGCATATCAAGGTTCTGGCGTGGCCTAGCCAGTCTCCAGACCTAAACCCAATAGAGAATCTTTGGAGGGAGCTCAAACTCCGTGTTTCTCAGCGACAGCCCAGAAACCTGACTGATCTAGAGAAGATCTGTGTGGAGGAGTGGGCCAAAATCCCTCCTCCAGTGTGTGCAAACCTGGTGAAAAACTACAAGAAACGTTCGACCTCTGTAATTGCAAACAAAGGCTACTGTACCAAATATTAACATTGATTTTCTCAGGTGTTCAAATACTTATTTGCAGCTGTATCATACAAATAAATAGTTAAAAAAAATCATACATTGTGATTTCTGGTTTTTTTTTTGATTATGTCTCTCACAGTGGACATGCACCTACGATAACAATTTCAGACCCCTCCATGATTTCCAAGTGGGAGAACTTGCAAAATAGCAGGGTGTTAAAATACTTATTTTCATCACTGTAATAATAAAAATAGTACAAATAGTAAACATAGTAAAAAAATAGCCAGGGTACGATAGCCAAAGTGGTCAGAACAAGCCAGTAAATCAGGAAGCCAGAGATCAGCATAGTTGGAGGTAGCAGAAGGGACATCAGCCAGGCAAGTCTTCCAGAATTGTTTGAGTTTGCAGATTTGTTTGACCTAAGTGAAGGCATGGGTGAAATGAACCAGGCAGTTTAAATAGCTGGAAGGGGCTGGCTGTAGGCTGGAGTAACCAGCAGGAAATTATTAACCCACAGCTGAGCAACCTGAGTGCGAGAAGGGAGGGCTAAGAGCCCGGCCCTGACAGAGGGTCAAACAAAACTTGATAACAGATTTCAAGTTATTTGTGATTTCTTCCTTCCACTCTGTGTTCTTCCAACTTGTTCCTCCAGAAATTATATCCAGAAAGAAAACAAAACAATATAACATAGTATACTCTGAAACATGCTACTTATATACTGTAAGTTATGGTGTGATATGTACTCACGTGTATCTGTAGCTCCAGACAAGAAGTGCTGGCAATGTATGTATCCACTCCATGTATTCTGAATCACTGGAGTTGACTCACTAAAGGTAAACAGGCTGTTCACTTTGTAGGGGAAGTTGCACTTTGCAAGGGAATAAGTGAGTTGACAGTTTCCCTTTGTAAATAATATACAATTACATGCAAGGGAAAAAAAACTCTTTGCTTGCACATGATTGGATAATGGAAGTCTAATTTCATTCACTAAGGCTAAGCTCTGGGGAAAATTCCCTTGCAAAGTGAACAGTTTACTTTAGTATATAAATTCCACTGTCTTACCTTACGAGATGTAAAGGATTGCAATACCGCATTGTACCTATGTAATCCCTAAATGCTAGCAGCAGGAAGCCCCTGCATAGATTTAGGTGAACACTGTCCATCCTTTTCATCTCATGGAAATCCAGAAAGCCAATTATGGAAGGCAGAATACAACGTACAGGGATTCCTGATGCCTTATGCCGCATACACACGACTGTTTTTCGGGTCGTAAAAAATGAAGTTTTTCAGGCTCTAGAAAAAACAATGTTTTTTTCAACTTGATCATTAAAACGGCCTTGCCTACACACGATCGTGAAAAAAAATGCTCTAGCAAAGCGCGGTGACAAACAACACGTACAACGGCACTATAAAGGGGAAGTTCCATTCGGATGGCGCCACCCTTGGGGCTGCTTTAGCTGATTTTGTGTTAGTAAAAGACGATTCGCTCTTTTCTGTCTGTTACAGCCTGATGAATGTGCTTACTCCATTATGAACGGTAGTTTTACCAGAACGAGCGCTCCCATCTCATAACTTGCTTCTGAGTCTGCGCGGGTTTTTTACGTCGTTAAAACCCACACACTTCCATTTTTTACAACCCGAAAAACGACAACGTTAAAAACGTCGTGAAAAATAAAGCCTGTTTAAAAAAAAATTTGCCTGTTTTTCAGGAACACGAAAAATGCTCTGAAGCCCACACACGATAGTTTTTAATGACATTATTTTTTTTTTTAAGTTTTTAGAACCCAAAAAACGGTCGTGTGTACGCGGCATTAGTTGTTCTCAATCCTGGTTTGAATGCTCTCTAAGCTTAGCTAAACTCAGACAGGGGATTCCCTAAAACCAGCTACAGAGCAATATGCAATATTACAGCTAACATATTTTATTAATTCATCTAAAGATGAAACCTGGTTGGTTCCCATGGGATGCTTCATTTTTTCACATCATACTCTTGATCTTTGCACCGCCTGTATGTGTGCACCTCAGATGATCTACTAAATCCATTGTCAGGAATACCTAACATTCATATTTTCTTATACACTTCTCAATGATAAAAGTATTTTGCTGGCAAACTTCCTATATTCTTGCTTTTATTGGCATCCAAGACAGGCTAACACTGCCCCTTCTGCCATTTCTCATTAGGTCCACCTTATTGATGACAGAAGGAGGAAAGTCTTTTAATTTGTGTACATGCACTCTGTCCTATACATGACATAAATCATAGCATAGTCGCTGACAATTTTATTTGCTTAAAACCTTCATGTGGATGTATACATATTCCTATGCCACAAGTGCCCCCAGCAGCTGTGATCTCTCTATGCTGATCATGGGACTCATGTCACTGTATTACCTCCTCTGATCAGAGCTGTGCAGCAGGAAAGGTGGCAGCTTAATGAACAAGTCAGGAGGAGCCGTTCGAATGTCATGCGGTCATCTCCAATTCATAAGACAGCTGGCTTTCCTTGTCTAAAGGGGAATATCTATTTCTGGCAGTGTGCTTTCTTTTATGAACCTGATTAAAATCTGATTTAAAGATGAAAGTTTGCATCTGATTGGCTACTATAGGGAAATGCAGACTATCTTAGACAGTTTTTTCTTTCAGAATATTTGATAAATAAGGTCAATTATCTCTCATTTGAAGCATCACTTCTGCCTACCAGCGTTAACACCACAAACTTCTGTCGTCTTCTTGATCCTCTTAAATTGGACATTTATTAATTTATTATTTATTACAGGTATTTATAGAATACCATCAATTAGTTCAGTGTTTTGCATACTGTATAAATATTATAATCATAACTAATTTTGAATTGATTACCCTGCTTGAAGTTAGCACTAGTATTTTTGTACAGATTTTCATTTTAAAAACTTTTATTTTATTTATTTATTTATTAAACTTTTAATTACCTTTGACCTTTTTTTTTTTATTTTAACACTTAAATTGTTCTTTATTTGGTAAGTTCTATAGTTGCAGTCTCAACACTGAAGAAATTACACATTGCTACAATGTAAAGTAGTGAATGTACAGCTTGTATAACAGTGTAAATTTGCTGCCCCCTCAAAATAACTCAACACAGGCATTAATGTCTACACGGCTGGCAACAAAAGTGTTAATTTTAAAAACTTTTATCCAATTTATTTATTAAACGTTTCATTACCTTTGACCTTTTACTTTATTTTAACTCTTTATTTTGTAGTTCTATAGTTGCTGTCTCAACCCCTCCCCATCGCATAGTATTTTATATATGCAGAATTTGTATTGTACTCTGTGGGACCTCAGATACTATTCAAGACATCTATTGGTTGAGTATACTCGGCTTTCAGTCGGCAGTCACACAGTCCCGACTCCGCCATTGGTATTGGACCAGCTCTTGTGATCGACAGAACACTGGTCCAAAGCCGGTGGCGGAGGCGAGACCGTGTGTGACGTGAGTTAGAGCCGAGTAAACAGGACATGATGGCTCATGAATTTCGGCGAAGCTCATCCCCCTCTTTCCTCTCCGAGGTACGCTGTCGGCGTATAACACGCACCTCACATTTTTGTAAATATTTTATTATATCTTTTTATGTGACAACACTGAAGAAATGACACTTTGCCACAATGTAAAGTAGTGAATGTACAGCTTGTATAAAAGTGTAAATTTGCTGTCCCCTCAAAATAACTCAACACAGGCATTAATGTCTACACAGCTGGCAACAAAAGTGTTAATTTTAAAAACTTTTATCCAATTTATTTATTAAACGTTTTATTACCTTTGACCTTTTATTTTATTTTAACTCTTTATTTGGTAGTTCTATAGTTGCTGTCTCAACCCCTCCCCATCGCATAGTATTTTATATATGCAGAATTTGTATTGTACTCTGTGGGACCTCAGATAATATTCAAGACATCTATTGGTTGAGTATAGTTGAATAGGTGGGGTTTATCTAAAAAAAAAATATATATATATATATATAATATTTTTTTAAAACTAACACTTTTCAAAATAGAAAACAAAATAAATGTTTTTATTTTGTTTATTTTGTTATGTGTTTTTATGTATAGTTACCGTATTTATCGGCGTATAACATGCACCTTCATTTTAAGAGGGAAGTTTCAGGAAAAAAACATAATTTTTAAATAAACAACTTTGAATTAAAATAAGGGTCAGTGCCCATCAATGCAGCCTGTTTAGTGGCCATCTGCAGCCTCCTCATCTCCCATCAATGCAGCCTGATCAATGCCCATCTGCAGCACATCTCATCAATGCAGCCTGATCAATGCCCATTTTTTGGCTTCAATGCTCATCTGCAGCCTCACCATCTTTTATCAATGCAGCCTGGACAGTGCAGGAAATCACAGAGCAGTAATTTTCTGTTTACTCGGCTTTCAGTCGGCAGTCACACAGTCATTGGCATTGGACCAGCTCTTGTGATCGACAGAACACTGGTCCAATGCCGGTGGCAGAGGCGGGACTGGGTGTGACGTGAGTTAGAGCCGAGTAAACAGGACATGATGGCTCATGAATTTCGGCAAAAAGCTTATCTCCCTCTTTCCCCTCCGAGGTACGCTGTATAACACGCACCTCGCAAAAGTGAGTACACCCCTCACATTTTTGTAAATATTTTATTATATCTTTTCATGTGACAACACTGAAGAAATGACACTTTGCTACAATGTAAAGTAGTGAATGTACAGCTTGTATAACAGTGTAAATTTGCTGTCCCCTCAAAATAACTCAACATAGCCATTAATGTCTACAACGCTGGCAATAAAGGTGGGTACACTCCTACGTGAAAATGTCCAAATTGGGCCCAAAGTGTCAATATTTTGTGTGTCCACCATTATTTTCCAGCACTGCCTTAACCCTCTTGGGCATGGAGTTCACCAGAGCTTCACATGTTGCCTCTGGAGTCTTCTTCCACTCCTCCATGACGACATCACAGAGCTGGTGGATGTTAGAGAGTAGACCTTTACGCTCCTCCACCTTCCATTTGAGAATGCCCCACAGATGCTCAATAGGGTTTAGGTCTGGAGACATTCTTGGCCAGTCCATCAGCAAAGATATAATAAAATATTTACAAAAATGTGAGGGGTGTACTCACTTGTGTGAGATACTGTAATTCCCAAAAGCCAACCCTGGAAGGTAGAATACAATCTACAGGGGTCCTGAGTGCTTTCTGTGTTCTCAGTGCTGGTCTAAAGACATGCTCTCTATGCTAAAGGTAAACTCAGGCAGGGGTTTCCCTCTAACCAGCCACAGAACACTATGCATTGTTACTTACAGCAAACATCTTTAATTGATTAATTAGGAGATTAAAGGTAAACCTGGTACACCCAACTCATTCCATTTTTTAATTGAAGGATATTGAGCAGGAGGGGACTGACAGGGTCATCATAAAGCAAAGTTTGGCCAGTTCATCGAGATCCTGCCAAAATTCGACCAAAGTATAGTCAGCTTTAGATGTGGTGGCTGCATTTGTTTTCTTTATCTGGAAAAGTACATCCCCTGGAAGCACAGAAAATCCTGCCAGATCTTATTGATTTTGCAAGAAATAATTGTCCTTGTAATTATGTAATGTCATCTCAAATAATGTAAACGGCCTTCCCATTTAGAAAATAGTAAATGCCTGAAAAAGGAAAATGAATGCAGCCATCACATACATGGACTGGTATGTTACATTTTTGTTCTTGGGTTAGGATACACTTTACACTTTGTTTTCAGACACTCAGATCCTGTCTGGCAGAATAGCATTTCGGTAAGAGGCTTAATAAGAAACACTGTGCAGGACTACTAAACAATAATTGGACTATGGATATAAAATGATCAAATATAGCTTTCCCCTTGTACATAGAGGGCTAGATTCAGCAAAAACATATGGCGGCGTATCTCCAGATACGCCGCCGTAATTTCAAATCTGCGCCGTCGTATCTTTACGCCGATTCTCAAAGGCAGATACGTTGAAAAAATAGGCTTCCTCCGCCAACGGAACTTGAATACGCCGGCGTATAATTGTGTGCAATTTTACGCTGGCCACTATGGACGCTTCTGTAGATTTCAGCGTAGAATATGCAAATGCGCTGGATACGGCGATTCACAAACGTACGTGCGCCTGGCAGAATTTTTTTACGTCGTTTGCGTAAGGCTTTTCCGGCGTAACGTTGCTCCTGCTTCTATGAGGCATACGCAATGTTAAGTATGGATGTCGTTCCCGCGTCGAATTTTGAATTTTTTACGTCATTTGCGTAAGTCGTTCGCAAATAGGGCTGGACGTAATTTACGTTCACGTCGAAACCAATACGTTCTTGCAGCGTACTTTGGAGCAATGCACACTGGGATATGTACACGGACGGCGCATGCGCCGTTCGTAAAAAACGTCAATCACGTCGGGTCACCATCCATTTACATAAAACACGCCCCCCTCATCCTCATTTGAATTAGGTGCGCTTACGCCAGCCCCATTTACGCTATGCCGCAGTAACTTAGGAGGCAAGTGCTTTGTGAATACAGCACTTGCCTCTCTGATTTACGGCGGCGTAGCGTAAATACGATACGCTACGCCGCCGTAACAATGCGCCCGGCTACCTGAATCTAGCCCACAGTATATGATAACTACAAACTCTACAATCAGATGTTTATCTAAAAACCAGATGAAAAGTCTTGGTAAATTGCCTTCCTTTGGAGAGAATTTCAGACACTTCCCTTGTATTTCATAACTCTCTCTCTATTTACTGTAGATTTCCCTTATCTGCCTCAGAGATAGATATCTATATTTGTCTGTCCGAAGGTCTACTTTGAGTTCTGACAGAGTCTGCAAACTGAATTAAAGCTTGTTATCCTTGCCACTAACCTTGGCCCAAACAAACAAAAAATCCACTTTAAGTACACCTCTAGTTTCAGTTCAAAAAATTGGCAGGACATACTGTATAAAAATCTTTCACAATGCATTTTGTAAATGAAATGTGAATTTTGGGATAAGCAAATGTTGTCCAAATACCAGAGGCGTGTGTATTCTTCCTTCAATCTTGGTGTGCTTTGTGTATTTCTTCCAGAGCTGTACAGTGATCTATGTGAAATGTTGGAGGAGCTGCCTGTAATAAGGACCTGGTCACTGCTGCTCTCTCTCCTTGTGCAAGGTGACTGGTCCTTTCTCCGTCCCTTCTCTAGTTACTTGTAGGCAGGGCCGTTTGAAGACATTTGGGGGCCCCAGCAGGGAGGGCCCTTGCCGCATCGCTGCGTCCTCCTGCAGTCCGGTCGGCCGTGTACCATAACCGCGCGGTACAGGAGATTCAGTTTGCTGTTCCCGGGGCCGGACTGAAAGGAAGTGAACACTCTGTGTGTGCACTTCCTGTCAGTCCAGCCGAGAACAGGAACCTGATTCTCCTGTAACGCGGGATTATGGTACACGGCCGACTGGACTGCAGGAGGACGCAGCGGTGCGGCAAGGGCCCTCCCTGCTGGGGCCCCTGGCCAGTTCGGGGGCCAAGGCAAATGCTTGCTTTGCCTGTCGGGTTCCGACGGGCCTGCTTGTAGGCAGCCTGGAACAGTCCCTCCCAGAGCTCTGCTCCCTGCAAAGGCCATGTGTGGCACAGAGATGATGACACCACTACGTTAAAAAAGGTAATAACGGGGTTTTCAGGCACACAAAATGGATTTGTGTATTTTGTATCTTTTGAAGAATATATTTAAATGAATAAAAAGGTTTTTGTACCTGGGGTTTAGCTTTACCACTTGCCTACTGGGCATTTTTACCCCCTTCCTACCCAGGCCAATTTTCAGCTTTAATCGTTGTCACACTTTGAATGACAATTGCACGGTCATGCAACACTGTACCCAAATAATCTTTTTAGAATTTTTTTCACACAAATAGAGCTTTCTTTTGGGGGAATTTAATCATCACTGTTTTGTTGTTGTTTTGTGCTAAATAAATGAATAAAGACTGAAAATTCTGAAAAAAACAAACAAAAAACGTTTTCATAGTTTGTTATAACATTTTGCAAACAGGTTATATTTCTCCTTCACTGATGTGCACTGATGAGGCAGCACTGATGGGCATTGTTAGGCTGCACTGATGGGCATTGATGGGCACTGATAGTCTACACTGATGGGCACTGATGAGGCAGCACTGATGAGGAGGCACTGATGAGGCTGCACTGATAGGTGGCACTGATGGATACTGATAGGCGGCACTGATGGGGCACTGGTAGGTGGTACTGATGGGCACTGATAGGCGGCACTAATAGGTGGCACTGATGGGCACTGATAGGCAGAACTAATGGGAATGGATAGGCAGCACTGATGGGCACTTATAGGTGGCACTGATGGGCACTGATAGGTGAAACTGATGAGGAGGCACTGATTGGCAGCATTGGTATGTACTGATTGGCAGCACTGGTGGGCACTGTTGAGACTGCACTGATAATCAGGACACTTATAATCAGTGCCCTGATTATTAGTGTACATGTCCCTTTTACAAGGGGATCTCCAAACTACGGCCCTCCTGCTGTTGCAGGAACTACACATCACATGACTGTAAAGCTCTGACATTCACAGACATAAGCATGAGGGGAAGTGTAGTTCCTGAACAACTTGGGGGCCATAGTTTGGAGACCCATGCTTTACCCTAAGCTGGTTATCGGCTCTCTTCTCCTCACGTTGACAGCATGAGGAAAGGAGTACCGATAACCGGCTTCTGTTTACATCTATGATCAGCTGTGATTGGACACATCTGATCACGTGGTAAAGAGCTGCTGATTGGCTCTTTGCCTCAATCTGTGATTAGATGAAGTGTCACAGGATGCCGTCATATGACAGCGTCCCAGAACTAACCGGCCGCACTGTAGCCGTCATTCGGCTATAGCATGGTTGACAAGTGGTTTAAACTTTTCGTTGCCATAGATGTAAGGGTTACATCAGAATAAAACTGCTTCTAGCTGGCCAGCTTGGTAACCCTTACGTCCATGGCCGTTTCAGAAGCTGTACGTTTGTGGTTGCTTTATCACAGCCTTTCTCAACCTTTTCAACGCAAAGGAACCCTTGAAAGAACTTTCCGGCCTCAGGAAGCACCTGCTTAAAATTACTATATTCACAACTCATGATACAGTAAATTAGTATGATAATCAGTGGGAAGAATGCTCCTCACATTTGTGGTCATTGGAAAGAAGTACCCCCTTACATATAGTTTAACCACTTCAGCCCCGTAACATTTTGCTGGTCAAAGACCAGGCCACTTTTTGCAATTTGGCACGGCGTCATTTTAAATGCCAATTGCGCGGTCGTGCGACGTGGCTCCGAAACAAAATTGATGTCCTTTTTTTTCCACAAATAGAGCTTTCTTTTGGTGGTATTCGATTACCTCTGCGTTGTTCAAAAGTAGAGCCTCAATTTTGAAAATAATTCTATATTTTTAACTTTTTGCTATAATAAACATCCCCCAAAAATATATAAAAAACCTATTGTTCTACATATTTTTGGTAAAAAAAAACACAATAATCGTTTATTGAGTGGTTTGCACTAAAGTTATAGCGTATACAAAATAGGGGGTAGTTTTATGGCCTTTTTCCTAACATTTTTTTTTACTAGTAATGGCGGCGATCAGCGATTTTTATCGTGACTGTGACATTATGGTGGCCACATCGGACACTTTTGACACATTTTTGGGACCATTGTCATTTTTACACCAATCAGTGCTATAAAAATGCACTGATTACTGTGAAAATGACACTGATAGTGAAGGGGTTAACCAGTAGGTGGCGCTGTAGGGGTGTTTCCTAGGGAGTGCTTCTTACTGTAAGGGGGATGGGCTGTGTGTGACACATCACATTACACGGTGCGGAGATCAGTGTCATTGTCACTAGGCAGAGCGGGGAGATGTGTGTGTTGTGTCACCGGCGCTCATCATAATTGTGAATGTATTTAGTGTTTTTCCTTATAATCAAATGGTCTGCTGCAGTATAATAAACACCTCGGAGGTGTATAAAATTTGTGAAAGAAAGAAAATATGTATGTGTATATAAATACACGTATATATTGCTGCGCTGATCCCATAAAATGTGTGTTAAATAAATACACCAACAGCTTAAATAAATAAATAAATAAATAAATCTGCCCCAAAATAACCCTTAAATATATAAGAAGATCATACAAATCAAAATACCACACCATAAAAAAAAATTTGTATGTGTACACCAAGAAACAAGTGCCCAAATAAACTCAGAGACAAAAAAACTTGTGTGGGTTCCATGTGTTGAATAAACCAAAAAATATAGTGAATCTTCCACCCGTTGTGCTCCCGCCACCTATTTTTAAAATGCACACTCACCAGACCAAACTATAGTAATCGCCTATAGGGACAACCAGCACACTGTTTCCCAGGTTATAATAGACTTTTCGGCCCCGTACACACGACCGAGTTTCTCGGCAGAATTCAGCCAGAAACCCGATCAGAGCCGTATTCTGCCGAGAAACCCGGTCGTGTGTACACTTTTGGCCGAGGAAGCCGACGAGGATCTCGTCGGGCCAAATAGAGAACATGTTCTCTATTTCCTCGTTGTTCAATGGGAAATTTCGGTTTGCCGAGATCCTCGGCGGCTTCACAAGGAACTTGACGAGCAAAACAATGTGTTTTGCCCGTCGAGTTTCTCGGACGTGTGTACGGGGCCTTCCTCTCTTTGCAGCTCTCTCGCTGCATTCCTTTTGCCATGGGGTGAAATGTTTCTCTTAAGGCAAAAGGACTCTATATAGTGTAGTATGTTCGAATAATATTGCTTTATTAAAAAGAATGTTAAGATGCACTCACATTGGGTTGTGCCTGTCCGAACAGCACCGGTCTCTCCAGCGTTACCGAGCTCCACTAACGTTCTGTGTATTATCCGCCGGCTTGCGCTCCACGCCTCGGTTCATAAGCGGTTCAGCGTCAGGGGTTTCATGTGACGTAGTTCCGCCTAAACAGTTTACCCAGAACCCTCTACGCGTTTCGCAAGCATCGTTGTGTCATCAGGAATCTGTAGCGGGGAGATGCTTGTTTACATTAGCATCTCCCCACTATATCTCTCTGTGAGACGATCGCGGGTATCCCCTCGGCGCTTGAGTCCACGTAACCCACGGTCAGGCTCACGGAGATCACGGCAGGGTCGCAAGCACGGCGGCGGCGCGCGTGCGACCACACGCGGCATCTTAAAGGGAAAGTACCTGTACGCCCTTATGCCTGTCCATGCCATTCTGTTGACGTAAATAGGCGTGCGTGGGTAAAAGATCATTGGGAGCTTATCTGAGAGGAAGAAATTGTTCATTGCTCAAGAAGCCCCTAACAACTTCTGGAGGAACCCTGATTTAGAAACCCTTCTTTAGCGTCTGAAAACTCAAAGCCACCTGATAACCAGGATTTCCTGTAATGATAAATTAATGTGATGGCCGCTAACAAGCCACCTATCAACATCATTCATAACATTTACACAGCTCCCCAGCGCTGCCAAAGCTGCTTGTTGGGAATGTAATAATAAGACAGCAGTAATTCTACAGGCCTTGTACTTTCAAAATTGTAAGCAGGGCCGCCATCAGGAATTGTGAGGCCCCTTACACAGCTTTAGGCATGGGCTCCCTGGAGCAGAAAACCCGGAGGGGGGAGGGGTGCTGCCGCCTCAAATTGAGAAGCGGGGGGGCTGCCACGAATTGAGAAGCGGGGGGGGGTGCCATGAATTGTGGGGGTTGCCCTGGGGACCTCTGGGCCCCTTACAAAAAAGAGAAAAAAATTAAATATATATATATATAAAAAAGGTGGGGTAGCCATCCGGGGCCCTGGGGACCTCAAAGCCCTTTAATAATAATAAAAAATATATATAAAATGTATTTTTTTATAAAGACCTCTGGGCCCTTTAATTAAAAAAAAAATACATAAAAAAAGACAGGGCCCCGGTTGCCATCCGGGGCCCTGTGGACCTCCGGGCCCTTTAATAAAAAATAAATTTAAAAAAATATGTATAAAAAAAAAAAAAGGGGGAGGTGCCATCCAGGGCCCCTTACAGGTGTACTGCCTGTACCCCCCTGATGGCGGCCCTGATTGTAAGTGAAACGATAATTGACAAAAAAGTTAAAAATAGCAAACCATCTGAGGTGAAAAAAGATGGAGGAAAGGCATGGCAGCAAAAGAGTTAGTCTTTAGCCATATATGATTTATTTAACCAATTAAAATGTTAATTTTTCTTTCATGCAATCATGCTAATAATATTCTGCTTGTAGACAACCGAGAGAAGCCTTGTCCTTGTTCCTCTGTAAGTTATTGCTGCCTCTCACAGTGGTTTGCACAGAGCGTCAATCTCTGTCATGTGGAAATGTTGGCAATGTGCTTAGATTTATTGTACGGGGTTACAGCTGTATTTTACTGGAGGAGGGGGGACAGTTCTACTTTTTAAGAGATGGTGGGGGACACAGTACTTATTACATCACTGAAACTGATTATATGATTGTAGCAAAGGTAAGTCCCGCACCACTGTCTTCTTCCGGTACTGTGGGGGTTAATAGCTTTGATTCTCTCTGGGTTCAGCTGGACAGAAGATGATCCGAGAGAGACACGCCCCTTCTTGCCCACTCCTCCATTAAGAAAAGTTATTTCACAGAGTATACTGCCTATAAAAGCATCTATGAATGGAGGAAGGAATCCTGTCACTGATCAGACTCTCCTCCACTCACCGATTGTGTTACAGGCAGTGTAATCAGTGAAAGAAAAAAGAAAAACACACCCCACCAGAAGAAAGGTGAGAGAAGGGTTTAAAGTAGAACTGTAAGCAAAACTTTTTGTTTTGTTTTGGATAGGGTAAAGGAGGGTTATAAGCCCTGTCAGATTATTATTTTTTGCCATTTGTGTCCCATTGCAAAGATTTCCGTTCACTTCCTGTACCATAACCAAACCGGAAGTGAGAGAAAATCCCTGCAAATTAAGGAAATTCTTTAGGGACCCCCAGGTTGCCAGAACTAGTGTCCCCGTTGGAAGATTTCCCCGTTATTACTTTTCTGGGGACAACCCAAAATGTGGGATTTTCTTCTACTTTCACTTTCAATGATTACAGTAAACAAGACAAATAGAGAGGGTGAATCTCCCTAATGGGGGCACAGAGAGCAGAGAGAGTTTTGCCCCGTTATACTTTAACCACTTACCCCCCGGACCATATTGCTGCCCAAAGACCAGAGTACTTTTTGCGATTCGTGACTGCGTCGCTTTAACTGACAATTGCGCGGTCGTGCGACGTGGCTCCCAAACAAAATTGGCGTCCTTTTTTTCCCACAAATAGAGCTTTCTTTTGGTGGTATTTGATCACCTCTGCGTTTTTTATTTTTTGCGCTATAAACAAAAATAGAGCGACAATTTTGAAAAAAAATAATATTTTTTACTTTTTGCTGTAATAAATATCCCCCAAAAATATATAAAAAAACATTTTTTTCCTCAGTTTAGGCTGATACGTATTCTTCTACATATTTTTCGTAAAAAAAATCGCAATAAGCGTTTATTGATTGGTTTGCGCAAAAGTTATAGCGTTTACAAAATAGGGGGTATTTTTATGTCATTTTTATTAATATATATTTTTTACTAGTAATGGCGGCGATCAGTGATTTTTTTTCGGTACTGCGACGTTATGGCGGACACTTCGGACACGTTTGACACATTTTTGGAACCATTGGCATTTTTATAGCGATCAGTGCTATAAAAATGCATTGGATTACTATAAAAATGCCACTGGCAGTGAAGGGGTTAACACTAGGGGGCGGGGAAGGGGTTAAGTATGCCTGGGTGTGTTCTTACTGTGGGGGGGGGGGGGTGGCCTCACTAGGGGAAACACTGATCCTCTGTTCATACATTGTATGAACAGAAGATCAGCATTTCCCCTGCTGACAGGACCGAGAGCTGTGTGTTTACACACACAGCTCCCGGTCCCCGCTCTGTACCGAGCGATCGCGTGTGCCCGGCGGCGATCGCGCCCGCCGGGCACACGCACGGGAGTCGGGGGCGAGCGGGGGGCGTGCGTGCGCGCGCCCCTAGTGGCGGCTGAGAGAGAGGACGTTATACTACGTGCTCTCGCCCAGCCGAGCCGACCTGCCGACGTAGAACGGCGGTGCACGGTCGGCTAGTGGTTAAATAAGTAGGACTTTTAATTGTACATTGAAAAGAAAGCCATATTTATTACAAAAGGTAAAAAGTACAATCCATATATACATAGTGACCATAAATGTATATTCTTTAAAATAATCCTTGATCATATCATTTCACAAATTGTAGTGATCAACAAATGGACCCTTCGATCAACGCGTTTCACAATAAACTTGCTTCTTCAGAATTCACGCCACAATGTATACATGTAATGATCCTCTCTGGGAAATAAATAGGGGGCTCACACTATATTGATCCCACAGGAGCAGCCATCTCTGTCCATTTGGCTGTGTATGCTGACACTCACCTGTCACAGGATTTGTTTTTTGGGGGGTTCCTGTTGGACCAATATAGTGTGAGCCCTGCTGGTTTCCTTGGGGGAACTGTGGATTTAAGGGGACCGCAGGATCCTTCTGTATTGTATTGTGTTAAAGTAAGACAAATATATATATTTATTTTCCTCTAAATTTTTATATGGGGTGTAATATTACGCCCCCCTCTTGATTGATGGAATGGAATCTACCTATTTACATCTTGGAGTCCTAACAGTGCTGTATTCTGAAAATATCCTGAAGGTAGACCTTTGTGGCCCCTGGATGATATTTATTTCCCAGAGTGGATCATCACACATATACAGTACATGTAGTGTGTACATCGTGCAATGTGTCATCAAAGGTGCCATGTGTTCATCACTAGAATTTGTGAAATTTTATGATCAAGTGGTATAGGGAACCACCCTGTTTAATTACATAATTTAGTCACCCTGTTGCCATGATCAGGGACGGACTTACCATTGGGCTTGACTGGGCTCAAGCCCATGGGCCCTGCCCAATAGGGGGCCCCCATGAGGAGGAAGCAGGAAGTGGATGAAGAGGTAAGAAGTCCATCCAGCGGTAGCACCCCCCCCCCCCCTGCTCAACAACTTCGATCTCGGCTCCAGGGGGCCCCTTCAATCAATCAACACTCAAGCCCAGGGGCCCCCACCACCCTAAGTCCTGCCCTGGCCATGATGTCTTTTGTAGTAAACTACAAAATATGGTGATTTTCTTATCTTTATTTAGGATATTTTTTCAATTGAGTAATAATAAAACAAGTGTACCCAATGTACTGTGGGTATGACATCCCAATGTGATTATCCCAGTCATCACAAGTTATACTTGATGATTATGATGATGTTGTCTTCATAAGAAGCGTACACATCTTTTCTGTCAATACAAAGGCTTCTGCTGACCTTCCAGCAATTACTACACTTTGTGCAGAAGCGAGGTCACCAAATACCTTTAGAAACACAATTCCACTATCTGGAGGCATTCATATTGAGTTCCCTTTTCAAGTTGTGCCCCTCTGACCCATATTATTTCAGCTCTGGGTATAACAATAAATAAATGAGAAACATGAAAATAGAACATTGTCAGTTTTTCAAACTCTCGAAATGCCTTTCATAAGTGTTCCTATTCCAAATGGAGAACTATACATATCATTATCATAATGCCATCATTACCTAGATTATGCAGAACATATTCAGATAGTGTTTTCTTAGCAAACTGGATCACATGGACTACAAAGGCTGCAGTTATTTCTCTGTTTAACACTGAAAGCATTAAAGAAAAATTCTAAAATTATGTGACCCCTCAAAGCACCCAAAAAAAAAATCAGGCGGCGATGCGTGCGCTGGATCCCGGACCTGGATGAAGAGATCTTCTCATCGTTGGACCCCGGCGGAGAGGAGATCACCCGTCGCATGATACCGACAGCGTTGGAGCGGAGACCGGGAGTGGATTACTACAATGTACAAGGTACAAGGTACAATGTACATTAGCAATTCACATAGGGGGGGCCGGGATCTGGGGGTCCCCTTTGTTAAAGGGGTCTTCCAGATTCCGATAAGCCCCCCGCCTGCAGACCCCCACAACCACTGAGCAAGGGTTGTGGGGATGAGACCCTTGTCCCCATCAACATGGGGACATAGTGCTTTGAGGGGTCACAGACCCCCAAAGCATACTTCCAATGTTGAGGGCATGTGGCCTGCTCTCTCGTCCCCCCCTCTTTTCCTGCGGCCTGCCAGGTTGCGTACTCGGGTAAGGGGTCTGGTGTGGATTTTTGGGGGAACTCCACGCCATTTTTTTTTATTTGGGGTGGAGATTCCCTTAAAATCCACACCAGACCTGAAGGGTCTGGAATGGATATTTGGGGGGAACCCCACGTAATTTAAAAAAAATTGATGTGGGGGTCCCCTTAATATCCATTCCAGATCTGAAGGGCCTGGTAAATGAATTTGGGGAGACCCCCATGCTTTTTTTTTATTTTTATGAATGCCTTTTCTCTGAATTGCCAGGAGCCAACAATTCATTATAGCTGCGCGTGATTTTGAATGTTTTTTTTCCCTTCAGAAATGACACTTTGTGCAGGGACAGTTCTAAGCAAGGGAAACATGCACTATTTTACAGGCATACTATACACCCCCCATGGTACAAAATTTAAAGGAATATTTCACTTTTATTGTTTCACTTTAAGCATTATTAAATTCACTGCTCCCGAAAAAGTTGAGAAATGCTGTAGTAGATGATCATTGGCAGTGTCTCATCCCCCTAATACAGTAGAATATCATTGGCAGTATCTTGTCTCAGTAAAAAAGTAGATCATCGGCAGTGTCATCAACATTAGCAGTATCTTGTCCTTATCCAGTAGACCATGGGTATTGAATTAAAATTCATAGATGATAAGAGGTCGGAGTGTTGGCAAGTGCTGTTAGTTTGCCTGGCACTAGATGTCTTTGTTACTATTATGGTATGGTAAGGGGAAAGTCGTATTTAGGTGATAGCTCCCCTTTTAGAGAAAACCTTCCTTTAGTGATGTAAAAGGTGGAGTTAGTGCCCATATAAATGCCAGCTGTGCGTGGGGCCAGGTCAGAGTCTGGGGTATGGCAACAGGACACCCCAGAGCTGATAAAATGTAGTCCTATACAGAGGCGACACAACTTTGCAGGGCTGAATTCCTAGGTGAAACCTGGGGTGGAACAGATCATGTGAGGAAAAGCTGTAGTCTCCTTGTCGTCCCTGATCTTATTCTGTGTGCTTAAGGCCTTGGAGGCCTGGACAGAATCCTCTTATGTGAGTAGTGGTGAAAGCCTGGTGATGAGTACGTAATTTGGTAGCGTGCTTGGCTGGGACATTGGGAAGAGACTGATATACTTACAGAAGCAACTTGTTCCCCCTGACCCTCAACTGCAAGTCTTGGTGATGGAAGCTTAGTGCTGTGGACTTAGTAGTCCTGACAAAAATCGCAGATCGCCGCCATTGCTAGTAAAAAAAAGAATAAAAAAAATTTCAGAATTCTATCCCCATATTTTGTAGCCGCTATAACTTTTGTGCAAGCCAATCACTATACGCTTATTGCAATTCCCCCCCCCTAAAATATGTAGAAGAATATGTATTGGCCTAAACTGAGAAAAAAATAGTTAAAAAAAAAAAATGGGATCTTTATTATAGCAAAAAGTAAAAAATATTGGGCCAGATTCAGGTAGACTTACGACGGGCGTATTAGTAGATACGCCGTCGTAAGTCCGAATCCCCACCGTCGTATATTTAAGCGTATTCTCAAACTGAGATACGCTTAAATATTGCTAAGATACGACCGGCGTAAGTCTCCTACGCCGTCGTATCTTAACTGCATATTTACGCTGGCCGCTAGGGGCGTGTACGCTGATTTACGCCTAGAATATGTAAATCAGCTAGATACACCTATTCACGAACGTACACCCCGGCCGTCGCAGTAAAGATACGCCGTTTACGTAAGGGATTTTCAGGCGTAAAGATAAACCACCAAAAAGATGGCACAGCCAATGTTAAGTATGGACGTCGGAACCGCGTCAAATTTTTCAAGTTTTACGTCGTTTGCGTAACTCGTCCGTGAATGGGGCTGGCCGTAAGTTACGTTCACGTCGAAAGCATTGACGATTTGCCGACGTCATTTGAAGCATGCGCACTGGGATACGTCCACGAACGGCGCATGCGCCGTTCGATCGAAACGTAATTTACATGGGGTCACACCTAATATACATAAAACACGCCCACAGCTTCAACATTTGAATTAGGCGGCCCTAATACGCTACGCCGCCGTAACTTCTGGCACAAAATCTTTGAGAATACCATACTCGCCTCTCAAAGTTACGGCGGTGTAGCGTATAGGAGATACGCTACGCCCACCTAAAGGTATGTGAATCTAGCCCATTGTGTTTTTTTTTCAAAATTGTCACTCTTTTTTAGTTTATAGTGCAAAAAAATAAAAACCGCAGAGGTGATCAAATACCACCAAAAGAAATCTCTATTTGTGGAAAAATAAGGACGTCAATCTTGTTTGGGTGCCACGTCGCAACAACCGCGCAATTTTCATTTAAAGTGTGACAGTGCCGAAAGCTGAAATTTTGCCTGGGCAGGAAGGGGGTATATGTGCCCAGTAAGCAAGTGGTTAAATGCCATTTTTTTTAATATACAGTATGTCAGTTTTACAGGAGGTTCTATATACGGTAAAGATGCCCCACTTTACAGACAGACTAAGATTTTTATTGTTTCACGTTAAGCATCATTAAAAAATTGTCATTAAAAAAATATATATTGTCCTCCAGGGCAGTACCCGGGCCTCCATACCCTTTTTATATCCAAAATGGGGACTTTTGATTTTTCAGACTTTATTGTGGTTTGTGGTTCGTGTCCGAGCTTTTGTGTTGTTCATTAGTCCTGGCGCAAACCAAACCTGAGGGTGGGGGGGTGGCGTGTGAGTTAGGCCCAACTTTAGAAAACACAATAGACAGCCTTGTTCCAAGTATAATTGCCAAAGCTGTAAAGTCTAAATCTATCAAAAACACACTCCTTTATTTTGCACAGAGTGGTCCAGGGTTCACTCTCCTGCTGTTTGGATAGACCCCTGGAAAGTGGACCTCCCTCAGATCACACAACTTCCAGTGCCACAATAACTTATCATCATACCCAGTTGGCAAGTTGGGTTGTTTCATCTCTTCTTTGTGTTGCAGCTATTTTCAGTAGTCAAGCTCAAATTAACCACAATTCAGCAAATTGAATATGTTTTTGTTCCCAGCTAGCAAAATTATATAATATGTTTGCATGTAGAGAATATAATAGGGGGTTACTAAATGAGCTGTTATCACGCTTGGTGAAATGAGGTTGTAGTTGCTCCAGACATCCAACACTAAGCAAAAAATGTAACTTTTTTTTAATGCATGATTGGCTATTTCATGTGAACATTGGTTCATTTTGCTATCAACCCACTGTTGTATTTGTTAATATTTATACTGAATAGTTTCAGTCCAGTGAACATTGCACGGGTAATTAGAAAACGATTACTTCTGAACTGTGGTTTTTAGACAGGTGCTTCTATAGATTTAGTCTATAAAGTCATTAGGCTATAGCAAAACTGCTACTTCCTTTTTTTTACTTTGCATACTACATGCCCCCTGGGTCTGAATGAATCTTTATCTTTCAGATATTATTTAGAGGGTTTTTCAGGTGGCTCAGAATTTGAATAATCCAACTCCCAATTCTGTAAGGAAATAATAACTTCTGTCTCTCCTTGTGACTATTTTTACTTTGTCATTTTTTCTTTTGTTCCTGTGTCCCTTTCTCAATCTGTCTATTGCACGACGGTTATGTTTTCATTTGTTGCTGGTTTCCTAATTGCTTATAACTTTGTGTGACAAACTATAAACGTTGCATTAATTGAATATTTAAAATGATGTATATTTATGGAAACAAATGTCTGTAATGCTTTGCCCTTTGCCATTTGCCGCTTGCTGTTTCCCATGTTGTCCTCCGGGTGGAGTGCGTTGGTCCGATCTGACTTCTCTCTATTCACATGGCGCACAAAGGCCACCGGTGATGTCTTTGGACCGTCACTATTGGCCTTTACCATTGGGTGCTTGGCGAGAGGGATGAGTCCTGGTTGCCATGGTAACATTATGCTCTGTCGGGCCACTGACACGGGCCCCTGTCACCATGCTGACAGGCATGGCTTCTCCATTGGGCAGCTAACGGCAGGACGCTGCCTTGTTTTGGTATCCAGGGATGTCAGCCGCCATTGCCACGTGGCCATTGCGGGAGGGGATGCCATGCGCCGATCGCTTGGGGGGCACTATACTTTGCCCAGCCTCCTTTTTTTATGCCCACATGGCTAATAATTTTTTCCCACCCACAGCCCTCTTGAAGCAGGTGTATGTCTGAATCTCATTGCAAGCTGCTGTTTGGAGCATCTAGACCCACACGCCACTGGACAAAGTAAATTTAGAAGCTGCTATCTTTCATACATGTAGTAGAAGTGAGCTCTACATTCAAATATTTGATAGAGACACTACGATTATTCTATATTTGCTGTAGACAGGCAATCTTCATTCACTGTGAACTACTGCCGACTCTTTCAAAAAGAGGTCCTGCTGAAAATCTTCCCTGACTTGCTCTCTTCTTTCCTCTTGGATGATATTCTTCAAGTAAGCCCTGTCTTTAAATGAAGCCAACACCATGTTGCTGTGTGTCTATCTCCTTCTTCAGCTCACCTATACGTAACCGTTTAGGTGTATTCTTTTAAGTGT
Organism: Rana temporaria; assembly: GCF_905171775.1. Lineage (NCBI taxonomy): Eukaryota > Metazoa > Chordata > Amphibia > Anura > Ranidae > Rana > Rana temporaria. The sequence goes on from NC_053491.1 coordinate 397,746,447, forward strand.
ATACAGGAAACTACTGTGCATGTATCCTATTGTTTTGGGGTATTTCTTTAGGTATTTTGGAGCTTTCCAACTTTCTCTTTATACCCCAAAGGCCTAGGTGGGTAGTATAACATTTTTTTACAATATAATATACCATACCTTAATTCAATTTTGAATACTGATTGTTTTATTCTACATTGCTAGATAAACTGTACATTTGGATCGTGATGTGGCGTTCCATTTGGGGTTAAATTTAGTGCCCCTTGTGGGTAGTTTGAGTTAGATCTCTCTGCCCCCTCCCCTCATTACTCTTGGATAAGCTATGGTGGCAAAAATCCTTGTTTTTAACTGATGCGGATGTCCAGGATATGACTCTATAGCCATATGGTCAGTGAATATTTGCACATGTAACTATGCTACTTTAAATATATTTGTAAAGTTTATAACTGCACTTCCCTTTTGCTACTATAGATATTACTGTATAACCATAACCACTTACCCCTGAAGAAAAGGAACAACATTATATCTTGAAACCCGTTGGGTACTATTCTGTTTATGTGTGTTCCACTGACAGAGCACTGTAGTTATCCGCTTTGTTATTATTGTGTATCATCACTGTAACCATATTAATTGTATTGTTTTAGTTTTGCACTTGAACTTCCTGTTTTAATATTTACAAATAATATATTGACCTTTTTTTACAAATATAACTTTATATTTCTGGAGTCTATGCCCTTTAAAGACCCACTAGAGGGTTTTTTTTGTTCTGTAGCTTGTCAAATTTGAAGATGTGGGCATTCTCTCATATTCCCTATACAGTATCAGCAATCAGCACATCAACAATACAATAATTCAGTTTGGTCGAATATTTTCACTGGCAAAAGAATACATGTATTGCTTTATTATGAATTACAGCAATCTAGGTGAATATATCTTTGTAAAGTAAGTTAAAATATCCAAATTGGGCCCAATTAGCCATTTTCACTCCCCGGTGTCACTTGACTCGTTAGTGTTACATGGTCTTAGGTGTGAATGGGGAGCAGGTGTGTTAAATTTGGTGTTATCACTCTCACTCTCTCATACTGGTCACTAGAAGTTCAACATGGCACCTCATTGCAAAGAACTCTCTGAGGATCTGAAAAAAAGAATTGTTTCTCTACATAAAGATGGCCTAGGCTATAAGAAGATTGCCAAGACCCTAAAACTGAGCTGCAGCACAGTGACCAAGACCATACAGCAGTTTTTACAGCAAAAGGACTGACTGGCTTAGGAGAGATACCCGAGAGCAAAAACAGCATAACAACCAGCCCGGATCGACGTCCCTTCTACCCGCCCCCCCCAGCAACTTCCATACTGGATTTTAAGATTTTATCATGTAAGTTAACACTGTTGTCTGTGTATTAAAAAAAGCTTCTTAAACGTTTAACCTGGAGGCGCCCTCTGTTTTTTATTTTTTCTTATCCTGCAGACTAAGTACATGGATTACTGGAACCATGTCCTGTAGTTTGCGAGACCAACATAAACGTAATTGATTCTGATGGTGTCAAGCGTGTGTGTCGGCAACCAGGAGAGGAGTACAAAAGACAAGTGTGTCTTGCCTACAGACAATCATGGTGGTGGGAGTGTCTTGGCCGGGGGCTGCATGAGTGCTGCCGACACTGGGGAGCTAAAGTTCTTTGAGGGAACCATGAATGCCAACATGTACTGTGACGTACTGCAGCAGAGTATGATCCCCTCTCTTTAGAGACTGTGCCGCAGGGCAGTTTTACAACATGATAATGACCCCAACCACACCTCCAAGATGACCACTGCCTTGCTAAAGAAGCTGAGGGTAAAAGTGATGGACTAGCCAAGAATGTCTCCAGATCTAACCCCTATTGAGCATCTGTAAGGCATCCTCAAACGGAAGGTGGAGCAGCACAAGGTCTCTAACATCCAACAGCTCCATGATGTCGTGGAGGAGTGGAAGAGGACTCCAGAGGCAATCTGCGAAGCTCTGGTGAACTCCATGCCCAAGAGGGTTAAGACAGTGCTGGAAAATAATGGTGGCCACACAAAATATTGACACTTTGGGCCCAATTTGGATATTTTGAGGGGACAGCAAATTTACACTGTTATACAAGCTGTACACTCACAATTTTACATTGTAGCGAAGTGTCATTTCTTCAGTGTTGTCACATGAAAAGATATAATAAAATATTTACAAAAATGTGAGGGGTGTACTCACTTTTGTGAGATACTGTATGTAAAGTGGGAAAAGATTGAATCCCTTGCTGCCTTGGACCCTAGCAAAAGATCTGTAGATGCAACATCCAAAATATAGTCACTTTTTACATAATTGTCATATTTTTATGCTATATATTTACATATACTTAACAGTATTCAGCCACAGCGTTACATAAAGAAATACATGTAGAATATACTGTGTAATATTCCAACACAGCCCATGATAGGATGATATAATAGTGTTGTGGCAAGGTTTGTTTCACATTAAATACTGTAATTACATAAAACTTAAATAAAAATCAGTATAATGTGCACAACAGTAACAACAGCTCAAAGATGCCTTGTAATCATGGAAAAAACTAAACATCCTAAGAAATGTAATTAAAAGAAATATCCTTTCATCCAAATCCTTAGGTAATACTAGCCACAGTTCCATATCCCATCAAAGCTGTAAATTCTGCCTTGTACAACTATTCCAGCTGTCAATCTTTTGAAACACAGTGGTTGGCTAATGAATTTAATCACTTATGTGAAGAAGTAAATATAAATGTAAAGAGTAAGGGTGCCTATAGTGCTACATGTTGTGCAAATGTTTTATGCTTTATACGCAAATGTGTAGGTAGATACTTTTCTCTGTTTAAAGACCTTGCGAGTGGCATCTAGTAAGAGAAAGTCTACAATGGCAGCTATGATGCAGCTCAGAAGGATATATACATGTTGTTCTTTTCTATTCAGAAATCTGAAACATTTGAGATTGCTTATCTGAGATCACCTATTCACCTTATATGATATCGAAGAATAACCTGGATGATGCAGTATAGTGTCAAAATCATGGACAGCAGGGCAGAGATTGGAGGGAGGTGGGGGTTCTCCTGGACTTGAGGAACTTGGTGAAAGAAACATAGTGGATGCCAAGAGCAGAACAGGAACATGTGTCTGGTTCTACAACCCAGACTGCCTGCCACCAGTATTGAAATCAGGGCAAAACAGAGATTAAAGTTTAGGTTGTAAGCAGGTGCTTACAAGTGGTTTACTGTATTGTGTGATCTTTTATATGTTTTTTTATGTTTGTGGTTCTGACTACCTTGTTTGTATTTCTCTGTATAACTGTATATGGCAGTGTGAGTTAATTGCACTATTCAGTTTTGTTGCCCTGCAGAGTTGATTTGGAGAAGCAAGAGTTAACACTGCTGGCCGAGAATCTCGACGAGAAAAAAGAGAATAGGTTCTCTTTTTTTCTCGTCGAGATTCTTGCCTGATTTCCAGACGAGAAACCTGAATGCCTTGTACACACAAACGTAAATCTCGGCAAGAAGCAGTTTTCTTGCAGTTTTTTTTCCGAGAAACCCAGTCGTGTGTATGAGGCCTAAGGCTAGATTCACACCTATGCAGTTATAGTGCTTTTTGCATTTTGCAGATTTGCACTACAGTCCATTTAACATGGTTTCCTATGGAACACATCCTGTAGTGCAAATCTGCAAAATGCAAAAAGCACTAAAAATGCACAGGTGTGAATCCAGCCTAAAGGGGTTTGGTTCTGCTCCTTACATAGGAAGGGTATTGGAGCTGTGCCAGGATGTGATTATTACCTTGATTGATACCACCTCATGTGGGAGCCCAGTCTGGGTTCAAGGCATATGGACTTATGCATCTGCTCCAAGGATTAAGGTCTCTAAGGACTGTTTCACCTGTTTAAGATATAACTATCTCAAAGGGCAATCAAGGGAACCAGTGGTCTAACTTAGGGGCACTTAGAAGAGAATGTACAGAAATGTGTATTGAAGACAGTTTGCTGAACTGTTCCTTTATTTAATTTAAATAACTCAGTAAAGAATGTTTCTTGTTATATACAGTACATTTTGGTCATGTCTGAAGTTACTTGCGGACAATCTTAAAAGGGTTGATGTATATATATCGTATCACTAGAACAGGTCAAGTTAGAGAAGATGCCTCAGCTTGCCTTTAGATCAGTGGTTCTCAACTTGGGGGTCGAATGATGATTTGCCAGGGGTCACCAAATCCTGGCCTGTTTCTGGAGCCCACACCGCTCTCCCAGTCTTTTCTTGGCCGCCCAGCTGGGCTGTTCCTAGAGCCCGCGGCCGCCCACTTAGCCTCTTTGCAGCTGCCCATTCAGTTCACGGCATGGCTGGGGGGCAGAGTTTAGAACTCAGCTGACTGGTGAGGAAAGTGAAGTGGGAGGCGCTGAAGGAGACCCTATCTCCTGATTTCAGCATAGGTGTCACTGCTGCGAAACACCACTGTAGTACGGGTTCCACGCTACGAAAATAATTTTACTGTTAGGGGTCCCCACAATTAGTGAAATGTTATCAAGGGGTCACGACATTAGAAAGGTTGAGAACCACTGCTTTAGAGGCACCAGTAAACACTTACTCCAAGACCCCACATGGGCGAAGTAAGCCTCCCCCACAAATTGTCACAAAGAAAAGCAGGGGCTCTCATGGAGAAACAAATTATGGAAATGCTTTATCTTCTCCAGCTCCTGAAGGTGAACTTGGTTTGATTGCAGAATTGATTGCAGTACAACTCCTAGTTAGGATGCAGATTTTCAGAGGCAGCACTGTGGGGGCTCCTTCAAAATGGCAGTCAGGAGGAGGTATAAACAGGTGGCTGAGCAGCAGTTTTACCAACCATGGCTGCCCACTGGAATTCTAACATTACAACCTAACAGGGCTATACACATGCTTCAGCAATTTTAATGTGGCAGTGCCTGTCAAACTCACCCATTGAGATTGATGCTTGGCTTGCAGTTTGGGTGCAGTACCACAATGATTTGCCATTTGGCAATTAAAAAAAAAAAAAGGTTTATGGAAGCGGCAGCTGTGCCTACTGAATGTCTGAAAGATGCTGCTATACCACCCTTTATAAAGAAATACACCAGAATACATTTTTAGAGGTCAGTAAGCATTACCATTTTGTCTGAAAGAGTCCTAGAAGATTTTAATTTTTCATAGTCAATCCTCTGCACTTTATGTATAGAGGTGATTTATGTTTGGCGTAATGAATATGACATGAATAACTACTTTTTTAAACCATCAATAAAATCAAATTTGACTTGTGTGTTCTTTTACATCTTGCACCTTACATATTTAAATTTGGAAAGCGATGTCAGCTTTTGTCTGCTTTTCTATATACCGTACATTTATGACTTCCTGTATGTCACTATTTATGCCACATATTATATACAGGTGTAACTCTAAAAATGTGAATTTCGTGAAAAAGTTAATTTATTTCACTAATGCAACCTAAAAGGTGAAACTAATATATGAGAGAGACTCATTACATGCAAAGCAAGATAGTTCAAGCCGTGATTTGTCATAATTGTGATGATTATGGCTTACAGCTCATGAAAACCCCAAATCCACAATCTCAGAAAATTTGAATATTACATGCAATGAATAAAACAAGGATTGTACATAGAACAATATCGGACCTCTGAAAAGTATAAGCATGCATATGTACTCAGTTCTTGGTTTGGGCCCCTTTTGCAGCAATTACTGTCTCAATGCGGCGTGGCATGGAAGCTATCAGCCTGTGGCACTGCTGAGGTGTTATGGAAGACCAGGATGCTTCAATTGCCGCCTTCAGCTCTTCTGCATTATTCAGTCTCACGTCTCTCATCTTTCTCTTGAAAATCCCCTATAGATTCTCTATTGGGTTCAGGTCAGGCGAGTTTGCTGGCCAATCAATCACAGAAATCCCCCGGTCATTGAAGCAGGTTTTGGTGCTTTTGGCAGTGTGGGCAGGTGCCAAGTCCTGCTGGAAAATGAAGTCAGCATTCCCATAGAGCTCGTCTGTGGAAGGAAGCATGAAGTGCACCAAAATCTCCTGGTAGACGGCTGCTTTGTCCTTGAACTTAATGAAGCACAGTGAACCAACACCAGCAGATGACACGGCTCCCCAAATCAACACAGACTGTGGAAACTTCACACTGGTCTTCAAGCATCTTGCCTCTCCATTCTTCCTCCATACTCTGGCTCCTTGGTTTCCAAATGAGATGCAAAATTTGCTCTAATCAGAAAAGAGGACTTTGGACCACTGAGCAACAGACCAGGGGGTAGATTCATGTAGGAGATACGACGGCGTATCTCCAGATACGGCGTTGTATCTCTGAGTGTGTGGCGTCGTATCTATGCGCCTGATTCATAAAATCAGTTACGCATAGATTTGACTAAGATCCGACCGGCGTAAGTCTCTTACGCCGTCGTATCGTATTTGCAATTTTAGGCTGGCCGCTAGGTGGCGCTTCAGTATATTTACGCTTCGAATATGCAAATTAGGTAGATACGCCGATTCAGAAATATACGTTTGCCCGTCGCTTTTATTTAAGTCGTTTATGTTAGGTTTTTTCCTGAGTATAGTTACTCCTGCTATATGAGGCGTATCCTATGTTAAGTATGGACGTCGTTTCCGCGCCGAATTTTGGAAATTTTACGTCGTTTGCGTAAGTCGTCCGTGAATGGGGCCGTTCATAAAAAAAACGTCAAATACATGGGGTCATACTAAATTTAAATAAAACACGCCCACATCATCCACATTTGAATTAGGCGGGCTTACGCCGGACCCCATACGCTACGCCGCCGTAACTTAGGGCGCAAATTCTTTATGAATACGGAACTTGCGCCCTTAGTTACGGCGGCGTAATGTATCTGAGATACGTTACGCCCACAGAAAACTACGCCAGGCTATCTGAATCTATCCCATTGACTCCAGCCTCAGTCCACTCCTTGTGAAAGTCCCCAACACTTTTGAATGGCCTTTTCCTGACAATCCTCTCCAGGCTGCGGTCATCCCTGCTGCTTGTACACCTTTTTCTTCCATACAGCACTTTGAGAACATCCAACTTCTTTTGCAATTACCTTTTTGAAGCCTTTGCTCCTTATGGTGGGTGTCAATGATGATTTTCTGCACTGTCAGGTCAGCAGTCTTTCCCATGATTGTGATTCCTACTGAACCAGACTGAGAGACCATTTAAAGGCCATTTAAAGGCTCAGGAACCCTTTGCAGGTGTTATGGCTTAATTAGTTAATTGGAGTGGGAAACTTTGAGCCTAGAATATGGCACAATATTCTAATTTTCTGAGATTGTGGATTTGGGGTTTTCATGAGCTGTAAGCCATAATCATCACAAATATGACAAATCACATCTTGAACTATCTTGCTTTGCATGTAATGAGTCTATCTCATATATTAGTTTCACCTTTCAAGTTGCATTCAACTTTTGCACGATATTCAAATTTTTCGAGTTTCACCTGTATAATAGTAGGAAGAATACAAAAATATCTCTAATCCCTGTGTGTGATATTAACCAGTTCCCTACCGAGCCATAGTAATATGATGTCCGCAGGAACCTTTTCTCTTTCCGGGTGGACGTTATATGACGTCCTGGGCTTCCCAGCCACTAGGGGGCCTGGTGTCCGCGATGTCCGCCGAGCACCCGTGATTGCCCGTGATCACGGCTGAAGTGTGGATCTGTGTGTGTAAACACACAGAATTATCTCCTGTCAGAGGTGAGGAGACTGATGTGTGTTCCCAGTACAGAGGAACACAGATCGGTCTCCTCCCCTTGTGAGTCCCCTCCCCCTACAGTAAGAATCACTCCCAGGGAACATATTCAACCGATTTCCCCCCACTTAGTGTTAACCCCCTCCCTGCCAGTCACATTTACACAGTAATCAGTGCAGTTTTATAGCACTAATCGCTGTATAAATGTGAATGGTCCCAAAAATGTGTCAAAAGTGTCCGAAATGTCCTTCGCAATGTCATAGTCACAATAAAAATTGCAGATCGCCGCCATTACTAGTAAAAAGAAAACAATGCAATTAAACTATCCCCTATTTTGTAGACGCTATAACCTTTGCGCAAACCAATCAGTATACGCTTATTGCCATTTTTTTTACCAAAGGACCGAGGAAAAAAACTTTTTTTGTTTTTTTTCATTGATATTTATTAAATCAAAAAGTAAAAAATATAGTTGTTTTTTTCAAAATTGTCGCTCTTCTTTTGTTTATAGCGCAAAAAATAAAAACCGCAGAGGTGATCAAATACCACCAATTGAAAGCTCTATTTGTGGGGAAAAAACAAACATAAAAATTTCATTTGGGTACAGTGTTGCATGAACGCGTAATTGTCATTTTAAAGTACAACAGCGCTGAAAACTAAAAATTGGTCTGGGCAGGAAGGGGGTTAAAATGCCCTGTAGTGAAGTGGTTAATCTAGACTCTAGAACAGTGGTGTCCAACCTACAGCCCAAGATGACTATGAATGGGGGCCAACACAAAATCGTAAATGTATTTAAAATATTTTTTTTTAAATGTGTTTACACATAGCGAACACATGTGGCCAAAGAAAAATTTGACAGTGTCTCTTCACTGGACTTTTATAAGTTTCATCTTCCCAAAGAAAAATCTCCCACTCTTCACAATCACACCTTATTCATATAATCAGTATTCGGCACCACCTATAGTTGTGAGAAATCTTCAAGGATAAATTGCTATTAAGAATACTACATCCATTGAACAAAATATTGATACGTTAGTTTATCAAAAAGACCCCAATGTCATATCAGCTGAGCTTCCAGCACTTCTATTACATACTTTCCAATTATCTCATATTTGCTGGGACAGTGCACATTTCTCATTCCACTATCTGCCAGGATATGCCCTGAGATCACAGTAGGAAGCATGCTGCAGGGTTCTGCTGAGCTTTCACCTGCCGTGCCACTCACCCATCTCAGCAGTTGCTTGAAGACAAATACACAAGGGCTAGCTATTGGTGCTGGGAAGGCTCATTTATTGGCCTGTACTGTGTGCAGTGAGTATGATTTTTTTTATTGGGTGGACCTGAGATTACAGTCAGCATGGGGAGAGCTAAGTGCATAAAGAGATGTGTGGGTCTTTTTAATAAGGCCCCATTGACCCAATATGTTGCTATAGTGTGAATACAATCTTAGGGCTCATCTCCACTTAATTTACTTAGATAAATATGTTCTATTTTGCAAAGTCTGTTTTTCCAGCTCATTAGTCAATTCCTCCCTGATACCTGATCTGCTGTTTAATTATCATTGCTTTAAATGGACATAGTGCTTGTTAAAATAAGCATAGGAACAAAAAATTATCAGTGACTGCAGACCACTCTGATTATTTGGTCTGATCTGCCAAGGTGGTCACAAAATGGTAAACTGTTTATTGGATACAATAAAATATGTAATCTCTGTTTTTCTGGATGGGTTCCAGTAAGATTCCCCTGTCTGCTGCTCAGGGGCCAGATTCACGTATATGGGCGTATTTTTGTGCGGGCGTAGGCCGTAAGCCTAACGTAAACGGTGTAGCGGGCGCAAGTACATTCGTGAATCGGCGTATCTACCTAATTTACATATTCCACCTGTAAATCTACGGAAGCGCTCCTTGCGGCCAGCGTAAATATGCACCCAAGATACGACGCTCGTATCTTGGCCAAATCTATGCGTAACTGATTCTGAGGCCTCGTACACACGACTGAGTTTCTCGGCAAAAACCAGCAAGAAACTTGCTGGGATTTTTTTTTTTGCCAAGGAAACCGGTCGTGTGTACATTTTTCGACGAGGAAACTGTCGAGGATCCCGTCGAGCCAAAAAGAGAGCATGTGTTCTTTTTCCTCGACGGGAATGGAGAAACTTGCCTTGTCGAGTTCCTCGACAGCCTAACAAGGAACTATTGAAGCCATTTGTGTTGTTAATTAACAGGCTCAAATCATTTACAGTAATAACTCGGTTTGCGAATAACGTGGTATATGAGCATTTTGCAAGACGAGCAAATTTTTTTTTCAAATTGTAAATGGAAATATGCAAAAATCGATGGTTTATGAGATTTTCACGTCTTTCCATAAATCAACCAAATAATTCAAATTTGTTTATTCATGCTAGTTTGAAGACAAAAAAGAATAGAGTGGTCTGCTAAAATATATATATATTTCTTAACTAAAAATTCAGTGCAAAATAATATCAAATATAATTGATGATGATACAAAGAATACACCTTCAATTATCAATTATATGGGTGATACAAATGATGAAAATTTTTACCACAAGCTCTTGTTACAAAAATACCATGTCTCAACACTTCATGAAGGCTTGGTAAATAGCTTTCCGTGGCTTTACAGACTATGAAAACAAACTAGGTGTTGATTTTAACAAGTTGCGGTTTCTTCTCAAACAAACAGTTCTACAAGTTTAAACCTCTCTAAAGCCTCGTACACACGATCAGTCCATCTGATGAGAACGGTTTGAAGGACCGTTGTCATCGGTTAACCGATAAAGGTGACTGATGGTCCGTCGCGCCCACACACCATCAGTTAAATAACTGATCGTGTCAGAACGCGGTGACGTCAAACACAACGACGTGCTGAAAAAAATGAAGTTCAATGCTTCCAAGCATGCGTCGACTTGATTCTGAGCATGCATGGATTTTTAACCGATGGTCGTGCCTACTAACGATCGGTTTTGACCTATCGGTTAGGAATCCATTGGCTAATTTAAAGCAAGTTGGCTTTTTTTTAACCGATGGTTAAATAAAACCTATGGTACCCACTCACGATCGGTTTTGACCAATGAAAACTGTCCATCAGACCGCTGTCCTCTGTTTAACCTGAGGCCTTACAGTATATGGACAATTCTGTTAACCATATACAAACTTGGTAATTTAACCAAGACTTATTTTAAGTAAAGATAAATTTAGAATGAATCTTTGGTTCAACACATACTATAACTAATCCAATTATAAGACATTGAAGTCAGTTCTGTTGAGATATAAAAATATATATATCTCTCTTTGTTTAAAAGTGAAATAAAGTCATACTGCTGTTAGAATTTATTTCACTCCAAAATTTAAATGACCAAAATTGATTGGGTTAGTTAAGCATATGCTCAAACAAATTCAATTACCAAAAGGTAAAAACATAAATTAATACGTTATCAGAGATTTAAGAAATCTGTTGTTTTGAGAGGTATCAGCTGGTTGTCCCAAAGGACTTCTCTACCATTCCTACAGCTTTCCATTCTCTTTTCCTCCTTCCTCCTGGAATTTTGTTCAAATCTCTGAAAGGTCCCACCAAATCTGGGAAGATAGGGAGGTATGGATTTGTACTAGAAGAGGGGAGAGTATTTTTGCATTGGGGAGAAGGATTTATACTGGGAGGGGGTATTTGGGGGCGAGGATTTGTGCTACAACTGAGGGGATGAAGAAGATTGAGGGGAATACATGAGTTCTGCTGGGATAGGGGTTTTGTGCTTGGAGCGGGCATTTGAGTGGATGTTAAGAGGATTTGTACTGGAGGATATTTGGGGGAGAAGATATGTTCTGGGGGGTTGTGCTGGTAGGGGGATTTGGGGGGGAGTTGTTCTCGAAATGGGGGAGGATTTGTGATGGAATGTGGTTTTGGGGGGATTTGTGCTGGGGGGTAGGATGGGGCAAGAACGATTTGGACTTTGTGTTAGAAGTGGGGAGAGGATTTGCGCTGGAAGGGAACATTTTGGGGTGAAGATTTGTGCTAGAGGGGGATTTGTGTTTTGAAAGGAGGGAGAGAATTTTTTCTGAAAGAAGAAATTTAGGGGGGGGAGTTGTGATGCTGGGAGGGGAGATTTTGAGAATTTGGGAATTTGGTGGTGAAGGATTTATACTTGAAAGGGGAGTTGTTCTATGACGTAGGATTTGGGGGGCTCAGCAAGATTTGTGATGGGAGGCTAAGAAGATATCTGGGGGGGGATTTCGGGAAGGGGGTGAAGATTTCTGCTGGAATAGGGAAAAGGGGGATTGTGTGCTAAGAGGGGATTTGGAGGGGGGTTGGAGGAGGATTTTTGCTGAAGAAGGGCGAGGAGGATTTGTGTTGTGAGAGGGAGAAAGGATTTATGGTGGGGAGCAAAGATTTGTTCTGGGAGGGGTGAAAGATTTTTTATTTTTTTTTAGAAGGAAAGGAGTGTGTAAAGTGTGGGAGACAACTGCTTGTGAATGTTGCACTCTCCTGACCCCTACATTGTTTGTTGCATCTCCTGACTCCTGCACTCTTTTTTTTTTATTCCTGACTCCTACTATGCATTACACATTCCTGTTCCCTGCATTCTGTGCATTACATACACCTTGCTCTATGTGTGTCATGTACTTCTAAATCTGGCACTGACTACTTGGGCAGTAATCTTGACCCTTGAACTCTCTTACCCCAGCACTCTGCCTTGCAGATTACTGCACTGTACACACTATATTGTAATTTAGATATTTCTCAGCAATGTCTTAATTGTCCCCACAGTTGTTGGTTGCTAAGCAGTCCTTGACTATTTTAATGACCTTCCCCTTCAAGGTAGACTCAGACAATATGATAGCTCTCTGTCTATTTAGTGTGTTTGAATCTGCCCACTCCACCATTCATAAAATGTATATTACTATACTATTCTCCCACAATGCGTGTTCTGTGAAAGGAGGAGCAGTTGAATGACATGACCCATTCACAGAACACAATGGGCCAGATTCACATAGAGATACGACAGTGTATCTCCTGATACGCCGTCGTATCTCTGAGTTGTGCCGGTCGTATCTATGCAACTGATTCATAGAATCAGTTACGCATAGATATCCCTAAGATCCGACAGGTGTAACTGTGTTACACCGTTGGATCTTAGGCTGCAATTCCAGGCCGGCTGCTAGGTGGCGCTTCCCTATCTTTTACGCAACGATTATGCTAATGAGCAGTTACGTCGATTCCGAAACGAACGACCGATTGGCGCTTTTTTTTACGTCGTTTGCGTTCGGCTTTTTCCGGCGTATAGTTACCCCTGGGTCTATAGCGACGTCATTGGGAGCAATGCACGCCGGGAAAATTTGCGGACGGCGCATGCGCAGTTAAATCGGCGCTGGGACGCGCCTGATCTAAATACTACACTCCCCCTAGCCGCGGAATTTGAATTCCGTCTGGGGATTTACGATACGCCGCCAGAAGGTTTTGAGGTAAGTGCTTTGTGAATTACCCACTTGCCTCAAAAACTTGCGGCGGCGGATCTTAAATCACATAGGTTACGCGGATCTAAAGATCCGCTAACCTATGTAAATCTGGCCCAATGCATTTTGTAACATTAGTAATACAAGCTCACTTAATGGTGGAGAGGGAAAAGGGGGGTAGGTGAGCAGCACAACTTTTCTCAGTAGCAGCAGCTGCTGTTACCTACTCACAGCAGTGGGGGACAGCTGCTTAGGTCAGTATCTGGTGGCTATTGGGGAGGCAGTGTAGGGAAGATTTTTTTTTACCAGAAGCAGCCAACTGCAGGTGGTGGGATGGATACACACCATTTTACATACCTAATACATTTTGTGCTGTATGCCAAAAAAAAAAAAAAACAGCTAAAATGTGTTTGAATAAAACAGGTTTAAAAAAAAATCTTTTTCAGAAATTGTACAGTTGATATACTGTAAAGAGTTTCTATCAACAGACTCATGTGTTGTATTCACTTTAAACTTTAGAGGGAGCTACATCCTTAAATGTAGATGGATGTGTACCACATGCAGTGTGCATATCATTGTTATAATACAGCTGCATTATAAAGCTGTAGAGCAAAATAATGGTGAATTAAAGAGGACAAAAATAATGAATAAAAAATAAACTGGACTTCAGTTAGAAAGTGTAAAAAGGGAGTAATTCAATTTTCTTAACTATGATGATATCTTATTTCTAAAAGCTTGCAGTCTCAAGCAGAGAAATGAAAAGTGCACTGGTCTTCCTTTTGTCTGTTGTTCATGGCATTAAATGTGCTTGTTGCAGAAAATAAGTGAGTGAAGTAAGAGTATGGAAAAATATTCCTACCCTCCAAGCAATCCCTAACCCCAAAACGTAACCCTTACTGGAACCTGATCCTAAAACCGTTTCTTAAATTGACTGTAGCTATTTTAAAAAGCTAAGACCTCGTTAAACAGAGGACACCGGTCTGATGGACCATTTTCATCGGTCAAAACCGATCGTGTGTGGGCCCCATAGGTTATTTAACCATCGGTTAAAAAAAAGCCAACTTGCTTTAAATTTAACCAATGGATTCCTAACTGATAGGTAAAAAAAACGATTAGTAGGCACAACCATCGGTTAAAAATCCACGCATGCTCAGAATCAAGTCGACGCATGCTTGGAAGCATTGAACTTCGTTTTTTTCAGCACGTCGTTGTGTTTTACGTCACCGCGTTCTGACACGATCAGTTTTTTAACCGATGGTGTGTAGGCGTGACGGACCATCGGTCAGCTTCATCGGTTAACCGATGACAACGGTCCATCAGACCGTTCTCATCGGATGGACTGAAGTGTTCTGCCTGTAGAAGGGCAGTGGCCTCTGCTCATTTCCGCCCTAACATTCGATACTGGTCACGGTTCCGGTCGCTGGTGCGCATGCGCGGAGTGATGTGCTCACGTCACCGTTATCCATTGACTTAACACTTTGTACAGCCCCCGGGACCGGGAACAGGAAAGAAGTTCAGTTACAGCAGCTTCACTGTCCGGCCAGGAGAGGCTTACAGGCACAGTACTGTCATCATCTATCTATTTTTTGCTTGTCACTTTTTACATTGTGGTACGCACATTTTATTAGGGGATGTTTTGGGGCTCAATAAACCTGTTTTATAAAAACAATATCACACTATACTGTATGAGTTTCCATTATATGTGGTTGTGGTTTGATTGAACATAAAACACACTGGCTGGTGGAGAGTGCAGCGTCCAGGAGATACACAGACATATATTCCAGGCTCTTTATTTCCATATTTGTGGTGAGTGCATCCCCAAAAGGGGAGTTAATATCCCCCCACGTGGTGAACGCCCCCTCTGGTGAAAGGAGCACTGATTGAAGGACTGTTTTCTGTATATCTTTCCATTTGTACTATCATTCGATTTCCTATATCCGTTTGGGCATATAGAAGTGTTTCAGACGCCTGTCTGGAAGTAGCGCTGCTACAGTTTTATATTGAACTTTGGACTTTTAGTTTTAAAGTTTTTATGTTTTACTGTGTATCCTAAGTATCTAGTTCTGTGGGCACGGCGCACAGATACGACGGTGCATAGTTACATTTACGCAGCATATATCGAGATACGTCGGCGTAAGTGCTTTGTGAATCCGGGCCAGAGTGTTTTAACTACATATTCACAATCATCTCATCAGCAACATATTGATTTTAAATAGTTAACCACTACTCTAGGTTGATGCCACTATCCCTGCTACATTTCCTCCAGCTGCTCACCCAGGCTTGTTTCTAATTACTCTATGATAAATCAGTATCAGACATCAAAGACTTTAGTGGATCGAGATTTTTTCATGTTGCTTTGCTACACTGCTAATACATGTTTTCCTGGCATTTGGCAATTTTTTTTCTATTACAGTAAAACCCTGGTTTGCGAGCATAATTTGTTCCAGAAACATGTTTGGAATCCAAAGCACTTGTATATCAAAGCAAATTCCCCCTTAAGAAATAATGGAAACTCAAATGATTTGTTCCACAACCATTTATTCATAAGTCCTTCAGTTTAAAGTCCATATAAAAAGATTACAGTGATGTAAAATGTCCATCCACAAATGGCAGCCTCCACAAGTGGATTAGAAGCAAAATCCAGCAGGAGCTACAGAGTATTAACCTCCCTGGCGGTGTTCCCGAGACTGACTCGGGGTTAGATTTTCCTGCTACGATCGGTAACCCCGAGTCAGTCTCGGCTCGCCTCGCTGAATCCACAGGCACTTTTTACTTACCTTGTCCCTGGATCCAGCGATGCCACCGCGCTGTGTGAGCGAGCGGGACCTCGCTCGATTCACATAGTGCCTCCGTGTGACGCCGATCTCCGTTCCCTGCGACGTTACGACGCACGGGGACGGAGAACGGCGCCAAATTCAAAAACGTAAACAAACACCTTACATACAGTATACTGTAATCTTATAGATTACAGTACTGTATGTAAAAAAAACACACCCCCCCTGTCCCTAGTGGTCTGTCCTGTGTCATGCATGTCATTTTATATAATAAAAACGTTTCTTTCTCCCTGCAAACTGTAGATTGTCCATAGCAACCAAAAGTGTCCCTTTATGTCAAAAATAGTTTTAGATCAGCTAAAAAACAGCGATAATAAATTATAATCACTTGCAGAATTGTGCGATAGCGATTTGTGGGGAAATTCGTCATAAAAAAAAATAAATAATGACAGCAACAATTCTGCAACTGAGCAAATTTCAGTGATTTTAATTTGATTACATTATTGAATAATTTTTATTATAATTATATTATTATTTGTTATAATTATTTATAATTATTTATTATATTATAATTTATAATTTTGTTTTTAAAAAAATGTCATACCCGGGATGCCTATTAGAATCTTGTTTGGTCAGATTTAAGTGAGTTATTTCTAAAAATTACAGGCCTACAATATAAAACGCCAAATTTCCTTGCAAATAATGGTACCGCTTTCAGCATGTTTTTTCTGAAAGAATCATACCGCCAGGGAGGTTAAAGAGAAGAGAGGCACCTCTAATGCCTTGTACACACGCAAAAACCAGCAAGTTTCTTACTGGGAGATATTTCTTTGCAGAGGAAACCGGTCGTGTGTACATTTTCATCAAGGAAACTGTCGAGAAACTCGACGAGCCAAAAAGAGAGCAAGTTCTCTATTTCCCCGATGGGAATGGAGAAACTTGCCTTGTCGAGTTCCTCGACAGCCTAACAAGGAACTCGACGAGGAAAATGATGTGTTTCGCCCGTCGAGTTCCTCGGTCGTGTGTACGAGGCTTAAGTGTAGCAATATGGTTACATTTAATGAAGGTACAACATTTAGCAACTCACATGGTTGATGATTAAAAGAGAAACATTTGAGGATGCAGGCATTCGGGGTAAAGACCGTCCCCCTCACTGCCGGCTCTGAGCGCTGTCAGTCTGCAAACATGATCTGGAAGATTACCCTACAGTAGAGCGATTAAACCACTCATGGAGCGCAGTGTGGATGGGATGACGTCGGTGGTGGTAAGGAGTATGTGGACTCCGGGGTAAACCTGTCCACATAGACCATACTCCTTACCACCATTAACGTCGCCCCTTTCTTTTTTTTAGATCCCCATGACTGAGCTCCAAGGGGCATAATAAAACATGTTGGGGACATGGTCTGTTGGGAGCCCAGGCTGAGGTTGTCTTCCTCCTACCACCATAGGACTCAGTGGATGTATTGCACCAGGGATCTTTCCTCTCTTCCTTTCAGTAGCTTTTTTTTAGAGTTTGGTCAACACTGGCAGCCTCCATGTTACTTTCAGCATAGGGTTTATTTAATTGTACATTTAGTTCTAGCCCTAGTGATAGAGATCAAAGAATACCTTTGATGTTAATTTGTGTAGCATGTTTGACAGAAGTGCAATGCAATGTTTGAATCTGGAATTGAATCCTATTGTGCAACATATACTGTTGGGCATATGTGCTTGTACACTAGCTATTAGTCTTCTTTAAACCCTCCAGAGTCTCGATTAAAAAAAAAACACGTACTTGACATATTTACACTGATACTGTAGTACAACCAACATAACTTTGATATTGGATGTTCTAATGAGTTTATAGGTATTCGTGACAATAGTATATGTGTACAAAGACTGTACATACAGTGTCTGTCAAAACATAAAAGTCATCAGTTATTGCTTTGGACATTACCCGCCAGCTTCAAACATGCATGGATAGCTTTCCCTTTTAAGACAACAAAAGGTTTCTGAGATGATGTATACAAACAATGTATTTGATGGGAAAAATAAAAATGTAACCAGACTTCAAAAGATTTATCTTATCCTGTCTGCCAATAAATCTGATTTGTGGTACAGTATATTATAAATGGCATCTTCTTCTTTTTGTACAAGTTACTGGGCATACTTTACTAGGCCCCTGCTAGTTGAAGTTTCCCTGTGTATTGCCTTAAAAAAGTTGTGAGCGTTAATAAATGCCAACGGACTGCTATAATCAGCTTTTAGGTTAAATAAATCTTCTGGTATATTTAGACCAAAACATTATTCATCTTTACAGTTGGTTGACTCCTGGCAGGTGTGTTATTATTCTACAGCATGCACTTGGAATTACTTGGCATATAGGTCAGAGTGGGGAACAGGTGGTGAGGGGATGTTCTTGGGACGAATCCAGCGGCTAGCATACTTTATCATAATTTTATCTTCCAGCCAACAATGGGAAAATGTGTATTCTCTCACACACGCCTACTCACAGAGATGACTGGCTAAATCCTACCAGCACCTGTTAATTAATTACATACAACACTTTTTGGAGATGATTAGTAGAGCATAAGATATAACTTCAGTATGTAACCTTATCGTTGATTGAACTAGTCAGCACCATCTTCTGGATCTAGGAAATTATTTAGGCAAGAAACCATTAAGTAACTGAAGAAATATAACAAGTAAATATGATATACTTTCTTATCTTTAAAAAAAAAAAGCTTTGCCCAATGGGAGGATCTCTTCAGCTTAGTGCACAATTACAAGTATCCCCTATAACGGACAATGACTTAAGAAACCACTATAAACATAAAATAAATAATTAAAAAAAACACAACAAACACAAAAAACACATAAACACAATTTGTGTGACACCAAATATCTATTGGATGTAGAAAAAAGGGGGGGATAGGTAGCGCTAAAAATCTACACAACTTGAAATTAGTGCAAAATAAGTATAAATTAAACACAAATTTAAATTACTGCAAAAATGGGTGTGAATATATTAAATATATAAATAAGGTCAATACCCCTCTCAAGGGATAATGGCAGTATAACACACAGAATAATTATTCAATTAGTGTCAGAAACATAATAATGTTGAAGTGTCTAATTCAAATGGTGACATCAGGAAAACTAGAATAAAGTGAAGGAAGGAGTCCACCACCAATTCGATTATGAGTTGATTGGACGCAACTGTTCCTCACGATCACACCAGAAAAAAATGGTAAGTGAGTACCCTTACCAGAAATGTTGGACCCCCTGTTAGACAAGGTCATGAAGGCATGAACATCCACTCTGATAGGTGATGACAGATCCCAGCGGTCATGTGTTGCTCCACTCCCAGCAGGTCCTCGCTTGGCTTCAGGCTGTATATATCCCGTCCGGATAGAAACCCTCAGGTAGGTGATTCCCCCTTCACCAAGCAATCAGCTCCTTTCCTCCGGATCTCCGCTCTCTCTCTCTTTCTCTCGCCTCAGTGTCAGGCCGGACTCCCCCCATCTATTAGATGTGCACTTAATCCTCTGTGATCTTATTACAGTCCATCATGTGAATAAAGACCGTCTCTTTAATGTGAAAGTCTGTAGGCTCCTTTTCAAAGGTTCCATATATCACAGATCAGCACCACACCACGTGAGACCTGCTACCCTGAGGTTTAACACTCACCAGAGCTCCTTAATTTATAGCCCTCTAATCACAGTGTCCTCTACAGATCACTGATAGGATGGCTACCCACATTCACTGGTCCCTGATCTATAACCATGTTAATGCCACTCTGCAGGCCCGGGCCTTTGCCTCTCCTGGTTACTGCCTGGAGGGGTCCTTCTTTACAATGGTTACAGATCGGCGATCCTTGGAGGGACCATCCTATTAGTGATCTGTAGAGGACACTGTGATTAGAGGGCTATATATTAAAGAGCTCTGGTGAGTGTTAAGCCTCAGGAGAGGGGAAAATGAGCCCACATACTTTCATATTAAAGAGACTTTATTCACATGGTGTTCTGTAAAATGATCACGGAGGATTAAATACACCTCTAATAGATATTTGGTGTCACCCAGATTGAGCGTTGCTAATGTTGTCAACAATTGTTAATAATATGTATTTTATACTTTTCTATCTATTTATTAATGCTTGCAGCATGAGGGTTAAACATAATCAATGTTGATAGGGGGAGTGAAGTTCCACTTGAGCTCATTGTAGTTCACGATACACTAGTAACACACTTAACATTTATTTTTGAATAAATCAGGAGAGATAATAGCAGCAATCGTTTGTTATCTACAAGTAAGCATTAAGAAATAAAAGAAACAATACAATTTTTGGGCCATTGTTACAAAGTACAGAAAGCAATCACTGTTATAGAATGAAAAGCGCAGAATCACATAGGCTCGGAGGGTGATACACAATGAATTTAGGTCAATTGGTACAAACTTTCATCTATTTGAGGGGTCACACAGCCAAAAGAATAGCTTCCTCGCTGAGGTGACATAGGCTAATAGAGTTAGGGAGTTCACAGATACTACCAATGGATGCAAATCTCACATAAAGAAAGAGACAAGATGTATAAACAGAATCGAACAAGCAGCAAATAGCTGTATTTCAGAGATTTAAAGACAACATTGTTTCTTAAAGGGAACACATTGTGGTTTTACATATATTTTATTGCTTTTTTTTTGTGGCCATGACTAACAAATAAAATAAAAACAATTTAGATGAATATGAAATTCTGTATATAAATATTTAGTACTTGCATATCCAGAATTTAACTTTCAGGTTTCCGAGGCTAAAAAGTCTGTTGCTTACAGGGCTCAATAGCTAAACCGGCAATGTACACACAACTGAAAAATTAGCCATCTCTCCTCCTCCCTTTGACACAATGCCATAGAAAAATTAAATCAGAGACATAGGAGTGGATTTACTAAAATTGGAGAGTGTAAAATTTGGTGCAGCTGTGCATGGTAGCCAATCAGCTTGTTCAATAAAGTTTTGCCAAAAGAAACTGAAAGGGAAGCTGATTGGTTTCTATGCACTCTCCAGTTTTACTAAATCATAATTGTAAGCTGCAAAATATCTTTTAGTTGAGTTGTATTTTCCCTGTTTTGCCAGCATCTGTTGAATTATCCTATTTGTCCTGTTAAAAGTGTAACGTGGGTATATTATGTATATTTAACAGCTGTCCATTTGCTGAGGAGCTAATCCCCCAGTGGGTCAGGTTAGACAAACAGTTAAATATTTACAACAACAATTTGGACGGGCCTAGGCTTTTTAAGGGCTGACCCTCTAGAGCTAAACGAGAAAAAAATGATAAATCAATTGAGGACCTGTAGCTGGGGAACTGCAATGAATTTGCATAGAGCATAGAGCAGATCTGATCCTCCTCTTCTAGGGTCCCCTGCCGGTGCTCCTGGCTGCCACCCCCTCTCCTCTCCGCTGAGTCCTTCCATAGCAAACCACTTAGACACAGCCCATGGACACACAAATTGTGGCTTTGTGATTGACAGCAGCAGGAGCCAATGACTTCTGCTGCTGCTGCTGCCAAGTCTAGTAAGTCTAGTAAGGAGAGAGAGAGAGAGTGGAGAGAGCTGTTGCTTTCAGGCACAGTGCTAGATTGAGATCGAGATCAGGTAGGTATGAGGGGGGAATCCTGTGCACAGGAGGTATTTTCACCTAATGCGGGAAAACCTTCTACTTTTCCAACCACTTTAAGCAGAAAAGGAAACTTCTGTATTGTATTGCGGTTAGAGAAATGCACTCTTAATTACTGTCTAGGTGATCGTTGTTAGGCAGATCTGGAAATGGAAGGAAACCTTAACAGGAATATAGAAAACATCTATAACTTGAAAGATTTTCTAACTCTTCCCCATTCTGCCCAAATTAAGGGGAAAAAAAATTGGAGTTGGGCTAAATAGTTGACCACTAATAGGCTGTAAATGTAAGCTCTAACAAGCAGGGCCAATTGATCCCTCTTCCATTAAATTGTATTATAACTGTACTGTCTACCTCAATTTTGTACAGCGCTGTCAAACTGTCGGTGCTTTATAAATCCTGTATAATCATAATAACAATAAATAGCCAGTTTAATAAATATGTCCCTAAATAGGTAGATACAAGTTTACAAAAAAGTATATACTGTATAATCCAAATGTCTGGCAGGACAAATATGAGTGGTCTATGATATGCTAATGCCCTTATGTAGTATTTTTGTTTAAGGCTAGGTTCACACAGATACAGTGCGATTTTGATCCAATTTTCAGTGCGATTTTCAAGTGCAGCTGCAGTGAAACTTAATGCAATTTTGACATGATTTTAATAAGCTGCGATTTCTGCCCTGGCCAATGAATACTCATATCATTAGTGATATTATTAACCGCTTCAGCCCCGGAAGAATTTACCCCCTTCCTGACCAGAGCACTTTTTGCGATTCTGCACTGCGTCGCTTTAACTGACAATTGTGCGGTCGTGCGGATGTTATACCCAAACAAAATTGACGTCCTTTTTTTCCACAAATAGAGCTTTCTTTTGGTGGTATTTGATCACCTCTACGGTTTTGATTTTTGCGCTATAAATAAAAATAGAGCGACAATTTTGAAAAAAAAAGGAATATTTTTGACTTTTTGCTATAATACATATCCCCCGAAAATATGTATATATAAAAAAAAAATCCTCAGTTTAGGTCGATATGTATTCTTCTACACTTTTTTGGTAAAAAAAAAATGCAAGAAGCATCTACAAAATAGGGGATAGATTTATGGCATTTAAAAATATTTTTTTTTTAGTAATGGCGGCGATCTGCGATTTTTATCGTAACTGCGACATTATGGCGGGCACATCAGACACTGTTGACGCTATTTTGAGACCATTGTCATTTACACAGCGATCAGTGCTATAAAACTGCACTGATTACTGTGTAAATGACACAGGCAGGGAAGGGGTTTAACACTAGGGGGCGATGAAGGGGTTAAGTGTGTCCTAGGGAGTGATTCTAACTGTGAGAGGATGGGCTACAAGTGACATGACAGTGATCACTGCTCCCGATGACACAAGACAGAACAGGAAAATGCCTTGTTTACATAGGCATCTCCCAGTTCTGCCTCTCCGTGACACGATCGCGGGCCGCCGGCGAACATCGAGTTTGCGGGGCCCGCGGGCACAGTCATGGAGAGCGCCCCACGCGACTTCTTAAAGGGGATGTACAGGTATGTCCATTTGCCCACCGCTGTCATTGTGCTGACGTATATCGGCGTGCAGCAGTCGGCAAGTGGTTAAAAGGTGCCATCTTCCTGTTGACTTCCTGTTTTTTCTGTACTGTGGTGGTTAGCTGTCCCCTCTGCCCCTAATCATTGCCGCAGTTCCTACTGCTACAGCCACAGTGTTAAATAAAGAGGTGGAGAAAAGGAGGAGAAGGAGTAGATGTGGATACTGGGTCCATCTAATGATTGCAAATAAGGAGGATAGAGGCCAGTTCTGGGTCGTGTATAATGACTTTCATGCACATGAAGAAAGGTTCTTCAATTACACACACGTGTCATTGAATATTGTAGGTCAGTATATATGCATAACCTCATTCCACACTTTCCAAAATGTGCATGTGCAAGTGGTGTTGTGTATTGTAGATTTTGATTTCTATATTTGTGTGTTCATGTGATGTCTAATGAAACAGGTTTTTCAATTTCAGGATATATATATATACCGTATTTTCCGGCGTATAAGACGACTTTCTGGATGCAAAAAAATGCATCCAAAGTCGGGGGTCGTCTTATACGCCGGGTACAGTCTCAGTACTCACTTTTTTCCCCAGCGCTGACAGTCTCCCATGCTGCGATCGCGAGCGTGTATTGATTTCAAAGCCGTGCCTTCACTGCAGAGTGTTCTGTGATAGGAGGAACAAAAATCTTCCCAGCAGCGCCTCTGTTCTTTGTTCCTCCTATCACAGATGCCTTCTCATCCTCGAACGAGATGAGAAGACGTCCGTGATAGGCGGAAAACATAACAGAGGCGCTGCTGGGAAGATTTTTGTTCCTCCTATCACAGAACACTCTGCAGTGAAGGCGCGGCTTTGAAATCAATACACGCTCGCGATCGCAGCATGGGAGACTGTCAGCGCTGGGGGAAAAAAGTGAGTGTTATTGCACTGGGGGGTGGGGTGGGGGCAACAAGTACAGGCACAGTGGGGGCAAGTGATGGCAATGTGGGGGCATGTAATGGCACAGTGGCAATGTGGGGGCATGTAATGGCACAGTGGCAATGTGGGGGCATGTAATGGCACAGTGGCAATGTGGGGGCATGTAATGGCACAGTGGCAATGTGGGGGCATGTAATGGCACAATGGCAATGTGGGGGCATGTAATGGCACAGTCTGGGCATGTAATGTAATGGCACAGTGAGGAATGTAATGTAATGGCACAGTGAGATTTGAAAAAGCCTGTTTCTGTCAGCGGTTCTGGCTCCCCCTCAGCTTCCAGAAAGACAGTAAGAAGGGGGTAGTCTTATACAGTGGGTATATCCCAAAACCAACATTTTTCCTGGAAAATTAGGGGGTCGTCTTATACGCCGGGTCGTCTTATACGCCGGAAAATACTGTGTATATATATATATATATATATATATATATATATATATATATATTGTGAGGGATTAGCTCGTGGGGATCACCTTTTCTGAAATCACAGTCTGTAAGCAGGCACTTTCTTTTAAGTCTGGCGGATGCCAGATTTTATTTATAAACGGTTTGCAGATTAAAATAAACAAAACAATAAATTAAATCCTTGCCGTCCGGCGCTAAACTAAACAAACAGGATCTCCTCTCTATACAGTGTGGGGCTAGTCCCTGACACCCACAAAACATGCAGTAAAGCAAACCTTTTCAGTCCAGCACTCAGCGCTCCCCTCACTCAGGTCCCTTCCTGAGTTTCAAGCCAGAGCCCTGTTGTGCTCTCTTCCTGGACATTTAAAGTCCAGCTGATTGTGGACTTCAGTGGACCCAAACATCCGGACCGGAATCCTAGCCAGGCACAGAGGCTGTAAAACCCGGAATGGATTCCGGTTCAGTCTCTCATGATAGAACGTATGCGAGGTGAAATGTACCTATGATCATGTATCGCACCTCGCATAGCGTCACATATCCTCCCCCTCTGCTCAAGCCCCTGCGGCTGAGCACTTGACCCAACCATACAGTGCACACGGGAGAGGGCATCTGCATTATTTTGGAGCTTCCCTGGCCTGTGCTCCACCGCAAATTTAAAAGGCTGTAGAGCCAGGAACCACCTTGTCACACGAGCATTTTTCTCCCTGTTATCACACATCCACTTCAGGGGAGCATGGTCTGTGACCAGCTTAAATGACCTCCCCAGTAGGTAATACCTCAGGGAGTCTAAGGCCCACTTAATGGCGAGACACTCCTTTTCTACGATGGCATAATTTTTCTCGTGCTTGTTCAGCTTCCTGCTCAGGTATACCACTGGGTGCTCCTCACCATCCCTGATCTGTGACAGTACGGCCCCTAGTCCCACCTCAGAGGCATCCGTCTGTATAACAAACTCCTGGCTAAAATCCGGGGTTACTAGTACGGGTACCATACAAAGAGCCTGTTTTAACTTCTGAAATGCCCCCTCGGCTTCGGGGTTCCATTTGACCATGACCGACCCCTTACCCTTCGTTAGATCGGTCAAGGGGGCGGCAATGGTGGCAAAATTGGGTATAAAACGCCTGTAATACCCCGTAATGCCCAGGAAGGCCCTCACTTGTTTTTTATTGACTGGTTGGGGCCATTTTTGAATTGCCTCAATCTTATTGGTCTGCGGCTTGACCATTCCCCGGCCAATAATGTACCCAAGGTATTTGGCCTCCTCCAGGCCTATGGCACATTTCTTTGGATTGGCCGTGAGATGTGCTTCCCTAAGGGAATCTACGACCGCTTGTACACGGAGCAGGTGCGATTCCCAATCTGGGCTGTGGATGACCACATCGTCCAAGTACGCCGCTGCATACGAGCGATGTGGTCTCAAAATTTTGTCCATCATTCGCTGAAATGATGCAGGGGCTCCGTGCAGACCAAACGGCATCCGCTTATACTGAAACGAGCCCTCAGGAGTGGAAAAGGCAGTCTTCTCCTTGGCCGATTCAGTAAGCGGTATCTGCCAATAACCTTTCGTTAGGTCTAGGGTCGTTATGTAGCGAGCCTGTCCCAACCTGTCCACAAGTTCGTCGACCCGGGGCATCGGGTAGGCGTCAAATTTGGACACACTGTTAAGTTTTCTAAAATCATTACAAAACCTAATACTGCCATCAGGTTTTGGGACCAGCACTATGGGACTTGACCACTCACTGTGAGACTCCTCGATCACATCCAACTCTAACATATTTTTTATTTCTTCCGCAACTGCCTCTCGCCGGGCCTCTGGAATTCTATATGGTTTTACATTTACCCGAACCCCTGGTTCCGTCACTATGTCATGTTGGATCGTGTTGGTCAGTCCGGGTAAGGGGGAGAAAAAGTCTCTATTTTTCTGCACGAATGCCCTAACGTCACTTTGCTGTGCTACAGACAGGGAATCCGTGATGGGAACGTCAGGTATCACGGGTATCCGGTCTGTTGGAAGTGGGGACGTGGCCAGTAAAGTCTCTCGGTCCTTCCAGGGCTTTAAGAGATTTACATGGTAAATTTGGTGTGGTTTCCTTTTCCCTGGCTGGTAGACTTTGTAGTTTACCTCCCCCACCCTTTGGACAACCTCAAAGGGACCCTGCCACTTGGCTAAAAACTTGCTTTCTACCGTGGGAACCAGTACCAACACTCTGTCCCCCGGGTTGAAAGTACGGACCTTGGCACCCCGGTTATAGACCCTCCTTTGGGCCTCCTGGGCTCGCTCCATATGTTCCCGTACTAGGGGCAGAACGGCTGCGATTCGGTCCTGCACCAAGGAGACATGCTCTATGATGCTCCTATATGGGCTGACCTCTCCTTCCCACGTTTCTTTAGCAATATCTAGCAGGCCCCTGGGATGCCTACCATACAAGAGCTCAAAGGGGGAATAGCCTGTGGAGGCCTGTGGAACCTCTCGTATGGCAAACATGAGATATGGTAGCAAAAAATCCCAGTCTCTCCCATCCTTGTCGACCACCTTTTTCAACATACTCTTCAAGGTTTTATTAAACCTTTCGACCAGACCATCTGTCTGGGGGTGGTAGACAGAAGTACGGAGATGGGAGATTTTGTACAATCTACACAATTCCTTGGTAACCCTTGACATAAAAGGGGTGCCTTGATCGGTCAAGATCTCTTTTGGGATCCCTACTCGACTAAACACCTGGACTAATTCCTTGGCAATAACCTTGGCGGAGGTGTTACGCAAGGGTATGGCCTCAGGATAGCGAGTCGCATAGTCCAGGATCACCAGAATATGCTGGTGACCTCGGGCAGATTTCACGACCGGCCACACCAGGTCCATGCCAATCCTTTCAAAGGGGACCTCAATTATTGGTAGAGGAACAAGGGGGCTGCGAAAATGGGGCGATGGTGCTGACATTTGGCACTCGGGGCACGATTCACAGTACTCCTTGACCTCTGCATGCAAACCGGGCCAGAAGAATCTTTGGGTGATTCTCTCCCTGGTTTTTTCGACCCCGAGATGTCCCCCCATTACGTGACCATGAGCCAGGTCTAGCACCACCCTGCGAAAGGGTTTGGGAACCAGTAGCTGTTCTACCTCTTCCTCTCCATGTTTTATCACCCGATATAACAAATGGTTTTTAATTGCCATGTAGGGAAAGGACACCACCCAATTAGGATCCACCGGTTCCCCATCCAACACCTTAACATTTTCCCTGGCATTCATGAGGGTGGGCTCTCGCAGCTGCTCGGTACAGAAATCCTCCCTCCTGACCTCCAAGTCGGGTACCACATTTTGGCTACTCTCCATGTCAGGGTCAGGCGAGGTTTCCTGTTCGTTACCCTCAGGCTGGGTGCTAGCTTCTAAGTCCTCCGGTTCCCCAGCCATGGCAGGGAATGGTGGAGGATCTCCGGCCTCCTCGATCCCACCAACAGCATGCCCTTCCCTTTGGCAAAACGGGTCTGGTGAGAGTTCTCGAGTTTCCCCAGGAGGGGGAGCGCTATCTACGGGCCTCCCTTCACTCTCCCATAACTTCCAAAAATGAGGAAAGTCCCTTCCCACTAAGGCTTCATGGAGCAGTGAAGGTACCACCCCCACTGAATGTGTTACACAGCCCCAGGGGGTATCAACCTCAACCACCGCTGTCTGGTAGTCCCGAGTGTCCCCATGGATGCATATTACCCCAATACAACTGGGGTGTAGTTTTGCGGGGTCTACACACGCACTCCTGACTAAGGTCACCACACTACCAGAGTCTAGCAGGGCTGTAAGAGGCTTGCCATCTACTGAAATAACGCACATTTGTTTTTCCAGGCGACGCTGACCTGTCGCAACACATGCGACCTGTGCAAACAGAGAAAGGCGTCTTACCCTATCAACATAATCACATTGCATAGGTTCATCATTTAGAGGGCAGTTTGCAGCAATATGACCTAATGCATGGCAACGAAAACACCGTATTTGCCCTACCCCCAGTCCTCTTACCGGTCCCAAAAACCTTCCTGGCTTTTTTGGCCAGTCTCCAGGTCTAGGACCTACAGTCTCATCTGCTGTAACAACAGTCTTATCCACTCTCCCCAAACTCTTGAACCCCGGAACAGTCTTACCCGAACCGTTGGGAGATCTTGCACCCCGAGACACTCCGAAGTGGGGCGTGGGTGGGTTTATTAAGTCCTCGGTAGCACTGTACCTCTCCACTAGGTCCACCATTTGGGCTGCAGTGTTGGGGTCCCCCTGTCCGACCCACTTTCTCAGGGTAGCAGGGAGCGCACGCAGGTACCGGTCCATTACCACACGCTCCACAATCTGAGGGCTGGTCAGAGTCTCTGGCTGCAACCACTTCCTGGTGAGGTGGACCAGGTCAAACATTTGTGACCGGGGTGGCTTGTTGCTGAAATAGGACCACTGATGCACGCGCTGGACCCGGACTGCCATGGTGACACCCAAGCGTGCGAGTATTTCTGTCTTTAGAGTCTCATAGTCCTGGGCCTTATCTGGTTCTAGGTCAAAATAGGCCTTTTGGGGTTCTCCTGTTAGGAATGGGGCCAATAGTCCCGCCCACTGCTCTTTTGGCCATCCTTCGCGGTCAGCGACTCTCTCGAAAGTCGCCATGTACGCCTCAACATCATCCGCCGGTGTCATCTTTTGCAGGTGGTAAGAAGCACGTACAATCTTTGGTTCCGCTAACACCGGAGGTGCGGACCCCTTTTTCAGTTCCACCAGAGCTTCGGCGAACTGTCGGTTCATCTCCTGCTGGGCAGCGTGTTGTGCTGCAACAGCCTCTGCGACTTGGCGGTGTTGTGCTGCAGCGGCCTCTGCGACTTGGCGGTTTATCTCCTGCTGGGCAGCCTGTTGTGCTGCAGCGGCCTCTGCGACTTGGCGGTTGGTTTCCCGCTGGGCTGCATTGGCCTGTAGCAGGGCCTTTAACATTTCTTCCATTTTCAGAAAAGTGCCCGCTGAATCCACCACGTGTGAGGGATTAGCTCGTGGGGATCACCTTTTCTGAAATCACAGTCTGTAAGCAGGCACTTTCTTTTAAGTCTGGCGGATGCCAGATTTTATTTATAAACGGTTTGCAGATTAAAATAAACAAAACAATAAATTAAATCCTTGCCGTCCGGCGCTAAACTAAACAAACAGGATCTCCTCTCTATACAGTGTGGGGCTAGTCCCTGACACCCACAAAACATGCAGTAAAGCAAACCTTTTCAGTCCAGCACTCAGCGCTCCCCTCACTCAGGTCCCTTCCTGAGTTTCAAGCCAGAGCCCTGTTGTGCTCTCTTCCTGGACATTTAAAGTCCAGCTGATTGTGGACTTCAGTGGACCCAAACATCCGGACCGGAATCCTAGCCAGGCACAGAGGCTGTAAAACCCGGAATGGATTCCGGTTCAGTCTCTCATGATAGAACGTATGCGAGGTGAAATGTACCTATGATCATGTATCGCACCTCGCATAGCGTCACAATATATATATATATATATACATTGTACACGCACTGTATACATATACACTATTACCAAAAGTGTTGGGATGCCTGCCTTTACACACATATGAACTTTAATGGCATCCCAGTCTTAGCCTGTAGGGTTCAATATTGAGTTGGCCCACCCATTGCAGCAATAACAACTTCAACTCGTCTGGGAAGGCTGTTCACAAGTTTTAGGAGTGTGTCTATGGGAATGTTTGACCATTCTTCCAGAAGCATTTTTATGAGGTCAGGCAATGAGAATTCCTGGCTCGCAGTCTCCTCTCTAATTCATCTCAAAGGTGTTCTATCGGCTGGAGGTCAGAACAGTCAAGTTCCTCCACCCCAAACTCGCTCATCAATGTCTTTATGGACCTTGCTTTGTACACTAATACAAATCATTTGGAGGAGGGGGGGATTTGGTGGGGGGTTGTTTTTCAGGAGTTAGGCTTGGTCCCTTAATTCCATTGAAGGGAACTCTTAAGGCAGTCAGCATACCAAGACATTCTGGACAATTTCATGCTCCCAACTTTGTGGGAACAGTTTGGGGATGTCCCCTTCCTGTTCCAACATGAATGTGCATCGGTGCACAAGGCAAGGTCTATAAAGACATGGATGAGCAAATTTGAGGTGGAAAAAACGTGACTGGCCTGCAGAGAGTCCTGATAGAGCACCTTTGGGATTAAGAGTTGAAGCTGTTATAGCTGCAAAGTGTAGGCCAACTCAATAATGAACCCTACGGACCAAAACAGGGATGCTATTAAAGTTCATGAGCGTGTAAAGGCAGGCGTCCCAATACTTTTGGTAATGTAGCATATATGCACATGGTCGGGGGGGGGGGGTGAAGAGAGAAAGGAGGAGAATGAGGTGGAGGCAAGAGTGAGGAAGAAAATGTGCTGGAATTATATGATAAAGTATGGACCTATGATTAGAAGATGTTCCAATTGGAATCTATGGACCACAAAGTCATACTGCATCACACAAAATTATCACAGTACCCTTTCCCAAAGTAAGATCGCAGTCACACTGCATAGATGTGAACAGACTCTATTGGAACCAATGTTATTTCCATTGTTATGCGATTCAATGTGATCCAAGATGCATCTGAAATCACATCAGTGTGTTCCAGGGCTAAAGGATAAATGAACAAAAATAGCAAATAAAAAAAATAAAAATATATAGCAAATACCATTGCGACACAAGTCATATTGTAACTGAATGTTATTAAAAATTACCTTTCCTTTTTTAACCTGCATTGTTGTAATTTTCTGTAAAATGCAATGGAATATGGCACCTCACTCAAGGTGTCCTGTACACAAATGATGTACAGAACGTCCCCCCAAATATAATTTTCTGTGTGTGTGCTTGGCTTACTGGCTTTCCCAGAAGTCTGCACTAAGATTCAAATCAGTTTTTGAGCACCCCCTGCAACAAAAAATGTATTTTTAAGTAAGATACTCCCAAAGGGAAATCCTGTCTAATGGGGTGCACACCCTACCACTTTCCTCATTAGAGCCCCTCGGGTGCAGCAGCAGATTGATAATTATAAAATCAACCCCATACAGATTCATTCTGTACATGGACATGGACAAACAGCCCTCTCTTCAGAAGAACAAAAGCGAGTAATCTTCAACACAGTTTGTTAAAATCTCTGCAATGTACATTGATCACCCAGAGGGGAATGTTTTTTTTTTTCTCATAAAAAATGGAGCTAATCCTTAACCCCCCTGGCGGTATTCCTGAGTCTGACTCGGGGTTACATTTTTGTGCTGCGATCGGTAACCCCGAGTCAGACTCGGGCTCGCCTCGCAGAATCCACAGGCTTGGTTTACTTACCTTGTCCCTGGATCCAGCGATGCCACCGCGCTGTGTGAGCGAGCGGGTGCTTGCTCGATTCACACAGTGCCTCTGTGTGCCGCCGATCTTCATTCCCTGCGACGTTACGACGCACGGGGGCGGAGAACGGCGCCAAATTCAAAAAGGTAAACAAGCACCTTACATACATTATACTGTAATCTTATAGATTACAGTACTGTATGTAAAAATTACACATCCCCCTTGTCCCTAGTGATATGCCCAGTGTCCTACATGTACTTTTATATAATAAAAACTGTTCTTTCTCCCTGCAAACTGTAGATTGTCCATAGCAACCAAAAGTGTCCCTTTATGTCACAAATGGTTTTAGAGCAGCTAGAAAACAGCGATAATAATTTATAATCACTTGCAGAATTGTGCGATAGCGATTTGTGGGGAAATTCGTCATAAAAAAATAAAAGTAACGACAGTGACAATTCTGCAACTGAGCAAATTTCAGTGATTTTGAGTTGATTACATGATTGAATAATTTTTATTATAATTATATTATTACTTGTTATAATTATTTATTATATTATAATTTATAATTTTGTTTTAAAAAAAATGTTATACCCGGGATGTCTACTAGACTCTTGTTTGGTCAGATTTAAGTGAGTTATTCCTAAGAATTACAGGCCTACAATGTAAAACGCCAAATTTCCTTGCAAATAATGGTACCGCTTTCAGCACCTTTTTTCTGAAATAATCATACCGCTAGGGAGGTTAATGTGATTGCAAAAGGAGAGCATCTGAAAGGGAGACCCTGGTAAGTTACCAACACCCCTAGGTTATATAGGAAAGAATAATTCCCACAGGGTGGGGCTTTAACGGTAACAATGGATTAAAGAAGCGTATGATTTCAATAAAATGTATTTATTGTATAATTTAATACAGAAAATGTGAAAAAAACTATTTGTTTAAGAACAAATTACATAGATGCGTGATGGACTCATCCACAAGGAATATTAAGGGCCCATTACTCCTTAATGTGTACTTTTGTTAGCAGCTAACCCGTAACCATCCTGCCATTCCACCAATGAAGCCCTTAGATCTTTTTCTGGCACTGACAGTTCTCTTTGGTATGTTTAGAATTTGTACTTTACACTGCCTAATTAATTTTGTAATTAGCACCATTCAGGGGCTCCTGGATCTTGTACAGAGATTTTACTTTCTAGCTTAGGATTCTCAGACATTCTATGTAACATACCTAGCAACAGAACCTTATTAAGGTGAACATACCATCTGGGCCAATTACCTTTTTTTTTGTGTGGAGATAGTGAAACAGAGGCATGCAGCTCAAAGTGAATTCCTTTATCCTGCTGCCAGAAGGGAGAATAGAAGCTCAGCTGAATGTCAGCTATTGTCATATAACTAATATGTAGTGAGCAGACAAAAGAAAGCAAGCGGGAATAGTGGCAGTAGTTAATTGACCTACTTTAAGACAACAAGTGGCTTTCATAGTGTTTGTGTCTTCCATCACGTTCTTCTGTAATTAATTACCGGAAGGATCAATCCCTGTTGCCTGTCAGTTGAATAATAATTTCATAGATACAAGAGAGGAACTATGTTACATATGCTACACCTGCTCATCTTCTATCTTGTTAGTTCTATATGAACGTATTGCCTGGAGGCATTACATGGTGCCAACGCTGTATCTTGGCCTAGGCCAACAAGGCCCAGGCCTAGGGCAGAACTTTGCAGGGGGGCAGCATGAAAAGTGTCCCCATCAGCTTGCGCTACACTTTCAGTGTAGCGCCAGTCTTATGAGGTGGACTAGACCGCAAGACAAATCGGTCTGGCGCCCCTATAAAGCAGCTGCACTGCTGCCGGTATGATGGGGATGGTGCAGACACAAGGGACACTGACATAGTCACCTATACCTGTCAGGTAGGTAGTAGGACTCTCCTGCAATCCCTTGATTGTGTCAGTTGTACATATTAAGGAATCTTAATTTTATTTCTGTTGATTGCTGATGAGAAAAATAAACAGATTATTGGGTTTGGCTTAAAAACATAAGTCTTTGCTTCTGTGGAAAATGCTGTAGTGACCGTGGGATCCAAAAAAATTCTGATACCAGTGGTAGGGAAAAAGAGCCACAGCCTTAAGCTGGCCATACATTGTCGAATTTCGAAATAATTTTCTTTTGAAAATCAAAAATTTTGTGTGTTTTGTGATCCGATGGTGCCACCATTGATTTCAAAATTCGACCAACCAAGCCTTCAATTTCGCCTCCTGTTGCTACAGAAATATTTTTTTTGTGGCTGGGAATCTTTTCCTTTCAGGAATTTTTTTTCTTTTCCATTTTTGATGCGCATTTCCCGAACGATTCTTCCATCATTGATTAGAAAATTGTTATTTATATATTTATTTGTTATTATTGTTATTAGTTTTTAAAAAAAATTCCAACATGCCGATTACTCCAATTCGATGGCCACACGAAAATCAGCTGTTGCTGCAGCCCCCTATTGGTGCGAAATTCGGCCGAAAATTCTTAGATAAGATTTTCAAAAGAAAACTATTTTGAAATTCGACCCATGTATGGGTCTGCCTTAGTTGGAGGTAAAAATGCGCCACGTCAGAAGTGACTCATGCAGATAACAGAGGAATGAGGTATCAGAGAGAAATGACACTCAGTGTTTTAGATAGAGACAAGTAAATGGTATAGAAGGATGTGCTTTGTTCATATTTCATGTCTGAGATTTGCAACCATTTTTATTCAAAGTAAATAGGGGTGCATTTTGAAAATGTAATCTGTTCTAGGCTAATAGGTAAGGGATTGTTGAACAAAGACATAGGGAAATGTGCACCGCCCTGGGGTTATACTAACATGTACTATGCAAAGAAAAAGTACTATTTGGGATTGTTTTTAAAGGATGCAGTGGGGAGCTGGGACAATACAAACAGCTCTGGAATAGACTATAAACAACAAATGACTGATGCAAAATAATTAACACAACGCTAAACATTTTATTTTAACTTAAAAATAATTATAAATAAAATTATACAAATAACATAAAAAAAATATATTTTTTAAAATACAAATAAAGTGTATGATTTTGGACTTAACATCCATAAATATTATACATACTCTTTCAATTGTATGCACTTTTACAAAGAAACTGGGTAGGTTTTTATTTAGAAAATCAAAATTAAAGTGTGTTATTTCAGTGAAAAAAAATCCAGATGTATTGATGGATTAAAAACACAGGGCCAAATTCTCAAAAAGTCTGCCTAACTTAAATTTCAGCAGTTAAGTTACACTGACTTAAAATTTCTACCTAAGTGCCCGATCGTCAAAGCACTTAGGTAGAAATTTCAGGCCGTGTAACTTAAGTGCCGCCGTCGTAAGGCGGTCCTCCTCTCCTGGGGGCGTTTAAAATTTAAATGAGGCGCGCTCCCGCGCATGCGTGTGACGTAATTTTCCCGACGTGCAGCGCGCAAACGTAATTAACGCCGGGGCGGCTTTGAGAATTTCGACGGGACACTAAAGTTGCGACGGGTGAAAAAAAAAGACGCGCCGGGAAAACAAATAATTATAAAAAAAAATGACAGCGTCACTCAGCATGCATTCCTGAGAGGGAGAACTCCATGCCAATTTTCAAAGAAAAAAACGGCATGGGTTCCCCCCCCAGGAGCATACCAGGCCCTTAGGTCTGGTATGGGTTGTAAGGAGACCCCCCCACGCCGAAAAATTGACGTAGGGGGTCCCCCTACAATCCATACCAGACCCGTATCCAAAGCACGCTACCCGGCTGGTCAGGAATGGGAGTGGGGACGAGCGAGCGTCCCCCCCCTCCTGAGCCGTGCCAGGCCGCATGCCCTCAACATGGGGGGGTTGGGTGCTCTGGGGCAGGGGGGCGCACTGCGGGCCCCCCCACCCCAGAGCACCCTGTCCCCATGTCGATGAGGACAGGACCTCTTCCCGACAACCCTTGCCATTGGTTGTCGGGGTCTGCGGGCGGGGGCTTATCGGAATCTGGGAGTCCCCTTTAATAAGGGGGCCCCCAGATACCGGCCCCCCACCCTAAGTGAATGGATATGGGGTACATCGTACCCCTATCCATTCACCTGGAGGCAAAAAGTAAAATTTAGTAAACACACAACACAAGGCTTTTTAAAATAATTTATTATTCTGCTCCGGATGCCCCCCTGTCTTCGTTATTAGCTCAATTACCAGGGGGGGCTTCTTCTTCCACTCTCCGGGGGTCTTCTCCGCTCTCCGGGGGGGTTTCTTCTTCCGCTCTCCGGGGGGGGCTTCTCCGGACTCCGGGGGGCTTCTTCCATCTTCTCCCCTCTTCCGCTGTTGACTCGGCGAATCCCGGTTCTTCTGCAGCTCTCCGGTGCCTTCTTCTTCAGCGCTGGCTGCCTGCTATGTTTGTGTGTTAGCTCAATTAGTAACAGGCAGCCGGCGCGGTCTTCTGTGACGTCAGGGTCTTCTGTTCTTCTCCCCTCTTCCGATGTTGACTCGTCGCCTGTTGTCGCTGTAATGATGGAAGCGCGCCTTGCATCACATTTATATAGGCATCACCGTCCCATCATGCTCCGGTAGGTACCCACGTGGTGGGTGCCTACCCACGTGCACCCACCACGTGGGTACCTGCCGGAGCATGATGGGACGGTGATGCCTATATAAATGTGATGCAAGGCGCGCTTCCATCATTACAGCGACAACAGGCGACGAGTCAACATCGGAAGAGGGGAGAAGAACAGAAGACCCTGACGTCACAGAAGACCGCGCCGGCTGCCTGTTACTAATTGAGCTAACACACAAACATAGCAGGCAGCCAGCGCTGAAGAAGAAGGCACCGGAGAGCTGCAGAAGAACCGGGGTTCGCCGAGTCAACAGCGGAAGAGGGGAGAAGATGGAAGAAGCCCCCCGGAGTCCGGAGAAGCCCCCCCCTGAGAGCGGAAGAAGAAACCCCCCCCGGAGAGCGGAGAAGACCCCCGGAGAGTGGAAGAAGAAGCCCCCCCTGGTAATTGAGCTAATAACGAAGACAGGGGGGGCATCCGGAGCAGAATAATAAATTATTTTAAAAAGCCTTGTGTTGTGTGTTTACTAAATTTTACTTTTTGCCTCCAGGTGAATGGATAGGGGTACGATGTACCCCATATCCATTCACTTAGGGTGGGGGGCCGGTATCTGGGGGCCCCCTTATTAAAGGGGACTCCCAGATTCCGATAAGCCCCCGCCCGCAGACCCCGACAACCAATGGCAAGGGTTGTCGGGAAGAGGTCCTGTCCTCATCGACATGGGGACAGGGTGCTCTGGGGTGGGGGGGCCCGCAGTGCGCCCCCCTGCCCCAGAGCACCCAACCCCCCATGTTGAGGGCATGCGGCCTGGCACGGCTCAGGAGGGGGGGACGCTCGCTCGTCCCCACTCCATTCCTGGCCGGCCGGGTAGCGTGCTTTGGATACGGGTCTGGTATGGATTGTAGGGGGACCCCCTACGTCGAATTTTCGGCGGAGGGGGGTCTCCTTACAACCCATACCAGACCTAAGGGCCTGGTATGCTCCTGGGGGGGAACCCATGCCGGTTTTGAATTTAAAAATTGCCGTGGAGTTCTCCCTCAGGAATGCATACCAAATGCCGTCGCTGGAATGGGCCTTTACAATGTGTGACTAACTTTCCACATTATAAAACCAGCCCTAGTTTTGCGCAGGCAAATTCGGAACTTACGCAGAAATCACAGTGCTGAAATGCTTTGAAAATCTGCTTAAGTCCTCATTTGCATACGCAAAGCTGCATTTCAATGAGAAATGCCCCCAGTGGCGGATGCGGTACTGCATCCTAAAATCTGACCGTGTAAGTGTCTTACACATGTCAGATTTTCTGCCTAACTTTGGAAAAAGCCTTTTGAGAATCGTTTCCAAAGTTAGGCACAGGGATACGCAGGCTGAACAGCAGTTAAGTCTGCGTATCTCTTTTGGGAATTTGGCCCTTTATGCACAGTGTCTAGGTACTTTTACTAGGCTGCATTTTTATAAGGAGAGACACCAGCTATATTTTAATCAAACAATTACACAATTTGTAGTACTAACCTGTGCTATGTCCCATTTTGATCAGGAGCCCCAATAACCATTTCTTCAGGAATTACTTAACAATACAGTGTAATAACAGAAAAATCCCACAAAATATTTTTCTGAACAGACCCACCTACTATTTTAAAATCAATAAATCAACTTTACATTACATACTATTTAACTAGATTTTCTAGGTAGAACCAGGCAGGATTTATTGTGAAATAAAAACTACAGCATACTGTGCTAGCTATATACACCGATCCAGACTGGATACCCAATAGTCTGTGCACAGAGAATCGTATGGTGTAGGCAAATTTTCAAATCTCTTGATGTCAACTAGCTACATGTGACTAACCTCTGCATTATGCACAGTTCATACACAGTATTGCATCACTTGTAATAGATCACATTTTGTACAGGATCTCCAACAGCCACTTTAGAATCTAGAGTCTAACATTATAGTGTCACTTATCTATAGAATAAAACCCACAAAATAATGCAGTACCTATGTGCACAGTAATAATTCCCTTCTACTAGGCCCCATTTTAAAAAGGATTTCCCAGAAGACCACAATAGATTAAGCTTCCTATGTTGGCAGTATTAAATAATTTGCATTAGTTTCCAATTTGGTCAGGAACTCCAGCAGTCATTTTTTAACCTAGAAATCAACATTAGAGTGTCATTCCCAGAGAAAAGCCCATGAAAGATTGTTTTGTCTAGATTCACAGTATACAATTATTTTCACTGAACCCCAGTTTGAACAGGGAACCAAACAGTCATTTTTACATCTAAAAATAAACATTACAGTGTTATTTTTTCACAGAAAATATCCCAAAGAGATTCTTGTGCATATGTTCCCAGTACCTTCCCTGATTTGATTTGTTTGTGTTCAAATCCTAATTTGAATATGACCCCAACAGCGTTTTTTAAATTGCTGATGGGGTCATATTTAAATAATTCAACACATATTTAAATAAATCTATAATACAGTATCATTTATTCCCAGAAAAAACACCCCAAATGTAAAAAGTCAGTACTTTCCCAGTAATATTTTTTTTGCACTCAAGTTTTCAGTATATAATTATTTGCACAGAGCCAAATTTAAACAGGACCACCAATAGCCATTTTTAAATATAGAAATCAACATTACAGTATCATTTGTTCCCTAAAAACTCTCCAAATATTATAGTGAGTACATCCCCACATTAAATTAATTTGTGCTCATGCCCCAATTTGAACAGAACCCTCAATATATAGAATACTGTGGTGAATGCGTTTCTAGCAGTATTTTTTTTTGCACTGAAAGCTCAGTTTAAACAAGACTACAAACAACTATTTGTAAATCTAGAAATCAACATTATAGTATTATAGTATTATTTACTTCCAGAAAAAAACACCCAAAATATTGCAGTGAATATGTAAAACACCCAAAATATTGCAGTGAATATGTGACTATGTTGAGTACAGTATTCATTTATTTCTGCCAATTTAAACAGGACCACCCAATAACATTTTTAAATCTAGAATTAACATTAGAATTAACATTACACTATCATAAATTCCCAGAAAAATCAATACTGTATAGTGTTTTATTGAAAACCAATAACTAAGCCGCATTTTTATCAGGACCCAAACTTGTCAGCTTGTCTGTGTATTTATTTAACACTTTTTTTACAGAAAGAAAAAGAAGAAAAACAAAACATGAAAAAGGCCCTGCTCTCCAAAAACAAAGCAAAATAACAATAGGAGGGTATAACAGCCAAACAACAACTGAAGCTGTTGCAGTGACTTGCACATAAAGGTGAATCTGCCAGGAAATATACTCTGGGAGATCTTTAAAGTCTGCCATTGGAGAGTGCAAAACACATATTATGTCTCGGTATTAAGGATAAATGTTTTCTGCAATCATCACCAGCATGTTACTGTCCCTGATGTCTGACCCTCTGAAAATCTCTCCGTAATCTGCTGTAATATTTCAAAATAGATACTGTCTGCCTGCAACTACATGGTTTTTCAGCTATCAGCACCGGCTTCTAACTGTCCATTAAAGAGCTCAGACTTTTCCTTAATCTACCAGACAACTGCAGAATATGGTGTTTATGTGTCTGTGGCTGCATGTAAATATGGCAAGACTTGTTTTTTTGGTAATCTTGACAAAGGAGATAGATTTTCCGAAACGCATTACCCAGAAAAACTTCTGGCTGCTTAGCAACCAGGAAGGCCTAGTACACACGATTGTTTTTCCCGTTGGGAAAACTGCTGTGTTTTCCTTTGGCCGGGAAAACCGGCCATGTGTATGCTCCTTAGCAGTTTTCCCAACAGGAAAACTGCGGTTTAAAAAATGAGAACATGTCCTCTTTTTTCTCGCCGCGAATTGCAGCGTTTTTCCCCTTGCAGTTTTCCTATGGGAAGCACTGTGAGGGAGCATACACACGGACAGTTTTCCCGACCAAAGTTCTCCTGGCAGTTTTCCTGTCGGGAAAACCACCTGTGTGTACAGGGGAAAAGGGACCGAGCCAGTTCTCGGTTCTCGTGTGTACTAGGCAGAAGAGTTTCTCCATTTCTAACTGTCAGACATTTCCATTTCCCTGGCTAGTGGTGATTCCAGTCGGATTGCATTCAATCATCCATCCAGTATCTAGTATTTAATGTGTTGCAGACACAGCTCCAAAACTGACCACGGGCTGCTGGGCCCTGCCTTCCGCTAGGCTCATAATAAGCCCCTTTTTTTCTGTTTATCCTGTAAATGCAATTATGTGTGTACATTTACCACTTAACGACCACCCACAGTACATTTACATCATTACTTTGATGCAAAATACAGTTGTTATGACAGCTCTTGTTCTGTGGACAATTTTCTACAAAAAAAAGTGGTCTCTGCGATATCACTTTTAGAGGCAGTGGGAGAGGTGCGATTGTTAGAGTGAGAGCAATTGTTCTAGCACTAGACTTCCTCTGTAACTCTAAACAGTTTTTTCTGGAGCAGTGATTTTAATGATGCTTAAAGTGAAAAAAAAAATGAAAAATTCCTTTAAATATCATACCTGCTGGTAAAAATAGCACAGCTTTAG
The DNA here is from genome assembly GCF_905171775.1 of Rana temporaria. NCBI lineage: Eukaryota > Metazoa > Chordata > Amphibia > Anura > Ranidae > Rana > Rana temporaria. The sequence goes on from NC_053491.1 coordinate 397,787,428, forward strand.
GTGCACACTGCAGAGGACACGGGCAGTACACACACCACGTAGCTTTAGGTGCACACTGCAGAGGACACGGGCAGTACACACACCACATAGCTTTAGGTGCACACTGCAGAGGACACAGACAGTACACACATCACGTAGCTTTGGCTAAACTATACAGTGTATAAATATATATACAACACCTGGGATGCATATATATCCTCTACACACTGTAACTTTAACTGACTAGCCTGACTGCCTGCCTGCTCTATCTACCTACAAAAAATTACACTCTCTCTCTCTCTCTCTGTCTTCTCTCTCTTAACCACTGCAACACACTACACAAGGTCGACCTGCAGGCAGCCTTTTATAGTGTGGGGCGTGTACTAAACCCCCTGAGCCATAATTGGCCAAAGCCACCCTGGCTTTGGCCAATTATGGCTCTCCGTTTTTTGCATGCTGTGATTGGCCAAGCATGCGGGTCATAGTGCATGCTTGGCCAATCATCAGCCTGCAATGCTGCAGTGAATTATGGGCCCCTCAAATTTTGCGCGATCGGCCCAAAACGTTCGTAATTCGACGAACGATCGAACATACGATGTTCGACTCGAACACGAGTTTGACTCGAATACGAAGCTCATCCCTACCTAGTAGCACAAGTTGTGACTAGATTTTTATTTTTTTTAGCAATGAGCACTGAGCACCAGCATTATTACCTAACTTTATCTGTCTTCTGTAAACTTTCCCTAACTCTTCTCCATATATATTACATTGCATAATGAACCTGGGAACCTTGACATTGAAATGGAGGGGGCTGGCACATTGGAAACCCCCCACATTCTGTTTTGTCAGGACATTTGGGGTTAAAGGAATACATATAAAGTCGCACATTGTATATTTTTCATAGTGTTCCATATTCATGTATATGATGAACAGGAGGGTGGCCATATTCTCTTCAAAGGGTGAAATTAAGTTCATGAGCCCATGAATAGACAAGGATTTTATGTCTTTACAAGAGACTATGTATGTCTGGCTGTGCCATCTCTCAGGTTATAACTCCAAAGGTTTTAGACACTTGGTAAGATAAACAAGATGAAAGGCCTTGCACAGCATGACACAAAACAACGGGTATTGCCTTTGTATAATGAGGCCAGGGGGGCTCACCCACCAATAAGCTATCGTATTATATATCCTAAATAGAATTGTTTCTTTCTAATATCTTAACAATATATGTGTATTAGTAATGCATATATAAATCTGTTTAATATATATATATCATTATCCTTACAAATGTGAGATACTAAGTGACATTGAGAATCTGTACTAGGGAAGTAAAGGCTTTCGCTTTGAAAAGGACTTCTAAGGATTTCACTTCCCTAAGAATTGAACAAATGTCTAAGTTAATGAAATGTAAACATTCCCAAGTCACACATTCACTAGAAATGCCAGGATGTCTGACAATTGTTTTAACATATAAAACAATTTATGGTGCTATACCAAGATTTAAGTCAAAGGGGGTCACAAATTATTACTGACCCTGGATGACACTAAAATTAGGAATTATTCCTTATACACCACCGCCCCTACAGGTTAATATTGGCATTGTTCAGGATAGCCACATCCTTAGTTGCTATGGTCACCCATCAAAACATATTGTCATGTGACATCGTCGGTCACGTGATAGTGAAATACACACCTATTTTTGGGGGAGATAAAAAGTGATTGGAGAGCGCACAAAGGAGGTCTGATAGGAGCTTGTTCTGGGCTCTGAGCTCTGATGATCTTTGGAAGAAAGCTTGGATGGATCTTGGAGGGTCGCTGATGGGAGAGCTCTGACTCTATCTCTGAAGGCTATCTCTCTATCTTTGGAAGGAGAGATTGAATGCAAAGATGTAGGGGGTGAAAGAGGTCCCTCATGGGGGACCTTGCTTCTCAAACAGAAAGAACTCTTAAATACTGGTAATGTATAATTTTGTTTATTTACCTTTTGGTAATGAGGGTACACATAACTGAAACCATTTAAATATACTTGGCAAAGATAATTTGGGAGTTGGTTATTTTTAACTGCAGTATGAAATAATTATATTCCAAATATTAGGAGACATACACAAATTATGGTTGTCTTCAAAAAGCTAATTGCCAACCGTTGGTACCATGGTTTTAGGGTGATGTCTGTGAAAATAAATTCTCTCTAAATTTAAAATAAGCTTGTCTGCATTGCAGAGCTTGTGTACAATATGACATTTGTTCTGTACACATATATAAGGAGTATTAAGCAAGAGATCTGTTTGGTATTGAGAAGAGATAACACAGTATCAAGGTAAACACAAGATAATTAGTCTGTGGAAATAACGGGAAGGTTATATTACAAGTCACCAGGTTTTAAATATACCAGGATGATTTAAATAAGAGCTATGAATTTACCTTGTCATATAATAAAAAATATTATCTGAACATTTAACCATCATGTATCTCTGATTGTAGAAGTATATCAATTGTTTATTTTGTCACAAATTGTACCTGATTTTAATTTGTGCCCTATATCTTTAGTTAATAAATATATATATTTTAAATATTCATTTGTGTTACTTGTCCTCAAAATAGCACGGATAAAAGAACTTTGGATTTCTTGTATTGTAGGAAAAGTGTATATCTTCCAAAGCACAGATTTACATATTTCCATAAATACAATAATATTTAATATTTCAGTATAAACATTCTGACTGTATATGTAGGCTCTATGCCGGGATACGTCAATGGTTCTGACAGTTTGGTAGGAACACATACCAGACCACCAGTGGCAACTCGCCCCCCTCCTCCCCATTCAGATCAGCGCTGATCCCATACAGGAAGCTTTCTGTCACAGACTTCCTCTGCGGATCTGTGTCATGTGTTTTTCAGGATATACGGGTGTTCCAGCACCTAGTGCCAGAACATTGAGTGGGTTCAGGGGACCCAGGATTTAGTTAAAATTCCCAGGACAGCTCCATGGAAACTGGAACTGTTTGGTGAGGTATGTACAAGTGTCCCCAGGGTACTAAATTTGAAGGTACCCATAATCAACCCCTCTTCATCTGTAGTTCTGCATTCTGGATAGGCCGTCAAGCTACTGAATTCCAGAATTGTGTTGGAGAACTCACCTCATGAGAGAACTGTAGGGATGCCTTGGCTGACCTCCTTCTTAAAGGCCACTTGCCCAGCTTTTATTCTGCCCCCCTTGCTTCAATACTTTCTGAGTCACTGACTTAGAAATACTATGCAGATCTTGAAAAACATTCAGTTAACTAGCATTTTTAGATGCCATCGTTGTCAGCCATTGTGTTTCTACTATGACAGGTTTCTTTTAAAGGGTACAAATAATCAATTAAAAAATGTAATTGCCCTTCCTGCCAAGTATATAGATAACAGAGACACAGGAAACAATTACCTATCCTGAAGAAGATGATAATCTCCCTCCTGTGATGGTCACATTAAAGCGGATGTTCCGCCCCAAAAAAATATTAAAAGCCAGCAGCTACAAATACTGCAGCTGCTGACATTTAATAATAGGACACTTACCTGTCCTGGAGTCCAGCGCCGTCCGCAGCAGATGACGAGCGATCGCTCGTCACCCTGCTGCTCCCCCCTCCATCCACGCTGAGGGAACCAGGAAGTGAAGCGCTGCGGCTTCACTGCCCGGTTCCCTACGGCGCATGCGCGAGTCGCGCCGCACCCGCCGATTGGCTCCCGCTGTGTGCTGGGAGCCGAGTGTTCCCAGCACACAACAGGGGGGCGACGGGATGTGACGCAATGCCGGGCCAGATGCCGGGCAATGCCGGGCCAGAAGTGGGTGCAAATACCTGTCTTTAGACAGGTATCTGCACCCCCCTCCCCCCTGAAAGGTGTCAAATGTGACACCGGAGGGGGGGAGGGTTCCGATCAGCGGGACTTCACTTTATGGTGGAGAACCGCTTTAACTAATGCAGAGTTGTGACTGGCACTGGAAGAGATATTTCTTTAGGATAGGTATTTTGTACTTCTTTTATAATCCTTATATAAAAAACATAAACCAAGGCACAAGAGTCAGACGAGAGGAAGGTCTTTTTTCCAGAATAGGTATGCTGAATCGATTTGGTAGGAATACAATTTCACAGTATATCTCTCAAAAGAAACATGTTGCTGAACATTCATATGCAAAATAGGCCAAAGCCAGATGTTCCAACTGAAATTTTACTGTATCACACTTTGCAGTATGAGTGTGGTATTTTCTTAATCTACAAATTCTCATAAGACTTTACTGTCAACCTATACCATCCACAAAAAGGGAAAAAAAATTGTATTATTATGCATTGCAGTGTAAGTGGTTGGCATTGGCTGCGGGAATTTGTAAGCGTAAGAACATCTAGAAATAAGGGATATTTATCCTGAAATTCCAAAATAATGAATTTAATGTTGATTTTAGCTTTCTGAGCAACTATCAAATATTTTTATGACATACTTGACTAGAAGAATGTAATTTGAAAGTAATTAAAAATTTGTTTGCTTTTAACATTCGGTTTTCGAAATTAATGGACATTTTTTTTTAACAAAAAACAAGTTTACTGGTAGAATTTAATTGATTTGGGTAAATTAATCCATTCTGCTAATTTGATTCTATTCATTACAGTTGAAAACAATCACCGAAATAGAAAATTGATCAAATGTTCCAAAATATAATTTTTTGGAACAAAACTCTACCATGCATGGCCAGCTTTACTTGTATTACCCTGCATCGTTTTCACTCTTCCCTAACTTTATAAGATTGCTTTTGCTTTTTATTTGTCTGTGAAATACAGAAGTTTTCCAATTTTTACCTACTTTACTAACTATATAATTTCTCTGCAAACCATGGTATAGCAGTTTCAGCAACCTTGGTTGAATCACAGGGAACAAACCCACATCCATAAATTTTGCCATAATCCTTTTAAGTTTTTTTTCTCATAGCTTTTTCTCCTGTTCCCCCTTGGAGAAAGCAGAACCCCTGCAGTCAATTCTGAGTAGGTATTATAAATTCTGTGTGATGGGTACATGACTCCAACTGAGCGTGACAGTATCAACACTTACAGATCTTAATTCTCAGTCTAAAATCATGGATAGCTTGCAATCTTTCTAATAAATACCCTATAGGCTCATGTGCTTGTGTCTAATGAGCTGTGCTTCATTTAAAGAGCGTAAAAAACGAATTGGCCTTGAAAAAAAGATCCCCATTAACAAATTATTAACGTTCATAGAGTTTTCTGGAGAACTTTGAACTTTCATACAGTTACTTCACCCCAGTCGCTGATGTGTTCAAAAAGCTAGTTATGAAATTTGTGGAACATAGCTATACTGTAACTAAGCTACCAAATATACAAAAGCACCCAGTCAATGTCTAGTATAAATTACTTAATGCTCAGCAGCAGGTGGGTTCACAACTATTTATGAAAGGTTTCTTGTAATTTACTTTACGTAACACTCTTCAGGAGGTTCAGTTAAATCAATACTCTCTTTTTTAACTTTAAGAGCCAAGGGCAGTGTGTAGTTGAACGGAAAAATAGAGAAAAAAAGAGAAAATTGTCAGTTAAAGTAACGCAGTGCCGTATAGCAAAGAATGGCCTGGTCATGAAGGGGTAAACTTTCCGGCGCGGAAGTGGTTAATACTGCTTTATAGTACAGTCACGTTGTTCTGCCCAAGGAAGTTTATGGTATCACCCAGCAGTCACATCATTGGTAATGTGTAGCTGCACTTCATAGTATCAGTCCAGTTTCTGAACTTGCTAGTATGCCAAGCCAACCCCGCATACACGGCTTGAGGGGGTGTGTGCCATCAGCCAATGAGCAGAGAGCCAGGTGGTAAATTGTAATTACAAAATGTGTAATCACATAACAGATTCTGAAGGCCAATAAGCGCTCATCAGAACGTTAAATGCCTGACCCAGAAGCCAAACATTCTGAGTAACTATAATTCTGTAAATGAATATGTGACACAAAGAATTTTGTCTTCCAAGGCGATAACAAATGTCAATCTTCTCAATTCTTCGCACAAAAAAGAGAATAACCTGGCTTTCTGGATGGCATATGAGATAAGTCCTATTAGCGTATTTAATTTACAGTTCTTTTACCTTGGGAATATACATTTCCTTGCAACACAAAATTTCTTTCTTGGCACCAAGCTGAGTTAACAGCAGTGTTAAATAAAAAATAAATGTGTTACCTAATTTAATTGGATTATAGATGAGAAAAGAGTATTTTAGAATTGGAGAAAAGTAAACTTTAGTATATTTTATGTCCTGTAATAATTGTCGATGTTGTTTATTCAGAACTAACCTAACGCTATAGAGCCTGAGGAGAACTTAGGTTCTCTAATGCCTTGTACACACGATCAGAATTTTCGATGAAAAAAGTTAGACAGAGTTTTTTCATCGGATATTCTGACTGTGTGTGTGCCTCATCGGATATTTTCCATCGGAAATTCCGACGGACTTAGAAAGAGAACATGTTTCTATAGCAAATTCTAATCGTCTGTGTGGAACTCCGATGGAGAAAAAAACATGCATGCTCAGAATCAAGTCGACGCATGCTCGGAAGCATTGAATTTCATTTTTCTCGGCTCGTCATAGTGTTGTACCTCACCGCGATTAGGACGGTCAGAATTTGGTGTGACCGTGTGTATCCAAGACAGCTTGAGTTAGGAGTCAGTGGAAAAAGGGGAGGATCAGAGAAGACAGAATCAAACAGCCTTTTTACACAATTAACCCCTTAGGTTCCACATTAAGTATAACAAGCATGCTTTACTGCATATACAGGCTGATTTTACTATTGTGGGTTTTACTTTATTTTACTTTTATATTGTAATGAAAAATCCATTCTAGAAATGAATGCAATTTAAAGCTATTGGGGCAAAAATTATTTTAGAAACTGAGAAAAAAAAAATTTCAGTGAAATATCAAACTAACTGAAATCTGATCACTGTACAAAGTGATTCCAACAGATGTGATCCTACAGAGATGCAAATTAGGCACTCCGTAATGTTGCTTTCCTATGTGAACGTGTAGTAATGAGGACACAGAAAACTGCAATCACTGACTTTATAATCGATTTAAAACACTTTATTTAAAGCCAAAGTGTGACCATCTAAAAATGCCACGTAACACAGAGAGAAATTGGATCATTCAAAGCTGGAGAGTGATATATATAGGTCCTGTTTTGGGGGTAGAATTTAGGAAGACACACTTGGGGTTGATTTACTAAAACTGGCGAGTGCAATATCTGATGCAGCTCTGCATATAAACCAATCAGCTTCCATTTTTTTTGTCAAAGTTTAATTGAACAAGCTGAAGGTAGAAGCTGATTGGCTATCATGTAAAACTGCACCAGATTTTGCACTCTACAGTTTTGGCAAATAAGACCTACTGACCATGGTCTGTTTACTCATTAGTGCCAACTACATAGTGTCAGGGCTGTTGCAAGGATTTTTGACATTCTAGGCAAATCCTCATTTTTCTGCCCCCATTGGCCCCACCCCCTTTGCCCTGCGCATGTATACCCAATTTTTTGATGAATTGCCCATCAAACGCAGCCTCACCAGCGCCCATCAAATGCAGCCTCACCAGCGCCCATCGTGGAATGTTTGCGTACTTCCATTTGTTCGGAAGATGGCACACAAATGCAGTCCTCTGCTCCTCTGACACTATGTGCGAATGGAGCGGCGGCTGCCTGCTGATGCCTAGACTTAGTAGCTTGCTGCAGAGAGAAGAGAGAAGGAACACCAGTGGCTGGACGCCCTAGGCAGCAGTAAGCCTTAGGTGGCTGACTAGTTTGCCTAGTGGTAGCCCCAGCCCTGCATGGTGTGGATAAGAGAAGGGGGTGTGTGGCAGTGGCTGCATTAATCTACCATAGCCTAGGTTTACATTTTACGATTTGGCATATGATTTGACATGTCAAATCACGTGCCAATTGCCGGCTATTTCCAGCAATGGCACCGTCCGAACCGGTGTGGTGTCAGCTTTGTGGTGCCGCACCGATTCCCAGATGTAGTTCCTGTACTACTTTTTGCGACTTTAGGGGGCAATTTGTATAAACATCTGTGCAGAAATAACACTTTTATAAGAAAGTACCAAATATGTTATTTTGAATGACACCCCTGAGGTGCTTTGTTAGGACTAAAGGCTAATAACATGTTGAACTTTTTAAACAAAATTGCAGAAGTAAATGCCATAACTACAAAGATGTTCAAATATGTCAGGTAGAATTTTCATCCATTCCTAAAGTTTACCCTTTTTTCTCAAAAGATTCCGGTTGTGTCATATGCACTTCTCCTCAGAACATTCCACATATGTATGATGGGACTTAGACAACTGAGCTGAGAAGGGAAGCACCTAAAAGTTATCTTGATGCTTCTCAAATAATTGACTCAACTGGCAATGTGATGGGTTAGACTGTCAGCCTTAATTTAAATGTTGTCATTGGTATAGACTGGCGGGGTAAAATAAATATTGCAAAGAATGTTTGCATACACTGTGTCATGGTTCTAAAGCCTCAGGGAATCAAAAGTATTTTAAATACCCTACTCTACATTCCTCTGTGGGTTTGTACAGTTCATAAATGGAAGTTTGATTTCCCTGCATCTTTTGTTTTTCTCTCTGAGTAATCATTCATATCTGTCCTGGGTCTTCTGCACCTGTACCTGCAGGTTTACTTAATAAGGTAGAGCATAGCATAATGAAAGTAAGGTTGGCCTAATATGGAATGATTTACCTTTTTTATCTTACAATGGTGATTTTGGCCCGGATTCAGAAAGCAGTTAAGACGGCGTATCTCCAGATACGCTGTCGTAACTCTGAGTGCGGGCCGTCGCATCTCGGCGTCTGATTCATAGAATCAGATACGCCTCAATGTTGCCTAGATACGAGCGGCGTAGGTCTCCTACGCCGTCGTATCTTAGGGTGCAATATTTACGCTGACTGCTAGGGGCGCTTCCCTAGACTTCCGGGTTGAATATGCAAATTAGGTAGATACGCCGATTCAGAAACGTACGTCCGCCCGGTGCATTTTTTTACGTCGTTTACATAAGGCTTTTTCCGGCGTAAAGTTACCCCTGCTATATGAGGCGTAGCCAATGTTAAGTATGGACGTCGGGCCAGCGTCAAATTTTGCGTTGTTTACGTCGTTTGCGTAAGTCGTTCGCGAATAGGGCTTTGCGTAAGTTACGTTCACGTCGAAACCAATAAGGCTTTGCGGCATAATTTGGAGCATGCGCACTGGGATACGTCCACGGACGGCGCATGCGCCGTTCGTAAAAAGCGTCTTTTACGTGGGGTCACGAGTAATTACACTACGCAGCCATAACTTACAGCGCAAGTTCTTTCTGAATACGGGACCTGCTGCTGTAAGTTACGGCGGCGTAGTGTATCGGAGATACGCTACGCCCGCCGAAAGATAAGCAAATGTATCTGAATCCGGGCCTTTATTTTTATTTACAGAACAATTACTAATAGTCAATAACCACTTGACCTCTGGAAGATTTACCCCCCTTCATGACTAGGCCATTTTTTACAATACTGTACTGCGTTACTTTATCTGGCAATTGCGCAGTCATGCAATTCTGTACCCAAATAAAATGTATGTAATTTTTCCCCCCACAAATAGAGCTTTTTTTTGGTGGTATTTGATCACCACTGCATTTTTTCTTTATTTTTTTTGCGCTATAAACAAAAAAAGACTGACAATTTTGAAAAAAATAGGGGGGGTTGCTTATTAAAGCGGGAGGCACTAACTGACCATTTTGACACTTTGTGGGAATTAGTGACACTAAAACTGTGATCAGTGCTAAAAAATATGCACTGTCACTGTAGTAATGACACTGGCTGGGAAGGGGTTTAACATCTAGGGTGATCAAAGGGTTAAATGTGTACCTAGCCAGTGTATTTGTGTACTGTGTGTGGTGTTTTTACTATGGGATGTGATAGAAAATCCATCATATTCCCACTCTCAGGACGGAGCCCTGTCTTGTGTACATAGAGCTCTGTCCAGCATCTCTTCTTGACAATCGGCAGGTGCTTACGGACATCCATTAGGTGTGTGCCCCTGCCTGGAAATATATATACATGATTCTGCACAGTAGCAGTAATAGTGCTGTAGGGTGGCCATTAAATGTATAAACTGGTAAGTAAAACTAATGTTATGACATGTCAGAAAATAATTCAGTTTTTTAGATTATCATGAAAAACAATACTGTTTTCTGGCATATGGAGAATGGCACCAGTGTTTTAAGGAGGTTCAGAAACCTGAATCCTCAACTTCTTTATTAACATTTTCCACCCTTAACCGTAACACATCATCTAAACCAGGTGTGCCCAACCAGTGGCCCGGGGGCCACATGTGGCGTGCGGAGCCCTCTTATGTGGCCCATGACCTCCTACTCTGGGATGGAATAGAATAGAATATTGTTATTAAAGGTACGTTTTTATTACTAAAATCCAAGTGTATTCATACTGTTCTGCAGTGGTTACTAGGCTGCTTTCAAACTAATCCACAGGTACAGAAAAGTGCACCTGCGGGTTACCTGCACTGAGCCATAGACTATTACCTCTGAGGCGTGAGAGTGCAGGATGTTAATTTTTCACTACTTAAGTAGTTTACAGCATTTAGTTTATAAAAAATCCTTTTCGTGATTGAGAGTTTAAAGTTGACCTTTCTTTGTTATAAAATCGGCATTCTCAATTTCTTTGGAAATATTTTTCGGCACACTGTGCTCAAAAGGTTGCCTACCCCTGGCTTACATCTATTTAAACAATTAACTTCTAGTGAGTCAAAAAGCTTGTGTAATCATAATAAGCATGTATATTATTTGACTAGCAGAATAATCCTTTTGTCTTTTAACCAACATATTGGCAAAAATTGTTCTCATATTTTAAAATGTTTATAGTTGCATTATAAAAGGGGGAGTTTGGAACAAAAGTAGCGTAGTGAACAACCAGGTTGCTATTCTGAGAATATAAAAAATAAAATAATAATTTGTTCCCTTTTTATTACACTTTTTCCCATACATACATTTTCCATACATGTTCGGATTATTAACTGCTGTCCCCAAGGACCATGAAAGCAGCAATGTTTAAGTTTGAGTTAGACGAGCTGAAAAACCTTCTAATGATGAGAAATCAGTGTTACAACACCTAGAGAAAGGGGAATACCCTTAATCAATAGATGGATAATTTAAAGCAATGTTCCAAATTTTAGGCTGTTACTGTACTTTATAAGAACATTAAAAAACAACATGGTTCTGGTAGTCTAAGGTGCTCATTATAACACAGAGAGATTTTTAAACTTGTAACACTGGGAAGGATCAAAGCGGCACATGCTACTGTCAGCTCAGGAAGAGTAAAGTGATAGATAATGGCAGCCAGATAACGTGTGCGAACATTGCCATATATATGTAATACATCAATCTCAGGAAGATATATGGGCAGCCTATAAACAATGGCAGTAGGTCTGGACTACACATGCGTACCCTATACCAAAGCACAAATTATTTTATTACTAAAAAAAAATCATCTTTGATTGGATAATAAAGCAGAACTAAATTGTATCTGAGCATTACGATCTGAAAATTCTATTTAAAGTGGTTGTAAACCCTCCTTGCTGACTTTTACCTATAGGGAAGCCTAGAATAAGGCTTACCTATAGGTAGTGGAAATATCTCCTAAATATGCGCTGTTTAGGAGATATTTCCCTTGTAGTGCGTCGATGATGTCATCAGCACATGTGCTGTGAAGAAACGGACCTCAGTGCCGTTTCTTCCCCAGCGTGTGCCATGACTCACAGTCACTGAGCCGGAGTCCACGGCCCTGGAAGGAAGAGGGGCGAAGATGGATGCAGTCTGCACAGGGGACAGCGTGGGATTCCTTTGCAGGTAAGTGTCAAATAATTGGCTAGTATGCAATGTATTCTAGCCCATTATGCTTTTAATTTGTAGGGTTTCCAGGGAGCAGGGTTTACTTCCTCTTTAAAATGTTACTAAATCCAAGACCCTGTATTCACTATATCTGGTCTCCCACAGTCAGGGCTGGTGCAAAGATTTTGACACCCTAATTTTGCTGCCCCACTTGGCTTCACCCCTCACTCCACCCCCTTTTCCCTGCTCACATAAAACCACACCTTTTTAATAAAGCACACTTTAAATGCAGCCCACCAGCACCCATCAAATGCAGCCTCACCAGAGCCCATCAATGCAGCCTCACCAGCGCCCATCAAATGCAGCCTCACCAGCGCCCATCAAATGCAGCCTCACCAGAGCCCATCAATGCAGCCTCACCAGCACCCATCAGGGCCACCATAAGGGGGGTACAGGCAGTACACCTGTAAGGGGCCCGGAGGTCCCCAGGGCCCCGGATGGCAACCCCCTTAAAAACAATTATTTTTAATTTTTTTTTTAGGGGTCCGGAGGTCCCCAGGGGCCCGGAGGCCTACAGGGCCCCAGGTGGCAACTCCCCTTTTTTTAATTTATTTTTTATAAAAAAAAAAATTCTAATATATATATATATATATATATATATTTTTTTTTTTATTAAAGGGCCCCGGATGACAACCCCCCTTTTTTTTATAAAAAACTATTTTTTTTTATTTATTTTATATATATATATATATATATATATATATATATATATTTATATATATATATATATATATATATATATATATATATATATATATATATATATATATATATATATATATTAGGGCTCTTACTGATCAAAATTTTTCTGTTCGATTAATCGTTCTTTTTTTAATCGATTAATCGACTAATTTCGATTAATTATAACGCACATACAGATCCAACTACTTTTAGCTGATCTCCTTGCAAGCTGATTCCCAGTGCAGCTACCAACCACGGGAAAAATGGATAGCAGGATACAAAAAACACACAAAGGCCGCGCTCGATGGGAATAGAATTAAAATGTTTATACTCTTCAAGTAGGTAACCAAATAAATATTGCACTGGAGATAAAATCGATGTAGCTACATAAACTGTAAAAATGGTGCGAGTAATACCAAACGGTACCAAAAGCAGTCATAAAAACATGTAGCCAAGTATGATACTGGTATAAAAATGTGTACAACGATACCACTGCTGAATCCAGATGAGGAGAGGTTAACACCAGTCCGTCGGCATGTAGATGTCCCGTGAAGGGAACTATCACAACTCCCAGTGGATGGTTGTAGAATCCCAGGTTGATAGAGGGAAGTGTAACAACCCTTGCGTGTGGCAGATAGTAAGGTCCTGCCGGCATGCAGATATGAAGGCACAGCAAAGGAGCCCTTCAGATTAATCGATTAATTAAAAGTTAATTTGCACAGCCCTAATATATATATATTATTAAAGGGCCCCGGATGGCAACCCCACTTTTTTTATAAACATTTTTTTTTTTATTTATATCATTTTATTTCTTTTTTTTTCTTTTTATATATATATATATGTATATATATATATATATATATATATATATATATATATTCTTTCTTTTTATATTATTATTTAAGGGCTCAGAGGTCCCCAGGGCCCCATGTGGCAAACTCCCTTTTTTTTATTTTTATAAATGTTTATTTTTTTATTTTTGTTTATATATATATATATTTTTTTTTATTATTAAAGGGCCCAGAGGTCCCCAGGGCCCTGGATGGCAACCCCCCCTTTTTTTTTATAAATGTTTATTTTTTTTTTTTTATATATATATTTTTTATTTATTTTTATTAAAGGGCCCAGAGGTTTCTTTTTATTATTATTATTATTATTATTATTATTATTATTATTATTATTATTATTAAAGGGCCCAAAGGTCCCGGATGGCAACCCTCCATTTTTGTAAATAATTTTTATAAAAAATAATAATTTTTATATATATATATATATTTATTTATTTTTTATTAAAGGGCCCAGAGGTCCCCAGGGCCCCGGATGGCTACCCCCCTTTTCTTATATATATATATTTTTTATTTCTTATTTTTTTGTAAAGGCCCCCCCCCCCCGCTTCTCAATTTCAGGTAGCAGCACCCCCCCCCCGCTTCTTTTCATTCTCCTCTGGCTGGACCCCTGACCCTTGTCTGGACAGCGCTGATTGGCCCTGTGCTAATCACATGCACTCTCCCCCCCAAAAAAATCTCTCTAGCAGTACACATCAAAAACTGAGCATATGCAGACTGCCCACAAAGGCTCTGTGCTATCAGTAGATGGATTGGGGACAGTAAAAGAAGGGGAGGATCAGAGAAGACAGGATCAAACAGCCTTTTTACACAATGCACAGGATTAACCCCTTGGGTTCCACAGTGCGTATGCTTTGTGCACTGGTACAAATCATTTAGTGGAGTGGGGATTATGATGCAGGGTTGTTTTTCAGGGGTTGGACTTGGCCCCTTAGTTCCAGTGAAGGGAACTCTTAAGCAGGCCCGTCGGAACACAACAGGCAAAGCAAGCAACTGCTTGGGGCCCCGAGCTGGCCAGGGGCCCCGAGCTGGCCAGGGGCCCCAGCAGGACGGGCCCTTACCTTGCCGCTGTGCAGCCGCTTAGGGTGCCTATGTTTGTCCCTGGTCCTGTACAGTTTCAATGGAGGACACAGCCTGTCAGCCAGCACAGCCACTGCATTTCCTGGACTGGTTGCTAGGGCCGCACCGCTTGGCGTCTAGTAACCAGTGATGTCACTCACTGTCAGGAGGGAAGCCCTCGCTTACTGCTGCACAACTCTCTGGGGCCCCGCCCCTCCTCCGGCGCCCAGTGGCATTTAGGGGTCTTCACTCGTCTCCATGTGATCTGAAGCTTTCCCAGGCAGCTGCACACTGGCTGCTAACTTCTCTCTCTCCCTCCCGCACTCCTTTGGGCATAACAGCAAGTAGAAGAACCGTGCTGGCAGTGACAGTGAGTACACTTGATATATCACAGGGATCCAGCCTGACAGATGCCTCTGATCCTTCCCACGCGTTCCCCCTTCCTCTCCCTGTGCTTGATAATGGAGGTGAAGTCCGCTCCAGCCAGCTACTGTCTCTGTCTGATGTTTTTACAATCACTCCACGGTGCCTCTCTGATACTCCCCCGTGCTCCCCCCCCCCCCTCCTCTACTTGGGCTTGATAACAGAGGTCACTGCAATGGCTCGTTTTTAGCCTCACAGACTGCACACCTCCTGTCCCTGCTTTCTCAGCATGCCTGGTTGCTGCTCCCTCAAACACCACAGTAGAAGAGGGGGCACATTAATGTCTGATTCACACTGCTGCAATGTCATACATCACATGTGATTCGCACCTCACTGCTGTGCAAATCTCATGTGATGTCTGTGAGTCTTACCCTAAGGGGCTCTCTACCACTGGAGTTGTCTGATTTTTGTGCTGGAGCTAGAGAATACTCAAAACTGGCTGTGTTGGAAAGGTTCTGGCTACAAACAGAGCACACAAGTACTGTACATAAGCTGACATGTTGTAACCTATCATTTTAAAAAAAAATGTAATGTAGCGGGCGGGGAGGGGGTGTGTTGTCATATTCTGCTCCCTATCGCAGAATGTTGCAGAAGTCACGTGGCGGCCAACTGCGCATGCGCAATGCGCTCCAACGGCAAATGCGATGCGTTCCACAGGATTTACGACACTACACTCCAGTGAACCCATCACAATTTGTCACACGGAGCGGGGGGAGAGAGAGAGAGAGACACATTCTGAGCGACAGAGAAATAGACATATAGAGATACTGAGATACATTCAGAGCGAGAGAGAGATGGCGTACATATATTGTATATAACGGAAGTAATGCACATAGGGAAGGTAATCACCCCCCTGAGCCCCGGTTCTCTCTCAGTATCTCTATATCTGTATCCCTCTCTCGCTCTGAATGTATCTCAGTATCTCTATTTCTCTCTCGCTCTGAATGTGTGTGTCTCTCTCTCTCTCCCCTCGCTCTGTGTATGCTAATATGTCACTTCCGTGACAAATTGTGATGGTTTTACTGAAGGGTAGTGTCGTAAATCCTGTGGAACGCATTGCACTTGCGGTTGGAACGCATTGCGCATGCGCAGTTGTCCGCCACGTGACTTCTGCAGCATTCTACGATAGGCAGCAGAATGTGACAATACAGGGGCCCCCAGGGGGTGGGGCATAAAAAGAACATAGGGAGGGAGGAGGGGGCCGGCGGATGTAAAAAGAACATGGGGGGGGGGTGGGGGGCCTCCATGTCCATTTTGCTTGGGGCCCCCAAATTCCTTCAAACGGCCCTGCTCTTAAGGCATCAGCATACCAAGATAATTCGAACAATTTCAGGCTCCCAACTTTGTGGGAACAGTTTAGGGATGGCCCCTTCGAGACTGCGTGTCAGGCCTTCTCGTCCACATCAGTGCCGGACCTCACAAATGCGCTTCTGGAAGAATGGTCAAACATTCCCATAGACACACTCCTAAACCTTGTTGACATCCTTCCCAGAATAGTTGAAGCTACCATAGCTGCAAAGGGTGGGCCAACTCAATATTGAACCCTACGGACTAAGACTGGGATACCATTAACCACTTAAGGACCGCCTAACGCCGATATGCGTCGGCAGAATGGCACGGCTGGGCACAATCACGTACCTGTAGGTGATTGTTAAATGCCCAGCCGTGGGTCGCGGGTGCGCGCCCGCGACCCGGTCCGAAGCCCTGTGACCGCGGACCCGATCGCAGCCGGAGTCCCGCGATTGGTGCCCGGAGCTGAAGAACGGGGAGAGGTGTGTGTAAACACACCTTCCCCGTTCTTCACAGTGGCGCTGTCATTGATCATGTGTTCCCTGATATAGGGAAACACGATCAATGACGTCTCACATCCCCCTACAGTTAGAAACACATATGAGGTCACACTTAACCCCTCAGCGCCCCCCAGTGGTTAACTCCCAAACTGCAATTGTCATTTTCACAGTAAACAATGCATTTTTATAGAATTTTCTGCTGTGAAAAAAATGTGGTCCCAAAAATGTGTCAGAATTGTCCGATGTGTCCGCCATAATGTCGCAGTCACGAAAAAAAATGCTGATCGCCTCCATTGGTATTAAAAAAAAAAAAAATGCAATAAAACTATCCCCTATTTTGTAAACACTATAAATTTCGCGCAAACCATTCGATAAAGCGCTTATTGCAATTTTTTTTACCAAAAATAGGTAGAAGAATACGTATCGGCCTAAAGTGAGGAAAAAAAAAGTTTTTTATATATTTTTGGGGGATATTTATTATAGCTTCTATTTTTGTTTATAGCGCAAAAAATAAAAACCGCAGAGGTGATCAAATACCACCAAAATAAATCTCTATTTGTGGGGGAAAAAGGACACCAATTTTGTTTGGAAACAAAAAAGGGTGATTATACTGCGCTGCTTAAAACACACTAATTAATAAGACCAGCTGCTCACACTGCTAACAAAGACGCATTAGCTGGAACAAACAGAAACAAAATTGTGTAGCGCTATGGCAAATTAATATCTATAATGGTAGTTCCTCATGGGAACAATGGGAACATAAATAAAGTAACAAATGCAATAAAAAAAAGTTCTCGTGAAAGATAAAGTCCAATGGTTGTAAACACAAAGTCCATATATCTGTAGACACCACGTGCAAAATGAGGGAACTTGATTAGAATCCCATCGAGACAAATTGTGTAGTGAGTGATCACCGCCACCAGTGGTAGTAAATGGAGGCTTACCGAAGATGGTGGACCTGAGCTGCAAAGATCCAAGGTTATCCATTTATGATCATACACTGATTGATTACTTCTAGCAAGTTTCTTGGTGATTGCTACTTTGTGTACCCTGTCTGGTACTTGAAGCTTGTTATGACTTGATTGACGTACGTCATTTCAGGTCCACCATCTTCGGTAAGCCTCCATTTACTACCACTGGTGGCGGTGATCACTCACTACACAATTTGTCTCGATGGGATTCTAATCAAGTTCCCTCATTTTGCACGTGGTGTCTACAGATATATGGACTTTGTGTTTACAACCATTGGACTTTATCTTTCACGAGAACTTTTTTTTATTGCATTTGTTACTTTATTTATGTTCCCATTGTTCCCATGAGGAACTACCATTATAGATATTAATTTGCCATAGCGCTACACAATTTTGTTTCAATTTTGTTTGGAAGCCACGTCCCAGGACCGCGCAATTGTCAGTTAAAGCGACGCAGTTGCCGAATTGAAAAAAGGGGCCTGGTCCTTTACCTGCATTTTGGTCCGGGTCTTAAGTGGTTAAAGTTCATATGTGTGTAAAGGCAAGTGTCCCAATACATTTAGTAATATAGTGTATGTTGGGACAAGGATTATAGAAAGCCAAAGGCAATTGTAGTTTATGAGCCAACAGCTGCAGTGCTAACTTCCACTGTACTAATCAAATTAAATTCATTTGACATAGTTTATAGGCAGTACCTAATATTGATAATACACATCTCTGGCAATATTTGTGATTTATACTTAAACACACATTCTTGACTCTAGCCTTCTGAACAGACACTATTTTCTTGACTTTCACTAAAGACTTTTTATAGCACCTCATTAGAAGCTTTTCAGGAACTCTCTATTCTGATCAAGCAGGACAGGTTGACATTGAGATTTGGAACATAGCCCTTTTCTTGAATGTTTTCATAGAAAGAGATGAGCGGCATGCATGCAAAATAGGGTTTCTGATTCTTGGCCGACTCTTTAACTTTAATGTTGAATCTACATGTTCTTTGACTTTGTGCTGCCAATAATTTAAAGTGAAGCACAACAGAATGCATGTGTATTTTAAAACCTTATGTAAAGTGAATATGTTCTAGAGAAAAATGAATCAAAGTAACACAGAGGTTGCACATAAGGTAACATAAGGTACCATCTATTACCATCAGTTTCATTGCAGTATATTGTAAAGTTTAATTTATCTTGAAAAAAAATCATAATAGTATAGTATTAGGATTTTCCTTAGAATTCTTAACCACTTGCTGACCGTGTCCTGTACATATACATCGGCAGAATGGCACGGCTGCTTTGAATTTTGCACCGGCGGCGTGCGCTAGCCCCTGCCGAGAGCTCCGTGACCGTGCCCGCGGGACCTGTGGACTCGATGTCTGCCGGTGTTCCACGATCGTGTCACGGAGCTGCAGAATGGGGGATGTAAGGCATCTCCCTGTTCTGCCTTGTGACAGGACACTGATCTTCTGCTCCATGTCATTGGGAGCAGTGATCAGTGTCGTGTCACATGTAGCCCATGTAGCCCAGCCCCCTCACAGTTATAATCACTCCCTAAGACACACTTAACCTCTTCTTCACCCCCTAGTGGTTAACCCATTCCCTTCCAGTGTCATTTACACAGCAATCAGTGCATTTTTATAGCACTGATCACTGTATAAATGGTCCCCAAATAGTGTCAAGTGTGTCTGCCATAATGTTGCAGTCACAATAAAAATTGCTGATTACTAGTAAAAAAAAATATTAACAAAATCACATAAAACTATCCCCTATTTTGTAAACGCTATAACTTTTGCGCAAACCAATCAATAAATGCTTATTGTGATTTTTGTAGAAGAATACGTATCGGTCTAAACTGAGGAAAAATTAGTTTTTTTATATATTTTTTGGGGATATTTATTATAGCAAAATAATATTGTTTTTTTTTCAAAATTGTCACTCTATTTTTGTTTTTTAGCGCAAAAAAAAAAAAAAGAGGTGATCAAATACCACCAAAGGAAAGCTATATTTGTGGGGAAAAAAAGAACATCAATTTCGCAGGACCGCGCAATTGTCAGTTAAAGCGACGCAGTGCTGAATCGCAAAAAGTGGCGTGGTCATTTGGCAGCCAAATCCTCCGGGGCTGAAGTGGTTAAAAAAAAAAACATTTCCCACTACCTACACACACATCTCAGTTAACAAAGCCACAGGGATAAAGATCCTCATCTGTGCTGCCTCCAGCAGTGATATGGGCAATGTAATTACATTACATGTAATTAAATTGGTGATATTTCCTGTGTCTTTCATTCTTATTTATATGCTACAACCCTGTGATGATTGTAGTAATTATAGTTATTTGATGTAAATGTTCCACTTTCTATGATGCTCCTTCCTTATAGTAATCTCCTGCTATTCTTCATGCAAAACACAAAGTGGGGAGAGGAAAGAAATATTCCTTTTGACCACTAAAATACCAACATGTACCGCATCATATAGTTTGCCTGAACTTTCTGCATGCAATAAAGATATTTGTGAATGCAAATATTTAGTGAGTTCAGTTAACTGATGATGTGGTGATTGTTTCTATTCCATTCAGGTCTCAGGATGGGATAACTTATTATTACAACAATTTGAGCCAAAATAGTGAAAATAAATATAATTCTAATAGTGATAGACAGAATAACAACACAAATATCCAGAAAAACTCCAGAAAAGTTATAAACTAATTTGCATTTTAATGAGTGAAATCAGGGGAGGGCTGGCAGGGTGGAAATCTCCCCCCCCCCCCCCGGGCTGGTGACACTATGCACAGCCACCGGCCGCCACTACCAAATGCTGTTTTTGCAGAGCAGGAATATGCCTGCTGGAGCTCTGTTAACACAGGTCACGGCCGCTGCTCACCTCCCAATGTGCAGACGTGCCTGTGTCAGCTCTGAGGTAGATGGCTGCAGAGCTGAGCTATGTCTCATCTCACACATAGCTCAGCCTCAGCACACACCAGTGCTGACATCCCCTTCTCTCTCTGCACAGACACGAGGAGAGATAGAGCTCATCTGCTCCTCCTTCTGAGTCTGCCGTGCCCACACTCCCCGGGCATGTGTGGGCACTGGACAGGAGGTTTGAACCCAAAAAAGCATCAGACAGCCTGCCTGTGCCTCATCCTCCATCCTGGTAAGCTCACCCTCTCTAGTCTCTCCTGCCTCCCAGTGTATAAATAGGGGTGCTCTGTGGACTTTGTTAAAGGGGAGGGGGCAGGCTTTAGTGAGCAGAGACCCTCTTTACACAATAGTCCACAGCATGCACCCTTAAATCAAGTTTCCCAGAACACCCCTTATCAGATCTTATGTATATGGGGACTGTGCGGACTCTGATGTAAGGGGAGGCTCTGTGCGGACTCTGATGTAAGGAGAGGCTCTGTGCGGACTCTAAAGTAAGGGGGGCCTCTGTGCGGACTCTGATGTAAGGGGGCCTCTGTGCGGACTCTGATGTAAGGGGTGCCTCTGTGCGGACTCTGATGTAAGGGGGGCCTCTGTGCGGACTCTGATGTAAGGGGGGCCTCTGTGCAGACTCTGATGTAAGGGGGGCCTCTGTGCGGACTCTGATGTAAGGGGAGGCTCTGTGCGAACTCTGATGTAAGGGGAGGCTCTGTGCGGACTCTGATGTAAGGGGAGGCTCTGTGCGGACTCTGATGTAAGGGGAGGCTCTGTGCGGACTCTTGTGATCATGAAAAATCTTAGACCGTTTTCCTCGATCAATCACTTTTCCACGCTCTATGGGCCACCACTTGACTGGACTTGCCCCTCAGGCCTAAGGCTGCCAGCCCTCAGGCCTAAGGCTGCCAGCCCTCCCCTGAGTGAAATAAATAATTGTTCCCCTATCAGGCTGGGTTCACATTCATACGACTTCCAACCTACTTTGCTCTGTGACATTGGTACTACATCAGTCCTACATCAGTCCTACATCCATCTGACTTTCATGAACAGGATACTACTTTGATCCGACTTTGTGATAGTCTGACTTGTTCTTTGACCAATCAAAACAATCCCAGTTTTTTACTGCTGCTGTAATCATAATGTCTGATGTCACAAGTCGCATGGTTAGGGCAAGGATCCTACTTTGATCCGACTTCAATGATATTCAATGAGCTGAAGTAGGATCAAAGTCGGACCGACTTGTGTCTGACCAGTTAAGACGGCTCCCATAGGAAAACATTGATTTCCACACGTCATGCGACATTAGCTCCTAATGTCGGAGCGTTTGTCGGACAAGTGTGAACCCAGACTCAATCAGCAAGATTTATTTATCCCAGGTGTCTTCTATACAGGTAACAAGCTGAGATTAGGAGGGTGCTCTTAACCTCAGTTTGTTACCTGAAAAAACACAGTCACCTCCAGTGCTAAGGGGTCCCCTGAAGTGAAGGGCAACAGGGACAAAGGTATCCCAAGACTGGGTGGATGCTGCCTTCCTCAGATGGGGTAACTCGATGGAAACTACAAAAAAGACAAAATGGAAGACGTGCACACCTAGTGCATTTCCAATGACAATTTAATAAATAGAAATTCATAAAAAGTAGGTACTCACAAAGCACGAATCTCAATTGAGCCACAAAAACACATGCAGTGTATAGACATGTGAAAAACCATAACACAGGGTATAGCTAAGCTTTCTATTTATTAAATTGTCATTGGTAATGCTCTAGGCGTGAGCACCTTCCATTTTGTCCGTTTTGTCATTTTTTAGCTTGTTACCTGTATAAAAGAAACCTGTTCACAGAAGCAATCTTTCCACCATGGTCAAGACCAAAAAGCTGTCCAAGGATGTCAGGGACAAGATTGTAGACCTACACAAGGCTAGACTGGGCTACAAGACCATGGCCAAGCAGCTTGGTGAGAGGGTGACAACAGTTGGTGTGATTATTCAAAAATGGAAGAAACATAAGATAACTGTCAATCTCCCTCGGTCTGGGGCTCCATGCAAGATCTCACCTTGTTGAGTTTCAATGATCATGAGAGCGGTGAGGAATCAGCCCAGAACTACACAAGAGAATCTTGTCAATGATCGCAAGGCAGCTGGGACCATAGTCACCAAGAAAACAATTGGTAACACACTATGCTGTAAAGGACTGAAATCCTGCAACACCCGCAAGGTCCCTCTGCTCAAGAAAGCACATATCCTGGCCCATCTGAATCAGAGGAGAATTGTGTGAAAGTATTGTGGTCAGATGAGACCAAAGTCGAGCTTAACTCAACTCGCCGTGTTTGGAGGAGGAGGAATGCTGCCTAGGACCCCAAGAACACCATCCCCACTGTCGAACATGGAGGTGGAAACATTATGCTTTGGGGGTGTTTTTCTGCTAAGAGGACAGGTCAACTTCACTGCATAAAAGAGATGATAGATGGGACCATGTACCCTCGAATCTTGGGTGAGAACCTCCTTTCCTTAGCCAGGGCATTGAAAATGGGCCGTGGATGGGTATTCCAGCATGACAATGACCCAAAACACACTGTTAAGGCAACAAAGGAGTGGCTTAAGAAGAAGCACATTAAGGTCCTGGAGTGGCCTAGCCAGTCTCCAGACCCTAATCTCATAGAAAATATGTTGAGGGAACTGAAGTTTCAAGTTACCAAACTTCAGCCTCTAAACCTTAATGACTTGGAAAGGATCTGCAAAGAGGGGTGGGGCAAAATCCCTCCTGAGATGTGGGCAAACCTAGTGGCCAACTACAAGAAACATCTGACCTCTGTGATTGCCAACAAAGGATTTGCCACCAAGTAGTAAGCCATGTTTTGGAAAGGGGTCAAATACTTATTTCATTCAATAAAATACCAATCAATTTATAACTTTTTTGAAATGCGTTTTTCTGGATATTTTTGTTATTATTTGTTATTCTGTCTCTCACAGAATTGAAACCATTAAAACCATAACAATTATAAAAAATGGGTGTATGCAGCGCCAATAACATAAAATTAAAAGTAAGAGTCCATAGTGTTTAAGTAAAGTTCTTGTTCAGGAAAAGAAACTGGAACCACCCACGGTGTAAACAGAGACACAATCAGGTGAGCATGAAATTATCCTATACATAGAATACAAAAAAGGCAACTCCTTATGGTGTAGTATTTAATACCAGGGTGATTTTATTTTTAGAAAACAGCCAGGGTACTCACATTTTGTCAGATAAAAACAGGCATGTCAAAAGGCTGCAGTCTGTCATAAATAGCCCTTGTTTCCAACCACAAATATGGCCGCAGGCCACATGTTACAGCATCATGACTTTAGAGCTCCACCCTATGTGGCGTTTCATCCAATGGAACGTAGTCAAGGGCCATAGACTGATCATTTCTCTGTCGGTGGGCAAACATACAAAATCAGCAAGGGATCAAATGCCTTTTTCCCCTCACTGTATGCTACACTTCAGTTTCCCTTGCTGCAAGGCAGAGAAAGAAGATTTACATTCTCTCCAATGCACCCATCATAGCATATCTGTAGCATATTGTCCATAGAAGTTGTTGCCTACCTCAAGCTAATAGACTCTTGCTAGCCGTTGATGTTGCAGATTTTTTACTGCATGGTCTACACATTTAAATAAATAACATCAAGTTCTTTACAGACATCAAAGTTGTTCTGGGCTACATATACAGTCAGGCCTCGTACACACGGCCGAGGAACTCGACGTGCCAAACACGTCGAGTTCCTCGGCCAGTTCAGCCCTGAAGCCGCCGAGGACCTCGGCGGGAGGAGAGCTCCCATAGAACAACGAGGAAATAGAGAACATGTTCTCTATTTCCTCGCCGAGGTCCTCGTCGGCTTCCTCGGCCGAAAGTGTACACACGGCCAGTTTCCTCGGCAGAATTCAGCCAGAAACTCGGTCGGAAGCTGAATTCTGCCGAGGAAACTGGTCGTGTGTACGGGGCCTCAGACAAAGCACCTTTACCTCTATGTCAGCAATTGAGTAGAATGGACTAGGAAAGCTTGCCCAAAGGCATCTTCAGTTTTTTTTATTAATTTTTACTGATTGACAGGTGCCGAATTCTTGCTTAAATATGCAGAAGAAAGTATTGCTGACATCATCAGCCTCCTAGATTCTGATAATGATCCAGAGATTCGTCCTGAAATCAACCAAAATCTAAAAGTTGGCGACTTTGTCCTGTTGAAAGTTCAACAAGTTGAAAAAATTTACTAAATCATTGGACTCATTATTGAAAACATTCATAGTCATGATGAGAAGGTGAAATTTGCAAGCCAAAGTACTGCGAAAACTTTCATCAGACTCATCACTAAACTTGTATTGCTCTTGCCCTTTGGGAATTGAATGTTGCTTTATCTGTATTTGAAGGAAAGATTGTTCCCCAAAAGTTTGATACCCCAAGAAAAGAATGTGCCAAGAACATTCAACATTTAGTTGACCCTTTAAGCTGAACTATATACCACTCCCTTACTTTCAAAGGCATCGTAAAGTCATTGATTATATTTGCTTGGTTTTTTTTTTCCAATTTTTTTTATTTGTAAACAGAGAAGCCGGCCCGGCCGGACCATTACACATAAAGTCATCACAACAAAATCAACAGCATCAACAAAGGGGAGGATATGGACAGTGAATACATGGTGTCACAGGTGGCTCCTGACATTACCGAGTTCCCGATGGACTCGTGTCCGCTGAGGGGGACCACGAGGGCCCGAGTGTGTGAGCTACCACAAGTCTTTGCTTGTTTTTTACTTTGTTTTTATGATTTCCATTGCACTGTAGTTTATTTGTTTTCACATAACTGATGTTATGTTATTATTAAATTATATTATCTGGCAATACTAGATGAGGAGTGTGGTGCTTTCAGCAGTTATATGAGGAACATAATTTAATTGGTGTTGATTTTCTGTATCTTTCATTGAGTTATTGTTAGACTGCAACCCTATGATTGTTATTTTCTGTAAATCCGCCCCTTTTTATGATACAATGTCCTCCCTCTTTCCTCATTGTAAGTTTCTTCTGTCCCTTCCTTCCAAGGCAAGGAAGGAAATAATCGTTTTGAACACTTTAAACGCCAACATCTACTGCATTTTATAGCTTGCCTGAACCATCTGCATGCAATAAAGATATTTATGGATGCAAGTATTAGAGTTCAGCTCTCTGATGCAGATTGCCTGTAGTGATCGTCTATTCAGTTTAGGCATAGAGTTCTCAGGCAGGGATAACTCACTATTACAATCATTTGTGTCCGAATATAATAAAAGTGAGAGTTATTTTCAGCTCAGTCCAATGATATTTGAAAACTGGAAGTGAAATGCCTTATTCAGCAGTCATAAAGGCCAATATTTTTTCCATCTTGTAATGTATAAAGCCTCGTTAACACGTACAGGATTCCCGGTGGTAAAAAGTCCGGGAAACCCGAGGGGAAAACCGAGAACCTGCTCGGTGACTTTTTCCCCCCTACACACGACCGAGTTGCTCGACAGGAAAACTGCCATGAGAGCTTTGGTCTGGAATCCTGGCAATGTGTATGCTCCATCGCAGTGTTTCCCATAGGAAAACTGCCAGGTTAAAAAACGCTGGGATTCCCAGCGGGAAAAAAGAGAGCTGGTTCTCTTTTTTCCCGGCAGTTTTCCTGTCAGGAAAACTGCGATGGAGCATACACACGGCCGGTTTTCCCAGAGAAAAGCTCTCATGGCAATTTTTCCCAACGGGAAAACCGGTCGTGTGTATGAGGCTTAAGTAGAAGGATGTTGGGGCAATTAATTAGCCCTAGGGTCTGTGTCAATGGGCTTTTGTTCATGCCAGAACTGCTTCTCTATACAATCTATTAAAGAGCAAAAACTACTTCAAGCAGGTCAAATGCATATATCAATGAATTCTAAATAATCTAAGAACTGTACTCAAACTGATGTCATCAGCACAGCCCAAAGCCAGTCAACACAGATCTTTACACTCCTAATTTTTTCAAATGTATCATAAGTACAGATCAATTTTATCCTAAATACATCTGAGGCCTCGTACACACGACCGAGTTTCTTGGCAAAAACCAGCAAGAAACTTGCTGTTTTTTTTTTTTTTGCTGAGGAAACCGGTTGTGTGTACACTTTTCGACGAGGAAACTGTCGAGGATCCCGTCGAGCCAAAAAGAGAGCATGTCTTCTTTTTCCTCGGGAATGGAGAAATTTGGCTCGCCGAGATCCTCGACAGCCTAACAAGGAACTCGACGAGCAATACGATGTGTTTTTCGCCCGTCGAGTTTCTCGGTCGTGTGTACGAGGCTTCAGGTACCTTTGTTTGCAGGTATTTGGAAAGATGCATTAGCCTCCTCAGGGGTTTGAGATCGATGTACAGTAGCCCTCACAGTGGCTATTGAAGGCTCTGTGCTTCTATTGAATTCCTATTTCTGATCACAGACTTCACATCTGTCTTTCCTGTTTCCCCAGGAGTACATGACACTTCAATAAAGTACCATACATGAGTGCTAGACTAGGCAATCTAAGAATCTTTTTTTATCAAAACATCTTCTGAGGCTCTCCATGAATCTTAAGTTTTATCCAGTGTGCTTTATATGGTTGTAAACCTGTCACTACAGATACATTATATATCTTAGCAAAATGCTGTATAGAAATTTACGCCTTTCCATTTTTTTTTTTTTTTTTTACATGCTTGATATCTCAGCACCAAAATGCATATTTTTCCTGTCTGTATTTCTGATTTATTGTAGCTTCAGGATTTTTATGATTCATTACGGAAAGATATACCAGTAAAATGAAGAAGCTGTATGCTATGGTAGGCAAAACGTTTAAAAAAAAGTAAACCGCATACTTTATCTCTTTACTGGGCTTCTGTGCTTCTTTATGTAATGAAAGTAGACCATGGCTGGTGGGAGGGACAGGCAAGGTTCTGTACATAGCTTCCTGGAAACAACACCCTCACTCCTTTTAAAATCCCTTAATGCAAATAGTAGGTTGGCACTTGGAAGGAGTTATGCAAATATCAAAATGCCTTAATAGGTGGATGTCTGCTACCCTTATCTGACAATCCCTCCAGTTGCTGCTACTCACCTAATGAATTAAATTCAAAATACTAACAATAACTTACAAAGCCATCCACAACTTGGCCCCCAGCCACATCACTAACTTCTTCTGAGCCTCTCCGATTCTTCAGAATTCCCTACCCCAATCTGTCCAACTATTTCCAACTCTATCCACTTTTAGGCAATCCCTGAAAACTTCTCTTCAGAGAAGCCTACCCTGCCACCACCAAACAACTGTACAATTATTTTCTTTATCAGCTCACCCCCCACAGTTATTACCTTTTGTATCACTTAACCCTCCCTTTTAGATTGTAAGCTCTAACGCAGTGTTTCTCAACTCCAGTCCTCAAGGTGCTCCAACAGGCTTTCCATTATTCTGCACAGGTGATTTGATCAGTTTCACTGTCTTAGTAATTACCACAGCTGTTTCACTTGAGGGAACTCCAGAAAACATGACCTGTTGGGGCGCCTTGAGGACTGGAGTTGAGAAACACTGTTCTAACGAGCAGGGCCCTCTGATTCCTCCTGTATTGAATTGTGTTGTAACCATGGGCGTAGGAACCGGGGGGGACGGGGGGACGAATCCCCCCCAGGAAATAATGCGGGGGGGACAGGTATGATAAAATCCCCCCCAGGTTAGGAGCACTTGGAGCCAGGGCCGGGTCACTGCTCAGCAGCACAGCACCCCGGCGCTGCGGCCGTGTGGGTGCCGTTGCGCCGAAGTATCAGACACTCGCACTGGTCCCCTCCCTCTTCCTACTCCCCTTGTTGTCTCAGGTGGTACTGGTAGCGCGGCGCCGTTGCGTAAAGCGTGCATGCGTAATGCATGCAGCTTCAAACTCTAACGGCGCCAGTCGCCAGGAGCAGAGGGGAATGACTGACCGTGTTAAGCTGATGTTGCAAAGCACAGAAGCCGGGATGGGACTGACACACTGCCGTACTGAAGAAAAGTTAAGGTAAGGTCGCCTGTCTCCTCCCCCTTATCTAGCAGGCTGTCAGTTTTCACACCCCTCAGGGTCTTCACACCTGTAATTCCCTCCTCCCCCCTGGCCTGTACTCCACTGAGGAAGGGGGGAGGGGGGCACCATAACAGATGTGAGCCTGGCACTGTGAAAAACGTAAAAAAATAAAAAATTGGATATGTTATATAGCAGAACGTACAATTTTTTTTTTTTTTAAATTGGTCTTTTGTTAGAAAAAAATAAAACGAAAAAAATAATAAAATGCAGAGGTGATCAAATACCACCGCGCAGTTGTCAGCTTAAGTTACGCAGTGCACAAAATGGCCTGTCATGAAGGGGGGGGTAATTTAGATTTACCCCCCCCTTAATGACAGGCCATTTTTTGCGATGTGCACTCCCGTAAGCTGACAACTGCGCGGTCATGCAACACTGTACACAAATAAAATTAGTATTTTTTTTTCTCGTGGTATTTGATCACCTCTGCGTTATTTTAATTTATTTATTTATTTATTTATTTATTTTTAAAGACCAAATTTGAAAAAAAAAAAAAAACATTTTACTTTCTGCTATATAACATATCCAATTCTTTTTTTTTTTAAGTTTTTTCATAAATTTAAGCCAATGTTTTTGGTACGAAATATCCCAATAAGCATCTACAAACTATGGGATATATTTATGGAATTTTTATTTTTTTTCTAGTAATGGCGGAGATCAGCGACTTATAGCGGGGCTGCGACATTGTGGGAACCAGTGACTCTAATACAGTGATCAGTGCTAAAAATATGCACTGTCACTGTACTAATGACACTGGCTGGCAAAGGGTTAATCATCTAGGGCAGGGGTCTCCAAACTTTCTAAACGAAGGGCCAGTTTACTGTCCTTCAGACTTTAGGGGGGCCGGACTGTGTGGCCACTGGAAATAGAAAAATGTTCCGGTATCAGCAGGAGTAAACAATGCCCCATTTTTTGGTGTCAGTGAGAGTAATGACCCATCATTGGTGTAGTTGGGAGGAATTGTGCCTCTTTGTTGGTGTCATTGGGAGGAATTGTGCCCCTTTGTTGGTGTCATTGGGAGGAATTGTGCCCCTTTGTTGGTGTCATTGGGAGAAATTGTGCCCCTTTGTTGGTGTTATTAGAAGGAATTTGTTGCTCATGTTGGTGTCATTGGGAGGAATTGTGCCCCTTTGTTGGTGTCATTGGGAGAAATGGTGCCCCTTTGTTGGTGTTATTAGAAGGAATTTGTTCCTCATTGTTGGTGTCATTGGGAGGAATTGTGCCCCGTTGTTGGTGTCATTGGGAGAAATTGTGCCCCTTTGTTGGTGTTATTAGAAGGAATTGAGCCCCTTTGTTGGTGTCATTGGGAGGAATTGTGCCCCTTTGTTGGTGTCATTGGGAGGAATTGTGCCCCATTGTTGGTGTCATTGGGAGGAATTGTGCCCCATTGTTGGTGTCATTGGGAGGAATTGTGCCACATTGTTGCCACATTGTTGGTGTAATTGGGAGGAATTGTGCCCCATTGTTGGTGTCATTAGGACAAGGGCCAGATAAAAGCAAGTAAAGGGCCACATCTGGCCCCCGGGCCGCAGCTTGGAGACCCCTGATCTAGGGCAATTAAAGGCTTAACTGTGTTGCCTAACCAGTTATAAACAACTCCCAGTTTGCTGAATAAGAATATACCTGGCGAGTAAAAATGCTGTCCCCCCCAGATTTCTAAGGGTTCCTACACCCATGGTTGTAACTATACTGTCTGCCGTAATGATGTAAAGCATTGCGCAAACTATTGGCGCTATATAAATTCTGTATAATAATAATGTCAAATTCACTGCTTTATAAATATGACCCTTAATATAAGCTGGTGTTATTTTATCAATATGGACAAATAAGAGCAGAGTCTTGATGGATTAAGTGACACTTATGCCGCGTACACACCATCACTTTATGTGAAGAAAAAAAACGACATTTTCTGTGAAGTAAAAAATGATGTTTTTGAAACTTCAATTTTCAAAGACGAAGTTGCATACACACCATCGTTTTTCTCACAATGTTCTAGCAAAGCGAGGTTACGTTCCACCACGTTTTTCCATTGAAGCTCGCTTCATAAGTAGCTTCTGGGCATGCGCGGGTGAAAAAACGTCGTTTTAAACAACGTTTTTGCTACACACGGTCAATTTCTGTGAAGTAAAAGTTGACGTTTTGAAAAACGACACATAAAATTGAAGCATGCTTCAATTTTTTTTGGTCGTTTTTTAGAAGACATAAAACGACGTTTTCCCCCACACACGGTCAATTAAAGTGACGTTTTTAAAAACGTCATTTTTTTTCATCACATAAAGTGATGGTGTGTACGCGGCATAAAATATCTGAGTTTTGGTCTTACCCTTTAATGGTAAGCTTTAATAGCCAAATACAGTAAGAAACACCATGATTTAAGATTTTAGTTGGATATGTGTCGCAATAAATCATGTTCTTTGGAAAATACCCAC
The DNA here is from genome assembly GCF_905171775.1 of Rana temporaria. Taxonomy (NCBI): domain Eukaryota; kingdom Metazoa; phylum Chordata; class Amphibia; order Anura; family Ranidae; genus Rana; species Rana temporaria. The sequence continues at coordinate 397,818,541 of NC_053491.1, forward strand.
CTTTCACGATGCCCTGCACTCAATGAGACACTATAGCAAACTTTACATTCTACTCTTTATTTAGATCATAGAAATCCGTTCTTGCAATAGAGGAGATAGTTGGATGTATTTGTCACCAAAGGCCTAAGAATTACAATCCCCCTAAACTTTACTAGAGCAGAGACTCCCTCATAGCTTTGTGACACAGACACTATCCTGTTATCATTACCGTGTTGCATGTCACAGCTGTTTTGCAGTTACAGACAAAAGAAAAAGCTAGATAAGTCTTAGATCCATAGATCTTTTTTTTTTTTTTTTTTTTGCCATCCACAAAAGTGAGGTGAATAGAAGAATCCTTCCCACTGAGACATTGTTTTTTTTTTTTTACTAAAGGCAAATCCACTTTGCACTACAAGTGCACTTGGAAGTGCAGTTGCTGTAGATGCAAGGAAAAAAAAAAAAAACATTTTGCTTGTACATGATTGGATGATAAAATTAGCAGAGCCTCCCCTTATTTCAAATCTTCCCCTCAGATCTAAAGCGGCTGCACTTCCAAGTGCACTTGCAGTACAAAGTGAATTTGCCTTTAGTAAATCAACCCCATTGTATTATGACTGTGAGAATACTGAGCAGGAGTTGCAGCAGAGAAAAAAAATTCCAACAAGGCCATTCAACAGAAATTCACCATTAGATTAAATTCTGTTGAGTGGGATCGACCACACATGGATCAAAATTCATCCGGCCTCTGCTGAACCTGCCAATTTATAATCCATCTATGGCTACCTTCCAAGCATTTCTACTCCAACCTAAGAATGACTTAGTAGTTATACTCATTGTGGTCCTATTCATGGTCCTCTTCCTCCTGGGAAAACAAGGAACCAACATTTTAAATAAGGGGCAGGGACTGGGTCTAGGTATTTCTGTCTGTGCCTAGGCATTACATAATTATGCATAGCTCCCTACTGTCCCTGATTTGGAGGGACTGTCCCTGATTTGGATGTCCATCTGTCCCTCTTTCCTCCTAATTTGTCCCTCATTTTGGTCTGATCTATATAGTTGTATATAAAATGAACTTTGTATCTTTCAAAAGGTGTTTCCCAGTGCTAAACCTTTCATCCAAATTATAAATTGCTGCATTTGTAAATTTTAAAAGCCAATATTAAGGAATAGTAGTGATAAAAATGTCCCTTGTGGATTCAATTAACCTTTTTCTTTTTTTTTTATATTAATTCTACTTTAACTGGGTGTGACAGGGGGCGTGTCCTATGCCTACATAAATTTGTATTAGTAGGTGTCCCTCATTCCCATCTCAAAATGTTGGGAGGTATGAATCATGGACAAGTTGAGGCAGAGTTTGATGAATCTAACAGGTTTACAAGTCTCATATTTGAACATCCACATACTGTATATATAAACCACACACACACACACACACACACACACACACACACACACACACATATAAATATATATATATATATATATATATAAAAACAAAGGTTGTCTGTCACTGTGTGTGGGCCAGTGACCCCTGGTCTCTGCATTACTTACTCCAGAGTTCTGCCTTTTGCATTACTTACTCCTGACCTATGCACTCATACTTACTACTGTGCTCTACCCCAGTGGTCTCCAAACTGCGGCCCGGGGGCCAAATGCGGCCCTTTGCGTGCTTTTATCCGGCCCTTGGGACACTAGTTCATCAACTGATACTAACATTGGGGCATAATTCCTCCCACTGACTCCAACGATGGGACACGATGCCTCTCAATTATACCAATGATGGGGCAAAATTCCTTGCAATGAGCACAATTCCTCCCCAAGAAGACAACAATGGAGCTCAATTCCTCCCAATGATGCCAATGATGGGGGGGACAATTCCTCACAATGACACCAACAGTGGAGCATAGTTTCTCTCAATGACACCAACAATGGGGCCCAATGACACCAATGATTAGGCACAGTTACTCCCATTGAAACAAACAACGGGACATTATTTTTTCCCAATGTTGGGACCTTTTCACTGACCACTGTCCGGCCCTCGTAAAGTCTGAAGGACAGTAAACTGGCCCTTTGTTTAGAAAGTTTGGAGACCCCTGCTCTACCCTCTGGATTACTTAATACTGCCCTCTGCATTGCTTACGCCCAAGCTCTGCCTTTTGCATTACTTACTACTGCACTCTGCTTTGCTTACTCCTTATCTCCGCCCTCTGTGTTACTTGCTGCTGACCTCAGCAGTCTGCATTTCAGACTATTGACTGCTGCACTCGGCCCTACTCCTCCCTCCACTCTCTTATAAGTGTGGCTGAGAGCAGTGAGAGCCATTTTCTTCTGTCACTGTCTGTCAAATCCAGTAAGGAGAGAGCGGGAGATGAGTGGTGCTGTGTGTGTCAATGAACACACACAGCCACGTTCATGAACATGGGCCACCATAGGAAGTGGTGAAGGCAGTGGAGGCACATGCAAAAAGAGAAGGAGCCTAGCGTGCTGGCGGAGGACATCAGAAGTAGAGGTTTGAGGCTGATCTATTCAAGTACAGTATAACATTATTTGTGTATGTATAAAAAAAAAATTATTAAAAAAATGTACTTTACAACCACAGAAACACAGACAGTAAAAATGATTGTGGCCCCCTAAGATTAGTGATCAGTGTCAGTGGAGGCCTGTCCATTAGGGGCACAGGGGTGCCACCCCCTCTAACCCATGCGTCCGGCCCTAATCTACATGCAGGTCACAGGAACACATGGATTTCAATGTTTTGTTTTTAAGGCACGTGATTAGAGCCTGAGGCTTTAAATGGCTTAAAAAAAGGGTGGGGTTGGGGCGCAGAGCACTGCGCCCTGAGCCCACCCAGTTGTGTGACATAAGAAAATTAATATTCGATATTGTCTTCCTTTTTTGCCGGGAGGAGAAGCAATGCCTGTTTGGCCGTGAGGAGCAGCAACTTCTAAGGTAAGGTCACTTATCATCGCCATCTGTCTCCACCGGGAGGAGGGCACTGATCGCTTCCGTCCGTCTCCCGCAGGTGGGATGGTTGGGCCACTGATCGCCGCCGGTCTCCCCAGCTTTGTTTGCTGCCCCCCCCAAATATTAAGTACCAGCCACCACTGGTCAGTGTAGAAGTGCATTCTTGCATTGGTGGTCAATGTAAGTAGGAGAGCAAGTTGGCCCTGCTCATTGCTCAAAGAACCCCTTGAGGAAGCATGTTGTACAAAGTATTCTGTGCCGCATGCTTGTGGGTAGACATTATTGCTTGCACAAATAAATGTTTAATTTGTACTTTGTGTGTCAGCTGTAAGAGCAGTGAAGAATTACCACCTTACTTAGAAGTATTGAAAAAAGTGGCAGATCAGTATTCTTGTTAGTACAAACACATTTCTCTGTGTACAGTTTTCAGATAAATGAGGCTGGCTTATTTTTTGACATTGGTAATTATTATTTGCTTGGGGGGTTAGTCCTTGCAAGTGTGGCTGTTTTATCACTTTAATGCAAAACCTTCCTGCTACATAAAAACAAATATACATCAAAAAGCACTGCTTCATGGACCTTGAGCCATTTTAAATGTTTTTAAAATATATATATTTTTAAATTTATGAATACTGATTTGAAAAATTATACTTAAAGGCTAACTCCATTTTGTAAACTGCTGTGCAAATTGTTAGTGCTATATAAATCCTGTATTAAATAAAAAATAATAATTCTACCTTTTGCAAAAAAAAAAAAGCACCCATAATTATTTGTTTGCATTTGCGTCTGCATTGCAACCGAGATCAGTAAATTTTGACTACAATGCTTAGGCTTAGGCAGCCTATCCCTGCAGCCCAGGTTTGTACCCAGGTATGGGCCATCAGTTACAGGACTAGAGTAAGGCTGGCCATACACGGTTCGAATCAGCAGGAACCAGCCGAGATTCGAACTGTTCATGCGCAGTACCAAGTTGATTCTCTTGCGATTATCTCTAGCGGCTGCTATAGCTGCTAGCAATAATAACGACTGTCTTTTCCTGGCTGGGATGGCTTTCCCTTCCCCCTGCTGGGAGCAGACAATTACTGTCTGTGTTGATGAGGGTCTGTGTTGATGGGGAAATCATGCAAGTTTCTTTCTTGTTCCCCAATAAAATACATAATTAAAGTGTTACTAAACCCAGAATCCTGCATTCACTTTAGACACAGAAGGCTTGCCGCTCCAGGTAAGATGAGGAAGCATGATGGAATTCGTGGGTGCGGCTTGCGTCCGCAATCAATATGTAAAAAGAAGAAAAGGCTGCACACCACGATTGTGATCCAAAATCCTTTATTGGGACATCCCAGAGTGACACCACAAAAGCAGAGTGCCTGATAGACGCGTTTCACGCTGTTTTAAGTGCTTAATCATTGGTAATGATTATGTTAATGATTAAGCACTTATAATGCCTCGAACACACGGTCGGACTTTCCGAGAAAAAAAGTCAGACAGGCTTTTTTTCTCGGAAAGTCCGGCCGTGTGTAGCCTCCATCAGACTGTTTTTCTCGGAAGTCCGACGAACCTAAGATAGAGAACCTGTTCTCTTTCTCTCCGACGGACTCGCGGCGGACTTTTGCACGCATCTACCGGGCACTCTGCTTTTGTGGTGTCACTCTGGGATGTTCCAGTAAAGGATTTTGGATCACAATCGTGGTGTGCAGCCTATTCTTCTTTTTTACATCCTGTATTCACTATATCTGGTCTCACATAGAAATGCAATTATTTTAGTAAATATAAACTGCTAAATACCTTTTCTCATCAGCAGTATATAGTAGTCTTATGATTTATTTGAGATTTATTTAAAGCTTGTAGGAAGAGTTTACATTCTCCTTTGTCTGTCCTATACGGGCTGCAGGACCCCTGACCCTCTGTCTGGACAGTGCTGATTGTTCCTGTGCTGATCACATTCACCCTCCCAAGAAAAAAAAAACTCTTAAGCAATACACATCAAACTATAGTTTTAGTAACACTTTAATTACAAATACCAATGCACTTGCTTAATTCTTCTTTTAAACACTCCTACTTGCCCTGCATGCTTTTTGTTTCGAATATTTGAAATTTTAACATGACATTCAGCCGAGTTGTCAGAATGACAATCAGCTGTTTTTTTTATTTCAGTGCCGTACATACTGTATTTTCACCGCCGCTTCCGGGTATGTAATGTGCGGAACTGGGCGTTCCTAATTGATTGACATCCTTCCGACCGCGCATACAGCGCGTCACGAGTTGCCGAAAGAAGCCAAACTGTGAGTCGGCTCTATACGGCGCCTTTCGGCAACTCGTGACACGCTGTATGCGCCGGTCGGAAGGATGTCAATCAATTAGGAATGCCCAGTCCCGCACATTACATACCCGAAAGCAGCAGTGAAAATACGGTATGTACGGCACTGAAAAAAAAAACAGCCGTCATTCTGACAACTTGGCTGAATGTCATGTTAAAATTTCAAATATTAAATGATAAAAAAAAATTTGGGGGTGAACCCCCGCTTTAAGACATGACAAGCAATTGTTGAATGTGCAGCTCCGTTCACAAAAACAGTACCACAATAATTGAAATTGTCCATTATAATAACATCCTTGCTTCCCAGCCGTTTCAGTCTGTGATAGGAATTGAGACTCTTCCCCATCTTTTATGTTAGGAGGCCTGTAACATGTAATTCGGGATTTTCCTAGCTACCATGACGGAAAATCTGAGTTATATGATGACAGGAGGCGAGTATCTTGCATTAATCTTCCTTTTTAATGCTCATAGCAGAAACATAACATTTATTTCTTTAATAAAAATGTAGAAAAATTTCTTCAAAACTACAATACCCAGCAGCCCCGGGGACCCCTCCCCCTAGGCCACAGTCTCTATATAAGGGGCTGTCTGGGTCTCTCCTCCTCTTTCTTTGTGCGATCCTGTAACATCACGTAACCTTGTCGTCATGAACTTCGTTCCGCGTTGCTCGGGGACTCCTCCTCCGATGCTGGAAACTGGACCAACTGGGCCCTTCAACTTTCAACAGGTCGGCTATTATACCGTCAGAACTGTGTTCAACTGGAACAAAACAGAAGACCCATCATTCGGGAACTGCAGAACTCTGTATTACCGTCCGTATAGACTTAGGCTCCACCCTTCAATAACCTGAAATGAGAAAACGTATCGTGATAGGGGTGGGTCGGGTGGGAAGATACTCGCCTCCTGTCATCATATAACTCAGATTTTCCGTCATGGTAGCTAGGAAAATCCCGAATTATATTTCAGACAGGAGGCTTCGTATCTTGCAAGTTTAAAGCTATCATACATTATACATACATGTAAATATACAATCCTTAAAGTATAGAAGTGGAGACATGGTCCTGTGGTCGAAAATAATATCGCCGAAAGGTCGTTTCTGATGACCAATCTGCCGCTAGTAAAAGGTCCGAAAGTGAACCACCTGATGTGACCACTTTGGTAGCCATGGCACCTCTAGAGGAGTGAGCTCCAAAGAGCGATACGTCGATCCCGGCCAGTTTCATGGCCGTTCTCACCCATCTGGCTAATGATGCCGAAGACACTGGAAGGTGAGGTTTCACGTATGAGATCAATAGTTGATTATGATCAAGTGACCGCAGGGATGCAGTTCTTGATTCGTATTGTTGAAGACATCGAACAACACAGATATGTGGATGGTCAGGAAAGAATGGATAGAATACTGTATGAATTCCCGTCTTCGTCCTACGAACCACGGAAAAACGTACCCCTTCCGGCGAGAATTGACGCCGGGAGATGTCTAATGCCCTAACATCTGAAACTCTTTTGATGGAGATCAGACATAGAAGGGTAGAGAGTTTAATCGAAAGCTTCTTCAACGAGAGGGCGTCATTGTCCTCCCAAGTGTTGAAAAGTTCCAAAACCCTGTTGACGTCCCACGTAAATTGGTATCTAGGCCGAGGGGGGCGTTTGAACTTCACCCCCCGGAGGAGCCGACAAATCAAGAAATCAAGGGGTGTCTGCCTACAGGCAAAGTGTCTACAGGGCAATGATAAGCCGAAATGGCTGATCTATAGACATTCAATGAACTGTAGGATTTACCGGTTTCATAAGAATCCGCCGAATAGTTCACTATGTCTGATACAGGTGCATGAACGGCATCAATTTGCCGTCGATCACACCAACGAACCCATAGGGCCCAGGCAGATCTGTACGGCGATCTAGTCCCTGGGGCCCAGGCCAGGGCGAGGAGGTCTCTAGCCGATTGTGAAATATCGTTATCGGCGTCTCCGACCCCGAAACCAACCACGCTAGGAGATGCAGGTTGCCGTCCAGTATTAGTGGATGATAACCTCCGGTTGTGTTGGACAGGAGGTGATTAGAGAATGGGAGTAGTCGAGGGTAATCGATCGCCATTCCCAGGAGAAGTGGAAACCATGGTTGAGTCGGCCACCAAGGGGTGACCAACACCACTGTCGCCATCTGACTTGCCACCTGGAGGAGTGTCCTGGTGATCATGTTGAATGGAGGGAACGCATAGTGCGTCCCCCGCGTCCAGAATTGTCGGAACGCGTCGACTGCTGTCGCCTCCGGATCCGGCCTCCAGCTGTAAAAGCGTGGTAGTTGCCGGTTGAGTCGGGAAGCGAAGAGGTCCGTGTGTAAAGGGCCCCACAGGTTTTGTAATGATAGAAAAACCGTGCGATCCAGCGACCAGTCGCTGGAGTCCGTAAGGTACCGAGAGTTCCAATCCGCAACCGTGTTGGATATGCCTGGAAGGTATTCCGCTACTGGGGTGACATTTATGGAAAGACAGTATTGCCAAAACTCGGACGCAATGTCCGCCAGAATTTTGGATTTTGTGCCTCCCAAGCGGTTGATATACTGTACCGCTGCCACGTTGTCCATGCGTAAAAGTACGCACTTGTTGGCCGTATGAGGGATAAAACTCCTGATCGCAAAGTATGCTGCCAAAAGTTCCAGGGCATTGATATGGAGGAGAGACTCTCTCTCGGACCATTTCCCTCCGGTGGTAAGGTGTCCGCATCGGGCACCCCAGCCTTGGCGACTCGCGTCGGATTCTAAGATCACGTCGGGGTAGGAGTTGAAAATCGTCCTGCCATTCCATGCCACTGCGTGGCGAAGCCACCATAGCAATTCCTCTATGGCTTCTGTGTCTAACGGAACTTCGTCCGCGTAGCGTAGGCCTTGGCGTAAATGTAGTGTTTTGAGTCTCTGTAGAGCTCGATAGTGCAAGGGGGCCGGGAATATTGCTTGAATAGAGGCCGATAGGAGACCTACTATGCGAGCGATCACCCGTAGGGATACTAAGCCTTTGCGTAACGTGGCTCTGATTTCCTTGCGAATCAACGCCAGTTTTGACTTTGGCAAGAGAAGCATAGCCTGTTTGGTGTCTACTAGAAACCCCAAGAATTCCATCTCCTGAGAGGGATCCAGGATAGACTTCTTGAAATTGATGAGGAACCCGAGTTCCGTCAATAGTGAGACCGCCCATTGGCTGTGTAATGAGGCTTGTCGTCTGGAACGTGCCAAAATTAGCATGTCGTCCAGATAAATAATTAACACCCCTGCTCCTCAGAGCGGCTACTACCGGTTTGAGGAGCTTGGTGAAACACCAGGGGGCTGATGACAATCCGAATGGGAGGCAGGTGAATTGCCACATTCGGTCCTTCCACCGAAATCTTAGGAAGGATTGAGATTCGGTGTGCATAGGGACAGTCAGGTACGCGTCTTTTAAATCTATCTTCACTAGCCAGTCTCCTGGCCAGAGGAGGTCGCGTAGCAGATGGATACCCTCCATCTTGAAATGGCGGTAGGCCACATGTTGGTTGAGTTCTCTCAAATTTATGACGGGGCGGTAGCCGCCGTCCTTCTTCTTGACCAGGAATATGTTGCTGATAAACCCGGGCGAGCAGGGGTCTACTTCCTGAACCGCCCCTTTGGACAGAAGTTCTTTGAGTTCCTTGTCTATTAATTCCACATTTTGGGAAGAAAAATGGATAGGTTGGGGTATCACATTCAGGGTCGGGGGAGATAAGAGTTCTATCCGGTATCCAGATACCGTATTGAGAATCCATGCGTCTGCCGAAATCGTGGACCAGACGTGGGAAAAATACATCAGCCTGCCCCCCACCAGTGTGTGTGGAATTGAGTGTCGGTGTGTACTCACCGGTCGGAGGTCTAGACCTTGGGAATCCACGTCCCCCTCTCCAGGGACGGCCTCGTGGCGGGAAGAAGGGAGCTGGATGGGCCATAGGCATGGCGTATGGTTGTGGAGCAGGCGTGAACTGCTGGCTAGGTGGTCTAGAGTAGGGCCTGTACGGGGCAGTACGGCCGGTAGAACGCCCTCTGCTTCTACCGGCCTTCCCAAAAACCTTGCCAGGTTGTGATTTCCTCAGCGAGGTCTGTGCCTTGTCCAAGCTTGAGAAAAGGCTGATGAATTTATTGATGTTCTTGATCAGATCATCCCCAAACAGTAGACCATCTGCGGATGGTCCTGGCTCGTTTTCCGCTAGGTGACTGAGTTGGGGGTCCAATTTCATCAAAATGGAGCGGCGACGCTCCACTGAGCAGGTTGTGTTTGCGGTACCCAATAGGCAGATTGCGCGTTGGGCCCAACCTCTCAACTGTGTCAAATCTATAGGTTGGGTTGATGAAGCCGCTTGCTCTGACAAATTCAGAATTTTAGTGAGCGGGCCTAGTAGGTCCAGTATGCGGTCCTGGATGGCCTTGAAGGACCTCTCAATGCCCTTTTTAGAATACTTTCCAGACCTCGTAAGGTATTTTAGGAGCACCGGGTCTATTTCCGGGGTGCTCGCCACCTTGTTTGCCACGTATGGCCTGGGGCATTCCGCCCGTAGTTTGTTACGGTTTGCCCTGTCCAAGGACCGTCTGGTCCATAGTTCGAGGTATTGGGCCACATGGGGTAATGGGGCCCAATCCCCTGAACGAGGGTGTGATATTTCGTCAGGGTTAAAAAGAGATTGACCCTGAGAATCCAAAATGGCCGTTTGTTGAACCTCGGTGTTGGCGTCCTGACATTCCGCCGTAAACCCCGCATCATCCTCGTCCTCTATGTCTGAGTCAGAGGTCTCAGCCCTGTCAGATACTTCGGACTCGTCGTCGGACGTTTCAAATGAGTCCGGTTTAATCCGCCTGGCGGATTTTTGCCCCCTTTTTAACTCCTTGGGGTTCAAGGGTCGGGTTTGGTCATTTGTATGCGGGGTGTGGCAGACCGGTTCGGGTCTTGCCTGGGGCACATTATAATCTTCCCCTGCCGGGGAGTCGAAGTGCACTGTTAAGTGCTTTAATTTCTGGGTTGCTTTACCCTTAGTAGGGTGGCATCCCGAGGTGGACGGTACGACCGGATTTACAGTATTGGCAGCCAGTGCTGCTTGAATGGACTTGTTAATCAAGTGCTGTATTTGGGTCGTGGATATCAGGTGTGAAACATCTAGATCCACCTCATTAGACAGTCCAGAAAAGCCAGAAGCGTGACCGTCAGCTGCCATTTCCAGACAGATAGCTTTGCTATTATATTTATTTAATTACAATTTATTTAGGTATTTTCAGTTCTGAGATCGTCAGGGATAAATCACTGACAATCAATTAAGGGTTAAGGTATTTTATAAGGTATGACAGATATGGATAGTGTACAGTACAGTAGTACAGTCACTGGGAGTCAAGGTGTACCAGAGATAATTGGAGGGAAAGTGAGGTAACAGTATACAGCACAGCCGTGCAGTATACTGTGGCAATGGGTTTTGGGGAGAGACGTTCCCCAAGTATGCAGCGGTACCTGAGGTATTTGGGGAGAGACGTTCCCCTGAACAATACAGCGGTACCTGTTTTTAAAAAGCGTATCCGATGGGGGGGGAGCGGTAGCGCTAGTTGCCAGCCAGCAGTGTGCCTCTGTCTCCGTCTACTCGACAGTGAAGGAGGGAGGGCACCGCTCGTGGAAGTCCCCGGCCGTAATCTCGCGAGATCACGGCCGGGAGCGCTGTGATAGGTCGCCTGAGACCTGCAGAGTGACGTAGGCTCTCCTGTCACTAGCCGTGCCTCTCAGGCAGAGAGGAAAAGCTCGCGAAGCGGCGCGTACGGGGGGGAGAGCGGGGGAAGACGCTGCAGAGGGGACAGCTTGCCTGCCAGACCATGAGTAGGGGAAACACTCACGCTTGACAGAAAATGAACCGGTATAGCGATAAAACGCAATATCCCGGTCCTAAAGGGTACAATACCCTGTCACCAGTAACATAAGAAAATAACAATCAATATAGAATAATCAGACAATAATAATCAGACAATATAACAATCATAAAACAATCAATCGAATGGTGTACTTATCTTGCCATGAGCAGAAAGAAAGAGGAGGAGGAGACCCAGACAGCCCCTTATATAGAGACTGTGGCCTAGGGGGAGGGGTCCCCGGGGCTGCTGGGTATTGTAGTTTTGAAGAAATTTTTCTACATTTTTATTAAAGAAATAAATGTTATGTTTCTGCTATGAGCATTAAAAAGGAAGATTAATGCAAGATACGAAGCCTCCTGTCTGAAATATAACTATTTGTTGCACTTTTATGAAACTCCATAATGAATGTGCACCATCACAGTTCTCATTCGTTATAACTCTCAAATTCACTTTTAGATCACTATTTAATTACTAATTTTGAACTATAACTTGATTCAACTACTCTTTTTGCATAAGACTTGGGTGACACTTATCCCACCATTTCATTCATTGTAGACCCTTGCTAGTTCCCCTTTAGACCCTTGATCTACCAAGGTCCTAGTTTAAAAGCTCCTACAGCCTCTCCCATGTGTTAAGGCTCCAACAGCCTATCTGAACACCTGGAGCACATGAGACATGGGGGCCCAGATCACCTTGTGTGTATTCCATAGAGGAGACCTTCACAGCAAGGATGGCAACCTATTCCTCTAGCCACCACCATTTCCAACCAGGTTTACACTGTGTACCCTTTTTTCAGGATCCTGTCCACCAGCATCAATGTAGCATACCACGAGTCACACCTATCCATCCACCTATGGCCTAACTGTACACTAGCCCACTTTACACACTTCACTCAGGTAGTCAGGCATCCTTTATAAATGACACTACTCCAGCCAGAAGCAAGGTCCATCTTCTTTTACTTGGCAATAAAGGTATACAACTTCCAAACATTGCCAAAATCACTTCTGACTTCAATCCACGAAACCCATATTATCTTGTAAAACTTTAAGTCTTTGTTGACTGTAGGTTAGTTCTGAGTGTCTGAGGCCCATAGCAAGGGACGTCCAAGTGGTGGAACTGAACAGGGTTTCATTTAACTCTCACTTCAGCAAAGTACACAATTCTCTCAATTCTGCTAAGCTTCACACACTCTATATTTGGGGCTCTCCCAGAACGGCAGGAACAACGAGTCACATCCTGTAGAGGGGGGTCAATAGCTATGGGATTGGTTAACCCCTTGCTACACAGCGACCATAGGAAATATTGATAGTTAACCCATTGCCATTTGTCTGCTTTTTCTTGGAGACAGCTTCCAGAATTTAGTTAATCTTTAGCAGAATCATAACAGTTATTCACAAAAGCCCCTACAAACGGTATCCTTACTTATCCTCAAGGAATCACCAAGCACTCATGGATACTATAATGGTCTTGGTAAGGGGGCAGTCATTTAGCCACCGTTCTTATAAAGCCAGCTATTCTACCTAAGGAATTACTGTGTAGTCCTTATTTGGATCACGACAACAGTACTGAACAGGGCAGAGCAGAGGAATTAATTCCCAGAAGTTGCAGCCAATCACAGATTGCTTGCAGGTTGCATCGCACTGATTAGAGATACCACACAGCTCTTCTTTGAGCAAATATGTCTCTCCACCCATGGCCATAACTTCTCTGCTGCTCGTGTAGGTCTGTCTCATCCTGTAACAAGAACACTGGCACATACTGTAAGAAGGTTCTGTCACCTTCCTACATTCTGAGAAAACATGGCTCACCCATGTACAGTATATATTTCCACAATATACTTAGAAACAAGTTTCATCAGATATACTACCTACTGAGAGATTTTAATATTTTTTTACTTTTAGACGTTTACATTCACATATAAACCTAAAACACCCTAAAACATCATAAAAAATTGTGTAACTGTATTACAGCAAAGTCTTTAAAGTCCAGTTTTTATGGCTTTGAGGAAATGTACATAGAGGCAAAATGATGGATTATAAGAATGAGAATTAGAATTAATAGATTGCTTCACTTTGATATTCAGAACTTAACAGCCACTTGAATTGTGGCTGCATTAACCTTTAACAGCTCCACTGGAAACATTCTCAAAAATCTATTCTCATCTCTTCTGATTTTTCATAGGCTGACATAAGTCTGTTTCACACAGTAAAGTATGTACTATGTCTCATATATATAAATATATATATATATATATATATATATATATATATATAGTTCATTGTTTTCTTTTTCATGTAAAAATTCCCTGCGCAAACACCGGACGGCGCAAAAATTTGTTACTGGGCCAAAAAATTATACCAAACCCTTGTCAACATATGTGCAATATCGAGTTTCCCCCTACGTGTCTAAAAGAGGTGCATCCATGCACCGTATTCAGTTTGCGCTGATGACTGATTAGGGACCACTATCGCAGGCGCCAGAAGTCACAATACTGTGACTGAGGTAAAGGCACCAGGCGAGGTTCCTTACGGTAAAGCCGGAAAGTAGAGAAAAGCAAAACGTGGGCAAGCGGCGAAGCTGGGGTGGACATTGCGCTTCTTGGCGGTCGCACGGTCGTTCGCACATATTTTTAAACGTCTCATTATCGAGGCATGGAGGCTCGGGTAGACAACCCAGGGTGTTCCGCAAGACGGGGAGTCTGTGGGACCCCGTACGCAATAAAATACCGGAAAAGTCAATGTCACAGGTATTACCTGAGTGCTTGCTCTGTCTCTGTAGACTCACTTAGTGAGTAGACTTGGACCATGTACCAGTTGCTACCTAATTTTCCTGCTGCCAGCATATAGCGACTTTGGTCACCTCAGGCCATCTGACCTTCACCCGCTTCTAGCTGTCCAGTATGGATGAGCTCATGGTTCGTTCCGAACCTAGGTTCAGACGGAACTTTGGCTGTTAGCATGTTAATGCGAACGCCTGCACATTAGCCCATTCAGCTAGGCATCATATATATGTTCACTGCTTCTATATATGACAGCTTCCTTCTCAGTGATTCTTATACCTGAGGCTTCCTTAGAAACCCGTGACATCACAGAACATCTCTGCCCAAATATGGCCACTGGCTATTTTTGGGCAGTGATATTGACGAAATATGGCCATGGCATATTTGGTCAATGATGTCACCACTTTCCCCTCCCCTTACCTTGTATCAGTGTTTCTCAATTTCAGTCCTCAGGCCCCCCCAACAGGTCAGGTTTTCAGGATTTCCCTCAGATGAAAAGACTGTGGTGATTACTAAGGCAGTGAAACTGATCAAATCACCTGTTAAAAATAATGGAAATCCTGAAAACCTGACCTGTTGGGGGGGGCCTGAGGACTGGAATTGAGAAACACTGCCTTATATAGACCATGAGCTTGGGGAGCTGTAATTTGGCCAGTGTTATGGTTGGGATTGGTTGCGTGCGCCACATCCCTGGTGTGGAGAAAGCCTCTTGAGGGGGGAGGGGGCGGGGAGGAGTGTCAGGACGCCCACTAACACACAGCTCCTTTCTCTATCTGCAAAGTAGAGAGTGTCCTGACTTGCCTGCTCATCCCCTCCCCCCTCAAAAGGCTTTCTCCACACCAGGAAGAAAGCTTTGCATTACGGTGTGTAGTTACAGACAGAAGAACAGAAAAGTGAGGATTTCTCAGAAGAAATAAGAACATTTAAAAGCAAAATCAAAGGATGAGGTAAGTGAAGGAGGACTGCACTAAGGTAAATGAAGCTATTTAGGGAAAAAAAAGTTTCCTTTACAACCCCTTTAAGTTCTCTGTTTCAGAAGGGACTGGTTTTGCATTGCTCTTCTTTAGATGGCCTAAGCTATTTTCTTCCAAACCTTGAAAGAATTCGTAATTTACAGGTTGATAGCCTTACAGTTTGTTCCAACCACTGCCAGTTACGCTGGAAAGCTTGGTCTGTATGTAAATTTGACAACAATATAAACGAAGGCATCTGACAAAAATTGGATACTCCAATAACATGTATCAATCACATGCTGTTTTAAGAATACAATATCTTTGATTATGGTGGTCCTTCAATTGAGTATGTGTTAGGATAAAATCATCTGCAAACAATAGTATTACTACTGTATTACAGCAGATCTATAGTGAAACATTTTTAAGTGTATGGGGCCTGATTTGCAGAAAGCTGGCTAAGGCAAGTGTACAGCTGGTTAAAAGAAGGATTCCACACTTCCGTTACTTACTTTGCAACTCTTAATTACTTTACAATAGACTCCATTTGTTTTCAAACTGCCATTATAACTGATAGCACTGGTTTTTGGATGACAGGGGAGCTATTTACTTGTTTATTTTAGAATGCATACTTAGGAAAATATCATAACATAAATATCATTTTAGTACTAAATATTTTTTCCTTTTAGGGCCCTTTGTCTGTAAAATGGTTCCTTTCATTCAGACAACAGCCGTTGTGGCCAGCACATTAACAATGACCTGCATTGCAGTGGAAAGATACCAAGGGATTGTCCATCCACTGAAAATGAAGAGGCAGTACACAAACAGGAGGGCCTACAAAATGCTTGGTAAGCATATGGTAATATTCTTCTCTACTACATGGGCATGCATTTTTTAAAGTGGTTGTAAACCTCAGACATTAAATAAGAAGAAAGACATACATAGAAAAAAATAATCAACCCAAACAAATGTAAAGCTTTACAATAAAGACTCTACAGAGAAAATACTGGATTATTGTAATGTACCCAATAACAAATGTTTGGTGCAACCTACGTATGTGTAATGTACAGTGGTGATGGTCATCTCCAACTAGCGGCCAACGTGCACACTACTTAGTTTCAAGTCATTTCACTAGAGTGCAGTCTTGAGAAAGCTCCAGAAACCTGCAAGGTAGGCCTCAAGGATTTGGTTACCTAGGAGCCTTCACAGAGATTATTCCAACATTGAAATTACATCAAAGAACAGATCTCCTTTTCAAATCAATTAATAAAGGAGAACCCTCCCCTCTTCCTCTTCATCCTTATCGTGCAATTCTATGATATGCCGCAAGACCAGCATGCAGGAAATGAGGGGAAGTTTTTAGTTGACTCCCCAGCAGGCAACCAAACTTGTAAAAGGTTCAGATTTACTGAGTTTAAAATTAGAAAAGGCAGCAAAGCACAACTATATGGCATTGCAAAACAGCAAATAAGGTCTGCAAATACAGTCATCCTTATTTTAATATTACAAGTAATACATAGAAACAAGGTTTTTAAATGGTACATGTCCTGATTAGATTATTTTCGGCTCTCTTACGTGTTACCCTAAAAGAAGAACATTGTAAAGACCATACACCCCCTTTCTATTATAAAAAAAAAAGGAAAGGCCAGCTGCTCACTTTTAAAGGTCAATTTTCTATCCGGGGATCCAGCGCTGTCCTCATCCGGGCCGGTTCTTCATCAGTCTTTGAAACCCCGGTGCTGCCTTGTGGCTTCACAGCCAGCTCCCCAATGTGAATGTGTGAGCCATGCTGCACCCTGTGGATGGTCTCACATTCTCCTGGGACTTGGGAAGTGTCCCGGGAGGCTGAGGGGGTGGGGGGGTCAAACTTCGGCTTGGATTGCCTAGGCAAAGTCAAAACTAGCCCCCCCTCAAAATAAATGGGTGCATTAGTGACAATGGGGGGGGGGGGGGGGAACAGCAGAACTTCTGTTTTTAACTGAAGTGCTACTTTAAAACATAGCATTATTAAAAATGTTTTGCTCTGTTTTGATTTGGGAGTTTTATTTTTCTGCCTATTTGGTCACTGGGACAGGAATGGGCCGAATCTCCCAATAGGGGCAGAAATAACAATGAAAGCTAATTTTACTATTGCATTATACTTTTATTGGAGAGGATAAAGCCCTGTACACACGATCGGTCCATCCAAAGAAAACGGTCTGATGGACCGTTTATCGGTTAACCGATGAAGCTGACTGATGGTCAGTCGTGCCTACACACCATCGGTTAAAAAAACAATCGTGTCAGAACGTGGTGACGTAAAACATAACGACGTGCTGAAAAAAACCCGAAGTTCAATGCTTCCAAGCATGCGTCGACTTGATTCTGAGCATGCATGGATTTTTAACCAATGGACGTGAGTGAGTAAGAAACTTGTATAGCGCAACAAATGTGAACTTAATCGCCTCAAGGCGCTGGCATCCAGAGTTGTACAGGTCTTTCAGAAGAGGTGAGTCTTTAGTTTTTTCCTAAAAACCAGATGGTTTTCTTCCAAGAGGATGGTCGTGGGTAGAGCATTCCAGAGCCGTGGTCCTTGGACCGAGAATCTACGTTCTCCCTTAGATTTGTAGCGAGATTTGGGGATTTGGAGAAGGTTTTGGTTGGTTGACCATAGCAAGCGCTTGGTGACGTAGGGTTTTATTTTCTCGCTTAAGTATTGAGGAGCGTTTCCCTGTGTACATTTGTGGGTGAGGCAGAGTGTCTTGAATGTCACTCGGTCCTGTACGGGCAGCCAGTGGAGGGACCTCAAGACCCACGGCTTTTTACCAGTTACCAGTCTGGCTGCCGTGTTCTGGACGACTTGTAGACGTGAAATCTGGTATTTCGGTAGTCCTAAGTAGAGGGAATTTGCGTAGTCGAGTCGTGAGTTGATGATTGTTCCAACCACTACTGCTGTGTCCTCTTCCGGGATGAAGGGGATGAGTCTACGTAGCATGCGGAGCAGATGATGAGAACCGCTGACGACTGATCCTATTTGTGCATCCATCGTCATGTCTGAGTTAAAGACTTTTGACTTTATTGCTTGGCGCGATGGTTTGCCGAGGATGGTGGATGGTGTCCATGTGGTCCTAGAAATGGACCACATGGACCTACAAACGATCGTTTTTTTTCTATCGGTTAGGTATCCATCGGTTTTAAATTTAAAACAAGATTGCTTTTTTTAACCTATGGATAATTAACCGATGGGGCCCACACACGATCGGTTTGGTCCGATGAAAATGGTCCATCAGACCATTCTCATCGGTTTGACCGATCGTGTGTACGCAGCATTAGTAAGAACTCCTCTTGGGTTTTATAGCAGACTGTCTCCCGTTGGCCACTGACACAGTTAATGAGGATAGATATCGCCAACTCTGCCACAGAGGCTATCAACTGATATTTTATTCTCATTAGGTAAATATTTCCAACATGAAACAAATATAAAACTGTACTGATGTTAAGCTGAAGAAATGCCCCTTGTGTTATGACAGGTCATTTTTCCACGGAGTATGGTTTGCTATCCATGTTTTGTTTGTTGTGCCAGGGAGACCATGGTCAAAATTTTTTTTTGTTTTTATTAGTATGCCCTGTGGTTCATTTCTTTTAAAAGTTAAAGCAAAATCCTATCATACAATGCTTTTTGATCATCAGCCAGTCTACTTGTTGACTGAAGAAAAGGCAAGACATGGTTCTTGACAACAAAGGATATTGGAAGACCCAGAATATTTTACCCATGTCTGTACAGAGAGCCGGAGCTATAAAACATCAGGGGGTCCCCAGCTTGCTGGGCTGAAGCAAGAGCACATTAAACACAGTGGAGATACTGTAGCATACATAACATAATTATTTGAAAAGCATACACCATAAAATAAATATTAACATAAATACGACATCTCACAATATGTCATTTCAGTTTCCATAAATACACCAGTCTGAAATTCAGTATGTAGAGTACCACTGACATCCATTCTGTTGCTGTAATGTTATTACTTAAAAATTCATCAGAGGAAAAAGCACATGTGCTCATGATATCACATTAACATTTTAATTACAGCTATCAATTCTAGTGTTCTGAAAAACAGTGCAGTATTGTCAACAGTGTCATATCAGCATCTGTTATATAAAAGGCTGATAAAACTGTGTAAAATGCAGCTAGTGTATATGTGGTATGTTCAGAACAATCATATTATATGGTAGCCTGTGTCAAGAACTGTTGGCTCCTACTTATATCACACAAGTAGCAAACCATCTCTTCATTTCCAGTGCCATCTTTTTAATATTGGTCTTAGGCTAAGGTGACCAGATTTTTAAAATGAAATCCGGGGACATATTTTTTCTTTACTAGTAATGGCAACAATCAGCGACTCTCTGCCCGTCGCCGCCCACCTCACAGCCTCTCAAGTCTTCATCTTCGGGCACCCGGCTACTACTGGGTGGGGAGCGGAGGAAGATCACTCCGCCAGGGAAGGCAAGGAAATAGGCAGGTGGCTGGCCTGGATTTGAGCCAAGGCAGAAGAACATGTGAGCGAAGCTGAATGGGCATGCGCCCAAAACTGAAGAAATATTCCCTCCGCTCCGACCAGCACACGATCATCAGAAAGGGGGCACAGATAATGGAAAAAAAAAAACCCTGTGCTAGTAGGCACGGCGGAGCGGGGGGGGGGGGGTGTAATTCTAATTTTTTTATTTTAATTCTGCACTAATTGTCTTTGAAATTGCCCCTGCCCCCTATTAAATCCGATCTGGGGACAAAACCAGGGACAGACTTGGTCCAGGGACAGTGTCCTCAATCAGGGGATGTCTGGTCACCCTATCTTAGGCACATGTCCATACTACCTATTAGACATTACAGCACAAGGAAGTGATGTCTCCAGGCATCAAATACAAATTTGCTCTGTGCAAAAACATGAGCCTCCTTTTTGTTGCTGCTTACACTTTTGCCCCGTACACATAAGCGGTTTTCCCAGTCAAAAAAAACGGATGTTTTTTCCAACGGAATTCAGCTCAAGCCTGCCTTGCATACACATGGTCAAACCAAAGTTCGGTGTACTTTTGACTGCCAAAAACGCAGTGACATAAAAGACTACGATGAGCCGAGAAAATTAAGTTCTATGCTTCTGAGCATGCATCGACTTGTTTCCGAGCATGCGTTGGAATTTTGCGCATTGGGATTTGTACACATGATCGGAAATTCCAATCAGTTTTTTTTCCTGATGGGAAAAAAAGAGATCCTACGCTCTATTTTTTTCCAGCAGTTTTTCCATTGGAAAAAGTCTGATGGAACATACACACGGTCGGGATTCCTGACCAAAAGCTCTCATCAGACTATTTCCAACAGGAAAACCGATCGTGTGTACGGGGCATTAGGATATGACCCAGCCTGTTTTCTGGATTCTGCTGTTTTATGCCTGCTTTCCATTCTGTTTTGCATGTGATATGGCTTTGCCACAAGGCTGTTCTTACGGCAGGTAGGCTAGACTATACTGCTGCTTGGCAATGCAATGCTTCACTTAAGTTAACATAAACTGTCTTTTCTTTGGTGCAAACACTACATAGGAGCCATACCAAAAAATCCACATCTCAGTATGCAGCATTCCGGTGAAAGATTGATGCTCCTTGCAAACATCAATTAAGATGGGCCTCCTGCTGGAGATACAGAGAGCTCACACCATTAAAGTGTTACTAAACCCAGGACCCTGCATTCACAGAACATGGAAATGCCATAGTTTTAGTAAATATAAACTGCTAAATACCTTTTATCATCAGCAGTATATATATTATATATATCAGTCTGACTTCAGTATGACCTTTATCAGTGTCCAGCCGAGCACTGGTTAAAGCTTGTAGGAGGGGTTTTCATTCTCCTTTGAGGCTGCAGGTCCCCTGACCCTATGTCTGTACAGTTCTGATTGGCCCTGTGCTAATCACATGCACTCTCCCAAGAAAAACTCTCTAGCAATATACACCAATCTGAGCATGTGCAGAGTACCCCAAAGGCTCTGTTCTATCAGGAGATGGTTTGGGGACAGTGGAAAAAGAGGGGGCAGGGAATCAGAGAAGACAGGATCAAACAGCATTTGTACACAATACAGGGGATGAACCCCTTAGGTTCCACAGTAAGTATAACAAGCCTGCTTTACTGTATATACAGACTGATTTTACTTTAATCACATATTGATGCATATACAAATAATGAATTGCAGAGGAAATTAGTTCCTGATATTTCTTAACCACTAGAGTACCGGGCCACCGTCAAATGACGGCTCCACGGCTACTCTGAAAATTCAACAGGACGTCATATGACGTCCTGTATTCTTGCGGCCACTGGGGGGCGCGCGCGCGCCGGCGGCCGCGCGCGCGCCCGGCGCGTCCCCGAGATGCCGATGCGCGTGCCTGGCGGTCGCGATGTCCGCCAGGCACTCGGAATCGGCGGCTACAGGGACAAGACGTGGAGCTCTGTGTGTAAACACAGAGCTCCACGTCCTGTCAGGGGAGAGAGGAGATCGATCTGTGTCCCTTGTACATAGGGACATAGATCGGTCACCTCCCCCAATCACCCCCCTTTCCCCACAGTTAGAACACAATTTAGGTATACATATTAACCCCTCCCTCACCCCCTAGTGTTAACCCCTTGAATGCCAGTCACATTTATACAGTAATTAGTGCATATTTATCGCATTAATCGCTGTATAAATGTGAATGGCGCCAAAAACGTGTCAAAAGTGTCCGATGTGTTCGCCGCAATGTCACGGTGACAGTAAAAAAAATCGCAAATCGCCGCCAATACTAGTAAAAAAATTAATAAAATAAAAATGCCATAAATCTATCAGCTATTTTGTAAACGCTATAACTTTTGCGCAAACCAATCAATATATGATCATTGCGATTTTTTTTACCAAAAATATGTAGAAGAATACATATCGGCCTAAACTGAGGAAAAAAAACGTTTTTTTTAAAAAAAATTGTGATATTTATTAAATAAAAAAGTAAAAAATAGTGTTTTTTTTTTTAAATTGTCACTCTTCTTTTGTTTATAGCGCAAAAAATAAAAACCGCAGAGGTGATCAAATACCACCAAAAGAAAGCTCTATTTGTGGGAACAAAATGATAAAAAAATTGTTTGGGTACAGTGTAGCACGACCGCGCAATTGTCATTCAAAGTGCGACAGTGCTGAAAGCTGAAAATTGGCTTGGGCAGGAAGGGGCGTAAGTGCCCAGTATGGAAGTGGTTAAAGAGGTTTAATTTTCATTTCTAATACCCTCTTATCTTATCTGCTAGGTTAGGTTGAAATACTCATGCTCATAGCTAATTCAGTGAGTCTTGATTTGTCATTTTGTTTGGAGATGTCATTGGGAGGCCATCTGACTCTTGCTGGTCTTATCAGATGGCCTCCTGATGACAATTCAGGCATCATGCGAAGTATGTTATACATAGTCCTGAAGCTTCCTGGGTGGCATGGGTATCCCAGTTTTGGGGCAGAAGGGGATGTAATTCTCATCTAGGCAAGAAAGGTAGAAGCACTCTCGGCACTCCACAGAAAGAGAACCCCCTTTAATGTTTTTTAAAAAGAAATTGCAATAAGGGAGGAAAAAACGTAGGAAAAAAAATACATGACAGTAGTAAAATTGAATAAAGGTCCGCTTTAAAAAAAAATGTGTTACAACAATTGATTCCACCTTGTACTCTTTACACATATTGCATTAGAAAGACATTGACAAATACAGTATACCCTTCATAATATAAGTCCTCCACTATGATAAAAAGAGTATTGAGCTAGTTATAGATAAAACACAGTGGTCAGGTAGTTTCCCATGATCGTTTTTAATTCCTTGATGCTCTGAGAAACAGGTACCAGTAAATGTTAGCAGGAGTCTATTTTTGCTATTTCAAAAGAAAAAAAAAATCTCTACATTTTTACTGTACATTTATAACTACCGTATTTATCGGCGTATAACCCTAACTTTAAGAGGGAAGTTTCAAGGAAAAAACTTTCCACAGCCCCCTGCGTATAACACGCAGGCACAGTTTACTCTCTATTTTCAGGGTAAAAAAAGTGAGTGTTATACGCCAATAAATACAGTATTTCTGTTCTGGAATATTATAAACACCACCTTCTATAGGCTTCTCTGATTGTTCAGAAGTAGATCAAGTGGGAGGCTCGACTGCCAGGATTTGGGCCAGTAGTTCTATATATACATGATTAATCCTAATAGACTCCTAGCTGAGGACAACATAAGTTTTGTAAACTGTAAATGAGAAGCAATTTACACCAATCCTCGCTCTCTTTCTTCGCTATGCAGAGCATGTTGTACTGATCCCACTGATAAATCATTGATCTACCGCTGGGAGAGTATCTCTTGATTACTTTCTGCAGTAAGATACAGAGATCTTGATTAAAGCTACAAGTTCTTTGTAAAGGTGCAGCTAAAGAAAACCTCTGAGTAAAATAAAGGCCAACCTCCCACTGAGGACTATGTGCCCTCAGGAGCCTAAACATACTCTTTTGTATTTATACCTCTATTCTCGCAAGTATTGCCATTTTAAACAGGGCCGTGCTATGGATCAGGGCAATAGCCAGTGGCACTAAAAATAAGTGATGGCTCTGGAGGATGCCTAGTCCACTGTTAGAGAATGGGGTTGGATTTTGTTTTAATTTATTGACTTGTTTGCTTTAAGGCAGCAGAGAATTTGGAAGCTCTGAAGCACCTCAGAATGTACGTAAATAATAGATTTAGTAAGTCCTTTGTACTGCATTCATATATTTTTTATTGTATATTTATTATGTTTTATTGACAGAGTGGGGTTGATTTGCTAAAACTGGAGAGTGCAAAATCTGGTGCAGATCTTCAAAGAAACCAATCCACTTCCAGTTATTTTTTTGTCTGAGGTGATTGTAGCCATATTAGTGCACTTGCAACAGAAACAATTGAGGACTGTCCGTGATACTTTTTTTTTTTGCAGTAACATACAATTTTTCAGGACAAGCTTTCAGGGTCCCCTTCTTCAAGGTTCGAGCAGTACTGATTCACAAATGTTAAGCACTTGAAGAGATAAGAAAGATCAAAGATTTACAACCCATCATACAAGAGGATGAAACTCTGAGGCTGGGTTAACATTATTGCCGCATGCGGCTCACAGCAGGGGTCTGGTGAGTCCCCATTCACCGTTTCAGGTCCGATTTCAGCACACATTTTTGGCTGAATTCAGGCCTGAAACGGAACAAAAAAGATGCACAAGATCCTTGTGCAAATTTTCACCAGAGCTGCAGCAAAGATATGTCTACTGGCTCCATAGAGAGTCAGGCAAAATCTCCCGCTATTGCGAATTGGATGCAGAGAATCTACATCCAATTTGCAATAGTGTGAACCCAGCCTCAAAGAAATATTCCAACAACCCCCAATACTGGTTTTCAGACAACCACCCAACCTCAGACATGAATAAATAAGTAGGAAACTTTATTCTGATTATGAAGTCACAAATACAAGCCTATAATAATTACAATTCAAATTGTATAGCAGACAAAAATGTTAAATTGTTAGAAGCATAAATCATAAACAATTTAATAATTAAAGCGAAGTTCCACCCAAAAATGGAACTTCCGCTTTAAGCACTGCCAAATTGGCATGTAATTTTTTTTGGGGGGGAGTGGGGGCTTCGGTAGGAGTGGGACTTCCTATCCCACTTCCTACTTCCACCTAGGGACCGCCTAGGCGACTCCTCCTCTGCACCTAGGTGGCCCCTCCCTCTAGGCGATCTCCTGGGACATGTGACAGGTTCCAGGAGATTGCCTATCCACTCCTGGAGCACAGCGCGACTCGCGCATGCGCAGTGAGTGCTCGGCGTGAAGCCGAAAGCTGTCACGGCCGGGTGCCCACACTGTGAATGGAGGCGCCGGCGGAGAGGAGTGGAGCTCCGGGCGGCCGCGTCGCTGGACCGTGGAACAGGTAAGTGTCTGTTTATTAAAAGTCAGCAGCTAAACTGTTTGTAGCTGCTGACTTTTAATAAACAGTAAATGGCTGGAACTCCGCTTTAAGAAGATGAGTAAATTATTTTTATTTACATTAGATATTTTTAAAGTAAGTCAATCTGACCAGAAGAGAAGAACTATTCTTTTCTTATTAAGCTGAAATCATTGTCTCTTGCTCCCACAGTTCAAGTTGCCACTGACAGGGGCAATAAAAAATATTTACAGAGGTTCTAACTTTTTCACATTGTATCAAACAAATTTAAATAAAAAATAAATAAAAAGTTTGAAAATATGTTAAGAACTCAGTCAATCAGCACGCTGAGCAAATTTCTTACCAATATACCGGCGCCAATTTGCACAGCATTTTACACATACATTGTACATTCACATCAGTCCCTGCTCTCAAGGCGCTTACAATCTAAGGTCCCCAACTCACATTCATAAACTAGGATTATTTTAAACAGGAGCCAGTGGACCTACCAGAATGACTTGGAGTGTGGTAAGAAACCAGTATAGGAAAAAACAAACAAAGCTGCGCCACATTAATCACAATTGATAAGAAAATGAAAATTATCTTTAAATAAATAAATAGTAACGATTGAGATAAATTGAGGTAAATTGGTCAGTCCATAAATGAATATTATCAGCATCAAAACAGTCAGTATGGATTCTCTAGTGGATACACTCATGCAGGTAATTCATGAAAAGCAACACCACCTCAGTGACAGGTAAAAATTGACTGAAATGATCCCTCCACCAATAAATGAGGCCGCTTACCAGAGGGCAAGCAAACTGAGCGTTTGGCTATAACCCAGCCACGGCCTTTAATCTGCAGGATTCCGGGGGAGAAGCAGCTCTCAGAAACTCGATGGGTAACACTCCTATCTTTTTATCTGCAGCATGTAATTTTCTGTAAATTTCAATGCAATATGACAACCTCGGGGCGTTCCGTACACCATTCTCAAAGAACGCTACAATTAGCACATTCAGGAACCAGACGCTTGCACAAGTTCAGATAGCTGAGCTCCCATCTTTCCAGGGCAGTACTGGAAACAAGTTCAGATGCTGATAATATTCATTTATGGACTGACCAATTTACCTAAATTTATCTCAATCGTTATTATTTATTTATGTAATGATAATTTTCATTTTCTTATCAATTGTGATTAATGTGGCGCAGCTTTGTTTGTTTTTTCCTTTGCTATGTTGTGTATCGCACGTCTGCTGCAGCCTCTGATTTTCTAGTTTAAGTGTGGATTAGCACAGTTTTTTTTGTTTTTACTAAGAAACCAGTATACCCAGAGGAAACCCATGCAGGCACAGGGAGAAAATGCAAACCTAGTGCAGGTAGTGCCATGGTTGGGATTCAAACTGGCAACTGTAATGCTACTAGGTGGAAGTGTTAACCACTTAGCCACTGTGCTGCCCAAACATTTTTTTAATTTACTGACCTAGGATCACAACAGAAAGTGAAGGAAAATCTCTTCAAAGTTAAGGGAAATCAAAACTTAGGGCCAGATTCTTGTAGAATCCGCGGCGGCGTAGCGTAAGCCATTTACACTACGCCGCCGCAAATTACTGGAGCAAGTGCCGTATTCTCCAAGTACTTGCTCCGTAATTTGCGGCGGCGTAGTATAAATGGCCCGGCGTAAGGCCGCGTAATTCAAAGGGAGCGGCTTGTATTTAACTTAAGCGCGCCCCCGCGCCGATCGAACTGCGCATGCGCCGGGCGGAAAAATAGCCCAGTGCGCATGCTCCAGCTAAATGATGGAAAACGTCAATGTCGCCGACGTGAGCATCATTGACGTAAAGTCGTATTCGCGGACGACTGAGGAAAACGTCGTAAACGACAGAAAAAGCTGACGCTGACCCGACGCAATACTTAACATGGCATACGACAGACCTACATAAACGTACCCCTCATATAGCAGGGGCAATTTTACGCTTACGGAAACTTCGTAAATTCACTGCGTCGTCCGCGTCCTGCTAATTTGCATAGACGACGGGGAAAACGACAAGGCGACACCTAGCGACGGGAAAAAAAATTGCATTTAAGATCTGACAGCGTAAGAGCCTTACGCCTGTCAGATCTAAGGGATATCTATGCGTAACTGATTCTAAGAATCAGTCGCATAGATACGACGGCCCAGATTAGGACTTACGACGGCGCAAATGGCGTTGCGCCGTCGTAAGCCCTTTGAGAATCTGGGCCTTAGGCTGTTGTCACTTGCACAGGTACACTAATTTGAAGATTCACGTTAAATCTCCTAAATTCTTTGACAACTGTAAAATGTTGGATTTTCCATCTCTTCTGGCGATGTGACAGTTGTCTGAAGGACAGGGTCCCAGATAGCAATAAAAACTTGACAGTGGTTTCAGTACTTTCCCACTCTGTAGAAAACTAAAAATCTCTCTTTGTCTTGCAGGGCTTGTGTGGACAATCGCTATTGTAGTAGGCTCTCCAATGCTGCATGTGCAGACATTAGAGGTAAGTTAATGGCTAGATATAAGACAGGTGGTCAGAGACCTAAAGTATGTGGATTCACATCAATGCAAAACAGTTTAGAAGATTCAGACTTATGCCGCGTACACACGATCTGAATTTTCGATGAAAAAAGTCAGATCGTGTGTGGGCCCCCATCGGACTTTTTTCCGTCGGTGTTTAGAAATAGAACATGTTTTCTTTTTTTCCGATGGAGTTCTGTGTGCAACTCCGACAGAGGAAAAACCCCACGAATGCTCAGTATCAAGTCGACGCATGCTCGGAAGCATTGAACTTCATTTTTCTTGGCTCGTCGTAGTGTTTTACGTCACCACGTTTTGGACGGTCGGAATTTGGTCTGACAGTGTGTATGTAAGACAGCTTTAACGATATTCCGACAAAAAATTCCATCGGATTTTAGGCCATCGGAAATTCCGATCGTGTGTACGGGGCATAAGGCCTGGTTCACACCTATTCATTTTTTAGTGCATTTTCAGTTTTGCATAAACACACTACAGTTTATTTAACATGGTTTCCTATGGATGTAGTTCACATCTGTGCATTTTGATGGAATGGCTCAGAGATTTATTTTTTGGTTCAATAGACTCAATCCAAAAAAATTACAAAAAAAAAATCTGTATTGAAAGACTCAAAATGCACCTTAAATAAGCAAACTGCAACCTGCATAGGTATGAATCAGGCCTACAAGAAAACATAGACCAGGGAACAATCAGGCTTGGACAGGGCAAATAAAAAAAAATGTGATCTCAGTCATTTAACCATAGCATGATTGTTGGTGCCAGAAGGGCTGGTTTGAATTTCTCTGTAACTATTTCCTGTTTTTTTTTACCTAAAACAGTCTGCAGAGTTTACATGGTGAAAAATGGTGTGCAAAATATTCTGTTTGAAGGTGATACACTGAAGTACGTAATTAGGTCACTTTGAGAAGTTCGGAAAGCTCTTTAGGTAATCTAGACATAAATTGGGTGCTCTTGTCAGTTAGTACTTCTTTAGGAATGCCCCAAGGCTGAAAACCTGATATAGCTCTTTGGCAATGGTTTTGACAGAGGTGTTTCGGGGGGGGAATCACTTCTGGGTAATGGGTGGCATAGTCCATTATCACCAAGATGTGCTAGTGACTTCAGCAAGGGGCCTACCAAATCCATGACGACCTTCTCAAAAGGGACCTCAATAATGGGTAGGGGTATCAAAGGACTGCAGGAATGTGGCGTGGGTGTAGAAATTTGACACATTGGACAGGAGGAACAGTTGATTTTCACTTCCTTAGTGATCCCAGGCCAATGGAACCTCTGGGTGATTCTTCCCAGGATCTTTCAAGCTCCAAAATGTCCCCCAAGAATGTGCCCATGGGCCAGTTCTAAGACCAACTTGCAGTAAGGTTTGGGCACCACCAGTTGCTCAATGGTTTCCTCTACACTCTGTAACACATGATGAAGTATGGGAGGGCAATCCTCTTTTCAGGGTTAACTAATTCCCCATCTATTTTCACTACATTCTCCCGGACCCTTAGTAACGTGGGGTCCTTCAATTGTTCAGTGGCAAAACTTTCTCTGTGTACCTCTAGATCATCAAACACTAGAGGTCGCTGTTCCTCTTCTGAGGTTTCAGGCCCTTCCCTAGGCCCTGTTGTTTCCCCTGTTAATACTGACAAGGGAAACGCAGGAGAATCTTCACACTTAGAGGATTCCTTAGTAGAACCTTCAGGCTCTGAAGAACCGCTTTATGGTGAATCTGGGCAATCCCAGAGCTCCCAGAATTTTGGTAAATACCTTCCCACAATGGCGTCATGTGGTAGTTGGGGAAACATAACTGACCTGGTGACACAGGTTACCGTGGGAGGTTTCAAAGGATACCATAGTCACCAGATGCTCTCGAGTGTCCCCATGTACACAAATAACCGTTATTTCCCTAGGGTGCAAGGTTTTTCCCACCACCAGTTCAGTTTTTACCAGGCTACCCGAATCCAACATTACAACAAGATTTTTACCATCTAAACACATTTTGCATTTCTCTTTACTGCAGTGCATGTAGTTGCAAATAGGGACTGCCGTCTCTCTGTAAGAAAGTCACAGTGCATTGGTTTATCAATAGCTGGGAAAACTGCCGCTACATGTCCCACTTCCTGACAGCGGTAACAAATTAACTTTCTATTCACCTCCTGTGGGATTGGTCTTCCAGGCCGCTCTCACCAAACATTAGAAGCAGTCCCAAAACTACCTTTATTTCCCCAGTTTTCACTCTCTTCACCACAATCCCTTGGTGCAGTCTTACCTGTAGCTGGGGATGGTCTGGTCTTGGGGTGGTAAGTCTGTGAGTCTTTGAGGGAAGACGTCAAATTCTCAGCCGTTAGATACCTTTCCACAAGGTCTACAAGTTTGTCTGTTGTTTGCGGATCTCTGTGGCTAACCCATTTCTGCAAGGTGGTAGAGAGAGACCTTTGTCCATGACCACCCGCTCCACAATTTTTGGTCTGGACAGTTTCTGACTGCAGACATTTTCTGGTGGATAAGGTCATACACTTGTGACTGGGGTGGCTTTCTAAGCCAATAACTCCAATTGTGGACACACTAAGCACGGACAGCCAGGGTTACACCCAGTTGTGGCAATATGTCCGTTTTCAAACGATCATAGTTTTTTGCATTCACAGGCTCCAGGTTATAATAAGCCTTTTGAGATTCTCCAGATAGTGAGGGGGGCACTAGTTCAGCCCATTGTTCTTTAGGCCAACTTTCTTTCTCCACAGGTGGCTTACCCAAAAAAATGGTATGATACCAGAATCACTCCCAGCCTCGGTCTGCTGCCTTTGCTGAAACTGTTTTATGATGGCCTCTGTTTGTGTTTCTGTTCCTGCCGTTCCAGCGCTTTCTGCTGAATTGCAAGGCTCTGTTGCAAAGTTGCATTTGTCTGCTGTTGGTTTGCATTTGCCAGAGCAATCTGTCTCAGTAGCTCCTCCATGCTGGCATTACTAGACCTGCCCTGCAAAACCTCCACCATATGTAAGGGATTACCTTAACAGTGGGGTGTGCAGGACCCCCTGGGTGGGTCACAGCACAGTGAAGTAGGCATGGGCAGACAACAGGATCTTTGTGAAAGCAAAAACCGTGGTTTATTTACACGTCTGTGGTTACAAAGTGCAGGCATCAAAACAGGTAAAATTAAAAACAACAGAAAATAAACCCTTGCCACTTTGGGAGTCTAATTACAGAAAACACAGAAACCTAACTACTTGTTCTGCCACGGCCTATCGCTGCCCAGACACTTGGTGGTCACATAGAAATAAACAAAGGCTTTTAGTTCCACAGACTTAATCTCACCATTCAGAGGTATTGCTGCTCCCCAGTCTGCCATGCACAGAGATCTGGTCCCAGGTTGGAGCCCCTTGTTGAAGCAATCAGGGAGTTTTAAAGCGCCCTGAGTGCTTTATCTGTTACACCTGAGCTTGTTAACCCTCATTGAGCCCAAACAGGCTCACTATACAGCACAAACACAAAAGCAATCAGTATACAGCATGAACCTGGGACAAATATATCTCCCATCCTGGACACAACCCATAGATTTTCCTGGCTTCCTTTCACATTATATGCACACATTGTTGGTATACAAGTATCTAATGCACAGGAGTCAAACAAAAGGCTTGCAGAGGCAAATCCGACCCTCCAGGCTATTTCATGTGGCCCTCACACCTCTCCTGCAGCTGCAGGAGAGCTCCAGCCCTCTTATGGTCCTACACCAGACCCTTACTTTCTGTTTTCAAGCAATGCATCCAGCTTCTTCTCAGCAGCAGCATAAGGAAAGGGGGGTGCACTGTGATGTATGGGAAAGTGGGGGACTCAACTTCTGATGGTGGGGTGGCTCTTGACATCTAATATAAAGGGGGGGATGCACTGGACATCTAATCTTACAGATACAACCAGCCCTTTTGAGGGCAATCATAATGCTGATACGGCCCACAATGAAATTGAGTTTGACACCCCTGATCTAATGGAATGTAACTTATAGTGTTCTTATTAATGTAGTTTCACAACGCCTTAGAAAGTGGGATGTTCAAGACCTACAAAACATGTTGTGCATTGATTGCTGAAATGCTTCCTGTATTAGCATTTAACATTTTAGAAACCTTTTGTCTTGAAAATAACAATTGATACAAGCATTTTTTCTGAAAGGTGGGAAGGTCAACTGTGTGAAACCAAAAATCTGAAATGAGCTACTATACAGCTATGTATTTTAATAATAAGTGTTTTAGAAGAACTTTTGTAGTGTATACTGTATACATTTTAGGGCAATGTTTCTCAACTCGTCCTCAAGTACCCCCAACAGGTCATGTTTTAAGGATTTCCCTCAGATGAAACGGCTGCAGTAATTACTAAGGCAGTGAAACTGATCAAATCATGGAAAGCCTGAAAACATGACCTGTTGAGGGTACTTGAGGACTGGAGTTGAGAAACATTGTTCTAGGGCACTCATATCTGGTTGATTTTTTGCTTTCCATATAGGTAAATGTTACTGGAAAAATAAATAAAATGTGTATTAACTGAAAATATACCACATATACCCAATATTACTATTAACCTTTGCCGATGGAGTTTTTTAAATATGTTTGATGTAATTTGAGTTAGCAATAATATTTGATATTGTCTTCCAGGTGAAATATGACTTGCTGTATAACTTGTACCACGTGTGCTGCCTGGAGTCCTGGAGCAATGCTGGCCTGCGCAGAGCCTATGCCATCTTTATCTTGGTGGCTCTGTTTTTGGTACCACTTGCTGCGATGCTGCTCCTGTACACCCGTATCGGGTATGAGCTGTGGATTAAAAAGCGCATTGGGGACTGTTCAGTGCTAAATACTTTGAGCCGTAATGAGATGGCAAAGATCACCAGGTATAATACTATATAACAGACTTGATTGTAAAATGAAATTTCTATCAACGTATTAATCTTCTCATTTTTCTTTGAAGTATTTTAAAGGATTTAGCTTTTATACTGGTTTTCTAACTGCTTATGATAAAAAAAATGTAGTTATTTGAAAACCATCATATTAAAGAGAACTTTAAGAATTAACATTGCTATCCAAAAAATCTCAATATTAATTTCTTGATTATAGTGCAATTTAGTTTTTGAAGTGAACCTCTAAAGACAGAGATATGGAAACTGCCACTGCTGACTTGTTTTTAAAGGTATAGGCAATGCTGGGACAAGGTTCTCTGATACCTGCTACCCTGGGCTGATACGGATTGTGCTTGCATGTCCACGCATGGGGCTGGGGGGGCTGGAAGGGGGGTGCTGTACACAAAAGTTTTTTTACCTTCATGCATATGATGAGAGCCTTTGAAACCACGTTATTCATTGTACACACTGTAATGCAAAATGACCACTAAATCTGCTATTGTGCAGGGATCATTGAACAGATGTCATGAGATCATCATGATTTATCTTTAATGTTGATCACATACTTGGGAACAATGCCGATTGGTTTCTTGTTATTAGTATGGCACAAGCAGTAGTCAGTGACAGTACAGGTTTATAAATTAGGAGATTACATTCTCTCAGAACAGGGATTATGCCTAAAGGTCCGTACACACGATCAGACATTTTGGCAACAGGAGAGGTTCGCCTGAGAAATGTATGTTATCTTCCTGGAAAGTCGCTTCAGTTAAGACAGAGATCATACTTGGAGGCGACTACCATTGAAATCAATGTGTACAAATCGCCTACAAGTCGGATTGAAGTAGTACAGGAACCTTTTCTGAAGTCGGATCGCCTTGAGTCGTGTGTATTAACCGCTCCCATTCACTTCCATTGTTTTTCTCTACAGCGCGACTTGGGACGACTTGAGGCGACATGAAGTCGGATCGCAAGTCGCCCTAGTGTGAACCGGCTCTAAGGCACAGGCTTTCCTTAACATTATAATAACCCAAATGTACTCTTCAGTCTGGCAACTGAGGTAGTTTATAATTAAATTGGAGATTTGTCACTTTTAGAAAAGCATAAAAAAATGTAGTGTTCAGTACAAAGAACAGTGTAATTATTTACAATGAAATATAGGTGTTGTTAAAAATGTTTGTATTTTTTATTGTAGTGCTAAAATACCAGCAACCAAAATTAAAAAACTTGTACATACAAATGTTGAAAAAAATATATTTTAGGTGTACATACGCCAAGGAGGTGCAGTTCCCCTTTGAATAGTTGTACATTTACAAACATAAAACGCTTTCAATTATATATTTAGCAAATCGAAATGGAGCATAGTTACATAGTTAATCAGGTTGAAAAAAGACACAAGTCCATCTAGTTCAACCTTAAAAATAAATAAATAAAAAATATCGTACAATCCCATATACCCAATCCTATACCCACAGTTGATCCAGAGGAAGGTGAAAAAACCCAGCAAAACATGATTCAATTTGCTACAGTAGGGTAAAAAAATTCCTTCCTGATCCCAGAGAGGCAATCGGATTTTCCCTGGATCAACTTTACCCATAAATGTTAGTACCCAATTATATTATGTACATTTAGGAAATAATCCAGGCCTTTCTTAAAGTATTTTACTGAGCTGGCCAGAACCACTTCTGGAGGGAGTCTATTCCACATTTTCACAGCTCACTGTGAAGAAACCTTTCCGTATTTGGAGATGAAATCTCTTTTCCTCTAGACGTAAAGAGTGCCCCCTTGTCCTCTGTGTTGACCATAAAGTGAATAACTCAACACCAAGTTTACTATATGGACCCCTTATATATTTGTATATGTTGATCATATCTCCCCTAATCTCCTCTTCTCAAGAGTGAATATATTAAATTTCTCTAATCTTTTCTCATAGCTTCTCTGCACTTTCTCCAGTTCCTTGATATCCTTTTTGAGAACTGGGGCCCAAAACTGAACTGCATATTCCAGATGAGGTCTTACTAATGATTTGTACAGGGCAAAATTATATCTCTCTCTCTGGAGTCCATACCTCTCTTAATACAAGAAAGGACTTTGCTGGCTTTGGAAACTGTAGCTTGGCATTGCATGCTATTATTGAGCTTATAATCTACCAAAAAACTCAGATCCTTCTCCAACATTGATTCCCCCAGTTGTACTCTCCTTAGTATGTACTGTATGATGCATGCATATTCTTAGCCCCCAAGTGCAGAACTTTATATTTATCAACATTAAACCTCATCTGCCACATAGTCGCCCAATTAGTGCATTGAGGTTGGCTTGTAAATTGGAGACATCCTGTAAGGATGTTAATCCACTGCGTAGCTTAGTGTCATTTGCAAATATAGAAATTGTACTTTTAATCCCAGACCAATATCATTTATAAAGGTATTGAAAAGTAAGTGTCCCAGTTTGACAGTTTTCTATCCAATTACAAACTGATATTTCCAAGCCTGTAGACTTTACCTTACACATTAGAAACTGGAACTGCATCGAACGCTTTTGCAAAATCAAAGTATACCACGTCCACAGCCACCCCTCTGTCCAAGGTTTTACTTGCCTCCTCATAAAAGCAAATCAGATTTGTTTGCAGCCCTTTCCAAACAGGAAAGATTCATTAATAGGGTTTATCAATACTTAGGCCTGGTTCACAACTATTCAATTTTTTGTATGTTTTCAGTTTCGCAAAAACACATTAAAGTACGTTCAACATGGTTTCCTATGGGTCATGTTCACATCTGTGCATTTCATGGAATGGGCCAGGGACTTTTTTCTGGTTTTTGGTTCCATAGACTTTAGTGGATCAAAAATGTGTATTGAAAAACGTAAAATGCACCTGGAATATGCAAACTGCAACCTGCATAGGTGTGAACCAGGGTTAGTGGAAATGCCAGGAATTTTTTTTTTTTAAATTCCTTAACTCCCTCTTCCACAGAAAATATATATCACACCTTCTCTGTGCATTCCACATACAATTCCCTTTCATTCCCACCACAACATTCTGACATCTAAGATAGTCAGTGCCCAGTATGTATATTGAAATTCTGAGGCTCATGGAGCTTATAGAAACAAGCACACCCAGCTCCTTATTCATATTATCGTATATTAAAAGTGTCAGGGCAAGCAGCAAAACATAAAGTCCATGCATGTTGTATGTAATCTTACAGTGCCACCGTTTCATTTTTTCTGGGTATGAGTACCACTGCCAGAACACAATGCTGCATACTGTACATAGCCGATGCTACATAATGTTATTACAGTGCTGACAGTGGCAGCATTTGTTAGGAAGGGAAATGGCTTATTTGGGCCAGCTTAGCCCAAACGGTCTATTTAAAGTAAATTAAACTTGAAGTTAGGCTTTAATTCATAATTTGTGTCTTAAAGTCCATCTAAAACTATAAGCCAGGGATCCTCAAACTACGGCCCACTAGCTGTTGCGGAACTACACATCCCATGAGACATTGTAAAACTCTGACATTCACAGACATGACTAGGCATGGTGGGAATTGTAGTTCCTGAACAACTGGAGGGACATAGTTTGAAGACCCATGTTATAAGCCCTTTAAAAACGACATTTATTTTAGATAGTGTGTAATAACTTATAACATTTGGGTCTTTAAATGTTTCTGGCAAATGTACCAGGGATGTCTTAAATTTTTATGTCTTTCTGATGCACTAAAACAGGTACCACTAAATTTCTGACAATGGTCATTCTATCCAGACCGCCAGCCCTAGGTGCAGGTTTCCCCCTCCTCTGCAGTTATTGGTTGTTAGGACCACCGGCGTCCTAACAACTAATGACGTGACATTTGTGTTCTACCCCAGCACCACAGGATCATGGAAATATTCTAGCTCCTTTACTCTGGATGCTTGTTGCTAAAGGTATAGGGGCACTATGATGTAAGGGGACACTGTGATGGGAACACCTGATGTAAGGAGTCACTGGGATGGGGACATCTAATGTAAGGGGGCACTGTGATGGAGGCACCTGATGTAAAGGGGCACTTTGATGGAGATGCCAGATGTAAAGGGGCACTCTGATGCATACCCATTATGTAAGGGGGCACACTGAAAATTGACAATAAATAGTTTTGATTCACTAATTGGAAATTGTATGTTGCTCTTTTTTTTTTGATATGCATAGATGAATACACATATACTAGGATCTGAGTCATCGCAAAAACATTATATTTGGACCTCTGCTGTTCTGGCCTGTGAATTTCACCTTTTTCTACCTGGACATTGATTTTTTATCTACCTAGATTTACATAATAAGTTTAAAATAAGATATTACTATGTACAGAAACTTAAACTTTTTTTTCTAGACACAGTACAATATAAATACAGTAAAACCTTGGATTGAGAACATAATTTGTTCAAGAAACATGTTTGTAATCCAAAGCACTTGTATATCAAAGTGAATTTACCCATAAGAAATAATGAAAACTCAAATGATTCGTTCCACAATCATTTATTCATTCAAGTCCTTCAGTTTAAAGTCCATATAAAAAGATTCTAGCAATGTGATAGGTTGGGTAACCATAAAATGTCCATCCACAAATCGAAGTCTCCACAAGGGGAATGGAAACAAAATCCAGCAGGAGCTACAGAGTATAAAAGAGAAGAGAGGCGCCTCTTAAGCCCTGTACACACGATCGGTTTGTCTGATGAAAACAGACCGATGGACTGTTTTCATCGAACAAATCAATCGTGTGTGGGCTCCATCGGTTTGTTTTCCATCGGTGAAAAAAAAATAGAACATGTTTTAAATTTTTCCTATGGATAAAAAACCGATAGAAAAAAATGATCGTCTGTGTGGAAGTCCATCGGTCAAAAATCCGTGCATGCTCAGAATCAAGTCGACACATGTTCGGAAGCATTGAACTTTTTCTCAGCAGGTTGTAGTGATTTACGTCACCGCGTTTTGGCACGATCGAATTTTTGACTGATGGTGTGTAGGCAAGACTGATAAAAGTCAGCTTCATCGGATATCCGACGAAAAAATCCATCGGATTAGATTCCATCAGATATCCGATCGTGGGTACGAGGCTTAAGCATAGCAATATGTTGCTAAATGTTGTACCTTCATTAAATGTAACCATATTGATACACTTAGGGGCACCACGCTCTTCTCTTTTATACTCAGTTGTGACATGACGCTACTTGTATACCAAGACATCGCTTGTATACCAAGTCAAAATTTATTTAAAAATTTAGCTTGTCTTGCAAAAAACTCTCAAACCAAGGTACTCTCAAACCAATGTATAACTGTAAATAGCTGTCTGTAATCTTCCTGAGAGATAGATCAAACCAAATTATCACATACAGTACAGGCACTCATATTGTCTCGTGTTCATTTTCTTTAATGCAATGTAACAGCGATACACGTTAACTGTACGATCCATCACATCCATCATTGTGCTTTCACTTAGGCCTCCGAGCATCCATTTTTAAAATAAATCAATTTAAAATCAATTTAAAATCATAGGTTTTTAGCATTTCCACTGATACAGTAATTTCTTATTTTAAAGAGATGTTATAGTCTCATGGGAAATACAAGGTCCCCAGCTGGTATGTAGTAAATCTAAATGCTAATCAGTAACTTCCTGGAGATAAACCTCAAATCTCAAACCAGAAAAAATGAAACTGTGGCAATTTAAAATTACATACAACATGCATGGACTTTATTTGGTGTTTCTTGGTCTGCCAATTTTAATATGCTATAACATGAATAAGGAGCTGGATGTGCTTGTTTCTATAGGCTTTCTATGGGGCTCAAAATTCCAATATACATACTTGGTACTGGCTCCATCTGAAGCCACAATGTTGTGGTGAGAATGAAAATTATGTGCTGAATCTTCAGAGAAGTATTATTAAAAAATGTTTAAACGTTTACATTCAGCTTTTTTACACATATTGGGCCAGATTCTCAATGGCGTTACGACGGCGCAACACCATTTGCGCCGTCGTAAGTCCTAATCTGGCCCAGGGTATCTATGCGACTGATTCTTAGAATCAGTTACGCATAGATATCCATTAGATCTGACAGGCGTAAGGCTCTTACGCTGTCAGATCTTAAATGCAATTTTTTTTCCCGCCGCTAGGTGTCGCCTCGTCGTTTTCCCCGTCGTCTATACAAATTAGCTATTTACGCGAGATTCCCGAACGTACGTGCGCTCGACGCAGACAATTTACGACGTTTCCGTAGCCTTTGCGACGCGTAAAGTTGCCCCTGGGTCTATGAGGCGCAGCCAATGTTAAGTATGGCCGTCGTTCCCGCGTCGAAATTTAAAAATCAACGTAGTTTGCGTAAGACGTCCATGAATGGCGCTGGACGCCATTTACGTTAACGTCTAAGCAAATGACGTCGGTGCGACGTCATTTAGCGCAATGCACGTCGGTTAATTTACCCGACGGAGCATGCGCAGTACGCATTTGAATTGGGTAGGCTTGCGCCGAGCGCATTTACGATACACCGACACAAGTTTACAGGTAAGTGTTCTGAGAATCAGGCACTTACGCTGTAAACCTGCGACGGTGTAACGTAAATCACTTATGATACGCTGCCCAGGAGCAACGTAATTATATGTGAATCTGGCCCATTGTGTCCTGTGCAGTGTCTGAAGAACTTGAGGAATGAGGAGCCATCCCTCCAAAGTTAGCAGACTATTATGGCCTGTACACACAATCTGAAAATCACACGACAGATCTTCTGGGTTTTTTTGGTTGCTAGTCTCATATTGAAATGAAGAGTTTTTAATGTGAAAAAAATGATTGTACGACAGAATTAAAATTTGGAATTGATGTAATGTGTTGTAGTTAGGGATGAGCTTTGAGTTTGAGTCAAATGTAAGTATACCGTGTTTCCCCGAAAATAAGCCCGGTCTCTCCCTACCTGCCTGTCACGAATCCCCTGTGTAAAAGTGCTTGCAGAACTTTGGTATCACACAATACAAAACTGCTGCATGCTGAGATGTAGTGCCACATACCTTCTTATATTGACTGTGATGCGCCGGAGGTCTGCAGAGGAAGGGGGGCCCGAGATCCCCCGCTGACATCTTGGAGAGGGAGAGATTAACTGAGTGCAGCTCCTCACTTGCTTTGCCTGCCGGAGCTCTGCACAGGGAGGGGGGCCGAAATCCCCCGCTGACATCTCGGAGAGGGGGAGACCAGCTGAGTGCAGTTTGCCACTTCCTTAGCCTGCCAAACCTTTCCTTCCTGCTCCGAGCACTGTGAGGGGGGGGGGGAGGAGGAAAGAAGCAGGAGATCAGCTGATTGCAGAGCGGCTGTATTCTGAAGGTACTTGGCACAATTGACACACACAATCTATACTATACACTACTGCAACAAAGTAGTGTATACACTATACACACAAGCATTCCACACTAGGGCTTATTTTCGGGGTAGGGCTTATATTGCAACCCTTTCCAAAAATCGGGGTAGGTCTTATTTTCGGGGTAGGTCTTACTTTCGGGGAAACACTATATATATATATATATATATATATATATATATATATATATATATATATATATATATATATACAGTAAATACTGTAAATACACACGTGCATATGTATTTGAGCTCTGGGGTGCTCACCCTAATACAATAGGCTGTGTGCACCTATGGCTTGCTATGAGGGAACTCAGCAGGAACGCTGGGGGCCTGAGAAGTGAAGGATTGGGGTTACTCTGTGCAAAACCATTGCAACATTGTATACTTACCATGTTTGTTTTTTGATTTTTTTTAATTATCTGTGCAATTACTTTGAATACTGTAAGTACAATCCTTTCTTTTATATAAGAGGGAATCATTTTATTCAGGCCACTTCACATTTTAACTTTGCTTATCTACTTGAAGCCCGCATTTTAGCCAAAAAACGCTATTATCGTGAGGAGAAAAAACAAGCGATTACCAGCTCATGTAAAAGGGACATTGCTACTAAGCAGTGCTCTCCAGTGCCACCTACCAATGCCCACCGTTGCAACCTACCAGTACCAATCAGTGCTGCTAAGCAATGCCACCTACCAGTGTCCACCAGCGCCACCTATCAGTGCCCATTAGTGCTGCCAATCAGTGTCCATAAGTGCCTTATCATGAGTGCCATCTATCAGTGCTGTCCATCAGTGCCACCTACCAGTGCTGCCCATCAGTGCCCATTAGTGCCAACTATCATTGCTGCCTATCAGTGCAGTCTCATCAGTGCCCACCAGTGCCACCTATCAGTGCAGTCTCATCAGCGCAAATCTTTTGTTTACCTTTTTTGTTTGTTTACCTAAAAATACAAATATAGTAGTAATTACGGTAAATACCACCAAAAGAAAGCTTTATTTGTGTGAAGAAAATTATATAAATGTCATATGGGTACAGTGTAGTACAGTGTAGTATGACCGTGCAATTGTCATTCACAGTGCGATAGCACTGAAAATTGGCATGGACAGGAAGGGGGTATAAATGCCCAGTAAGCAAGTGATTAAGTGATACATAAAAACTCAAGGATTCAGTTTAAGAATTCTAAAAGTGGGAAAAATGTTATGGTCACTTAATCCTTCCAGGTCACCTTTCTGGGAAATCCTTTTCCACAAACCCTTTTCTGGCAGAGTGCTGGACACACAACTTTCAGGCTGGGTTCACACTGCAGTACGGGGCGGCACATAGCAGGGGTCCTATGCATCCCTGATCACCATTCCAGGTCCGATTTTGGGCTGAATTCAGACATGAAATAGACCAGAAGACGCACAGGACTCCTGTGCAATTCGATCCGCAGCCATCCCGAAGATGTATGGACCGGCTCCATATAGAGTTGGTCACAATCTCCTGACATGCAAATTGGATGTGGAGAGAACCGCATACAATTCGCAACAGTGTGAATTCAGCCTCAAGCTTATAGTAACAGTATTTATTGGGCGATAAAAAATAAATTTCACCAATTTTTTTTACTTCAACCCTGTTTAGAAAAAGTCAATGCTATTTGTTTTCTGCTGTATTTCACTGCTTTTAATTAGGAGAGATTTTTATTTCCAAATGGATTTTACCTACATATGAATAAGTGAGTGAATTTTTTACTCATTTGCACATCTGAAATGTTTTGCTACTCTTGAGCATGATCATACATTTTTAATTATTTTTAGTAGATAAACTGTCCCTACAACACTGTGGGCTAGATTCAGGTAGGGTGACGTAAAATTGTGCGGGCGTAGCGTATGTTATTTACGCTACGCCGCCGCAACTTAGACGGGCAAGTGCAGTATTCACAAAGCACTTGCTCCGTAAGTTGCGGCGGCGTAGCGTAAATCTGCTGGCGTAAACACGCCGAATTCAAATTGTGAAGAGGTGGGCGTGTTTTATGTAAATAAAACATGACCCCACGTAAATGACATTTCTCACGAACGGCGCATGCACCGGCCGTGAGCGTATCCCAGTGTGCATGCTCCTAATCACGTCGCAAATAGTCAATGCTTTCGACATGAACGTAATTTACGCAAAGCCCTATTCGCGAACGACTTACGCAAACAACGTAAAAATTAAAAAATTTGACGCGGGAACGACGTCAATACTTAACATTGGCTATGCCTCATATAGCAGGAGTAACGTTACGCCAGAAAAACCCTTACGCAAACGACGTAAAAAAATCCGCCGGGCGCACGTACGTTTCTAAATCGGTGTATCCAGCTCATTTGCATATTCTATGCTGAAATCGACGGAAGCGCTACCTAGCGGCTAGCGTAAATATGCAACTAAGATACGACGGCGTAAGAGACTTACACCAGTCGGATCTTAGCCTAATTTCGGCGTATCTTGCTTTTTCTACAAATTACAAAAACAAACAAAAGCAAATTCACTGTTCCCAGCAAATTGCTGAAAAATTCAGCTTTGAAGATATTTTCTATTGCCAGCAATATTACCTCCTAGATCATGCTGTGCTTTGAAACATTGGCTACTGGCTGGTCATTCAACCCAATACACAGAAGGTAATTTGTGTTTGAGCAGTGCATTTTAGTAGTGGCCAGAAACAGCTAGAGCAAGCAAATGAATGCACAAACATGGCCAAGTTATGCTGCTACAAACATAGATAATCTACAGTAAATGTAAGATCCCATTTTTTAAAAGGCTTTGGTGACAAGTACAATTGTACATTGCTGGGTAAAGGGACATTTATCGGAGGTGAAAAATCTCGCGCCAACTGGATATATGTGAATAAAAGAAATTTAAAATAATGTGAATATTAATCAAAATTGTAAATACTAATATTAATGAGCTGCTCCCCAAAAATCAGTAAACTGAAGCAATAATGTGTAAAAGTGAAAACTAGGGGGCGCTGCAAGTGTTTAAATAAACAATCGTAAAAATAGTGCAAGATGATTGCTAATATAACCAACAATATATTAAATAGAATAAACCATAAGGACAATGTGAGTAATAAACTAGATGCCCACCAAAGACATGTGATTAATAATAGTGATAATTGTCTAAATAATTAATAAATGTGAAAAAAATTCCATTAATAAAGTGCTAGTGCTCAATATAGCTTGTGCTCAAAGGTTGATTCAGATCCACTCTACAAGGTTTCCACCTCCACCAAAACGAAAGATCACACCAAATGTGCTCAAGGATGGCACCTTACCAAATGGTGTTGACCTGATTACTTAAAAAGAGGTAAAAAATAGCATGTATCACAAGCCCTGGACTTCATGCGCGGCTCTTAATCCCTTGTCCGATGTGTCCGCCATAATATCGCAGTCCCGATAAAAATCACAGATCGCCGCCATTACCAGTAAAAAAAAATAATAATAATTGTCAGAATTCTATCCCCTATTTTGTCAATCACTATACGCTTATTGCAAAAAACAAAATTCCCCAAAATATGTAGAAGAATACGTATCGGTCTAAACTGAGAACATTTTTTTACGTATCGGTCTAAACTGAGAACATTTTTTTTTTAATAAAAATTGGGATATTTATTATAGCAAAAGGCAAAAAATATTGATTTTTTTTCAAAATTGTTGCTCTTTTATTTGTTTATAGCGCAAAAAAAAAAACCTGCAGAGGTGATCAAATACCACCAAAAGAAAGCTCTATTTGTGGGAAAGAAAGGACGTCAATTTTGTTTGGGAGCCACATCACACGACCGCGCAATTTTCATTTAAAGCGTGACAGTGCCAAAAGTTGAAATTTCGCGTGGGCAGGAAGGGGGTATATGTGCCCAGTAAGCAAGTGGTTAATGCTCCAGCTCCAGCTATCTGACTCACACCGAAAAATTAGTGGAGCAGGGACAGCAGCAAAGCAATTATCACCCTCAAAATGTAGCTGTCACTATAATGAATGCAGGAAACGGTATGGATTCTTAAATAGAGCTGACATCTTCCTGAAACTATAGCCATACATTGGAGTTTCATCAATTTACCTTGTTTTATTTTTTTTTAGTAGAGAGACAATAAGGTAAGTTATTCCCCTTATAGAGAAAAGGAGCTACCTATATATGAACAATTTCATGCCATTTATTTATCTTTTTTTCATTTACAAACTTTTTGAGTAAAATTGTGGTACAAAGAGAAATTTCAAAAACAATATAAAAGGGTCTTACAGTATCATAAATTGTAAATAACTGACATATAGAAAATATATATGTACAATTGTATTATGGTTTTGGTACAAATACATTTGTATAACCTAAATATAGAAAGATGTATTAAACATACAATTTATTCTTCCTTATTTTTTTTTTTTTTATAAATGTTACAGAATTTAATCAACACAGTTGGTCCTTTTTGTAAGATGGTGATATATGATGTTTAAAGAAAAGTAACTTTTAGACAATGTTCTAATGTCATCATGCAATTTACTGATTTATGAAAGGTGTTGTGTGCTTCTTTTTCAGGAAGAAAAAACGAGCTGTAATGATGATGGTCATTGTAGTCCTTTTCTTCACAGCCTGCTGGGCACCCTTCCATGTGGTCCACATATTATTTGAATACAGTAAGTTGTGTGCATGGACAGCACATATAGCATAGGAGGCAGGGTATAGAGTTAAACAGCATGGGCCAGATTCACATAGAATTCCGGCGGCGTAACGTATTGCATTTACGTTACACCGCCGCAAGTTTTACGGGCAAGTGCTTGATTCACAAAGCACTTGCCTGCAAACTTGCGGCGGCGTATCGTAAATCCATCTGGCGCAAGCCCGCCTAATTCAAATGGGGCGTGTATCATTTAAATTAGGCGCGTTCCCGCGCCGAACGTACTGCGCATGCTCCGTTTTGAAATTTCCCGCCGTGCTTTGCGTGAAATGATGTCGCACCGCCGTAATTTTTTGAACGGCGACGTGCGTTACGTCCTTTCCTATTTCCGGACGACTTACGCAAAATAAAAAAAAATTAACATGGCAAGTCTAAATATAAGCCAAGAAATAGCAGCCTTAACTATACGCCGGGAAAAGCCGACTAGCGACGACGTAAGAGAATGCGACAAACGTGCGTACCTTCGTGGATCGCCGTAAACAGCTAATTAGCATACTGAAATCGTACGCCTGTCGGATCGAAGCCAGAAGCCGTCGTATCTTGGTTTGAGGATTCAAACTAAAGATACGACGCGGCAAATTTGAAAGTACGCCG
Organism: Rana temporaria; assembly: GCF_905171775.1. Classification (NCBI taxonomy): domain Eukaryota; kingdom Metazoa; phylum Chordata; class Amphibia; order Anura; family Ranidae; genus Rana; species Rana temporaria. Next base: position 397,863,430 of record NC_053491.1, read on the forward strand.
GAGTATCAGCAGATACTCCGGCGTACTTCTTCTGTGAATCTGGCCCCATGTGTGGATTTGGTCATTCAGTGAAAAAGAATAATGTTACATTACAGTATATAAACAATAAACACAAAAGGAATTTTGGTGAATTGCCGTCCCCTTGACTTGAATAGACTAGATAAAAATATGGATCTAGTCACATATAGAAGCAGGGCTGCTGTAAGGAATCACAGGGCCCCATACAGCCAACCTGACAGCCCCCCCCCCAAACATTTCAGAACAGTATTTTCACAAAAAAATACACTAAAATTGCTAGTGGACACAAACCTATCATAAGTTACAAAATCCCTATAAAGTTTATTTTTGACATCTGTGTCTGTATCTTGTCACTTCCTGTCCCGTAGCCAAAACAGGAAATATGAGGAGATCCTTCCAAAGGGAGAAAATCCCTAATTGTCACCAGAATTGCAAGAGCTAGTGTCACCATTGGAAGATATCTTTTTTTTCCTATTCTGGTGACACCCCAAAGTTTGGGATTTTCATTTACTTTCACTTTCGGTGATAATGATAAACAGGACTCATTGAGAGAGTGAATCTCCCTAAGAAGGGCACAGACAGCAATAAAAACCTGGCAGATGTTTTAATTTCTCTCCACTTTATCCAAAATATTTTTAAAAATTTACCTTTAGGCCCCTTTCACACGGGGCGGATCAGTAATGATCCGCCCCGTGAATCAGTAATCGCTCCGTTGATCCCGCTGAGCCGGCGGGTGACAGGGCGGTCCCCGCACACTGTGCAGGGACCGCCCTGTCTTTTCTCGGAGCTGGTCGGATGTCAGTGGGCATGTCACCGCTGACATCCGTGCCTCCATAGAAGACCACGGAGCGCCCGTTCAGGTCCGCCTAAAAAACTGGCAGTCCGCCCGTGTGAAAGAGCCCTTAGTTGTACTTTTAACATGCCAGCATAACAGCAGTGTTCCTTGAACACCTGAGGAGGTTACTAGTTTTCAATGACTGGTCAGGCATAATTCGACTTGATAAGCTTAGCTATTCTAGTGCATTGAATTACATGTCACTGGCCATGATCAATTTAAAGAGATGTGCAGGGCTCCTTCAGAAGAAATTAAAATACTGTAGCTGCTAAATATTAATATAAGGACACTTACCTGTGATGTCCTCACCTGAGCCAATTGTTCAACTGGCTTTGAGTGTAGGCACCGGAATCTCTAGTAAGGGAGAAAGGAAGTGAATCCTTGCTCATAGCTCATAAGTAAGAACTAGTAGTTACGGTTTGAAACATGTCAGCTGTTGATTGCATCTTTTGCTGTATGGTTTTTAACCAATAAAGAAATTGTTGTTGGAGTGCGGCCATCCAGATTGAATTATTTTCTACTTGCTGCACGCCGCACTCGTCCACAGTAAGGATACAGTGAGAAGGCGGCAATCGGACATCTTGTTACACCCTTGGAGTCTTGCATTTCACACTTATTTTTAACAGTAAACTCAGCAGTATTTTAAAAATTCGTCAAAAATTTTGATGTTGGTTTTTCAAACATCAAAGGTGTTCTGTCATATTAGCAAACTTCTGAGATCAGCACAGATTTTTAAATAATGTATTTCACAATATAAGCTTAGTTTACTGGTAAAAATAAGTGTGAAATGCATGACTCTGGTGGGTGTAACAAGATGTCTGCTTGCCGCCTTTTCACTGTATCCTTACTGTGGACGAATGTGGGGTATAGCAAGATGGAGGTGACGGAACGTCACTTCTGTTACAAAATCTGAGGGTCGCCTAATCTGACGAAACACTGCATTCTCACTGTATCCTTACTGTGGACGAGTGTGGGTGTAGCAAGATGGCAGCGACGGAATGTCACTTCCATTACAAAATCTGACGGGTCGTCTAATCTGACAAAACATCTGCCCACCTGTCCCAGGATTTATAATCATGGCCTCTAATTTCTATGATACACACACCTCTGTTGGTCAAAAGCGTTACTTCCTGGTTGATCATCGTTGTTTCCTGTCTCTTCCTGTTCACTGGACTGAAGTGATGATGCATATTCCCTATCTAATTAGGAGGCTGGAAGCAGACAGGTGACAAAGGAAGCTGAATTGCTCAACCAGGAAGTTGACTTGCTTAATTAGGAACTGAATATGACACCTAACTGGCTGTGCCAGGTTCCAGCTTATCTCTGTTTGTTTAGAATAGAACAAAATAAAATATATTACATTTTTCACCTCTTGCAATTATGGCTTCAATGCTCAGTGTTGATTGGTTGTAAATAATTTCACTTCTAGTACAACCGTATTAGTATCAGAGAATGATTTAATAAATAAATAATGACCTCTGTCCTATTTCTCACCTTACTTACTTACAGATGACTTGGAAGAAGAATATGATGATGTCACAGTAAAAATGATTGTGGCCATTGTACAAGCTGTTGGGTTTTTCAACTCATTTAACAACCCAGTGGTTTACACTTTCATGAATGAAAACTTTAAGAAAAGCCTGGTGGCTGTGCTGTTCTGTCACTTTAGAGTTCAAGAACAAGCTGACAAACGGGATTCTAATAATCTGGAGAAGCCCAAGGTTGGGACATCCAACTTTCCTCATAGGAGAGAGGGACGGAGCCCTCACAGTCAACTCAGTGCAGAGAACTTGGAACTCCGTCTATGTGAGCAATTTCCAGCTGCCAAACTGGAGTCTGTCACCTACCCTCTTGTGAACTCTCACAAAGACCTCCTACCCAACGGACAGTCTGCATAATCACTGCTGACCAGAGATGGGCTTTCAGTCAAAGGAAGCTTTTTACCATGACAAAAAAAAATTATAGGAAATAAGAACCGTGACATTTCTAAAACTTTTGTTCACTTTATACTTAAAGGGCATATTTCTTTCCTAATTGCCCCAACCAGAACATCTAATTTCAGGTAATTGTTCTGCTAATTAAAGGCTGCAAGTCAAAAAGGTTAACTAGCTAGATAAGTCTGGAAACAGGAGACCACCCCTTATGCACTACTTGGTCCTCAGATCCTTTTGGTAGTCATATGGCTCCAGAGCATGCATTCTGAAGTTCTGCAGATCAAGCTCTCAGGGAAAAAGAGAAGAAGAACAGTTTAAAACATTAGCTGTATATATTGTGTACAATTCAGTCAGGACTTATATGTGTGTTTTTTTGTATCTAGTTTCAACCAATGTATTGCCTTTCTTGTTCTTTAAACACTTAATAAAATTGATTTAAAAAAAAACATTATTTTATTATCCTATGATAATGTTATTTGTATGGTACTCTAGTGGTTACCAAATGTGTCATAAGTATAGAAAAGCATAACTACTATTCCAATCTACACAAATACAATCAGGAACTAAATTGCTTAAAAAAAAATATTTCTTGTGTTGACCCCTCCTTCCATCAATGTATGCTGAGAGAATGGAAGAGACTCTCAGCACATACAGTACCAATATCATCTTTGTAGACTATTTTATATACTAGAAAAGAGTACACAGATGTAAACTGACTTTTTTGTTGTATAAAAATGTATTAGGTTTCCAAGTTTTACAATAGAAAAAGGCATTAACTGTAATCAATAGTACAGAAAAATGGCAATTAAAACGGAACAAAAAATCAATGGTTGCAACAACTTGCAAGGGCACAATGGCCCATATGAGCGAGGTTAGAGATAAAACAGTACCCAACAGTATGCATTAGAATCTTGGTTGAGATGGTCAGTATGATACCTCAGGTGATGAGGGTTGCTCTCCGCTGGCAATATGGGGGGGGGGGGGATAAGGGGTGGGAGTAAGAAAAGTTACAGCATAGACTTGCCTGGGAAAAAGGAAGAAAGAGGGGAAAAGGAGGAGGGGTGGGCTAGATGGGTCTATCAGAATAGGGTACTTACCAAGGCCTGAAATGCAGAGAGTGGTTCGCTGTTGCGACTAAGCGCAGTCCGCCACCTGGAGGTGGTACAGAGGGTGTATGGCACCAAGAGGCAGAAGCTACCAGCAGGCATGGTAGAGCTTGCGTGGAAGTCCTGTACAACTTGAGCAGGGACTGATGGGTATCAGGGTCCAGCAGAAGAAGACAGGTAGAAAGTCCAGAGCAGGCTGAGGCTCAAACACAGGTAAGCAAACAATCTGGGTCACAGACTGGGGGTCAAGGCACTGGAGACAGGAGGCAAAACTGGGTCACAAGCAGAAGGTCAAAGCATAGGAGACTGAAGGTGAATCCGGGTCACAGGCAGAGGGTCAAACACAGGAGGCAGGAACAAAGTCCATAAAACAAGCCAAGGTCGGGTCCAGGAGAAGATCAGAGTAGGTCAGGGTCAATCTGGGTCACAGTAGGTAATTAATCATCAGGAAACAGGAACTCAGGTACAGGAAGCTGAAGACAAACCAGCAATTTTCTTTGAGCATCTGCTCAGCTTTATAGGCAGCCAGGAAGTCATGTGGAAGTCATGTGGTGCATGTCATGTGACAGCCAGTCTGCAGCTGAAGGTTTCTTTGAAAGCTTCCACTGACAACTTTGCTGCCATCTAGTGTTCAGAATCTAATATGTTTCTCTGACAGGGTCTCTCCCACTGGATTTAGCCAGAACATTGCACCATCGATTTGCTAAACTGGTTCAAATTGAGAGCAAGGTTCTGTCCACGGTCACCTGGGTATTATAGGCGATCCAAGGATCCCAAACGTTGAGAAAGTTGGTGTGGGTGTCCTCTAGAAGGTGGAGGTGAGCTTCTCATGTACCATTGATCTCATTTGCCTTCATCAAAAATTAGAAATGTTTTTTTTTCTAGTCAGGGTTTGCTGGGCATCTAGGAACACAAACCCAGCCAGTTTACTCTGGTTCCCAGTTAATGATGGGATTGGTTCATGCAAAAGCTCCTCCCAGGGGTGTCGGGTTAAAGTGATATTAAGGACTGATGTGATCATGTTATATACCAGCTTTCAAACCTAATTGCCTGGGGCAGGACCACTAAATATGAAAAAAAGTGTCTTGTTGCTCATAGCAGCGGAAGCACATATGGGATACGGATATGGGTATATTTATGGGTATATTTAGACATGTGGTCCAGGGTCATGTACCATCGAGAAAGTAGCTTGTAGGCATTTTCCTGAGCAAAGATATTCCAGGAAGATTTCAAAGAGGCTAGCCAAATTTTAGTCCATGTAGGATGGTCAGGGGTCTTGGCTAGATCAGCCTCCCATTTTAGCGTATAACAGGAAAGGCCAGTGCTCATTGAGTTGATCAGAGAGGCGTAGAGATCTGAAACAAGGCTTTTTAAGTGGGGATCCTTTCCACAAAGATTTTTGTAAGGGAGTTAATTGTTTGGGTGGTCCTTCATGGCAACAAAGCAGGCTACAGACATGGGAATTAAGTTGGCTATACTACTGCCGTTTGCCGACAGTTGCCAGTGCTCCCCTAGGTATTGGAAAGATTTATCCCCATCCAGAGCAAGAAGTTCATAGACATATCCGAGTCCTCTCCTGCTCCACCATCCGAAGACCAACTGGCTGTCATATGCAGGGTGGAACTGCAGAGTGTTTAGGACACCTGAAAGAGGAAGATAAGAGGAGATCAGTCTGCAGGAATATTACAGAGTCCAATACATGTAAGGAATGCAGCAGAATTGGGCCATGAATCCTGGGTCTATAGGTGGGAGGGGTCCAGAGAAGATTATAGACTGGAAAAGGGGAGCATTCTGCTGCTGGAAAATGAACCTAGATTCGCCTTTCAGAAGTAGCATGAAAAGAAACCATGGGAGTGATCTGAGCCGCAGTATAGTAGTGTTTCAAATGTGATACTGCAAAGCCGCCTTGTAGCCTATGATGGTACAGGACTGGGGTCGACAGCCGCAGTCTGCGGCCTTGCCAAATGAAACCCAGTATTTGTGCTGCTCAATGCGTAAGATGTAAACTGACTTTTTTTTTTAAATAATAGGAACATGGAGTCAGTTTTCACAGGTGTAATATTCTGCAAATAAAGAGATGTTTAAAAAACATAATAATTATACTCATAGGATTGGTTTATAACATTCACTTAGGAAAATACCTAAAGATGTAACTTTCAGCGACACTGCATCCAAGGTTATTGTAGTTGATGTACAGTACATGTAGGAGGAGTAAGGAACAATGTTTTATTTTTAACAAACTTAAACCAGAGATCCGATCACGTGCTGATTGAGCAGAGGGGGAGCCAATTAGCGGGCCACCCGCGATCATTTCTGAGAGAGGCAGAACGGCGGTCTGCCTATGTAAACAAGGCAGATCGCCGTTCTGACAGGGGAGCAACCCATCACAGTTAGCAAGCACTTCCAGGCAACACATTTAATCCTTTGATTGCCCCTAATGTTAACCCCTTCCCTGCCAATGTCATTTAGCACTGATCACTGTATTGGTGTCACTGGTCCCCAAAAAAGTGTCAGTTAGGTATCCAATTTGTCGGCGACAATGTCGCAGTCCCGTTATAAGTCGCTGTTCACTGCTGATTCCATAAAAATATCCCATCGATTGTAGACGCTATAACCTTCACACAAACCAATCAATATATGCTTATTGGGATTTTTTGTTTTTGCCAAAAATAGCTTTTTGTACATTTTTTTATTGGATGTTTTTTTTAGCAAAAAGTAAAAAAATATTACTTTTCTTTCAAAATTGTCGCTCTTTTTTTGTTTAATAGCGCAAAAAGAAAAATCACAGATGTGATCAAATACCACCAAAAGAAATCTATTTGTGTGAAAAAAATTGGGTACAGTGTTGCTTGACCAGGCATTTGTCAGTTAAAGTAACACAGTGCTGTATCGCAAAAAATGGCCTGGTCATTAAGGGGGTAGAACATTCCAGGGCTGAAGTGGTTAAAGGCTTTCGTTATTTTTTATTATTGCTCAGTGTTGATAGGTTGCGATTGATTCCACTTCATGAACGACCACATTTTTACACTGCTTCACGGAAAAAAAATGTGAAGTGCAGCAAATTAACTTCATGTAAAATACTGCTGACAGACCTACTTTGTTGAGATCCAACACATACCATTTCCCTTTAGGCCAAAGTGTGCCTTTGCCACCATGGAGAAGTATATGTTTTTTTTCTCTTGCATCAATTTTTTATTTGGCTTTCAAACATACTTGCATTAATACACTAACCGAGTTGGCTTTGGTGACTTCATAAGTTGAACTTGAATATATAAAATGCAAATACCCCATGTGAAGTAGCAGCTTTGATCATTTTTTTTGCATGAACTGAACCTGATCTGCACTGCACTAAGTGTACTTAGCTCCACATTCACTAGTCTATAATGTACAGAGGACAGACATGGCAACAATAAAACATGAAGATATTTGTTAATTCAAGTGAAACACTGCTTGAAATGCCACTTCATGAATGTGCGTAAGGCTGCCTTACAAAGATGGTGCTAAGTATAGAATATAGATTCAAGAATATGTGTTGTGCATATTGTCCCTGTTATCATTCAAGTCATTGGGTTGGTAAAGCCCTGTCATTGGAGTTAATTAAAGTAGGAATTACATTGCATCTCCACTTGATACAGACTTTTGCATTGTTGTTGATTATGACTGCTGTCAGGGACTCTGGCAAGCAGATCTATTTCCACATTTTATAAAATTGTACCGAGCTACAGTTCTCATAATCCAAAGCTACCCATATACACTGATAGCTTCTCCATTGTCCAATGTTTTATGGACAGATACTGTAATTACAGGAATTGTAACATTAACATACTCTGAATATGTTGGGTAATACAAAGATCTTCTAAGAGTTGATTCACACCTATACATTTTTAGTGCTTTCTGAATTTTGCAGATTTTCACTACAGTCCATTTAACATGGTTTCCTATGAAACACGTTCTGTAGTGCAAATTTGCAAAATGCAAATAGCACTAAAAATGCACAGGTGTGAATCAGGCCTTAAGCCTCGTACACACGCATGGTTTTCTCGGCAAGAAAGCTGCTGGGAGAGCTTTTTGCTGAGAAAACCGTGCGTGTGTATGGTTTCTTGTCGGAAAAACTGCCGGGAATCTCAACAAGAAAAATAGAGAACCTGCTCTCTATTTTTCTCGTCGGGATTCTCTGCAGTGCTTTCCTGCTGAGAAACCCGAGCGTGTGTATGCTTACCTGGCCCCGGTAAATGAGACTGACACATTTGCGGTAGCTTACAAGGCATAGTGTAGGGTTTAGCAAGATGGCAGCGACGTCATTGAAAGTGACAAGCACATGCTCGTCATAGTCGATGACGTCACAGCGTTCTTGCCATTCAAAAGAACAGAGGGTCTTTTGAATGGCAAGAACGCTGTGACTTCATCTACTGCGGTCCTAGTAGATGATAGGCTAAGCAATGGCATGCAATGTCAAGCTGCTGCTAACAAAGCAAACAGAATATTGGCAGGTATTAAAAAAGGGATTAACTCCAGGGATAAAGTGATAATTCTCCCACTCTACAAGACTCTGGTCCGGCCGCACCTGGAGTATGCTGTCCAGTTCCGGGCACCAGTCCTCAACAAAGATGTACTGGAAATGGAGCTGTAATGGTTAGGGGTTAACACTGTTTACGATATTCCCTTCCACCAACCCAAGACAGCTTATCCGACACTCCACAATCCAGCAGACACAATCCATATGGATTTTCCCAGAATAACGAGACACAAGCTCTGTTCTCTGGTTCCAAACGAATGAATACTTTAATGATAAACTCAGCTCTTCTTATACAGTTAGCAACCAAATATGGACAATGACTCAACTCCACCCACAACATGACACAAGGAACTTCAATACACGTTCCTTTAGATAATGACATTCAGATAATCTACATGAACTAATTACTAATCATTACCCAGAGGTTCTGACTCCGCGACAAGCTATTCTCACCTGATACACAATACACATTCCTTTAGTGAACATAAGTCAGACATCTGACCTTTTAGATTGTGTTAATTCTCATCACATATTATCATAAATAGAACTTTCACACAATACAGGGTTAGTTAGCATAGCACCATGAAATATCTTAGGAGCCAGGCTTAATTAACACAATAGACAATAGAATGCAAGCGTTCATCACTACAGCCAGGTAGCTGGAGGTGATTAACATCAATTAACATCTTAACAGTAGCAGACTTAATTAGCACCTCAACAGTCTATGTTCCACATTGAAGGAGACACTCTCCTATTGACCTGTTGTGGTCAGAATTAACAACTTTTAATATTTCTAAATATCCTGCAATACATGAATTATCATTACTGTCCCATCTCATGTAATTCATGATATAATTTCTCAGTCACCCTATGCCCCTATTGGACATAGGATGATCCTAGACCCAAGAGTCATTAGTGAAGCTGGAACAGGAGTACCCCGCATCCTTCAAAAGTCTCTGGGTATCACGGGCCATTCCGTTACAGGAGCGAGTGCAAAGAAGGGTAACAAATTAATAAAGGGTCTGGAGGACATTAGTTATAAAGAAAGCTTGCAAGCACTGAACTTATTCTCTCTGGAGAAGAAACGCTTGAGAGGGGATACTGGTGACCCCACAATAGCGATAAAACTTTTTCGTGGAAGGGAGTATAACAAGACACGTGGCCACTCATTAAAATTAGAAGAAAAAAGGTTTAACCTTAAACTATGTAGAGGGTTTTTTACTGTAAGAGCGGCAAGGATGTGGAGTTCCCTTCCACAGGCGGTGGTCTCAGCAGGGGCATCACTAGTTTAAAAAAAACTATTAGATAAGCACCTGAAATACCACAACATACAGGGATATACAAGGTAATACTGAAATATAATTACACACATAGGTTGGACTTAATGGACTTGTGTCTTTTTTCAACCTCACCTACTATGTAACTATGTAACTAAATAACACAAAGTCTCTTGTGAAGTAAATCCAGTAATCTTCCAGAAAAAGGGCTTCCTCCACTGTGATCCACCAGAGAGATCCAAATCTGCTTACCAGATGTTAATGACTCTCCAGAGTCTTACCCGCATCAAGTAATAATTTCCATACTGGTCATCTCATCATTACTCTAAAAAACGACCATATTTTCCGGCGTATAAGGCCGCGTACACACGGCCGGACGGTCCGATGTAAACGGTCCGCCGGACCGTTTTCATCGGACATGTCCGCTGCCGGATTTTGGTCTGATGTGTGTACACACCATCAGACCAAAATCCCCGCGGACAGTGAACGCGGTGACGTGGTCGCGACGTGGCCGCGAAGATGACGCGACGACGTGCACGACCCTGGAAGGTCAATGCTTCCACGCATGCACACTGTATTCTGCAGTGTAACGGAACCAAAAAAGCATATTACCATATACTACAGTCTATATACTGTCTATACTATACTATACTATACTATAAAGGTCATTGATTTAAAAGCCCTACATCAAAAGTTTATGGTACCTGGAACAAAGCATCATATATACTGTACCTACTAACAAAGCATCATATATACTGTACCTACTAACAAAGCATCATATTACCGTATACTGTGTGTACCTGGCGCTACTGTACGGTGTATTACAAAGCATCATATACTATGTGTATCTGGCGCTACTGTACAGTATACTACAAAGCATCATATACTGTGTGTACCTGGCGCTACTGTACGGTATATTACAAAGCATCATATACTGTGTGTACCTGGCGCTACTGTACGGTATATTACAAAGCATCATATACTGTGTGTACCTGGCGCTACTGTACGGTATATTACAAAGCACCATATACATCCTGTACTGCACATCCAGCTCTAGATCTCTCCTTCATACAAAATGCCGGTATGATTTTTTTGGTGGTTTGGAGGAGAGGATTTATTGTTGCTACCTACCAATTGTGAGATCTCTGGGACTTGTAGTTCACCAGTTTCCTTTTTGATTTCATGAAAGTGATACGGTAATACCTGACAGATTACAATACCTGACAGGTTTTAGAAATGGCTGATAGACAGGGCCCCAGCATGGCTCCAGCAAGGAGAAGAAAACATGAAGCCAGTTTCAAGCTCAAAGTTGTAAACTTTGCGAAAGAACATAATAACTGCGCTGCTGCAAGACAATATGGAGTAACGGAAAAGATGGTCCAAGACTGAAAAGCACAGGAAGATGCATTAAAGAGTATGCCAAGGGTGCATTAAGAAGAGGCACCCCACATTGGCCAGAACTCGAGAAGCATGTAGCAGACATGGTGCATGAGCATTGTCACAATGGTTTTGTAGTGACACAAAACAACATACCGATTTCTGCACTTCAGTGGGCCAAATCTCACTCAGATCACAGCAAAGGATTTAAGGCCACTGTATCCTGGTGTACTAGGTTCTTGGAAAGGCATGATCTGGTACTGAGGCAAAAGACCAAAATTGCACAAAAATTACCTGCAGATCTCGACGGCAAAGTAAGTAATTTCCATCGCTATGCAATACAGCAGCGCAAAAAACACGGCTATGCGTTAAGTCAGATCGGAAATATGGATGAAACCAATGAATTTCAATATGGTTGGAAATAAAACAGTCAATTCAAAAGGCGCAAAAAACGTGTTAATTAAAACAACAGGACATGAGAAGTCCAGTTTTACAGTGGTAATAGCATGTACAGCTGATGGTGCCAAACTTATGCCGCGTACACACGATAATTTTTCAAAAAAACGTAGTTTTTCAGCATGTTGAAAAAACAAAGTTTTTCCAACTTCATCATTAAAACGATGTTGCCCACACACCATTGTTTAAAAAAATGTATCTAGCAAAGCGCGGTGATGTACAACACGTACAACGGCACTATAAAGGGGAAGTTCCATTCACCTTTGGGCTGCTTTAGCTGATTCCGTGTTAGTAAAAGACGATTCGCGCTTTTTTGTCTGTTACAGCGTGATGAATGTGCTTACTCCATTATGAACGGTAGTTTTACCAGAACGAGCGCTCCCGTCTCATAACTTGCTTCTGAGCATGCATGGGTTTTTAACATCGTTTTAGCCCACACACGCTAATTTTTTACATCCCGAAAAACGACATTGTTTAAAACAACGTTAAAAAATGCAGCATGTTCGAATTTTTTTTTGTCTTTTTCAGAACCTGAAAAGCAATGTGAAGCCCACACCCGATCATTTAACCACTTCCATACCAGGCACTTACGCAGCTTCCTGCCCAAGCCAATTTTCAGCTTTCTGCGCTGTCGCACTTTAAATGACAATTGCGCGGTCATGCTACGCTGTACCCAAACAATTTTTTTATCATTTTGTTCCCACAAATAGAGCTTTCTTTTGGTATTTGATCACCTCTGCGATTTTTATTTTTTGCGCAACAGCTAAAAAAGACCGAAAATTTAGAAAAAAATTTAGTTTTTAATTTTTTCTGGTAATTTTTTTGTAAATAAGTATGTTTTCTTTTTTAATTACGGGCACCGATGAGGTGGCACTGATGGGCACTGATGAGGTGGAACTGATGGGCACTGATGAGGTGGCACTGATAGGCGGCACTGATGGACATTGATAGGCGGCACTGATAGACACTGATAGGCAGCGCTGGTATGCGGCACTGATGGGCACTCATAGGCGGCACTGATGGGCACTCATAGGCGGCACTGATGGGCACATATGGGTGGCACTAATGGGTACATATGGGTGGCACTGATGGGTGGCACAGATAGGTGGCACTGGGCATGGATGGGCACTGAGAAGTGGCACTGATGGACACTGAGGGGTGGCACTTGTTTATTTACAATTTTTTCCAATCAGTGCCCATGTTGCCAGTCAGTGCCCATTTGTGGCATGAAGATAGATGATTATCTTCAAAAGAAAAACAATGCCGAAAATCAAGTTCCCTGTTGGAGTTTTTGTACATGTGAATGAAAAAGGCTGGATTGATGAAGAAAGGGTAAAGCTATGGCTTAAAAATTTATGGAGTAGACGACCAGGTGGACTTTGTCAAGAACGTAGCTTACTGGTGTGGGATATGTTCAGGGCTCATTTAACTCCCAGCACAAAGGAAAGGCTGACAAAAATGAACACAGATGCAGCAGTTATTCCTGGAGGATTGACATCATTGGTACAGCCACTGTATGTGTGCCTAAACAAGCCATTTAAAGATCACATTCGAGAACAGTGGAATGAGTGGATGGTTAGCGGCGAAAAGTAATTCACAAAAGGAGGAAACATGCATGCTCCACAGTTGCATAAGAAAAATATAAATCGCGCTACCTCAACCACCCTTCTTGACAAACGCAGTGGGTAATATCCAGTGATATATGTGAAAGGCTGGCTGATATATCGAAGAAAATTACCTATTATGGCCACTGAAGTGCAACATACAGCCACCTCAAAATCCCTTAACAATCATAGTGACAGTGATTTCAAAGAAAAAACTAACAAAAAACAAAAACAAATGACACTTGGATCAAAAACCATCAACTGAATATGAATTTTGGCTTTGAATGGGTTAATAAACAGTCCAAAAAGTTGACAGTAGAGAGTCCATAAACAGCAGATAAGATGTCAAACACCCGTGCATCTATGCCATATTAAAGATTAATTGCAAACGTGTCCAAAAGAAAAGAGTGACATGTCCTCCACCAGGCTTATAGATTGGCTTCTTACCGAATTCCCATGATCCCTTATGATAGGGGATCAGAAACAGCATAAAATAGGTCCCAATCTCGCAGTTTCAGATATGAAGTCCTGATGGATCTCGTTTCCCAAGAAATTCCAGCAGTATCAATGCCCACCATGTAAAATACAGTGACAGCTCCACATAGTGCATTAAATGTGTAGAAATGTATTTAAAAAGTTAAAATTGCACTTACAATTATGCAGTTTAAAATTCGCCTTGAATTCAATGTGCCGGCCGGTACAACAGAACTCTCAGGCACCCGTCCACTGGGGGAACGATAGGAACTTTTTGGGTGACGACAGCGCGCCGCTCGCCCTATGTCCGTTTCGTAAGATATTACTTCTTCCAGGGCTGGCTTGGCAATTCCCATGGAACCCTCTCTACTCCCACACTGCAGTGTCATTTTATAGGGAGAAGATGACCTAGTCCTAAACCACTACCAGGGGTGCAGCTTCCCATAAAGGGGTATTAACCCCATCTGCATACAAGCTGGCGGGCCACATTTTGGGCAACAAGGAATTAAACATACACTTTCACAAGATGAGAAGGCTATGACATGCAAGAAGGGAGGGGTCTGTGCTAGGAAATTAACTTTGAATTGACAAGTTCAAAGGCACATTTCCATTGAATAAAGAAAAATTGAACATTGCAAATAATTGTTTTGCTTTGTGTCCTTTAAGCTTATTTGCAGTAAAAGCAAGGAATCAAAAAAGAAACCCTCTGTAGTGTATGAATGCGCTTTAATAAAGAGAAATGCCGTACATACAATTGTGGGGGAAAATATAATTTAAGACTTGCCATGTATTACACAAATACATTAAAAACAAGCATGCAGGGACAAGACAGGGCTGCCCGCTGTCCCCCCTTATTTTTGCCCTCACCCTAGAGCCTCTACTTAATAAGATACGTTCTAACCCTGATATCAAGGGCTTTTGTGTTGGCTCTCATGAACACAAGCTCTCTGCTTACGCGGACGATGTTCTCTTTTATGTAGCGAATCCCTTGCTTTCCCTCCCTAACATTATGATGGAACTGCGGGCTTTTGGAGCCCTCTCTAATTTCAAAATTAATTTTGCAAAGTCCGAAATCCTGTCGTTGAGTGTCCCACCGGACCTGCGTACACGGTTGCAATCCTCCTTCCCCTTTACATGGTGTGCTTCTCATATGAAATATTTGGGGGTTTACCTCACCCCCCTCTACTCCCAATTATACTCCAGTAACTACGCCCAATTGCTCTCCACCATCAAGGCGGACCTACGCCGATGGGACAGGGAGGTGTTCTCATGGATGGGCCGAGTCGGTGTGTTAAAGATGAATGTGCTCCCCCGTATTTTGTTTTTCCTTCAAATGGTGCCTATTTCTCTACCTGGGTCTTTTTTCTCGAGCCTGAACTGTGCGTTTCTCCGCTACATTTGGCAGGGCCGTAGTCCCCGTCTGGCCCTCCGTATTCTGCAAAGGCCGAAGCGACTGGGGGGTTTGGGTGTCCCAGACGTTCGCAGGTATTATGAGGCTATTGCCCTTCAGAGAATCCTGGACTGGCACCATGGAGTGTCCTCTAAATTATGGGTCCCCTTAGAGAAGTCCCTGGCAGGCCGTAACTTATCCCATGCCCCGTGGCTTCCTCAGACACAGAGAGGTTTATCGTCCCAGGTCTCCCTAACGTCAACTCACACCCTGAAATTGTGAAATGCTATGAATAAGACGGGGGGCCTTGCCCCCCCCTTTCTCCCCTCTAGCACCCGCCAGGGGGAACACCCATCTTTTTTGCGCTCCTGGACAGCGGATGGCGAGCTGCGTTGCGGCAGGTTTTTTCAGGACCAGGGTTTGCTCTCCCTAGGGGAGCTTTGGGCTCAATATGGGGGATTCCCAATGGATAGCTGGAGACATGGACAGCTTAAGCATTTCGCACAGGGCCTGCCTCACGCCATATGCTCCCCTACATCCGCTACCCCTTTTGAGAGACTATGCATGTCCTCTTCCCCTGTCCCCCATGCAATATCCGTGCTTTATGGCTTGCTGCAGGACCGGGGTTCCCCTGGGAGGCCCGCTTATGTCCGGGAGTGGTAGAGAGACCTGCAACATACGTTTACTGACACCCAGCTCAACCAGTTGTACCGCCTCACCCATTCCAGTTCAGTGTATACTAAAATGCAGGAAAATGGGTACAAGGTTTTGACCAGATGGTACAGGGTTCCCACTAGGCTCAGGCAGATGTACCCTATGGCCTCGGACGCCTGTTGGAGGGAATGCGGTCATAGGGGCACCTTTTTACATATTTGGTGGGAATGCGTCCTTTCTGGCAAGATGTTAGATCTCAAATCAATTCCATTCTTGACGTAGACCTGCCAGATTCTCCTATGAGTTTCCTCCTGCATGTTCCTGCCATTCCCCTTGGCCTGTACCGGAAATCTGTGCTACCCCACCTCCTGAATGCGGCTAGGCGGTTAATCCCTATTTTCTGGAAAACCAGCCGAGTCCCGTCCCGTTTGGACTGGATTCGGCTGGTAAACAATGTTAGGTCTGCGGAGGAATGGATGGCAAGGTATAAAGATGAATATGATAAGTGGTACGGGGTTTGGGCTGCCTGGATACACTATGTGGGCGAGGGTGAGGGAAATGCTGCTACACCTTCCCCGGGAATTACTGAACGCGTGACTGTATCTGCAGATTGATTGTTCTGATGATCACACTTGAGTACGCTTTATTTTTTTTATTTTTTTTATTGTTATGCTGTTTTATGTTTTTTTTTCTCTTCCTCTTTTTTTTTACTTCATTGTTCCTGTTTTTTTTTTTTTTTTCCTTTCTGAACCGGGGTGATTAGCCTACTTCTGGTCCTCTGCACCTTGCAGACTGACTAGGGACAATTTCATTTTGTTTTGGTTTATATGTATACTGGACCTTGCAATTGTAACCTCCGTCCCTTTTATTCAGCCTGTGGGGCTTCCATTTGGGCCCTTTGTTTTATCTCTTTGGTAATTCATACATGTACGGTTGGACGGCATTGTATGTTTCTTTTTTGTCTCTTTATTTTTCTACTGTTGTACAAATTGAAAAATGTTTCTCTTTTTTCTATTTGAATAAATAAAGATTATATAAAAAAAAAAAAACAAGCATGCACACACTACCTAGAATGAGCATGAACAATAGTCTGTGTATAATAGGAATACGTTAACATTTATTTAGCTCAGGTTATGGTAGATTGACAATCTCCATAGGCAACTGGGACTCCAGGCTCTGCTCTATGAGTAATTGCAGGAAATCGAGTGTTAGAGACTTCCTCTGGTGTATTGTCTTCTGGCATAGACCATCCTTGTTGTTATGGAGTCCTGCAAAACTGCTTCTGATTCCTTTGTGTCCAGCACATGGCGGTGTCCAAGTCCTGCTTTCCCTCCCCCAACATCGTGCCATAGTTTAAAACAATATTCTGTTGTTTTTTTTTTTTATTAGACATTTGTTCATTAGATGCAGCAAAACAAAACTTTATTCCTGAGCTAATATGTTAAAAAAACATAAACCCTCCTAAAGGTATACAATGGGATTTGGATTGGGAGGGGGGGGCTATCTCCCATCGGGCAACCAAGCCTACATCAAACTGATTGCTAAAAAAGGAAAAGACCCGATGGAGCTGGGCTCCTACCACCCCATCCCCTTGCTAAATTTACATTTAAAGATATTGTCCAAAATTGTAGCTTACCGCCTAGCAAACATCTTACCATCCCTGATACACCTGGCTCAAGCTGGCTTCATAAAAGTGCTCTCAGCATCGTCAAACATTAGAAAGGTTCTCACGGTGTTGGAACATGCAAAAGCCCACCCAACCGAGGACACCAAAAAGGGTTATTTTTTTCCCCTTGGAAAAGGGAATCCGAGGACAAGAGTGTCTTTGCCGGCAGGCTTATGTTCCAGCATGTCTCTATCATCTGAGATCCACAGTATCTGGTAAGGGGCACTGATTTATTACCTCTAACACCAGAGCTTCGGATGAATAGTACGTTTTTTTCACTTTGGCACATTTTTATGGACTTTGGGCTAGATTCAGGTAGCCCTGCGTAATGTTGTGCGGGCGTAGCGTATGGTATTTATGCTACGCCTCTGCAACTTAGACGGGCAAGTGCAGTATTCACAAAGCACTTGCTCCGTAAGTTGCGGCGGCGTAGCGTAAATCTGCCGGCGTAAGCGTGCCGAATTCAAATTCTGAAGAGGTGAGCGTGTTTTATGTAAATAAAACATGACCCCACGTAAATGACGTCTTGAAAACGAACGGCGCATGCGCCGTTCGTGAAAGAATCCCAGTGCGCATGCTCGAAATTCCGCCGCAAATCGTCAATGCTTTCGACGTGGGCGTAATTTACGCAAAGCCCTATTCACGAACGACTTACGCAAACGACATAAACGACGCAAAATTCTACGCTGGCCCGACGTCCATACTTAACATTGGTTGCTCCTCATATAGCAGGAGCAACGTTCCGCCAGAAAAAGCCTTACGCAAACGACGTAAAAAATTCCGCCGGGCGCACGTACGTTTCTGAATTGGCGTATCCAGCTCATTTGCATATTCTACGCTGAGATCGACGGAAGCGCCACCTAGAGGCCAGCGTAAATATGCAACTAAGATACGACGCCGTAAGAGACTTAGGCCAGTCGGATCTTAGGCAAATTTCGGCGTATCTTGCTTTCTAAATACAGAAAGAAGATACACCAGCGCAGATTTGAATTTACGCTGCGTATCAATAGATACGTCCGCGTAAATTCTCTCTGAATCTAGCTCTTTGTCTCCTATTTTCATATGAACTCACTTTGTCACTCAGACTGTATATTATTTATTGATTATTGATTGTTTGTTGCTAATTTATCAATGTTTTCTGTGTGTTATCAAGTATATGTACCCTTGCCCTTAGGGCTTTATTTAATTTTCCCTTTAAAGCAGAGTTCCACCCAAAAATGGAACTTCCGCTTATCCCACTCCTCACCCCCTTACATGCCACATTTGGCATGTAATTTTTTTGGGGGGGGGTGGGGGCTTCAGGAGAAGGGGACTTCCTGTCCCACTTCCTCCTTCTGCCGAGGGGCTGGAAAGGCGATTAGCTTAATCGCCTTTTCACAGCCCCTCCCTGTAGGCGAGCGCCTGTCCAATCGGACGGCGCCGCGCCGCTCGCGCATGCGCAGTGCTGCTCGCGCATGCGCAGTGGGTGCCCGGCCGTGAAGCCGAAAGCTGTCACGGCCGGGTGCCCACAGTGACAATGAAGACGCCGGCCGGGGAGGGGGGGAGAGGAGCGGAGCCATGGCCGGCGCGTCGCTGGAACGCTGGAGCAGGTAAGTGTCTGTTTATTAAAAGCCAGCAGCTACACTTTTTGTAGCTGCTGACTTTTAATAAACATAAATATTGGCTGGAACTCCCCTTTAATGTTTATTCAACAGTGGATGTGTGCTTTTTCTTTTTATATATACTCACGTAGCTTGTTTTTCAGGTAAGCAGCAGAACCTTTCATTCTATATATTTTTTTAGGTTAGTGCAGATATTTTTTATATACATAAATGTGAGTTCTCACATTTTTCACAGAGGTCCCACTTGGTTGGCCCACTCCTCCCCTCTATTCCACACCAGGAGTGCCTTATGGACTTATGCCCACCAGGGATGCTGTCTGTGTTGGTTGCTATGGCTCAACATGCCACCATAGCTCCTGGTAACAATGTCCCAAGGTGGCTCACGATCCACAGCATTATACCATCAATGCACAAATTGTGTAAGTCACATTTAGGGGGGTATTTTCACCCCATCTTCTCCTATGTTGATACATGTTAGATCATTTAGATAATTAATTTTCCAATTACAGATACATCACATGCTTGCTCCTGAAAAGTGTCTCAAAGCCACAAAACGCGTAAAAGATATCAAATGCAGTGTTTTACATTAAAGCGGATGTGCCACTAAAAAACTATATTAAAAGCAAGCAGCTACAAATACTGCAGCTGCTGACTTTTAATATAAGGACACTTACCTGTCCTGGAGTCCAGCGGTGATCGCAGCAGATGACGAGCCGATCGCTCGTCACCCTGCTGCTCCCCCCTCCATCCACGGTGAGGGAACCAGGAAGTGAAGCGCTCCGGCTTCACTGCCCGGTTCCCTACGGCGCATGCGCGAGTCGCGCTGCGCCCGCCGATTGGCTCCCGCTGTGTGCTGGGAGCCGAGTGTTCCCAGCATACAACGGGGGGGGCGACGGGAAGCGGAGGAAAAACCCGTCCTTTGCCCGTATCGTAGGGCCGGAAGTGGGTGCAGATACCTGTCTGTAGACAGGTATCTGCACCCCCCTCCCCCCTGAAAGGTGTCAAATGTGACACCGGAGGGGGGGGAGGGTGCCGATCAGCGGGACTCCACTTTAGAGTGGAGATCCGCTTTAATCATGCGTTTATCAGATCCTCATGTTCATGCAATTATACCTACTTTGCCAGGTATCAGTGAAGCAATAGGTCATGCAGCTTTTACTTTGTAACATGTGTATGTATATGTATATATGTGTGTGTGTGTGTGTTTTGGTGGATTGTGAAATGTTATCATGTTATGTTATTTGATACCAATGTTATTATCATGTTTAATTGTTTCAGTATTTGACATCAAGATTAAGTGTGTACAATAAAACCTTGGATTGCGAGCATAATTCGTTCTGGAAGCATGCTTGTAATTCAAAGCATTTGTATATCAAAACAAATTTCCCCATAAGAAATAATGGAAAATCAAATGATTCATTCCACAACCATTTATTCATTGATCCTTCAGTTTGTAGTCTATATAAAAAGATTATAGCAATGTGATAGGTTGCGTAACCATAAAATGTCCATCCACAAATGGAAGCCTCCACAAGGGGAATGGAAGCAAAATCCAGCAGGAGCTACAGCGCATAAAAGAGAAGAGAGGCACCTCTAAGTGTAGCAATATGTTGCTAAATGTTGTACTTTCATTAACCACTTCCAGACCTGCGCACGACGATGTACGTCCATTTTTTAAAGATTGATATCTCGGTAACGGCAGCAGCTGCTGCCACAACCGAGGTATCAATCTTTAGTGTGCGCGGTCTGGTAAACGATAACGGCGGTCTCCGCGGCGGATTCGCCGCGAGATCGCCGTTATCGGGACCGTTCGCCATCTGAGCGGGGACGAGACTGAAGGAAAAATCTCCTTCGCCCGTCCCCATAGCTCTGCTGGGCGGAAGTGACGTCAAAAATGACATTTCCAAATTTTTTTTTTTTTTTTGCATTTAAGCCCAAATATGAGATCTGAGGTCTTTTTGACCCCAGATCTCATATTTAAGAGGACCTGTCATGCTTTTTTCTATTACAAGGGATGTTTACATTCCTTGTAATAGGAATAAAAGTGATCAATTTTTTTTTTTCAGTGTAAAAAGTAATAAAATAAATAAAAATAAATAAGAAAACAAAAATTTTTTTTTTTTAAAGCGCCCCATCCCGACGAGCTTGCGCGCAGAAGCGAACGCATACGCGAGTAGCGCCCGCATATGAAAACGGTGTTCAAATCACACAAGTGAGGTATCGCCACGATCGTTAGAGCGAGAGCAAAAATTCTAGCCCTAGAGCTACTCTGTAGCTCAAAAAATGCAACCTCTAGAATTTTTTAAACATCGCCTATCGAGATTTTTAAGGGTAAAAGTTTGACGCCATGCCACGAGCGGGCGCAATTTTTAAGCGTGACATGTTGGGTATCATTTTACTCGGCGTAACATTATCTTTCACAATATATAAAAAAATTGGGCTAAATTTATTGTTGTCTTATTTTTGAATTAAAAAAAGTGAATTTTTTCCAAAAAAAGTGCGCTTGTAAGACCGCTGCGCAAATACGGTGTGACAAAAAGTATTGCAATGACCACTATTTTATTCTCTAGGGTGTTAGAAAAAAATATATATAATGTTTGGGGGTTTTAAGTAATTTTCTAGCAGAAAAAAATGTTTTAGTCTTGCAAACACCAAATCTGAAAAACACCTAAGGTCTGGAAGTGGTTAAATGTGACCATATTGCTACACTTGGAGGTGTCTCTCTTCTCTTTTATACTCAGTTGTGACATGACGCTACTTGTATATCAAGACATTGCTTGTATAGCAAGTCAAAATGTATTAAAAAATGTAGTTTGTCTTGCAAAACGCTCTCAAACCAGGTTACTCTCAAACCAAGGTTTGACTGTATATATATATATATATATATATATATATATTATATGAAATAATAAGCATCTTTAATATTCACCAATTTACTCATTTGCAACCATGTGCTTCATATAAAGTCCCACCTCCTTGCTCCTTCATTCATATTGACAGGGATGGAGACCCTAAAGCTCAAGCACACATGTGTGTCTACATATATATGATGCAGACGGGGAGATCAGTCTCCCTGCCGGCACAGTAAAAGAGAAGTGTGTACGGTAAGTACTTCCCTTATGGCAGAGCTGGAGATCTTTCCAATCTTCTTGCTGGCACACAAAGCAATAATGCTAATGTGCATGGGGTGATTAGGGTGTGTCTAGGCACACCAAGCGCACCCTGTGCGCACACCTATGGTAGGGGAGGTGCATTGGAGTGGGTCGTGTACCTGTTTTTATGGTCACATTCCAATAGATAATTTTTTATACTGTATATGGAAGAAAGAATTTCTTAGTAAGGCATGTGTGTTGGATTGGGATGTGTGAGAATCATTTGCTTCTTTATAAAAGTACAGTTATCCTTTAACAACGTTTATGCAGTTTTATACATTCTCCAACCCATTCTGTGCTAAATGGATGAGTGAATATTTAATCTTTAAGTTCTTTCAGCCAGCTAGCCTATGAGTTAATCGTATTTCCTTTGCACATTGTGCTCCTGCATATAAAGATACCTCATTTCTATCTTTTGTATTTGGTGTACTTCAATCTGTATGCATGTCGTAACAATACGTTCAGATCTCTTTTAAGTAATCTCCTCTGACAGATTCCATCCATATCTGATTCTTTGTTTTCAGGAGATGGAGATATACTGGAGATTTACCTCTCCCCCCTCTCCCCTCCCCCAGACAGGGGATTATCATTGCAGGCACTAAAATGGAAATGTAATTCCTGGCAGATGAAATTTGGATTTTGAAACAGTTTATACATGTAATAGCAGAATTTTTGAGCTCCGCCACACGTTTATTTTTTATTTTCTTGGTGTAGCGCCTGGCTACTTTCATAGCAGGTGCTCTTGTAAATTTAGAGGGGGGTCAGAGATTTAATTGACTCGGACCATGTTTATTTAGCTAAATTTCATAGGCCTCTGTTCCAGCTCTGGCTGTGCTGTGCCCGTGCTGCTGTCTGGGGGACTTTAGTCACCCCCCAGACGGTGGGTGGCAGCAGTAGGAGTCAGGGTCGTGTGGATACTTCTCCTCGGCAGCCAATCAGGAGCGTTGATCGCCTAGCTGTGCATGCTGGGGAGGGGTATTTAGGGGGAAGACGCCATTGGTTTGGGTCGTCGGCGCCCCACGCCTTCCACCTGGGAAGTCGTCGCACCACCTCGTGTGTGGCCCTCTTGGCCAGGGTGTGTGTCGCAGTGTTCCTGGCTCCGGTACCATCCTGGTCCGGAGCATTAATCTACCTCGTAGACTCAGTAGGCAGACTGAGTCTGCCAATTTATAAGTCGTCCTGTGCTGTCCGTCCAAAGTGGAGGAAGCCGGTCGATGGAGAACCTGTCTGGGGACACCGAGCACGAGGCTGGTGTCGCAGGAGAGGCCTATCTGCTCATCGAAAGACACTTCATATCTGAGAGGCTGGACGATGGTCGTCTGTCAGTATCTGTTGCAACCGAAGGAGATCCGGGTGCTGAATCCTGCTGAGAAGGATTTTGGACCAAGGCTGTCTCCACCTTTGGGAGGGTCTGTGGCAGAGACTTTAACCTAAAGTTCCGAGTGACACTCTGGCTGCTAGGCTGGTGAGAGAGGCCTTTCCAGGTGCACTATACCCACTCTGGCTAGAGTGGTGAAGAAGTTTCTCATTGGAAGCAGGACTGTTTCCGCGTCAGTTGGCCCTGAATCCGCCATTTCCATTTCTTCTATCCCTTCACCTACTTCTATCGAATACCAATGTAAAAAAAGCCCAGGGACATATACTAATCAATCAGAATTGACTTTTTAACTACTTTAGGACCACCCACCCACAATTTACTGCAGAAGGGTGGCCCCTACAGACACAGCAACGTACTGGTACATTGCTCACTGTTTCCTAGGTTTAGGGCGTGCGTACGCACACCCACCCCACCAACTCCAACTGTGATTTCACACAGCAGGAGTCTGGTTTCTTATCCCTGCAAAGCAGTAAAAAGCAGCACACATTACACAAATTAACAATAGTTAGGCACACATTTAATCCTTTTATTACCCGAGATGTTAACCCACTTCCCAGCCAGTGTCATGTGTACAGTGACACTGTATTAGTATTAGTATTAGTATAGGTTTCGGCAGCCAAAATTTCGGTGCATCACTAGTAGATATAAATGCAGGGGTTATGTTAATGGCACACATTACAACCAATCAAAAAAGTGGCTTTAATAATCTGTAGAATGTCTTGACTAAAGTATTATTCAAACTGGGTCCTTAAACACTAGATTAAAGACACAAACTGCGTGACATGGGTTTAATACGGCCAAAGCAGCCAGTTTATTAACCAAAGAATAAATAACATCACATTAAAACATGCCAATAAGTACAACATGCAACAATGTAATTCTAACAATACCCAACAACAAGGGGTCTTTGGGTGTCCTTAAGGCACAATTTTAAACTGGAATCGTCCATGTCCTCAGCCACGTCCCAACCGGCTCAAAGACGTTACGACATCACACATAGTTCCATTTCCCCCCCAGGGGACCTAGCTCCTGGGAGAAAAAACACTAACCAAGTGAGAGCACCATACCCTAGATGGGCCCCCACTATTATGTAACAATGTAATTAATCACTAGCCCCCCCTAAAGACCCCCTGACCCGTCAACTGCTGTGACAAAGAGCGCAACTGCTCACAGCTGCTCCCTGCCCATCCAGCCTCTGCCTCCAATCAGGTAAGGACTACTCCCCTTCGCACCACTATAACCTAGTTGATCCTTCCCTGAACCTGTTTCTCCCTTAGGGTCCTTTCAAGGGAATCCGTTTTCATCCCATCTCCTATAGAGTACAGCGGGGCTCTGACAGGTCCGTCCATGCACAGTGAGCATCATCCGCCCGCTCATCCACCGGCTCAGCGTGGATCATGCCAGTCCTTCATCGATTTTCTCCTCCTGGCCTCACTTTACCATTATAGAGCATGTCCAGTTGAATGTGACTAACTTCTACTATAATGTATATAACAAAACATTTTAATGGTATATTAAACAGACTAAAGAGGAACCGTTGGAAGAAGTTGATTGTTAGGATTTACATACATTAGATCTTTTCTTACAGCTTGTATTGCCCTTGACCCGTTGATAATCCAAGAACCAAACTTGAGTATTATCTACAGTGTGTAGGGCATAAATTATATGACATTAATGGGAAATGATGAAAGAAAACCTTAATTTTCATGTTTAAAGACAACGTATATTAAACATAAATTAGATGATTTATTATTCTTTCAGGATTTAGACACTTTCTTCCTCCCACCTTCTTCAAGAAGGATTATTAGGAACGGCAGAATAACTCGGGAGAAACGTGTTTTATTTCTATCTATCTGCCTCTCAGATAACCCTCTATATTATTCATCAGATTTCATAGATAATCTTAAAATCCCAGTATCATGGGTTCAGAATTGCCTGTGCCTGTGCCTGTGCCTCTCTCTTGTCCTGGAGAAAAGGTCATACATGATAACAAGAAGATGATCCACTGTGGGAACTATGGAGGTCTGTACGGGGAGGCAAATGTAGGAACAGATGGCATTTATTGCTGTAGTATTCTGACATGCATTAATATTTATTTAGTCTAGCTATACTCCTATGCAGCTGTGCAAAACAATTGTAAACTGTATTTTCTGTCAAAATATGTATTTTTGGTTTAGCCAGTTTACCAATCCAATTACCGGCACCTAATTTTGGAACTTGAAAAAGAGGGACACCTCACGTTGGTAAGGATCTACAACACAAACTGTGGTGAAAAATGTGAGTAGTTGAATTTACTCTGAATATTAAAGCAGGGGTTCACCCTAAAAAAAAAAAAAAAAATTCTACCATGCCATCCAGCATACTAGCGTGAGCTACAGTATGCCGTTATTTTATTTTTTGCGCCGTACTCACAGTTTAATCCCTTAGTTAAGTTTCAGTAGGCATTCCTATGCAGAGGGGAACATGATTGGCGGCCGGCTATGGCGCGTCACGCTTCCCGAAAATAGCCGAAATAGGACTTGGCTCTTTACGGCGCCTGCGCAGTCAGCTCCTAGTCTGTGCGCAGGCGCCGTATAGCGCCGTGAAGAGCCGAGTCCTACTCCGGCTATTTTCGGGAAGCGTGACGCGCCATAGCCGGCCGTCAATCATGTTCCCCTCTGCATAGGAATGCCTACTCCCCGCGGGGAGTATGAAACTTAACTAAGGGATTAAACTGTGAGTATGGCGCAAAAAAAAATAAAGGCATACTGTAGCTCACGCTAGTATGCTGGATGGCATGGTAGAAACTTGTTTTTTTAGGGTGAACCTCCGCTTTAAGTGCGGCTTTATAGAGCATAAACCTACTCATGTACAACATATACAGTGGCACAGACATACAGTATCTCACATAAGTGAGTACACCCCTCACATTTTTGTAAATATTTTATTCTATCTTTTCATGTGACAACACTGAAGAAATTACACTTTGCTACAATGTAAAGTAGTGAGTGTACAGCTTGTATAAAAGTGTAAATTTGCTGTCCCCTCAAAATAACTCAACACACAGCCAATAATGTCTAAACCGCTGGCAACAAAAGTGAGTACATCCCTAAGTGAAAATGTCCAAATTAGGCCCAAAGTGTCAATATTTTGTGTGTCCACCATTAATTTCCAGCACTGCCCTAACCCTCTTGGGCATGAGTTCACCAGAGCTTCACAGGTTGCCACTGGAGTCCACTTCCACAACGACATCACAGAGCTGGTGGATGTTAGAGACCTTGCGCTCCTCCACCTTCCGTTTGAGGATGCCCCACAGATGCTTATGGGGGTTTAGGTCTGGAGACATACTTGGCCAGTTCATCATCTTTACCCTCAGCTTCTTTAGCAAGGCAGTGGTCATCTTTGAGGTGTGTTTGGGGTCGTTATCATGTTGTAATACTGCCCTGCGGCCCAGTCTCAGAAGGGAGGGGATCATGTTCTGCTTCAGTATGTCACAGTACATGTTGGCATTCATGGTTTCCTCAATGAACTGTAGCTCCCCAGTGCCGGCAGCACTCATTCAGCCCCAGACCATGACACTCCCACCACCATGCTTGACTGTAGGCAAGACAAACTTGCCTTTGTACTCCTCATCTGGTTGCCACCACACGTGCTTGACACCATCTGAACCAAATAAGTTTATCTTGTTCTCATCAGACCAAAGGACATGGTTCCAGTAATCCATGTCCTTAGTAGGGATGAGCCGAACACCCCCCCCGTTCGGTTCACACCAGAATCTTCGAACGGACCGAACGTTCGCGCAAACATTTAGAACACCATTGACGTCTATGGGACTCGAACGTTCAAATTCAAAAGTGCTCATTTTTAGGCCTAATATGCAAGTTATTGTTGTAAAACGTCTTTGAGAACCCGGGTCTTGCCCCAGGGAACGAATGAAAAAAAAAGTTTTAAAAACAGTATTTCTTTCAGGAGCAGTGATTTTAATGATGCTTAAATTTAAAAAAATATATGAAAAATTCCTTTAAATATTGTACCTGCTGGGTGTCTATAGTATGCCTGTGAAAACGTCTTTGAGAACCCGGGTCTTGCCCCAGGGAACATGTATCAATGGAAAAAAAAAATTAAAAACTGTAGTTTTTTTCAGGACTCCTGAAAAAACAACAGTTTTTAAAACGTTTTTTCCATTGATACATGTTCCCTCGGCAGGTACAATATTTAAAGGAATTTTTCATTTTTTTTCATTTTTCATTCTCAAAAGCATTATTCATAAGTGTTATTTTTTTCCCCACCCCCAAACAGTATTGTCAGTCAGTACTTTTTTCCTGATCTGTGTCCAGCACCACTGCCTGTGCAGTGACGTCATTACCAGAACTATGGTCACATACTATCAAGCAGGAGATCACTCCAGCCAGCAGTACGTGCAGAGCCGAATGAGCATTACAACACTTGGATCCAGGATACAGCCCAGAACAATGGGATGCTGGGATGTTGTTAAAATTCTGATACAGCCCCGGGTCAGTTGGGAAGTATGCAAACTCTTATACCAGACACTGACCATTTAACTTTTTTTTCATTGAAGACAAAGCTATATAGTTTGGTCAACTATGTTGACCAGCCTTTCTCAACCCTGAGGCTCACACCAAAGATTGCTTGAGGTTCCTTGAGAAGAAAGCAGTGGCAAATTGATCATCTGACTGCACTGACCACCAAGGGTTCGCTTCTACACTGACCACCAATGTAAGGGTTCACTTCTACACTGACCACAATGGAAGGGTTCACTTCTACACTGACCACCAATGGAAGGGTTCGCTTCTACACTGACCACCAATGGAAGGGTTCGCTTCTACACTGACCACAATGGAAGGGTTCACTTCTACACTGACCAACATTGTAAGGGTCACTTCTTCACTGACCACCAATGTAAGGGGTCAATTCTACACTAACCACCAATGTAATGGGTCACTTCTAAACTCATCACCAATGTAAGGGGTCACTTCTACGATGATTAACAATGTAAGGGGTCACTTCTATGATGATTACCAATGTAAGGGGTCACTTCTACACTGACCATTAATGTAAGCAATCTCTTCTACATTAACCGCCAATGTAAGGGGTCCCTTGTACACTGACCATCAATATAAGGGTCATTTCTATCCTGACCATCAATTTAAGCGTTCACTTCTACACTATCAATGTAGGAGGTCACTTTTACACTGGCCACTAATGTAAGGGGTCACTTCTACACAAGCCACCAATGTAAGAGGTCACTTCTATCCTGACCACTAATGTAAGGAGTGACTACAATTCTTAATTGCATGTGTATAAAGTGAATTTCAGTCTTTACTCTTTTATTTAAAAGTCTCTACAACCTGCCAATCATGCTAATGTATCATGAGCTGTGTGTCTAATATTTTTAGTGGGGGTTCCCTGAGACCTGAAAACCATTTCAAGGGTTCCACCATGGTAAAAAGGTTGAGAAAGTCTTCTCTAATCTGTACTGCAATCAGAATTTTGTTACAATAAATTAGGCACCATTCACACTTGATGTCCAAAGTTGCATGACAAGTTCTTCCCCATAATTTCCAATAATAACCATTCATATATGAGCGACTTAAAGTTGATGTAAACCCCCCCGATTCATGAAATTTGAGCTGGGCACATATATATTTAGTATTTTCTTATCTCTCTTCAAAGCACCAAAGAGAGTCCCATGTGTTTCTTCTGTTGCGTAGCTCTGTTATCAGCATGGTAACTTCTGACAAATTCTCCAACACAGGAGATAAAAGGAGCCTGAAGTTTGTGTTGTGGGAGGTTGCTATAAATACTGTAGATTAACACAAAGCTGCTTGATTCACAGCAGAGGTCTTATGCCGCGTACACACGATCAGTCCATCCGATGAGAACGGACCGATGGACCATTTTCATCGATTAACCGATGAAGCTGACTGATGGTCCATCGTGCCTACACACCATCGGTTAAAAAAACTATCGTGTCAGAACGCGGTGACGTAAAACACAACGACGTGCCGAAAAAAACAAAGTTCAATGCTTCAATGATTTTTAACTGATTGTAGTGCCTACTAACGATCGTTTTTTTCCCATCGGTTAGGAATCCATCGGTTAAATTTAAAGCAAGTTGGCTTTTTTTTAACCGATGGGCCCACACATGATCGGTTTTGACCGATGAAAACGGTCCATCAGACCGTTGTCCTCTGTTATACCTATCGTGTGTACGAGGCCTTAGAGTCTCTGTCTAAGTGGAGTGGGGGTGTGTGCCTTTCCTCCAATCAGCTGTCTTGACTGTATCACAAGAATCCACTCCCAGTCCTGAAAAGGAAGAGAAAATCTCTAACACACAGTGGCGGTGCACCTATAGAGGGCGCCGGAGCACCACCCCCTCTGACTCTCGCACCGCCACTGATTACAATAACATAGATTCATGCATTGCATGAATCTATGTTATTGTTGCCGCTGCCGCTGACTATTCAGATGGCTGGATGGCGAGCGCCGGCCACCTGAATAACGGCAGCTGGTTGGCTGTGTGGAAGTGCCTATCAGAGCCAGCGCCTCAGGCTGTAGTCGGCTTCCAGAAACTTATCTAAGGGACGTATGGGGGGTGCATTCCTTGGATAAGACTAACAAGCGTCTCAGCCAATCAGGTTCACCGGTTCTGATTGGCTGAAGCGTCATCGAGGGTGGGAGAAGACATCGAGGGACGTGGAAGGAGGATGGCTGACCCCCAGATAGGTAAGTGCCGGGCAGGGGGAAGGGGTATTTTACAGGGCACAGCGGCAACAATGGGCACAGCGGTGACAATGGGCACAGTGGCGACAATGGGCACAGTGGCATCAATGGGCACAGTGGCGACAATTAAAGGGCACAGTGGCGACAATGGGCACAGTGGCGACAATTAAAGGGCACAGTGGTGACAATTAAAGGGCACAGTGGCGACAGTTGATGGGCACAGTGGCTGCGCTTGATGGCATGGCACAGTGGTGACAATTGATGGCACAGTGGCTGCGTTTGATGGCATGGCACAGTGGTGACAATTGATGGCACAGTGGCTGTGTTTGATGGCATGGCACAGTGGTGACAATTGATGGCACAGTGGCTGTGTTTGATGGCATGGCACAGTGACTGTGTTTTATGGAATGGCACAGTGGTGACAATTGATGGCACAGTGGCTGCGTTTGATGGCATGGCACAGTGGCTGCGTTTGATGGTATGGCACAGTGGTGACAATTGATGGCACAGTGGCTGCGTTTGATGGCATGGCACAGTGGCTGCGTTTGATGGCATGGCACAGTGGTGACAATTGATGGCACAGTGGCTGTATTTGATGGGCCCAGCGGCTGCATTTAATGGGTACAGTGGCTGCAGTTGTTTTTTTTTTCGTTTGCGCCCCCCTAAAAAATTTTGAGCACCAGCAACCACTGCTAACACAAGGTAAGAATTCTAAAGAATATAGAAAGGCAAAGACAGCAGATATACATGTAAAACTTATGTAGGGAGATTTGTTTCATCCCTGTGTATCATCTGAGGCTGTTCACTTCACTGGGTATATGTGAGGGTTTACATCAAGTTTAATGTTGCAGCAACTTCAAAGTAGTTCCTGCACTACTTTGGTCCAATTTCATGCAACTTGAGGGCCATAGACTTCAATTTTAACCCTCAGAAGTTGCATGAAAGCCAGACCTGAATGTTATACAATGCAACTTGTGTGCAACAGTTGTCCATTATCTCTGGTTAAAGCCAAAGTTGTATCCAAGTTGCACCTATCCAAAGTTGCATCAGAGTCGTACAAGTGTGAATGGAGCCTTAGGCTGCATTCACACCTGAGCGTTTTGTCGCCTGAAGCGCGACACTCAAAGACGCTAGAGGGGAAAAATAACACTATTCTCTATGGAGATGGTTCACATCTCCAACGCAAAACGCCAAACCGCAAAAGAACGCCGAACGCCTGAATTTCAAACAAGTCCCGGACCCTTTTTTGATGCGCGAATCGGGCGGCTTGGGCGTTTTACATTGATGCCAATGACCTGTACAAAACCGCGGGGAAAAACGCTGCGTTTTGTCACGGGAAATCGTGGGGAAAAACGCTGCAAAACACCTACGCCTAGGTGTGAATGCAGCCTCAAAGCTTGATTGGCTAACAGGGCTGCCCCTTCCTTTAACACTCTGAATGACAATCTATAGTACACTTACACAAAGATAGATCAATGTACTATTAAAATATAAAAAAAAATAAAACATTTGGCTATATATACACTTTAAAAATATTTATATTTCTTTTGTAGCCGTTTACCCTTCCCTAAGAAATTTTATACAGATGAACGAGTAAACAACCTGGCTATATCTAAAAGTCCATGAGATGGAGCAGCACAATCCTCATCCCGAAAGAAAAAATAACTATGGCCATTTTCTGTTTGCAAATCAGTGGAAATAAATTGTATCATCAATACTTTTAAGACTAACCTTAAAATGCAAAGCCAGGCTTTGTCTCATTATAGTACAGAGTGTTTGTTGTTCTTGTTATGTTTCAGGAAGATGTTGCATATTTATTGCTACTTTGAAGCTTAGAATCAAACCTGAGATGCTAATGAAATACAGATCAACTTTATTGCATGACTTTACGGGCATAATTCAGGCACTGAGACTCATTTGGAGGACAAGCATAAATGTTTATGGCTACACATTGCCTCTCAAGGTCTCGTACAGTTTATTCTCCACCACCACACATGTTCTTATTTTAAACACTTCTGACATTAAGATGCTTTTTTCTATAAAGTAATTATTTTTAAGCCAGGCAAATGTCAGCTATTATGTATTAATAATGGAAGTGCAGTTCACTTTGCCCACAGCACACTTAGAGCACTGAAACTGGAGCCAATTTTGTTTCCCTAATGTTTACATTATATGTCAAAGCACAGTTAATTACTCCAAGGAAAATATATTTATTAAAGTAATATATCTATAAAGCCAATCTGTAAATACCCCAGCCACCCACGTGCCCCCCATCGCTAATTCACAGACCATGTAGTGGGGCGTTACTGAACAGGCGGAATATGTTTTTGTGAATCCCTCTCTTACACCAGGGTATTAAAATTCTACAGCTAGCCAGCATGGTAGAAGATATTTTTAAAGCAGAAACTGACTTAATTAAATTGGGACATTTTAGAAGAAACAGAAATCCAAGTTCATTACATGCTGTTTTCTAGATGGCTTTAGTTCAGCTATAAATCTGATACAAACCAAGGTACAAAGGTCCAGGAATACAAGTCAGATATACTGGTTAGGGTAACAGATTTTGACACCTAAGAAGCATAGGCATAAAAAATATATAGGCATAGGCAATATGCCTAAATTAATAAGTAAAAATACATATACATAGATATAGGCATTAAAAAACGTTCCCCTTCATGCTTTAACCACTTCTGCCCCAGAAGATTTGGCTGCTCAATGACCAGGCCATTTTTTGCCATAAACTGACAATTGCGTGGTCGAGCAAAGTTGTACACAAACAAAACTAGGGGGCGCGTGCCCCCTAGTGGTCAAAAGGCGAGCCGATGTATAGCTCCCATGGTTCGTCCAAGGGGAGCCAACCTGCCGCAATATAACTGTGACGGCTGGTGGGGAAGGGGTTAAAAAAACACTAAAACTATTAGAGGGAAGAGCAAGGCCACAACTTTTTTAAGAAAAAGTTTTCAGTATATATAAATTCAATTGATATAGCAAAAGCACTCGACTTCAAGGCGTCAAGTAACATTTAGGCCTATCCTAATTATCAGTTGAGGACAGTTATCATCTGAACACAGCCCACTGAGGTGAGTAAACAGATACCTTTGTTAGTTGGAAAGGTAAAGATCCACTACCCACGCATCAGACTTCAACTGACACAGCTCCCCACCAAGGCCAGCACCCTTTTTTAAATTACTTGTGATTTAAGATGGTCATACATGGATTGAAGTTTGGCTGGTTCAGCAGGGATCAATCTATGTTTGAGCACCCTGGTTGTACACGTCGATCTATAGTTCAACTTGTGTACAACCAGCCTGAACGATTAGTGCCACTGGCTATAGCCAGAAACAATAATAATTGTGTTCTGCTGACCAGGAAGGCAACCCATGCTCCATACTAGCCAGGCACAATATCGCTGCAAGAGGGATTCCTCCATCAACACTGACTGTTTTCATGTGGTAATCAAGCAATGGAAGGACAAAAATTAGCAAAATCTGTCTTGCCTTAGAAAGCACTGAGAGCCGAGACAACAAGCAACTAGCATTTTCAGCACTTGCAGTCCACATATTTATTCTAGTACAGAGGTCCATTAATGTCGGTATGCTGTGGGTCGGTGGGGGGTATTTATCATAACTGAAGCATGAAGAATCTGCAAGAATCTGGAACAGTTGTGCATTAAAAACCCATATCTTTAATTTTTATTTAACTGAACAAACTATAGATAGAAGCTGATTGCAATGCATACTATAACTGCTCCAGATTCTGGCTGCTCCAGTTTTGACAAATTCCCCCCAAGAGAATGAGTCCACAAAGATGGCACAGGTGTGTCCATAGTGAAATTACACCTACAGTACCAAAAAGACTAGGAGGGTGGAAGATCAAAAACATCTCACAGAACCTAATAGTTCATTACAGTTGTCCATATGAACCATTATACAGTGATGTTCAATTGAAAACACCAACAGTCAACAGTATCCTGATCTCAGGGGAGTACTCGCAATGTCCCAGGGCAGCTACACACTTTCCAACCTCCACCAGGCTCTCCTCAGTGAGTTCTCCAGACCAGATCCCTGAGTAAAACAGCTTAGTTAGCTCCAAAGGTAATTAGGAATAGTTCTGCTATAGCTGGTACCTCGATGAACATCAGCAGACTTGCCTCAAAGGGGCAGCCTCATGCTCCAGACCCAAGACGATTTACGTCCCCCCCTCCCTAAGCAATCAAACCTGCAGCCTGTGATATCTGGTACAGCCCATCTAAACAAATAGCTGCTGCAATGCTTACAGAGGAGCCAAAAATGTACCTATCGTCTTAGCAACCTACTGTACCTAGGAGGGTACTACAAGTGGCTTTTAAGGCCCCTTTTACATGGACTGTCTGATCAGGTCCACCTGTCAGTTTTTCAGGTGGACCCGATCTGACCCTCCATTCACTCCTATGGAGTGGCAGATGTCAGCGGTGACGTGTCTGCTGACATCCGCCGCTATCTGATCCGTAAATTCCAGACGGATGGTGGTCCTACTTTCCATCCGTTTGGCGGATCGGATGAAAACAGACACGTGATCCATTTTCACCTGATCTACCCATAGGGGAGAGCGGGACTGTGTCCAGTCTGCACAGTGAGTGGAGACGGACCTGCCATCCGCCTGCACAGTGGGAATCAGCAGAGCGATTTCTTGCTGAGCAAACGGAGTCCCTTCACTCTATTTGGGACTTTTTTCTTCTTTTATTACATTAATACACTGCAATATTTGTTTGTATATATTTTTTCACAATACTGTCATTGGAAGATTTGTGATTCACTTGTTTCATGCTTTAGAGTCACTGAGTGTTATATAGGAATACTCAGGCAGTCCCGTTGGATGCTGTTTGAGTGACCCATTACATTTGTGTTTATTCACCAATTCACATATTAAGGTCACAGTGATTTTCGAATGAAGTATTATCATTTAAACCTTTGATCACACTATCAGAAGGTTTATAGTCGATCCACCATAATAGGCGGTTTTCTGTATTGGCGCTACACTTTAATTCTATGTTTTTCCACAATTGTCCTTTTGTTGTGTTGGCTGCCTAAAATTTCTTGTTCTTGTAGTTTTGCGCACTTTTTTACTTATATATTTTTTGTTCAACGGAGGCGCCCGTGTGAAAGGGGTCTAAAGAAGGCCCTAACTTCTTGTATAGCCAGGACATAAATTGTAGTGAAATCTTTCTAACAGAGCTCCAGATAGTAATAAAAACTTTTTGGGTTCTAATGCTTACCCACTTAATCCAAATTTAAAAATAAAAAATTAATTTGACTGGACACTTTAAAAAAATGTTTGAGAATCACTGACCTACTTCTTTCCAAGTAAATTTTGTTTTTAAACTGGAAAAACACTTTCAACTTGAAAAAAAGAGGACAGAGTAAGAACACGGCAGTTTAACCTCTCCCCATAGTTTGGCAACGTCTGAAGCAGTAGCTCAGTGTGAGGAAGTTTTATTACAGACAGTATAAGTATCCAGAACAACCTTAATGTATTTAAATTTAGCCTAGCAGAAGATGATACAGAAAAATGACAATTACACATTTCTTCTTACGCCTGTTAAAGGTCTCTACATTTTTATCGTATTGAAAGAGAGATGAAAAGATTATATTTATTTTCTCTTTTCCTGGCAATCTGAATCTTTTTTTGATTGCAACCGTAATGTCAGAATTGTAATAATGTACTACTGTGCTGTCTGTGATTAGGTCGTTTTTAGAAAGATGAGATTGTAATTAAAACAAATCAGGCTGCAGAAAAGAAGTACTACAGATCAATCAACAGAAGTACTGTATGTATATAAGGCTGTTTAGTACTTTTACTGATATGATAATTAGCCCTGCTTGATGAATTTAGCATTGTGATCTGGTAATATTATTGTACAAAATAAAAAATATTGGCACAGTAATCGTTTCAAGGTTAGGTAAAAAAAATACATAACCGATTACAAATAGAGAACGAAAAAATTTATTTTGTTTCGATTCGATATTTACATAAATTTGGTTAAATTAGTTTTATTTGTTTTAGTTATTCATTTTCAAATCGATTCAAAAAGTTTTCGAATCAGTTTCGAATAGTTTTCTAATCACTTTATGTGATGAAAAAAAACGACATTTTCTGTGAAGTAAAAAATTACGTTTTTGAAACTTCAATTTTCAAAGATGAAGTTGCCTACACACCATCGTTTTTCTCACAATGTTCTAGCAAAGCGAGGTTACGTTCTCACCACTTTTTCCATTGAAGCTTGCTTCATAAGTAGCTTCTGGGCATGCGCGGGTGAAAAAACGTCGTTTTAAACGACGTTTTTTACTACACACGGTCAATTTCTGTGAAGTAAAAGTTGACGTTTTGAAAAACGACACATAAAATTGAAGCATGCTTCAATTTTTTTTGGTTGTTTTTCAGAAGACATAAAGCGACGTTTTCCCCCACACACGGTCAATTAAAGTGACGTTTTTAAAAACGTCATTTTTTTTCATCACATGATGGCCCCGTATTCTGCATCACTATTCTGCATCACTATTCTGCCCCGTACACACCATCACTTGAACCATTCCCTTGGACACAGCCCATCACAGATCGCCGTGAATGGCCAATCGGAGTGGCCGTTTGGTATGCGATCTGTGCGGCAAATGAGAGATGATCTCAAATGTAAACATATGAGATCATCTCTCATTGCCGGCTCACACAGAGACAGCATCCTGTCAGGGAGAGAGGAGACCGATCTGTGTCCCTTGTACATAGGGACACAGATCAGTCACCTCCTCCAGTCAGTCCCCTTCCCCACAGTTAGAATACTATTCAGGGTACAGATTTAACCCCTTCCTCACCCCCTAGTGTTATCCCATTCAATGCAAGTCACATTTATTTAGTAATTAGGGCATATTTATAGCACTGATCGCAGTATAAATGTGAATGGTGCCAAAAATGTGTCAAAAGTGTCCGATGTGCCTGCCATAATGTCGCAGTCCCAATAAAAATCGCAGATCGCCGCCATTACTAGTAAAAAAAATAAAATAAAAAATAATAATTGTGTCCCCTATTTTGTAGGCGCTATAACTTTTGCGCAAACCAGTAGTTTATTGCGATTTTTTTTTACCAAAAATATGTAGAAGAATACGTATCGGCCTAGACTGAGAAAAAAAATATATTTTTTTTAAAAAATTGGGCTATTTATTATAGCAACAAGTAAAAAATATTGTATTTTTTTTCAAAATTGTCGCACTTTTTTGTTTATAGCGCAAAAAATAAAAACCGCAGAGGTGATCAAATACCACCAAAAGAAAGCTCTACTTGTGGGGAAAAAAGGACGTCAATTTAGTTTGGGAGCCACGTCGCACGACTGCGCAATTGTCAGTTAAAGCGACGCAGTGCCGGAAGCTGAAATTTCACCTGGGCAGGAGGGGGGTATACAGTTGTGTTCAAAATTATTCAACCCCCCAATGCTGTAAAGGGTTTTAGGGAATTTAGTGTACATTTGTGAGGCCCCATACACACCATAGAATCTATCCGCAGATAAATCCCATCAAATGGGTTTCTGCGGATAGATCCTATGGTGTGTACACGCCAACGGATATTTATCCGCAAATAAATCTCCCCTGGAATGGATTTCCAGCAGATAAAT
Organism: Rana temporaria; assembly: GCF_905171775.1. Lineage (NCBI taxonomy): Eukaryota > Metazoa > Chordata > Amphibia > Anura > Ranidae > Rana > Rana temporaria. Next base: position 397,901,230 of record NC_053491.1, read on the forward strand.
ATTTGTCGACATGCACAGAATATCTATCTGCTGGAATCCATTCCAACGGATGGATCCGCTCGTCTGTACAGACTTACCGGATCCATCCGTCCAAAGGGATTCCCCGCACGCGCCGTAATGAATAGACGCATGCGTGGAATTCCTTATATGACAGCGTCGCGCCCGTCGCCGCGTCATAATAGCGGCGACGGCGCGACACGTCATCGGCAGAGGATTTCAGCGCGGATTTCAATGCGATGGTGTGTACACGCCATCGCATTGAAATCCTCTGAAATCTTAGAGAGGATTTATCCGCGGATACGGTCCGCTGAACCGTATCTGCGGATAAATTCTATCATGTGTATGGGGCCTTATTGTATTCAGAATGAAATCCTACAAGGACTTCTTAAAGAACCATATGCAACTAAAATGACATCAATTGGTTTTGTAATACAGTAGTAAATGTTTATTTTGTGAATTCTTCATTTACACAATTATTCAACCCCTTAAAGACTACCACTCTGAAGAACAGAGATTCATTGAAGTGTTTTCAATCAGGTATTGAAAACAACTGTGGATGTCAGGGAACAGCAATAAAGCCTAATAAGCACCAATCAGGCAGCTTTAAAATGACTGTGATACTCAGCTCCTTCTAGACATTTACTGTTGTGGTTACAAACATGGTGAAGTCAAGAGAATGGCCCGGGAAGACAAGAGAAGAGGTGATTACTCTTCACAGGAAGGGCAATGGCTATAATAAGATTGCAAAGATGTTAAACATACCAAGAGACACCATAGGAAGCATCATTCTCAAATTCAAGCCAAAGGGCACTGTTGAAACGCTACCTGGTCGTGGCAGAAAGAAGATGCTGACTTCGACTGCTGAGCGCTACCTGAAGCGTAGAGTGGAGAAAAGTCCCCTTGTGACTGCTGAGGAACTGACAAAAGATTTGTCAGATGTGGGTACTGAAGTTTCTGCTCAGACAATACGGCGCACACTGCATAATGAAGGCCTCCATGCCAGAACTCCCAGGCGCACCTGTGATACATTTGCCTATATGTCTCAGTTTACTGCTCCCTGCTAGCCATATGGGTAGAGGTAGAAAGGAATTTCATGTGTGATTCATTCCTCTGACAGGTTATTGACGTGCTAATGTCCCCTCACTATTCTAAAGGTTAATTGATCTATTGTGTTGTGTGAAGAAGATCTGTGTTTACCCTTAAAAGATGTGTATTGTATCATCAGGCTAAATGATTAGAGAAGTAGTATGTTAATTATTCTGATTGCTTCAGTGTATTAATTAACTCCACTGATGTCTTTATCTAAAGAAACGTGTCTGCATGGTCGGCTCCGACTTGTCTCCTATAATCTGTATGGGAAACCCCACTGTGTGAGGGGGGGCGTTCCTAACAGGTTGTAACCACATATAAGCTGAGTTTTTGTGTCAATAAACAGTCTTGGTTCCAGCATCCAGTCTTGACTCATGTGTGGGGGATCCTGTGATGTTCTTGTATGGAGAGGAGGGAATGCTTGACGGGGATATCATACCGATACCATCACAATTGGTTGGTAGCAGTGGGATTTTCCCTTCTACTCTCCTTTACACCCGGGATTCCAAGCAGACACTGGAAGAACTACTGGAAGTTCGTGGAAGGATTGCTAGCAACAAAACCGAGCGGGTCATCATAGCAGAATCAATGGAGCTAGACCAGGAGGACGGGATTGCAGCAACGCCAGCAGTACAAGAGATGGAGACACCAGTGATTCAGGAAGAGGAATCACCAGCCAACAAGCTAATGAGAGAGAAGCTAGCTTGGTTCGGCCCGAACCCAACGCCGGATGTGGTGCTGAAAGTGATGGACCTGTTAGCGGAGGAGGCTAAACAAATAAGAGACAAACAAATAAGAGACGCAGAACTACAGGAGGCTAAACAAATAAGAGACGCAGAGCTACAGTTAAAACTGGCAGCAGTCCAACCAGCAGCCGCACATTCTCCAAACAGTGAGTACAGCACAGCAGACGCAAGAAAGATTCCGTTTAGCGCTTTTAAAGCTTTTGATGAAAAGGACTGTGAAATTGATAACTTCCTGGCGGATTTTGAGCGACAATGTAACCTGCACCGAATAGCTAGAAGAGAGTGGGTTGCAATATTGTCAGGCAAACTGTCAGGCAAAGCTTCTGATGCTTTCCGGACCGTGCCAGATCAGGATATCCATAGCTACGCCCGGGTTAAAGAAGTGCTCCTGGCTCGTTATGCAGTAACCCCAGAGTCCCACCGACAGAAGTTCAGGGACTCACGCAAAACCACGAAAGACTCTTATGCGGAATGGGCATGCCAGTTGTCCCGGTCGGCCTCTAACTGGGCTAACAGCAGCCAGGCCACCACCGCAGAGGACATTTTGCAACTAATGCTCCTGGAGCAATTTTACAATCACATCCAGACGGACGTCAAGGATTGGGTGAGAGATCGCAGGCCCATGACTCTACCAGAGGCCGCTAAGTTGGCGGATGAATATGCAGATACTCGCAAGACGAACCAGGTCACACCACGGGTACAACCTCCACGACCAACGGTGCCCTCACACCCACCAGCCGCTAGATACCAACCTCCTAACAGACCGGTGACATCTAGCCCTCGCTATCCACGCCAGGAGGGCAACGAACAACGCTGCTTCCGGTGCAAACAGCTGGGTCACTTCAAGCAGAATTGCCCCATGAATGACAACACCAGGTCAAATTGGTCTCAACCTGGGTACCGCCCACCAGCAGCAGCCCATTGTGTAGACTCGGCTTGGGATCCCCAGGAGCTGGGTCGGGAAGAACCATTGGGCACCCCTTACGAAGCCCTCATGGTACAATCTGCTATTACGGACAACAGGGAACACCATTGTCAGCTAGTCATGGGCTCCAGCCCTGAGCCGGAGGGGCCCTGGAGGGAGCTGGGCAGAAAGAGGCACCGCCGGCCACCCTTCAAGAAGAAGAGGTCCTGGAAGCCGTATAACAAGCTGACCAGGGAGGAGAAGAAGCGACTGGAGGAGAGGGAGTCGCAGCGGGCGTCCCAGATGCGGGCCGAGATGTTCGCCAAGGGCCCACCGGTGGCCCCTTACACCACCACCCAGTTCCTGATGATGAAGGACCATGTGGAGAGCCTGCAGGACATGAGCAAGCAGGAGCTGATCCGTGAGTACATGGAGCTGGAGGAGTGCATAAGCCGCATGGAGGAGGAAAACAACCACCTGAGGTCACAGCAGGCTGACCCCCCCAGGCTCCATGAACTGGAGATGGAGCTGGAGAAGCTCCAAGAGGAGAACTGGCGGCTGCGGAGGGAGCAGGGGGTGGCTGACCTTATGGGGCTCTGATTCCCCTTCCCCCCCCCGGACTCTGAGCACCAGTGCTACAGCATTTCAACAAATATAACTTTTTCTCTTTATGAATCTCCTGTGATTGTCACTTCAGAGCCATAACCTGCCCCCTCCCATAGCGGGACACCTAGACGGCGGCGCACAGACCCATTCGCTGTCTTCACACTGACTTCTGGTGACTTTGCAGATCGCACAAAGACTTGGGGACTGACCGGCGTGTGATCTGACGACCCGGTGACATACCTGAGTCTGAAGCAGTTGCCAAGGGAGGTCAGTCATGCCAAACGGAGTTAACCTCGGACTAAAAGCTCTGAACCCGTCAACCCTACTGGACCAGGGAAGGTCCAACCGGGTTTGCCGGAGCAGGGAGCAAAAGGGGGGCCATTGTGATACATTTGCCTATATGTCTCAGTTTACTGCTCCCTGCTAGCCATATGGGTAGAGGTAGAAAGGAATTTCATGTGTGATTCATTCCTCTGACAGGTTATTGACGTGCTAATGTCCCCTCACTATTCTAAAGGTTAATTGATCTATTGTGTTGTGTGAAGAAGATCTGTGTTTACCCTTAAAAGATGTGTATTGTATCATCAGGCTAAATGATTAGAGAAGTAGTATATTAATTATTCTGATTGCTTCAGTGTATTAATTAACTCCACTGATGTCTTTATCTAAAGAAACGTGTCTGCATGGTCGGCTCCGACTTGTCTCCTATAATCTGTATGGGAAACCCCACTGTGTGAGGGGGGGCGTTCCTAACAGGTTGTAACCACATATAAGCTGAGTTTTTGTGTCAATAAACAGTCTTGGTTCCAGCATCCAGTCTTGACTCATGTGTGGGGGATCCTGTGATGTTCTTGTATGGAGAGGAGGGAATGCTTGACGGGGATATCATACCGATACCATCACAGCACCCCCTTGCTGTCTCCAAAGAATAAGAAGAGTCCACTGCAGTATGCAAAAATCATGTGGACAAACCACAGAAGTTTTGGGATTGTGTTCTGTGGACTAATGAAACAAAATTAGAACTGTTTGGGCCCATGGATCAACGCTATGTTTGGAGGAGGAAGAATAAGGCCTATGATGAAAAGAACACCTTGCCTACTGTGAAGCATGGCGGGGGGTCAATCATGCTTTGGGGCTGTTTTGCTTCTGCAGGTACAGGGAAGCTTCAGCGTGTGCAAGGTACCATGAATTCTCTTCAGTACCAGAAGATAATGGATAACAATGTGATGCAGTCCGTCACAAACCTGAGGCTTGGGAGACGTTGGACCTTTCAACAGGACAATGATCCCAAGCATACCTCCAAGTCCACTAGAGCATGGTTGCAGATTAAAGGCTGGAACATTTTGGAGTGGCCATCGCAGTCACCAGACTTAAATCCAATTGAGAACCTCTGGTGGGACTTAAAGAAAGCAGTTGCAGTGCGCAAGCCTAAGAATGTGACTGAACTGGAGGCTTTTGCCCATGACGAATGGGCGAAGATACCCGTAGATCGCTGCAAGACACTTGTGTCAAGCAATGCTTCACCTTTAAAAGCTGTTATAACTGTAAAAGGATGTTGTACTTAGTACTAAGATTGAATGTCACTTGGGGGTTGGATAAAACTGATAATGATGTGAGCACAGAAAAGACAGTTGTGGTTATTTCATTATAAATGTTATGTTATATTTGTCTGACCTACACGTGCCTCTTTGATTTAATTGTAAGCAGGATGACAGGATGATCAAAATCAATGTCAAACTGGGCAAAACAATCAATTTCAGTGGGGGTTGAATAATTTTAAATACAACTGTATGTGCCCAGTAAGCAAGTGGTTAAGTGTAAGACAAATTCTAATACCTAAGCACAATTTTGCAACTTTGACATGTGTTAGTAAAACTGTACATATCATTGCAACTACTTTGTTCATCCAGGGGGATTATAATGCATTTTTTTTTAGGACAAATTGGGCTTTCATTTGGTGGAAAATGGTAATGGGTAACTCCTGTTTTTTTGTTGTAAAAAAAAACTGTTTTAAATTAGTAAACAGAAATGTTATTTAGCTGTATATTTCTTGCTATTACCATAACCTACCACCAAAGAACAATCCAAATTAAATTCTCCTGCTTCTGACGATTGCAGCGATACCACATATGTGTATGTTAGTTGTTGTATCTGTAGTACAGCCCAAAAACAATAGAGAGCATTTTGCTTTTGTTTATCTACCTAAAACACACTGATACTGATAAAAATAAATAAAAAGAATCCCGTCCAAAAAAAAACTGACCCTGACCTTGACCCAGATCAAACCTTGTTCTAGGTATTTATTTTTATTTTTATTTTTTACACACGCTTTTTTTTTTACTTCTGCAAAGAGAGAGAGAGATACAAATAGAAAAAAGCCCAGTCCAGTGGAGCCACATATTTGTGTTAGGTGAGCATGTAGGGGTTAATTTGCAGCCCTAAGTTCTTTATTTATAGGCTCCTGATTAGTCGGCCGCATGGTCTGATTAGGTTTCAGTAAGATTGTCTCTTCTACATTTTGATTTTAAAGTAAATCTATCACGAGAGAAACATCTGGACTGTGATTGCCGACATCTTTCTGAAAATGCTACCTGATTGGCTGTTACAATGACATTTTTGTTATTTCCTTCAAGTCACTTATCTGCATATTTGTTCCAAGTCACTTGTTCAGAATGTTGAAGCAAGAGGATTAGCAATTAAGGGGGTTCGGAAATAGCACCCTCCATGTTCCTTTCACTATTATTATTAGTTTTATACAGGATATATATTGCGCCAATAGTTGTATTAAAATTAGCCGTGACCCCATGTAAATGAATTCCCGAACAAACGGCGCATGTGCGCGCATGCTCAGAATCACGTTGCATATACTCCCTAAGATACGACGGCTCAATGCGTTCGACGTGAACGTAACCTACGCCCAGCCCCATTCACGTACGACGTACGTAAACGACGTAAAATACGACGGCTGTTCCGTCGTCCATACCTTTGCATGGGTTGCGCCACCTATAGAGGTGTTTTATCTTTATGCCGGACGTACGCCTTACGTAAACGGCGTAGCTTACTGCGACGGGCGCAAGTACGTTTGTGAATCGGCGTATCTCGCTCATTTACATATTCAACTCGTAAATCAATGAAAGCTCCCCTAGCGGCCAGCGTAAATATGCACCCAAGATACGATGGCGTAGGAGACTTACGTCAGTCGTAGGAAGCCAAAATTCTGGCGTATCTTGTACTGTGAATTAGGCGCATAGATGCGACGGCCCATCCGTGGACTTACACGGCGTATCATTGGATACGTCGGCGTAAGTCTTTGTGAATCTGGGCCACAGTTGTTAGTTGGGGGCCGGATAGGCTGAAAGTGTTTTCAGGGATCATCTGAAAGTGAGCAGAGTAGGAGATAGTCGGACAGATTGTGGTAGGGAGTTCCATAGGATAGGAGAGGTGAGGCTCGAGAGCAGGAGGTCTTTGTAGGAATGAAGGGAATGAGTAGGTTGGTATTTTGAGACTAGGTTAGTGATGTAGATGGGGGCCAAGTTGTGGATGGCTTTGTAAGTTGTTAGAATTTGGAATTAAATTTGTTGGGTGAGTGGAAGCCAGTGGAGGGATTTACAGAGAGGGGTAGCAGATACTGAGTGGCTGGCAAGGTGGGTGAGCCTGGCAACAGAATTCATGATGGACTTTCATGACAAGTTTCTTTTAGCTACTGAAACCAATACCAAGGAAATTGGTGACAGATCTTTGGGTTGCACTTTCCACCATCTACTTCTCACTATTGGCCAGTGAAATAGTGAGGAATTAAAAAGATCCCATAGAACCTTATTAAATTGACCAAAACAAATGTTCCACATGCTGTGGCAAAATTGGTTGGCTGCAGCTGCAGCCACAGCCGTAATCCTGGTACAACCACTTCCTAACCAGGATGTGCACTTCTGCACAGCCAGGCACACTGAATCTTCACAGGCACCAAGTCAGAGAACAGACTAGCTTTTTTTCTGTTTAAAAAAAAAAAGATTATTAACTTTGATAGTAAAACTTCAGGGACATCTTCCTATAAAAAAAATTCACAAAAGTGAGTACACCCCTCACATTTTTTGTAAATATTTTATTATATCTTTTCATTTGACAATTATGAAGAAACAACACTTTGCTACAATGTAAAGTAGTTAGTGTAGCACTTGTATAACAGTGTAAATGTGCTTTCCCTTCAAAATAACTCAACACGCAGCCATTCATGTCTAAACCGCTGGCAATATCCAGATTGGGCCCAAACTGTCAATATTTTGTGCGGCCACCGTTATTTTCCATCCTTAACCCTCTTGTGCATGGAGTTCCCCAGAGCTTCACAGGTCACCACTGGAGTCCTCTTCCCCTCCTCAATGATGACATCATGGAGCTGGTAGATGTTAGAGACTTTCCGCTCCTCCACCTTCCATTTGAGGATGCCCCATGGATGCTCAATAGGGTTTAAGTCTGGAGACATGCTTGGCCAGTCCATCACCTTTAGCCTCAGCTTCTTTAGCAAGGCAGTGGTCATCTTGGAGGTGTGTTTGGGGTCATTATCATGTTGGAATACTGCCCTGCAGCCCAGTCTCTGAAGGGAGGGGATCATGTTCTGCTTCAGTATGTCACAGTACATGTTGGCATTCATGGTTCCCTACATGAACTGTAGCTCCCCAGTGCCGGCAGCACTCATGCAGCCCCAGACCATGATACTCCCATTACCAAACTTTACTGTAGGCAAGACACACTTGTCTTTGTACTCCTCACCTGGTTGCCACCACACACGCTTGACACCATCTGAACCAAATAAGTTTATCTTGGTCTCATGAGACCACAGGACATGGTTCCAGTAATCCATGTCCTTAGTCTGCATGTCTTCAGTAAACTGTTTGTGGGCTTTCTTGTGCATCATCTTTAGAAGAGGCTTCCTTCTGGGATGACAGCCATGCAGACTAGTTTGATGCATTGTGCAGCATATGGTCTGAACACAGACAGGCTGACCCTTCACCCCTTCAACCTCTGAACCAATGCTGACAGCACTCATACATCTGTTTCCCAAAGACAACCTCTGTATATGATGCTAAGTATATGCACTCAACTTCTTTGGTTGACCATGGTGAAGCCTGTTCTGAATGGAACCTGTCCTGTTAAACTGCTATATGGTCTTGTCCACCATGCTGCAGCTCAGTTTCAGGGTCTTGGTAATCTTCTTATAGCCTAGGCCATATTTATGTAGAGCAACAATTATTTTTTTTCAGATCCTCAGAGAGTTCTTTGACATGAGGGGCCATGTTGAACTTCTAGTGACCAGTATGAGAGAGCGAGAGCGATAACACCAAATTTAACACACCTGCTCCCCATTCACACCTGAGACCATGTAACACTAACGAGTCACATGACACCGGGGATGGAAAATTGCTAATTTGGTCCAATTTGAAAATTTTCACTTAGGGGTGTACTCACTTTTGGTGCCAGCGGTTAAGACATTAATGGCAGTGTGTTAGGTTATTTTGAGGGGACAGAAAATTTACACTGCTATACAAGCTGTATACTCACTACTTTACATTCTCGCAAAGTGTAATTTCTTCAGTGTTGTCACGTGAAAAGATAAAATAAAATATTTACAAAAATGTAAGGGGTGTACTCACTTTTGTGAGATACTGTATATGGTGTATATGTATGCTGGACGGCAAGTAGTAAAACTTGGTCCTTATGGATAGCTTACTCCCAACTTAACCCTGTAGTTTGGCATATATAGCCATGGGTGAGTAGTTGGTTAACCCCCCTGTGATGGGTATAATTTATATCCCACACAACCTCTTTTGCCGTTATACCTCGCCTCCCTCTCTAATTTTACTCTCTCTTTTTTGTCTTCTCCTGTTTTCATAACCTGTGCTTTGAAATTAGCTTCGGCCCTCTACAGTTCATTCTTTACTATACTGTATATTAATGAACACATACAAAACTGTCTTGCTTCAGACTATATTAAGCTATAGCTCTCATGTCTAAGGCCCCATACACACGATAGAATCCATCCGCAGATAAATCCCAGCAAATGGGTTTCTGCGGATAGATTCTATGGTGTGTACACGCCAGCGGATCTCTTTCCGCGGAGAAATCTCCTCTGGAATGGATTCCAGCAGATCGAATATTTGTTGTTCTGCACAACATATCCATCTGCTGGAATCCATTCCAACGGATGGATCCGCTCGTCTGTACAGACTTACCGGATCCATCCGTCCAAAGGGATTCCCCGCACGCGTCGTAATGATTTGACGCATGCGTGGAATTCCTTATATGACAGCGTCGCGCCCGTCGCCGCGTCATAATCGCGGCGACGGCGCGACACGTCATCGCCAGAGGATTTCCGCGCGGATTTCAATGGGATGGTGTGTACACTCCATCCCATCGAAATCAGCGGATATCTTTGAGAGGATTTATCCGTGGAAACGGTCCGCTGGACCGTATTCGCGGATAAATTCTCCCGTGTGTATGGGGCCTTAGAAGGGGGCTAGATTCTATGACCCACTATAATCTCTTCAATTATATGGTATATTGTCAAGGGCCTTTTCTTATTTGTGTCTCATTATAATTATCCTGTGGACCTAGAATTGAAAATGTACTGTGGTGTGTGGGTGTATGTACTTATATGCATTACTCTTTACGCACTTGTTAAAACTTCAATAAAAGCCATTGAACAAGAAAAAGTGAGGCATTGTAGAAAGAAGAATGAATAAATACTGATGCGCTCGTATTAACTCATGTGCAATGTGAATCGTACATATACAATCAAGCAAAAAAACTGGTGAAGAAGCTCTTAATATATATGTGAGTAGATCATGAAAAAGACCTGATGATTGAATCAGTCAGTCTGCAGTGATCCTTCCCTAATTGCCAAGCTCTCACTTCAATGTGATCAGGTTACAACAACCTCCAGCAGGGATCAGATGTTTCCAGTTTCATTCAGTCACATGCAAAAGAGGAGGAAAGGAAACATAGCACCATATAGATGTGGATAAAGGCTGCACTTAGTGCACTCACGTATCCTCGCTTATGTTATAGACAGGGTATGTTGCCGCTCAGTTTAAGTGGACTCCTCACTCGGGATAGACATCCGATGGTCCGTCACTGTAGGCTCCTCCCCCACGCGTATTGTCACTTGTCACATGACTTAATCATGGGTATTCTACTGGTAGAATACCCATGATTAAGTCACGTGATGAGTGACGATACGCGTGGGGGAGGAGCCTACAGTGATGGATTTTTTGTTTTTTTGCTTGATTGTATATGTACAATTCACATTGCACATGAGTTAATACAAGCGCATCAGTATTTATTCATTTATCATTTGGATTAGTTCACTTTTTTTTGGATTGCTGCTGTATTATTTAGTTATTTTTTGTGTGGTTTCTTTGAGATTATTTGTTAGTAGCGCTGTAGTCCTTTTCACTATATTGTAGAAAGAAGAAAATCAGAATAAAAATGTTGTCTGATGAACGATCTGCCGATTTTCGGATCGTTAGTATGGTGCTTTCGACAGCCAATTCTGAACTTGGAAAAAAACTGGATCTGCAGGCTAAAAAAATGTTGTCATATGTCAACACAACGTCCAATTTTTGTTTTATTATTACAGTTTTCGTCCGAATTTTTTTTGTAAGAGCAAGACTACGCATGCTCAGAAAACGAAAGAACACATACAAAACAATTTAACACATTACAGTAAAACCTTGGATTGCGAGCATAATTCGTTCCAGAAGCATTCTTGTAATCCAAAGCACTCTTGTATCAAAGAAAAGTTCACCAGCCCCACTCACACTCAGGCCACCTGCATGTAATGCACTGTACTGTGCTATGAGATGAGTTCTGTGGGCAGCTGGGTGGCACTTTTCATACAATAGCGGCTAACTGCCACAGCCCTGAGGCAAACCAGCCTGAATGGGAGAGCATAATTGGTGAGTGAGACCCCCAGAATATTTTTTTAAGATTTTTTTTTAATCCAATACTTTTTTGTGTGATGATATCAGTACATAAAATTACAGGAACCATTGGAGTATCATGATCTCTGTGTTGTATTGAGCTTGGTGTTTCATCAGTCAAACCCCTAGCATGCCTTGTTTGCTGTAACTATTGTTGTGCATTTTTCATTTTAATAGAAAATGCATTTTACTGGTATTCATGTTGGCGGAAACAGATAAGAGACTAGACTGACGAGCCACAGAAATGTAACACAAAGAAAATCACGTACTGCTGCTCAGATAATCTTATTATCAGTACAAGACTCATATATATTGACCTTTACTGATGTGTACACCAATAATTGATGTAGCAATAACAGTAATTTAATATGACGTTATTATTTCTATCAGCAACATCCATTGATTGTTCACTTCTCAATGGTGGGAATTGGAGCTAAAGGATATGATCTGTCAATTAATGACAGATGAAATAGAAGAACTAAATTAAATATATAAATTGGTAAAGAATCATGATCCCAATTATCGCTGTATTACAAAGCTTTTCAGCAATGCATGGGGCTGGTTGTCTTTCATCTTTAGCAATTCACACTGATACCATCAGAAAAGTTTCGAAAACTTCACCATCAGGAGTGACTTCCCTCCTCTCCACCTCCTGCTCCCCTCCACTACCAAAGTAGGGCTATCTTTTTTGCGGGTGCGGCCCTGTCCAAACCCCACCCGCACATCACTGACGTGCACTGTTCTACCTTTGCCTACTGGGATACACACATTACATATCCCAGGAGGCATAGTGCTTCATTCAGAAAGGAGGAGGGGGTGGGCCTAGTGCCGCATCATCAGGAGGTGGTATATCTCCCATTGAACGCCTTACAGGAAGATTCTAAATTGCCCATTTATGCTTTAAAGATCAATGACTCAGCAGCTACTCTGAAGCCTCGTACACACGACCGAGGAACTCGACGGGCGAAACACATCGTTTTCCTCGTCGAGTTCCTTGTCAGGCTGTCGAGGAACTCGACAAGGCAAGTTTCTCCATTCCTGTCGAGTTTCTCGACAGTTTCCTCGACGAAAATGTACACATGACCGGTTTCCTCGGCAAAAAAATATCTCCCAGCAAGTTTCTTGCTGGTTTTTGCCGAGAAACTCGGTCGTGTGTACGAGGCCTGAGGCTTCCAAATTTGGGACAGTCCTCCAGAAGATTATTATCCACAAGAGTAATAAGCTTATAGTAGATATAACAGTAGGCATGACTGTTGATTTGTGAATTTTATTCCTGGCTTTGATTGAGCGACTTGATACAAAGTCAAGATATTGATTAAAGTGGAGGTTCACCCGGAACCAACCTTTTTTTAACCTTAGATTCCTGCTCATTTTGTCTAGGGGAATCGGCTAGTTGTTTTAAAATCGAAGCTGTACTTACCGTTGTAGAGAGCGATCTTTTTCCGCCGCTTCCGGGTATGGGCGTTCCTGTTTTGATTGACAGTCTTCCGACAGGCTTCCGACGGTCGCATCCATCGCATCACGATTTTCCAAAAGTAGCCGAACGTCGGGGCGCATGCGCAGTATAGAGCCGCACCGACGTTCGGCTTCTTTCAGCTACTCGTGACGCGATGGATGCGACCGTCAGAAAGCCTGTCGGAAGACTGTCAATCAAAATAGGAACGCCCACACCCGAAGACCATACCCGGAAGCAGCGGAGATGATCGCTCTCTACAACGGTAAGTACAGCTTCGATTTTAAAACAACTAGCCGATTCCCCTAGACAAAATGAGCATCAATCTAAGGGTAAAAACATTTTTATGGGTGAACTCCCGCTTTAACGTTACACTATTCTAGGATATAAAGTCCTCTTTCAGTTATAATCTATGGCTTGGAGACAAGCTAGCTAATCACTTATTTGCACCCAAAACTAGGGGAGCCAATAAATAGCATTATATCAGTATTTAATTAAATATCAATGGTTTGTAAACACTGCTAAAGTGAATATAGTGACTAGGAATTGGCGTGACACACGGTCGGAATTTCCGACAAGAAATGTTTGAGAGCTGGTTCTCAATTCTTCCGACAACAAAAGTTCTTGTCGGAAATTCAGATCGTCTGTAGCCAATTCCGACGCACAAAAATCCTACGCATGCTCGGAATCAATTCGACGCATGCTAGAAATCATTGAACTTAATTTTTCTCGGCTCTTCGTAGTGTTGTACGTGAGCGCGTTCTTGACGTTCTGGATTTCCTACAACATTTGTGTGACTGTGTGTATGCAAAACGAGTTTGAGCGAACAATCCGTCGGGAAAAAAAATCCATGTCGGAATGTCCAATCGTGTGTAAGCAGCATAAGAGTACTACCATACCAAAATAACATCAACAGAAAAAAATATATAGCACTCAAACAAAACATATGCCTGCACATCTTGGGGATGATAATACATTGTACATAAGATTATTGTTTTTTTTTTTTAAACAGATTAAAATATATCTTAATTATTTAATTGGTTTAAAGATCATATGAATTCATGAGTATGAATGACAGAAGGATGACCAACTCAATCACAAATATTAAAACATATAGGCCCGGATTCACAAAGCACTTACGCCGACGTATCTCGAGATACGCAGCGTAAGTGTAAATATGTGCCATCGTATCTATGCGTCGGACTCTAAAACCAAGATACGCCTGAAAATAGGCTTCATCCGACCAACGTAACTTTCCTACGCCGGCGTATCGTGGGCGCATATTTATGCTGGCCGCAAGGGGCGCTCCTATTTATTTTCTATGCACATATGCAAATGAGGGAGATACGCCGATTCACAAACTTAGTTGCGCCCCACGCATAATATACGCGGTTTGTGTAAGGCATACGTCCAGCGTAAAGTTATTCCCCATATAGGAGGCACAACTCATGCAAAGGTATGGACCAGGGAACAAAGCCGTCGTATTTTACGTCGTTTACGTAGTACATGAATATGGCTAGGTGTAGGTTACGTTCACGTCGTAGGCAGTGATTCGACGTATCTTAGGCAGTTGTTTCGACGTGATTCTGAGCATGCGCACTGGGAGGCGGCCACAGGACGGTGCATGCGCCGTTCATTTAAAGTACTTCTATGGCGCTTGGCCCATCATTAGCATGGGGGTCACGCCTCATTAGCATGACTCACGCCCACTTCCACCTATGACGGCTTACGCCGAGGGAACCCAGCGCTGTTTGGGAGGCAAGTGCTTTGAGAATTCGGTGCTTGCCTCTCTGCGCGACATCGGTGTATATTAGATACGCTACACCGGCATAAATATGCGCCAATGTATGTGAATCCGGGCCATAGTGTGTGGGCCGCTCAGGCTCAATAGAGTGCTGACAGCAGGACACCATAGATGTGTGACTTCCAGGGGGTCACCCTTCCTTTCTTGTGCAAATGCATTCTCCTTTGTGAAATGACAGGCAGGTGTATAGCCAATTGTGCTATGTCTCTGATTTACTTCAGGAGTATGAAGGTTGTAACTGACAAAGGCTATGAAAGTCCTTAAAGCTGCTAGACCCTTTCTTTACCGTTTACGATATTCCCTTGCCATCGCCCCACGACAGCTTATCCGACAGTCCGACAGACATCAGACACGATCCATCTCATTTCCCAGAATAAACGAGACATACGCTCTGTTCTCTGGTTTCAAAATGAATGAATGAATCTTTAATGGTACACTCTCAGCTTTTTATGCAGTTACAGGCATGTTACAGTTAATCACAGGGACAAAGACACACTCCACCCACACATCACACAATGGGGGGCTAACGAGTCTCCAATACACATCCCTCAGACTTTTCGGCACCGGTCTGACATAATTAACATGACCTAATTACTAAACCTGCGAAGTCACAAAACAAAGTCTCACCTGCTATTCACAAAACACATTCCTTTACTAAACATAATTGACATGCTAATTCCCTCCCCTGAAAGGAGACATCTGACCTTTCAGACTTAATCAGTACAATAGACACAACACAGTATTAGCATCACACAATGGACAATGGAATGTCTTTCAGGAGCCTATTGACCTGTTGTGGGTCAGCATTAAATCACCTCTAATATGTCCAGATCTCCTGCAATACATTAATTATCAGTTATCAGTCACCCTATGCCCAAAAGGGGCACAGGGTGACCCTAGACCCAAGAGTCATTAGTGACGCTGGCACAGGAGTACCCCCCATCCTTCAAAAGTCTCTGGGTGTCATGGGTCATTCCGTTACATTGCCCATAACTTATACTGAGTTTCCATGTGGAAGCTATTTTAGGCAAAAGGGAGTAGCCGCTCCAGGTGGAAACCCAGATGAATATCCTCCATGCAGACAACTCAGGTGCAGGCAATGCACTTAGCAAAGCAGGAACAAAGATTGTCTCTGGACAGCCGCACTCTGAAAAAATTGTAGCCTTTATTAAAAAAAGGACAGCACTACAAATCACAGCAACATAAAATAAAACCCGACTGCTGACGCGTTTTGCACTGAAACTAGTGCTTAGTCATGGAAGCTATTTTACATTGAATATAGATTCTACCAGCCTCTCGGCTACTTTCTCACTGCAACAAATAGCTGGCCATTTGATGTTCCAACTTTAAAATTATATCTGCTCCATCATTCACAAATAATAACTACATTAAAAAACAAGGACTGTGTTGCCGTCTGCCACTTATCATTACTTATACTTATATTTACTTATTTTAGATATTGCTGGGAAATGTAAACATCATTTCCATCTCTATCTTGCATATTTAATGCTTGCTGGGATTCTTGACCTACAGTATAGGGAACATTATGTACAAAGAATTATCGAAAATACTCAACATACTCAGGATACATTTTCTGTGCCTTCACAATACATTCTGTTTTCTGCTGCAGTTCTGCAGGAGACACAGCTCTGTCTAGTTTAGAGGTAATAGGGCAATACTTAGGTTTGTCTGGCTCTCCACTGAGATAATGAAATAATTTTACACATTCTGGAACAAAGAAAGTGAAAAAGTTATGGCTGATGTAGCAAGGAAAAAAAAATACTACCACAAATTTTTCCTGTGGGTGGCTCATGTTATTCCATGGATACATCTGATATTACACCTGTATGGTCACCCAAGCAAAAGGGATCATATTTTTTCCTAGGCTTTGCAATAACAATGGTGTGATGGGCAGCAGATTGTTACTTATGTCTGGAGTGGATGCCCTTAATGAGCACTTTACAGATGATGTATGGACAGTATTATTGAGCTATTTACACTTTGATATCCATGTTTAGTATTGTGTGCACTTAAGTATCATTCAGCTTATAGCTTTTTTTTTTTTTTGCTATTTACTCAGTTTTTGCACTTTCTTTGATGGTTATCAAATGTGTTATCACATGCATATCAGCAAGTTTATGTATTGTGCGTTATACACACTAATGCATTTATACTGATATTTTGCCATTACTTTGAATGAGTAGTTGGGTATTTTATTAACTTTTATCACATAAGTGGTATGTTCAGTTATGTGGATGCACGTACTTGGACTTTTTCATTTATGCATTTTCCTTATTAATTAACTTATGATATATATTTTTTTCTAGCACAACACTGTTGGGTTATAGTTTACTACCATGAATATACCTGATCAGGAATTACATTGTTTCTGACTACAGATGTGAAAAAATGTTGTAAGAATGCTTTTTAGAAATAGAAGTGTTAATTGTTTTGTTATCAATTAACAAAATGCTAAGTAACTGAACAGAAGAGAAATCCAAATCAGATCAATATTTGGCGTGACCACCCTTTCCTTTCAAAAAAATATCAGTTCCTTGTATGCAGTTTTTTAAGGAACTTGGCAGGTAGGTTGTGCCAAACATCTTGGAGAACTAACCACAGATTTTCTGTGGATATAGGCTGCCTTGTGTAATCCCAGACAGACTCAATGATTTTGAGATCAAGGCCCTATGGGGGTTACAACATCACTTCCAGGTCTCCTTCTTCTTTACACTGACGATAGTTCTTAATGACATTGGCTGCATGTTTGGGGTTGTTGTCCTGCTGCAGAATAAATTTGGATAAATTTATCATGGATAAGTATCGATGAGTATAGATGGGTGTACCTGGGTTCCACTGGTTTCTGCAAGTTCTGTGCTGATGCACTGCTAGACATCTTAATGATGAAGAGAAGTAAGCATGATGTGTCTTTCATCTGCTGCATTATTTCCTTGGCCAACCACTGCATCTACGGTCCTCAACTTTGTCTGCTTCTCTGTGCTTCTTCAAAAGAACTTAAATGGCATATTTTGAAACCCCAGCCTGCTTTGAAATCTTTGCCTAAAGCCGTGTACACCCGATCGGTTTGTCCGATGAAAACAGACCGTTTTCATCGGACAAACCGATCGTGTACGGGCCCCATCGGTCTTAAAAAATAGAACATGTTTTAAATTTTTCCTATGGATAAAAAACCGATAGAAAAATCCGATCGTCTGTGAGGAAAAAAATCCATGCATGCTCAGAATCAAGTCAACGCATGCTCGGAAGCATTGAACTTCATTTTTTTCTGGCACGTCGTAGTGTTTTACGTCACCGCGTTTTGGCACGGCCTGATTTTTGACTGATGGTGTGTAGACAAGACTGATGAAAGTCAGCTTCATCGGATATCTGACGAAAAAATCCATCGGATTAGATTCCATCAGATATCCGATTGTGTGTACAGGGCTTTAGAGAGACTTTTCTGATGCTGAATAACTACTTTGTGTATTGTTGTGCTCGGTCTTGCCATGGTGTATGACTTGTGGCATGACACTGTCTTCTATCACCTTAGTGGCAGAGTTTGGCTGCCCCACACCCAGTTTTAAGCCTCCTACACAGCTGTTTCTGTTTTGGTTAATGACTGTGTTTCAACCTACATATGAAATTGATGATCATTAGCACCTGATGGGTATAATTGATTAATCATACACCCGACTCTAAATATTTTGTGTGGCCACCATTATTTTCGAGCACTGCCTTAACCCTCTTGGACATGGAGTTCACCAGAGCTTCACAGGTTGCCACTGGAGTCCTCTTACACGCATCCATGATGACATCACGGAGCTGGTGGATGTTAGAGACCTTGCACTCCTCCACCTTCTGTTTGAGGATGCCCCACAGATGCATAATAGGGTTTAGGTATGGAGACATGCTTGGCCAGTCCATCAACTTTACCTTTAACTTCTTTAGCAAGGCAGTGGTCATCTTGGAGGTGTGTTTGGGGTCGTTAAATGTCGGAATACTGCCCTGCGGACAAGACTTCACTATGTCACAGTACATGTTGGAATTCATGGTTCCCTTAATGAACTGTAGCTCCCCAGTGCCGGCAGCACTCATGCAGCCCCAGACCATGACACTCCCACCACCATGCTTGACTTTAGGCAAGGCACACTTGTCTTTGTACTCCTCACCTTATTGCAGCCACAAATGCTTGACACCATCTGAACCCAATACGTTTATCTTGGTCTCATCAGACCACAGGACATAGTTTCAGTAATTCATGTCCTTAGTCTGCTTGTCTTCAGCAAACAGTTTGTAGGCTTTCTTGTGCATCATCTTTAGAAGAGACTTTCTTCTGGGACGACAGCCATGCAGACCAATTTGATGCAGTTTGCGGCGTATGGTCTGAGCACTGATAGGCTGACCCCCCCACCCCATTAACCTTTGCAGCAATGCTGGCAGCACTCATACGTCTATTTCTCAGAGACAACCCCTAAATATGAAGCTGAGCACGTTGCACTCGACTTCTTTGGTCGACCATGGCAAGGCCTGTTCTGACAAACTTATCTTGTTAAACCGTTGTATGGCCTTGGCCACCGTGCTGCAGCTCAGTTTCAGGGTCTTGGCAATCTTCTTATAGCCTAGGCCATCTTTATGTAGAGGAAAAAAATTGTGGGAGCAACTGCGCTAATAAGCTAACAAATATAAACAAACCAAAGTTCATAAATGGTACACATATGTGATTGAATATAAATGAATAAAAAATAAAGCTGCACCTTACTGTGAATATTGTACAGTGATTAAATAGAGAAGAAAAACAAGATGCGCTAAATTCAAAAAAATGGAATCAATCCTGAAGATCATGACACAAATGATAGTCCATGAATGTTACAAAACATGAAAATAGAAAAAATGTGGAAATAGACGTAGTCTATGAAAAAACAACGGAGATCCTGTTCACCAGTGCAGTGAAAGAAGAAAATAAAAACAGTCCACAGGTGTCTGTCATACTCAATAGTGACACTCCAATAGAAAGAGATCCTCCACCATAAGAGTAGTGTGTCTGCTTACCAGAAGTCCGGCGGTCTCTTAATTAAAAGAAGACCCCAGAAAGCGTATATGTAAACCCTGTGGTAGTTGAGATGTAGATGGGCTGAGTCTGACGTCTATCCCCGTCTCAAACCAGTAGATGAAAAACTTGGATAACGAATACCATGGAAAAAATAGAAGGACCGCAATAGTGTGATACCGTAGATAACATTTATTTAAAAGAAGACAAAAACACACTTACATGGATGCATTGTAAAATAGGCATGTCAGATTGGAGCTCGGTTTTCCGCCCGACCGGTTTCGCGAAAACTCGCTTCCTCATGGGGCCCATGAGGAAGTGAGTTTTCGCGAAACCGGTCGGGCGGAACGTGTGTCGCATCGGATCACCCCCCATTGAGTGCACTATTCCTACCTATTGGACGGGTTGTTTTTGGATTGCTTCCGGCCGGAGCTCCAATCTGACATGCCTATTTTACACTGCATCCATGTAAGTGTGTTTTTGTCTTCTTTTAAATACATTTTATCTACGGTATCACACTATTGCGGTCCTTCTATATTTTCCATGGTATTCGAGACGGGAATAGACGTCAGACTCAGCCCATCTACATCTCAACTACCACAGGGTTAACATATACGCTTTCCGGGGTCTTCTTTTAATTAAGAGACCGCCGGACTTCTGGTAAGCAGACACACTACTCTTATGGTGGAGGATCTCTTTCTATTGGAGTGTCACTATTGAGTATGTCCGACACCTGTGGACTGTTTTTATTTTCTTCTTTCACTGCACTGGTGAACAGGATCTCCGTTGTTTTTTCATAGACTACGTCTATTTCCACATTTTTTCTATTTTCATGTTTTGTAACATTCATGGACTATCATTTGTGTCATGATCTTCAAGATTGATTCCATTTTTTTTAATTTAACGCATCTTGTTTTTCTTCTCCATCTTTATGTAGAGCAACAATTCTATTTTTCAGATCCTCAGAAAGTTCTTTGCCATGAGGTGCCATGTTGAACTTCCAGTGATCAGTATGAGAGCGTGAGAGCCATAACACCACATTTAACACTTCTGATCCCCATCCACACCTGAGACCTTGCAACACTAACGAGTCACATGACACCGGGGAGGGAAAATGGACTCACTGTGAACTCAATTAGCCAGAGCACCGACCACTCTGCACACTAAATTGCACTATACAGCAGTAGAGCTTGGGTGAGTTTTCTCTTGCTATTTTATTTCTGTCCCTTTTGTAGATTTTCCCCAAAATCCATCCTGGTAAAACCATTGTCATGGGTGAAAGAAAGTAAGGGAAAATCTTTATAATGGAGCTTCAGGTAGCCCACTCTATCCAAAGTCAACCGTTATAGATGGAAGCCGAGATTAGGTAAAACCCTTTCTGCAGGATTTAAATTGTATGGCACATTAAGAATGAGCATAATGTAGACAACTAAGCTATAAGTTAAAATTCATTAAGCCAGCAATTGTTTACTGGCTGCAAAGAGTCACTACATATTCTCTTCAGTTTTGAGCTCGGGGACCAGACAGTTATATCTTTGTATTAAAAACATTCCTGGAAATGAAAATCCAACATTTTACATTTTTACTGTGTCCTTATTATTACAGTTCCATAGACCAAAGTGTTCTTTAGAAATACTGCCTGCATCTTTTCTGAAAGTGATAAAGTGCCTTGTGGGATACAAATGCATGAATGGTAAAAACAGAAATAGAGGTATTGTTTGTTTTTCTGTGTTTAAAGTACATCTACACTACCTAAACTCTTAAAGGCTAAGTTCACTTTTTTATTATTATTATTATTATTCCAGTTTCCCTATGTATCAGTATACCACTAATGCACTGCTGTTGCAAAAACAAAAACACTTTCTCTATATTCTAGGACATACTTTACATAAGCCTCCAGTTTTTTTCTATAGAAAACTCCTTCATGGCTTCCTGGCATACTTCCTATAAGATATGAAAACTGTGCACCTGCCCTCACCTCTAGGAGATTGTTCCTGCCCACTTCTGAACTTACATGCTTCTCCGATGCAATTATTGTCAGCAAACACTGTTCTCCCTCAAAACATACTCAAAGTTTTACTTTGATCTATAGTTTTGTATCTTACCTTCTTGTATAGATTGTTCATTTGGCAGAGTGTACAGGAGCTAAACTATCACCTAACAGTCTACATGAAGCAGAGCTGTAATATAATAAAACAGGAGAAGTGTGTCCTTGGATGTCTGTAAAGCTCACTGAACATTATATAATCTGACTGTACAAACTCCTTGAGATTTAACATCAACTATGTTGTGCAAGGGTCTATCTGATTGTATACAGAGTGATTGGATAAATAGGTGTGCCCACTTATTATATCGTTTTGGAAAATCTAAAGGGGATTAAACAGAAAATGCAAAATCAGATTGTATAGTGTATGGCTACCTTTATACACCTTAAAAAAAAACAAGTATCACTTTCAGTGCCATTAACGGCACCCCAAATGAGAACGCAAACACGGATTTTGCCATGTGCAAAAACGTTCAACAAACGCAGCAAAACATGCATTTTCCTAGATGGTCACATGATGCTACAAGAAGTGATGGGCTCAAGATAAATTTTATTTTATTTTTTTGATAAGAGAGGTGCAGAATGAAGGCTGCCATGAACTATGTAGGTGAGAAATAAGCATATTTGGATGGCTTGGGCAGAAAACACATTAGAAAAAGCTTCTATTTATTATGAAAAGTGAAATTAACCCGAAAAGGTGAACTTTAATCTTTCAAGCCCATCCCCCTGAAAACAATGTTTGGCAGTCCATAATCCTTTTCCTTCTCAGTTTCTGGAACAAGAGATTTAAGAGAAACTGTGCCTTCCTCATGCAGGGAAATAATCAGGTTCATTTTAATAGTTGCCCCCACCAGCAGCACCTATTAAACTCACCTTCAGTTTACCACCATTAAAGAAGATGAGAGAATGTAAAATGGGCATTATAAATACCCTTCTCCATCATTAATATTTTCAGAGCAGGTTTAGAACATATTTCTGGGGAATCAAAATGTGCCCCATTGGGAAGTAAATACCAAACAGAAATCATGATGCAATATTAATGTTATTAACGCCTGGAGGGATACAAAAACAGTTTTCCTCCTGGGTGTGATCTTTAGTAATCAATGTGTTGTGCTAACCAACCAGCCCTCCACAATATAACTTGTTTGATTGAGAATCATATTCACTAATTAATCTCCAGGGAAACCCAATCAAAGCAATTTGGAAGCTGTTTACTCTCCAGCCCAGGATGATGCAGTGAGTGAAAATACTTTCCTCTCATCTCTTGGGAACACTATGTTATGGATCATATTTAGTTGTCCTTGCTTAGATCTTGCCTTATGATCCAGGTCTGGAGAGACATAAATAAAATCCTTATTCAACATAACTCTCCTAAACCGAGCTTGTTCCCAATCCAAGCACAGCATGCAGTGAGTACAAAGAGATTAGCATGCTTTCAGATAGCAGTGTGATTGATGTAATAATGGTAATTGTATACAAGGGAGCACAATCATTAATTTTAACAGGATATATAGTCTGTGTAAAATTCTCATTTATCCTGGACATGGTATAACTAGTAGTAGATAGTAGTAGATAGTGACATTCAACCTATTTCTGTAATGTTGAAAATGTTTGATTGCTTATCCAATAAGCTTCCTCAGTTCTAATGAGTGTCAGTAATATATACCATCATGATAGTCATACAGTTAACTTTGTCACCTTAATCCAATCAACATGGTTTGTGTTAAGGCAGATGTAGATTGTCAAAGAAAATAATGAGATCGGAAATCGAGATGTTTTGTGAAACAACCCTGTTCTATTTACAATCCAATCCATGGTGCCATGAAACTAGGAGGGGGTGTTAATCTTTTGAGTTACATGTCTGAAGGTGTGAATTGTCAAACCCCCAAGGAAAGTAACTTGGCCTATGTAGACTAGTGTACTAACAGAAAATGCAAAGACCTGTAAATTGGGGAAACAAAACAACCTCCCAACAAATGAATGTCTCAACATACACTGTATCTCAGTCCGTAGAGTTCAATATTGAGTTGGCCCACCCTTTGCAGCTATACCAGCATCAACTCTTCTGGGAAGGTTGTCCACAAGGTTTAGGAGTGTGTCTATAGGAGTGTTCCTATGGACCATTCTTCCAGAAGCGCATTTGTGAGGTTAGGCACTGATGTTGAACAAGAAGGTCTCCACTCTAATTCACCCCAAAGGTGTTCTATTGGGTTGAGGTCAGGACACTGTACAGGCCTGTTAAGTTCCTCCACTCCAAACTTGCTCATCCATGTCTTTATAGACCTTGCTGTGTACACTGGTGCGCAGTCATGTTGAAACAAGAAGGCCATCCCCAAACTGTTTTCACAAATTTGGGAGCATGAAATTGTCCAAAATATCTTGGTATGCTGATGCCTTTAGTGTTCCCTTCACTTATAAGTCAGAGACGTATCCCATAAGATGCACTCTGTATTACATAACTAAATAGAAAATAACATAGACCATCTCTTTAACTACTGAAAAGCTCTATTATCCATATGTATACAATGTACTTTTAAAAATGCTCTTGACTGATACTTTGTATTGCATTATTCTTAATAAAATACTTGAACAAGAGTTCCCTTCACTTGAACTAAGGGGCCAAGCACAACCCCTAAAAAACAACTCCACACCATAATCCCCCCTTTCACCAAATGATTTGGAGGGGTGGCACAATACTTTTGGCAATATAGTGTGGAGGAGCGAGTTTGGGGTGGAGGAACTTAACTGGCCTGCACAGAGTCCTTTCTTCAACCTGATAGAACACCTTTGGGATGAATTAGAGCGGAGACTGCGATCCAGGCCTTCTTGTCCACATCAGTGCCTAACCTCACAAATGCACTTCTGGAAGAATGGTCAAACATTCCCATAGATACACTCCTAAACCTTCCTTGTGGACAACCTTTCCAGAAATGTTGAAGCTGTTATAGCTGCAAAAAATTGGCCAACTCAATATTGAACCCTACGGACTAAGGGCCGGATTCAGGTAGGGGCGCGCATTGTTACGGCAGCGCAGCATATCGTATTTACGCTGCCGTAAGTCAGAGAGGCAAGTGCTGTATTCACAAAGCACTTGCCTCCTAAGTTACGGCGGCGTAGCGTAAATGGGGCCGGCATAATCGCGCGTAATTCAAATGAGGATGAGAGGGCGTGTTTTATGTTCATTTTGGGTGACCCGACGTGATTGACGTTTTTCCCGAACGGCGCATGCGCCGTCCGTGGAATTTCCCAGTGTGCATTGCTCCAAAGTACACCGCAAGGACGTCATTGGTTTTGACGTGAACGTAAATTACGTCCAGCCCCATTCACGGACAAGTTACGCAAACGACGTAAAATTTTCAAATTTCAACGCGGGAACGACGACCATACTTAACATTGGCTACGCCACCTAGGGGGCATGTTTATCTTTACGCGCTGTGTATTTTCAAAAGTAGTTTATAGTATTTGTAAATCTGCAACTTTAATTAAAATACATTGTAATTCCTGCCATTATGAGCCTTATTCAGGTAGATCCTGTTACAGGGTTATAGGGTGATGGTGCTCTTTCCCTGTTTCCTGCATGCATTATCCCCCTGTCTCTTGGACTTCTGAAGGCGAAAACAGTCAAAAGGAAATATAAATTATTTAGATACACAGTGCTTTAACGATATGTTATTCACTTAGGGTTGATATCTACTTTGGCTAACTCCACATTTCTATCCATGTTTTATGTTACACCCATATTGAGGGTGTAACATGAAACATGGTCAGAGTCCATAGTCCTCCACCCCAAATCATCTCATTCTCTTACTGAGTGTGGGGTTTCTTCTCCCAGTTTGATCCTATCAGATTTGATTTTGCTCTGGCCGCACAATCACTCCATCCATTTACAGAGAGTTGAGAAGGAAAGTCCTACCTTCCACCACAGCAAAGGGACTGTGTTTTTCAATGACGTTACCGCACTTGTAATCCAGCTCTGTAACTAAAAGTCTGTACGGTGGTGGAGTTGGAGGAAGAAAAAAAGCGGAGAACCAATTTACCCTAATAGTCCCCAACGTTTAAATGTAAGGTTCACATACACTTTAACTTATAAGATATTTTAAATACAGCATTTTTTGTTTTTTATGATGGAAAATAGATTTTTTAGTTCACTAATGGCATTGCTGCATTTACCGCATATACATTTTATTGGGTTATCCCTCTTTAAAATCATGTTAGCTTTAGGCTGACAATTACTGTGAGTTTCAGTGAGGTATCCATTGAGGGTTATAACGAATATTGCTTATATACTATATATTTGCTGTTTGAATCTCAGCACCTACACATTTTTCAGTTCTATTACATGAGGTTAATTAGACCATAAAATCAATAAAAAAATAAAAGTCATAAAGCGGTATTCAGAGAGAGATTGTATTTATAAGGTTAATTGAAAGCATGGTTAATGAAAATTTGCAGGTTTTATATAAGATGACCATTTTGTCGTAAATATCCCAATAACAAAAATAAAAGAAAGAAATTGTAAGCCCTCTATAACTTGATACCAAAAGTGCACTCTGGTAGACACTAATTCTAAATGATTATTATGATTAGCTTGCAACAATATACTAGCGGGAAAAGGTACTGAACTACGACCAGCAGGAAACCCTATGTAATCAGCGATTAGGAAAGCAAAAATAGCTTCTCTTTTTACCAAGGCCAAGTTTTATCTGACTGCAGCATCCAAGATATTGTTTTTAATCAATATGTTTGCAAAGAACACCTTTAACTGTCTAATGCAGAATTTACAGACACTGGGGACATCCCTAGACTGGAAAGCTGCAATAATGAGTTGAGAAATCATATTATTGTTTGAGGCTTACAATGTCCTTATTCCACCTGTGAAGAATGACTAGCTCATGTCCTCGGATTACCTTTGTAATGTAAAGGCAGGACATATATTGAACAAAGTAGTTCTACTTGTAGTCTGAACAAGTGAGAAGCTTACAGTTAACTACATACAGTGCCTTGAAAAAGTATTCATAGCCCTTGAAATTTTCCACATTTTGTCATGTTACAACCAAAAAACGTAAATGTATTTTTTATTGGGATTTTATGTGATAGACCAATGCAAAATGGCACAAAATTGTGAAGTGGAAGGAAAATGGTTTTCAACACTTTTTACAAATAAATATCTGAAAAGTGTGGCGTGCATCTCTATTCAGCCCCCTTTACTCTGATACCAATAACTAAAATCTAGTGGAATCAATTGCCTTCAGAAGTCACCTAATTATAAACTAGAGTCCACCTGTGTGTCATTTAATCTCAGTATAAATACAGCTGTTCTGTGAAGCCCTCAGAGGTTTGTTAGAGAATCTTAGTGAACAAACAGCACCATGAAGGCCAAGGAGCACACCAGACAGGTCAGGGATGAAGTCGTGGAGAAGAAGGGTTAGGTTATAAAAAAAATATCCCAAGATTTGAACATCTCACTGTTCAATCAACCAAAAATGGAAAGAGTATTTGTTATATTCAAACATATTAACATTATGGCACAACTGCAAACCTACCAAGACATGGCCAGCCACCTAAACTGTTAGGCCTCGTACACACGACCAGACATGTCCGATGAAAACGGTCCGCGGACCGTTTTCATTGGACATGTCTTCTGGGATCATTTGGTCTGATGTGTGTACACACCATCAGACCAAATTCCCCGCGGACAGAATACGCGGTGACGTGGCGGCGACGATGATGCGGCGACGTGCGCGCACCAGGAAGTTCAATGCTTCCACGCATGCGTCGAATCACTTTGACGCATGTGTGGGATTTCGGGCCAGCGGACATGTCCGATGAGTCGTACTGACCATCGGACATGTCCGACGGACAGGCTTCCAGCGGACAAGTTTCTTAGCATGCTAAGAAACTTTTGTCCGCTGTAAACCTGTCCGCTAGGCCGGAAAACTGTCCGGTAGGCCCTACACACCGTCGGACATGTCCGTGGAAACTGGTCTGACGAACCAGTTTCAGCGGACATGTTCGGTCGTGTGTACAAGGCCTCAGGCCGGGGAAGGGGAGCATTAGTCAGAGAAGCAGTCAAGAGGCCCATGGAAACTCTGGAGAAGCTGCAGAGATCCACAGCTCAGGTGGGAGAACCTGTCCACAGGACAACTATTAGTCGTGCACTCGACAAATCTGGCCTTTATGGAAGAGTGGCAAGAAGAAAGCCATTGTTGAAAGAAAGCCATAGGAAGTCCTGTTTGCAGTTTTGAGAAGTGTTGGCAAAGCAAAACACTTTGTGTGGCAGCAAACTAACATTGCACATCACCCTGAACACACCATCCCCACGTGAAACATGGTGGTGACAGGATCATGTTGTGGGGATGCTTTTCTTCAGCAGGGACGGGGAAGCTCGTTAGTGTTACCTTCATACCCACAGTGGGGGGTGTTGCCCACTAATGCATGGCTAGACCTATTTTGAAGTCTCCTCATCTGGTAAGCGTCCATTCATTATTATATATGGTGGAGCACAGACAAGGGAGCACTTTTGGACTGTAATTAAGCATGTGTGGACTTGAACAGTTGTGTCACCACCAGTATTTGGAATTGGAATTCCTCTGTTCATATCATTTACCAATTTTATGCCATATTTGAAGATTTGTCATTTTAGAATGGTCAATCATATCCCATAGACACACTTCTAAACCTTGTGGACAGCCTTCTCAGAAGAGTTGAAGCTCTTATAGCTGCAAAGGGTGGGCCAACTCAATATTGAACCCTATGGACTAAGACTGGGATGCCATTAAAGTTCATGTGTGTAAAGGCAGGCTTCCTAATCATTTTCGCAATATAGTGTATATTCAGTCATATCAGAACCAAATGGTCAGTGGTTATCAGAGCACAACAGCAAACAGAAAAGAGCATGTCCCCATCCCTTTTCCCTCCCCCCTCTCCTTCCTCCCTTGCTCACCCATTTTTTCCCTTTTTCCCCACCTCCCACCTTTTTCCCAATCCCTTCCTACCTCCGTCCTTTCCTTATACTCTTTCCACTCTGTCATCCTTTCTCCACCTATTTCCTCCTTCTTCATCAGTGCAACCTCCTGCCTTATCAGTGCAGCCTCATCAGTGGGCATCAGCGCACTCTCATCAGTGCACATCAGTAAAGAAGAAAGATTACTCATTTGCTAAATTTTATAACATAAAATAAGAAAAAAAAATTATGTTTTTTGTTTGTTTAGCAAAATATAAAAAACCCAGTGGAGATTAAATACCACCAAAAGTACCAAAAGTATGCTCTGTCTCCAAAAAAATATAGAAATTTAATTTGGGTACAGTGTTAAATGACCACGTAATTGTCATTGTAAATGCATCAGCACTATAAGCTGAAAGCTGAAAATCGGCCTTAAAAGTGCCCAGTATTGAAGTGGTTAAACTATGTGGGACTGGCAACACTTATAATATTATGTAATCTAAGTAATGAATAGTCTTTTACATTTTTACAAATCTCTAGGCAATACTATCCAGTGAATACCTTAATAAAATAACTACTGTTGGCATTAGTTAAGCAATGCTTTTAAGGTACCTTAAGGCAAAATCAAATGGTGTAAAATGAAATTAAGTTATTTTTTGAATAATCTTCAAGGGATGCTCAACAAAGACCACAGAGACAGTGTATAAGTAATGAGTGATTGTAATGTCTTTCCATATGTTACATCCACTGGCAATATTTAAATTCTGTTTGGTAAGTACACTATAGCGATGCCTAGGTACTTGCGTGTGGAATTTGTTCTATTTAAATAAGAATATGGAGAATAATTTATACTTGAGCCTAAAATGTATCCAGACAAACAGTTTCCAGGCATTCCCAGCATTACCTATGAAAGGCCCATGGTTAAGGAACATTTCTGCTGTTAACATTTTGTAAAGAAGTTACGTATTTTCTCTAGATTTGACCTACTAAAGTGTATGTATAGCCACAACTTTTTGGGGGATTTTGGAGAGAAGGTTATCTTATATTATCTATGTCTTGCTGAAGATATTTTCTATCACATTCTAAATTTAAGATGCAATGGGAAATAATAGGAACTCTCACAAAAGTGAGGGAAATTCCAGTCTTGCAATGTTGTCACAAGAATATTTGCCCCCATTGAATAACTCACCCTCACATTTTGTTCTGGTGATAATGCTATAAAATGTAATTTCCTATCACTTTCTGCCTCGGTAACAATGGTCACAAGACAGGTAGAGAGGGGAATCTTCCCAATAGGGAGCCACTAAAACAAGACAAAGAGCCCCCCCAAAAGAGACAAAGAGACATCCCTACATGCAAGCCTGGGAGAGGGATCTGGATTGTGCTATAGAACCAGAGTCTAGGTATACCCCACTTCAGATCTCTTTTAAGGGGATCCTCAATGTGTCTTTAGTAGAAGAAAGTTTAGAGGTTCTAAATACATGGTACCTGGTCCCTTCCTGCCTTGCATGGATGTTTCCAAATGGTACTCCAGAAGTGCATTGCCACTGCTCCCTTCAAAGCACATACCAGAGGGTGCAATATAAAAGTGGCCTTGATGGCCTTAATGTGAATGGGCCCTAAATGTTAGTAGAACAAGACCAATATGTTTGATAAGAGGACTTAACATTCTTGGAGTTGTCTTCTCTACACTACCTGGTTATACGATAACCTTTACAAAAAGAGGTTATTCCAGCCTCTCAATGTAGATTACAGAGAGTTACAATTGTGTCCTATTATATTTTGAGCTACTGTATATTCCATTTTTGTTTTATGTTAACCGCTTTCAGGCCGCGCCGTGTACATATACTGCGGCAGGGTCCTTCAGCACAAAATCATGTACCTGTACGTGAGCTTTTTCCGGGTCTGGGGCACGCATGGGTTCTGCCGGCAACCAGCCAATCAGAGGGTCCACTGGCACCTGGCGATCTTTCCCGAGAGAGGCAGAATGGTGGTCTGCCTATGTAAACAAGGCAGATTGCCGTTCTTTCAGAGGGGAAGGAGGAGATCTTGTGATTCTGCTAAGCAGAAATATGGATCTCTATCTTTCCCCATTCAAAGCATCCCCCACACAGTTAGCAAGCACTCCCATTTAACCCTTTGATTGCCTCTGATGTTAGCCCCCTTCCCTGCCAGTGTCATTAGTACAATGACAGTGCATATTTTTTTAGCACTGATCACTATTCATCACTGCTCAGTATTAGTGTCACTTGTCCCCAAAAAAGTGTCAAAAGTGTCTCTTAGTCCCTGTACACACGATCGGTTTGTCCGATGAAGACAGACCGATGGATTGTTTTCATCGGACAAACTGATCGTGTATGGGTCCCATCGGTTTGTTTTCCATCAGTGAAAAAAAATAGAACTGTGGGGGCTGCTGTGACCCCAGCGTACTATTAATATAATGGAACAGCCCGGACGACTACCTGGGGCATACGTAATGCCTCAGGGTTATGTTGTCAGGAAATTATGTTGTAGTTTTGTCTGGAGATTATGCTGCTGATCAGAATCTTTGACTGTGCTAATACTTTATCACATGCATTACTCTGTACTATGTCGGGCCATGTGGCCGTTTCCCTGTAATAAAAAAAAAAAAAGAAAAAGAAAAAATAGAACGTGTTTTCAATTTTTCCTATGGATAAAAAAACGATAGAAAAAAACAATCGTCTGTGTGGAAGTCCATCGGTCAAAAATCCACGCATTCTCAGAATCAAGTCGACGCATGCTCGGAAGCATTGAACTTAATTTTTCTCAGCACGTCGTAGTATTTTACTTCACCGCGTTTTGGCACGGTCGGATTTTTGACTGATGGTGTGTGGGCAAGACTGATGAAAGTCAGCTTCATCGGATATCTGACGAAAAAATCCATCGGATTAGATTCCATCAGATATCCGATCGTGTGTACGAGGCTTAAGTGTGATCTGTCCACCGTAATGTGGCAGTCCCGTTAGAAGTCGCTGATTGCCGCCATTACTAGTAAAAAAAAGAATAAATAAATAAAAATTCCATAAAAACATCCCAGAGTTTGTAGACGCTATAACTTTTGCGCAACCCTAATCAATATATGCTTATTGTGATTTTTTTTACTAAAACATGTAGCAGAATACATATTGGCCCAAATTTATGAAGAAATTTTATTTTTTTTATTTTTTTTATTGGATATGTTCTATAGTAGAAAGTAAAAAATATTGGTCTTTTTTTGTTTATAGCGCAAAAAATAAAAACCGCAAAGGTGATCAAACAACACCAAAAGAAAGCTCTATTTGTGGGAAAAAATGCCATTTTTATTTGAGAACAGCGGCACAAAACCGCGCAATTGTCTGTTAAAGTAACACAGTGCCATATCGCAAAAAATGGCCTAGTCATGAGGGGTGTACACCATCCGGTGGTGAAGTGGTTAAAACGATCTTCGGAAGGCTTATCCCCACTATGCATTAAAGTGCATAAATTATCTCATGTGACATCCTCTTAGGGGGTAGCATGGGACAAATTCTCACATCACCTTTAAGCAATAAACACCTCCTACTCATATAATTATTTTCCCCAATATGTAGGTGAACAGCAAAAGCAACACAGGTTTTGTGGAGGAGAACCAAAGCATGACCTG
The DNA here is from genome assembly GCF_905171775.1 of Rana temporaria. Lineage (NCBI taxonomy): Eukaryota > Metazoa > Chordata > Amphibia > Anura > Ranidae > Rana > Rana temporaria. The sequence continues at coordinate 397,933,485 of NC_053491.1, forward strand.
GGTTCAGCATGATGCTCCAAAGTAAAATAAATAAATAAAACATTCTGCAAATTATATAACTTAATACACTGAAAAATAAAATACAGTGGAACCTCTGTTTAAGAGTAACTTGGTTTGAGAGCATTTTAATTTGCGAGCAACTTTTTTTTTTATTCTGACTCGGTTTGCGAGTGTTGACTCACAAGACGAGCAGAATTCAAGCTAAATAGGCCTGCAGTACCTCATTTGGCTTGAGGTACGGGGGCGCAGAAGCCGAGCAGAGCCGAAGTGTCCTCGGGCCTTTTTGGCAATTTTCGGCGCTCTCTGGCGCCCCCCACCTCTGGCCGCATTTGGTATTGCTTCCCATTGAAGTCAATGCGGAACAAATTATTTTAGTTTTCATTGACTTCAATGGGAAAACTCGCTTTGATATGCGAGCACTTTGAATTACGAGCATACTCCTGGAAAGGAGTTTGCTCGTAATCCGAGGTTCAACTGTAGTTGGATTCTTTTCTGAATTTGACAGCATTATATGAAGACTTCTTTGCCATTGTTATTGACATTTTCTTTTTCTCTCTTTCTTTCAAATTGATGTTGGACCTTCCAGTTCAGTTCTACGTTTTGCCATAGAGAAAAACAACATTCTTAGCTTAGTTACAGGAAAAATGCTTACGTTTTTTATATTTTCATTGCAAACAACTCTCAGAACATGTCAATAAGCCTGCCTTTTAAAGGGTGTTCTGTGAAAGTTGCCTATACAGCACTGATGGCTCAATAGCTTCCTTTCTGATGACTAGTTTTTGACTTTGTGCCATATCAGAGTTTCAAACATTTTTTTTATTTTTTTTTGTTCACATTACTTTGATGTTGCACTTGTCAATGTAAACCGCACCATCCCTTTAAACACAATCCTTCGTCTGTACCAAATCTGTAGGGCTGTCATATGAAATCTGTTTTTTTTTTTCTTGTGTTCTTTGTTGTTTAGTGGAATCTACTTCATATGAAGCTTTTCACATGGGGAGGCAATATTTTCCATCTTTCTCATGTTGTGATGCTTAGGATTCAGAACTTATATACCAGCTTAGCTTCTTCCTCTGTAAACGTCAGTTCTCCTGATAATTATCCTTTGTCATGTTCCTTCTGTACAGTTTCTTTAACAATAACTTACCGCTATTCCTCAATCATATATATCTTCTTCAACAGTTTATCAAAGAAATGAAATCTATGTAGAGGCTTCATTATTTATGACCTGCTCTCAACTGTTAAATTTGGCGATGTTCTAGAAAGATAATCGTCCTTATCCAGTACATTTTCATGGAATAATTTGCTGTAGTTCAAGACAATTCAGAGAAGATGGTACATGATATTCAGGCAGCATTTGAACAACCTAAAAATATCCATCGCTTGTTCAATTTAAATATAACAAATGGTGAATAATTCATTAGATTGTTGTCTTAATTGTCATTACGTTTCCCTAATAAATCAAGTTTCTAAATAAATGGAGGCACAATGGAATATCAGACAACAAAAGGTTTATGTGATCTTTTTAATGTGTGTTAATGCTTTAAAAACTTTGTTTCCACAGATAATTGTTAATAATATATATTTAAATGGTGTCAATGGTATTCGTTCATTATATACTCAGGCTTTTTGCATTATGATTCCTTTTTACAATGTACGTCTATGAAACAGCCAACGCATCATGCACTGAGCCACTAAATGCTCCCTCAATTGGCTAATCTACAACTCTCTATAATAAATACAATCATAAAAATATTTAAGAGCATGCTTGTAAAAGTGTGATAGTTACATAAAAAGCTAGCTTAAACATTGCAATATTAACTCACAGTATTGTATGTGCTTACTAAAAGTACACTATACTTCCCTTTTAAAGCAATATTAAAGCCTTGTTTTAAAAAAATAAAATAAAATAACAAACATGTTATACTTACCAGCTCTGTGCAATGGCATTGCACAGAGCAGCCCGTATCCCCCTCTTCTTGGGTCCCATGCTGGCACTTCCGGCTCCTCCCTCCTGCTGGGTGCCCCCACAGCAAGCAGCTTGCTGTGGGGGCACCCAAGCAGGCAGACTCCAAAGCCACGGCTCTGTGTGTCCATTCACACACAGAGCCACAACTCGGCCCTGCCCCTTCCATCTCCTGATTGGCTCACTGGCTGTGATTGACAGCAGCAGGAACCAATGGCTCCCACTGCTGCCAAAAGCCAAACAGGAGTGCAAGTCCCCAGAGAGGCAAGGCTCTCGTGGACATCCCTGGATCAAGAGGGGGCTCAGGTAGGTATTTGGGGGACTGCTGCACACAGAAGGTTATTTACCTTCATGCATAGAAGGCATGAAGATAAAAAAACCTTGTGCCTTTACAACCACTTTAACGTCTATATTGCTAGTGTAGCGCCCTTTTCTAGTTAGGCTGCCAAGCTAAATTTGTTTTTTGTACTAAAGTAGTTTTTAGCTTTACTGCAGTCAGGGGAGCAGGAATCGTTAGGGTTTCCTAGCTGGGTGTTTGATTTCTCCCATCTGCTTCTGGGAGAGGCTTCCAGAACATCCACTTGCTGACCACCCACAGTACATTTACTGCGAGGGGGGGGGGGTGTCATGTATGAGTAAAAAGATGTACCTGTATGTCATTTTACACCCCCCCCCCCCCCAGATACAGAAGAATGGGAATTCCAGTACTCGGGCAGGGGATCATGTGATCACAATCTGATTTATAACAGCTTTGCTTCCTACTACTTGTGAGCTGTCATATGGTACCTGGGCCAATCACAGCACCCTGTACAATGTGATTTGCTGTAGCCAATCGCAGCTCACTAGTATTAAGGACTGTCATCAATAGGATAAGCATTGCTTGTGCAGTGATCTTCTTTGTACCAGAAATTAAAGTAAAGAAAAAAAATCCTTGATCACCCCTCCAGAGTAATACAATGTTACTATAGTATAGCTGTACACTCTATTTAGAGTACTAGATACAATTTTTTATTATGTCACCAACAATTTATGATGTTAGAAACTGACATGTGAGCCACCATGAAGTACTGTGCCCTTGCATGTATGTGTGTGTGTGTGTATATTATATATGAATGTATTATGTGTATATTATATGTATATATGAATTTATTATGTGTAGATTATGTGTATATATATATATGAAATCAATATCATTCCTACATATATGCATGTATTGGTTTTGATTATATTTATGGATATACTGTATGTAATAAACTTTCTACAGATTTGCAGTTCGTTACTCATCCCCTATTGTATGCTTCATTTAAAGTCCCAAACTCTTTCTTGTTTCTTTTTATCATGCATCAGTCAATCCCTGAAGGGAGGCATCCAGAATGTAGCTGGGGAGGTTATAAATGTTTGGAAGGCTTTTCTAGAGTATTGTTTCCTCTTCAGTGAGGGTTTCAGTTTTACTGGAGCTACCGCCCTGGGGAGGCAGCTATACTAAGACAAGAATTGCACTCCGGACCTTAGCAGTTGGAAGAAGAAAGGGTTTTTGCTGCAGCTGGTTGGCAGTCAGCTCCTGGGACATTATGAGTCAAAACTACTGTGGGCCTTTTATGTATGCCTACAGCTATAAGGATTTGTGTTAAAAAAAAAATTGGCCCTCCTGTTGATTTCTGCATATCGCTTTGGAGTATCCTGCAACTCCTAAATAATCTTCTGTTCATGTTTCTGCAAAAAAAAAACCCACAAAAAGACATCCCCTAGACCAGTGATGGCGAACCTTTTTGAGCCCGAGTGCCCAAACTCCAACACAAAACCTAATTTTTTTTTGAAGTGCCAACACTGCAATTAAACATGAATACCAAGGTTTTCGTTTAGAAAAATCAACTCGTACACTTGTCCAAACTAATTAACAGCTTTTGTTTTAAAAGAAAAACACAATAACAGAGCTTTCTATTAAACATTTTTTTTTTATTGAAAAAGATTCTCAACAACTGTACTTGTGCATGTATTTTTGGATAAGGATACATTTGCAGATCGCTGGTAAAGATGCCTTTGCTGATCGCTGGTAAGGATGCCTTTGCTAGGCATTTTCAAAGATGGCTTTGCTGGGCATTTCCAAAGATGGCTTTGCTGGGCATTTTCAAAGATGACTTTGCTGGGCATTTTCAAAGATGACTTTGCTGGCCATTTTCAAAGATGACTTTGCTGGGCATTTTCAAAGATGACTTTGCTGGGCATTTTCAAAGATGACTTTGCTGGGCATTTCCAAAGATGGCTTTGCTGGGCATTTCCAAAGATGGCTTTGCTGGGCATTTCCAAAGATGGCTTTGCTGGGCATTTCCAAAGATGGCTTTGCTGGGCATTTCCAAAGATGGCTTTGCTGGGCATTTCCAAAGATGGCTTTGCTGGGCATTTCCAATGATGGCTTTGCTGGGCATTTCCAAAGATGGCTTTGCTGGGCATTTCCAAAGATGGCTTTGCTGGGCATTTCCAAAGATGGCTTTGCTGGGCATTATTAAAGATGCCTTGGTAAGGCATCTTTAAAGATGCCATTGCTGGGCATTTTTAAAGATGCCTTGTCTGGGCATTGGTAAAGATTGGTAAAGATGCCTTGGCTGGGCATTAGATGCCTTGGCTGGGCATTGGTAAAGATGCATTTGCTTACACAAGGGATAGAGATCTACAATGCTGTGATGGGTACAGGCACAGTATACTTTGCATAGCTAAAAGACATTATTGAACATAAGCAGAGGATGAGTCTAATGATCTATTGCTGGGCATTATTAAAGATGCCTTGGCTGGGCATTGGTAAAGATGCCTTAGCTGGGCATTGGTAAAGATGCCTTGCCTGGGCATTATTAAAGATGCCATGACTGGGCATTTTTAAAGATGCCTTGGCTGGGCATTGGTAAAGATGCCTTGCCTGGGCATTATTAAAGATGCCATTGCTGGGCATTTTTAAAGATGCCTTGGCTGGGCATTGGTAAAGATGCCTTGCCTGGGCATTATTAAAGATGCCATTGCTGGGCATTTTTAAAGATGCCTTGGCTGGGCATTGGTAAAGATGCCTTGCCTGGGCATTATTAAAGATGCCATTGCTGGGCATTTTTAAAGATGCCTTGGCTGGGCATTGGTAAAGATGCCTTGTCTGGGCATTGGTAAAGATGCCTTGGCTGGGCATTGGTAAAGATGCCTTGCCTGGGCATTATTAAAGATGCCATTGCTGGGCATTTTTAAAGATGCCTTGGCTGGGCATTGGTAAAGATGCCTTGCCTGGGCATTATTAAAGATGCCATTGCTGGGCATTTTTAAAGATGCCTTGGCTGGGCATTGGTAAAGATGCCTTGTCTGGGCATTGGTAAAGATGCCTTGGCTGGGCATTGGTAAAGATGCAATGACACATTTTTGTTTTTTTCATTTTAGCCCTTTGGATTCTTCTTTGCAATTCTTGTAGATTAGAATCTACAGCAGCTTCCAGACCCAGCAGAGCAGTGGGCATTTTTAAAGATACCTTGGCTGGGCATTTTTAAAGATGCCTTGGCTGGGCATTGGTAAAGATGCCTTGCCTGGGCATTATTAAAGATGCCATTGCTGGGCATTTTTAAAGATGCCTTGGCTGGGCATTGGTAAAGATGCCTTGCCTGGGCATTATTAAAGATGCCATTGCTGGGCATTTTTAAAGATGCCTTGGCTGGGCATTGGTAAAGATGCCTTGTCTGGGCATTGGTAAAGATGCCTTGGCTGGGCATTGGTAAAGATGCAATGACACATTTTTGTTTTTTTCATTTTAGCCCTTTGGATTCTTCTTTGCAATTTCATCCAAACAGGCTACAAATCTCTCCAAGACCCGTCCTCTGCTTAGCCATCGTACATTATTGTACATAAGTAAAGTATTATACTGTGCCTGTACCTCATCAAGAAGTGCTTGAAACTGTCGAAAATTAAGAGCACGAGCCATGATGTAATTCACCATTTTTGTGACATCCTTGAGGATATCGTCTAATATTTTGCTGCTTTCCTTGGCACAAAGAGCTTCTTGATGTATAATACAATGAAATTGAATGACTGGGTGCTTTGCTTCTTTGACAAAAAACTGTATGAAACCAGATGTTACCCCCACCATGGAAGGTGCCCCGTCACTAGTAACTGAAACCACTTTTTCTGGCCTTATGTCTTGTGAGACAAAAGCCTCCATCACAGCATTGTAGATATCTATCCCTTGTGTTCTTCCAGGCAAAGACAACAGTTTCATGAGCTCCTCTCTCATGGTGTCACCAACAGCATAACGCAAAATTACTGCTAGCCTTGCATGATTATTTATGTCTGTGCTTTCATCCAAGCACATGGAGTAACAGGCTGCCTTTTGTAAGTCAGTGGTGAGCTGCTGACTAACATCACTTGCCATACGCAGGACTCTATCTTTAACAGTATTTCTGCTAAGTGGCATTTCAGAGATTCGTTGCTTAATTTTGTCCTTGTTTGGAAATTCATGAAAAAGGGAATTACTCACAGCCAACATGGCCGTTTTGATAAAATCGCCATCAGAGAGGGGCTTTCCATGTTTTGCTATGCACAGTGAAATTTCAAAGCTGGCATTTGCCAGATAATTTGTTTTAGAAAGATAGTTGCAAAAACTACGATACTGGCAGTGATATCTCTTCAATTTCCCATCAAGAAACTCTTTTCTTTCAGCTACACCAAGTTCGGCAACACTTTTGTGGTTGGTATCAAAATGACGTTTGACACTAGATGTGCGAGATACCACACTTTCACTACACAGAACACATAACGCTTTCCCATTGCGTTCAATCACTCCAAATGACTGTGTCCAGGTCTCTTGGAATGATCTTCCACTATCTGTTTTTAATTTTGCTTTTTTTGATGTACTCATTTTTGGTTGTTCATGTCTACAAAAAACACAAAATGTATAAAATAAGGATGGATGAAGCACCCAATACAAATCTATCCCTACCTACCTATACCAAAAATATTATTGCAACATTTCACAAAAAAGGTAGAACAACTCACGGTTTTGTAGACAGATATACATCGTCCAATATCCTGTGAAACAAGAAGTCGCGCTGTGCCGCTGCTGACACCGCTATGCTGGGTCTGGAAGCTGCTGTAGATTCTGAATTGCAAAGAAGAATCCCAAAGAGAGGGCTGTAATGAAAAAAAAAATATGTTTTCATTGTTGTCCATAGGGACACAGGAAACTACCATAGCCCGGGGGCCAGATGTGACCCTTAGCAACTTACGTTTCTGTAATGTAGACAGATATAAGCTCAAATCGTCCAATGTCCTGTGAAACAACAAGGCGTGCTGTGCCGCTGCTGACACCGCTCTGCTGGGTCTGAAAGCTGCTGTACATTCTACAAGATTTGCAAAGTAGAATCCCGGAGAGAGGGCTGTAATGAAAAAAAAAATATGTTTTCATTGTTGTCCATAGGGACACAGGAAACTACCGTAGCCCGGGGGCCAGATGTGACCCTTAGCAACTTACTTTTTTTAATGTAGACAGATATAAGCTCAAATCGTCCAATGTCCTGTGAAACAAGAAGTCGCGCTGTGCCGCTGCTGACACCGCTCTGCTGGGTCTGGAAGCTGCTGTAGATTCTACAAGAATTGCAAAGAAGAATCCAAAGGGCTAAAATGAAAAAAAAAAAAAAGTGTGTCATTGTTGTCCATAGGCCAGGACACAGGCCCAATAACAGCAATGATGGGGGTTATATGTTTGCAAATGACACCTATGCCCAATAACAGCAAACATATTACCTCCCTCATTGCTGTTTTTGGGCCTAGGTGTCATTTGCAAACATATTACCCCCCTCATTGCTGTTATTGGGCCTAGGTGTCATTTGCAAACATATTACCCCCCTCATTTGCAATGAGGGGGGTAATATGTTTGCAAAGGACACCTAGACCCAATAACAGCAATGAGGGGGGTAATATGTTTGCAAATGACACCTAGGCCCAATAACAGCAAACATATTACCCCCCTCATTGCTGTTATTGGGCCTGGGTGTCATTTGCAAACATATTACCCCCCTCATTGCTTTTATTGGGCCTAGGTGTCCTTTGCAAACATATTACCCCCCTCATTGCTGTTATTGGGCCTGGGTGTCATTTGCAAACATATTACCCCCCTCATTGCTTTTATTGGGCCTAGGTGTCCTTTGCAAACATATTACCCCCCTCATTGCAAATGACACCTATGCCCAATAACAGCAATGAGGGAGGTAATATGTTTGCAAATGACACCTATGCCCAATAACAGCAAACATATTACCTCCCTCATTGCTGTTTTTGGGCCTAGGTGTCATTTGCAAACATATTACCTCCCTCATTGCTGTTTTTGGGCCTAGGTGTCATTTGCAAACATATTACCTCCCTCATTGCTGTTATTGGGCATAGGTGTCATTTGCAATGAGGGGGGTAATATGTTTGCAAAGGACAACTAGACCCAATAACAGCAATGAGGGGGGTAATATGTTTGCAGAACAAAGTTTCCCAAGTCAGTCAGCAACTGTCAGAACACCCACCAGCGAGATTAGCTAAAGTAATTGTTCAGCAAAATTTTACATTTTAGATTGGGTGATGTTAGCAGGGCAACCCATAAAACGACCCAGGTATCCCATGTCTAAATAGTATTCGAGTAATAAGTATTCTTACCTTTGTCTGCAGCTGAATCAAACTGCGCAATGAAGAAGATGGCTTCACGAGTCTTGCAGCTCTTTCCCGCCGTGCGTCTTCTCCTCATGCTCCCAGTCACGCCCAGCAGCACGTCAGGCAGTGGATGATCTGAGAGCTCTCATTGGGTAGCAAGCTAACACGTGACCTCCGGGCGCTCATTCTAAGTTACGCCCACTCGGACACGTCACCGCTAGCACAGGGTAGTGTGGGAAATGTAGTTTCTAGTTGCGGTTGACGATTTAATTTTTTTTTCTTTGACATTTCTGCATTGTCACCGCGTGCCCACCAAAACAGCTTGCCGTGCCGGGAGCGGCACGCGTGCCACGCGTTCGCCATCACTGTCATAGGTTAACCGATGAAGCTGACTGATGGTCCGTCGTTCCTACACACTATCAGTTAAAAAAACGATCGTGTCAGAACGCAGTGACGTAAAACACAACAACGTGCTGAAAAAACCGAAGTTCAATGCTTCCAAGCATGCGTCGACTTGTTTCTGAGCATGCGTGGATTTTTAACTGATGGTTGTGCATACTAAGGATCGGTTTTGACCTATCGGTTACCAATCCATAGGTTAAATTTTAAAGCAAGTTGTCTTTTTTTTAACCTAAGGTTAAATAACCTATGGGGCCCACACACGATCGGTTTGGACTGATCAAAACGGTCCATCAGACTGTTGTCCTCTGGTTAACCTATCGTGTGTATGAGGCCTTAGTGTCTGATTTGTCTCCACCACAGTCCTGCTATAAGTCGCTGATCGCCAGAATTTCCGACAACAAAAGTTTGACAGCTAGTTCTCAATTTTTCCGACGGGAAAAGGTCTTGTCGGAAATTCCAAGCATCTGTAAGCAATTCTGACGCTCAAACAAACAGGAATCAAGTCGCTGCATGCTAGGAAGCATTGAACTTCATTTTTCTCGGCTCGTTGTAGTGTTTTACATTACCGCGTTCTTGACGGTCCAAATTTTGTATGAAACACAAGTTTGAGCCAACATTCCGTCAGAAAAAAATCCACAGTTTTCTTGTCGGAATTTCCAATCATGTGTACGCGGCATAAGAGTTAAAGGAAACACTAAACCACTGACCAGTGGGTCTAGGTACAGTTAGGGGCTCTGGATCTTCCATTGGAGTGCCCACTTCCTCACACACACCACAGTATTTTTAATCCACTGGGAAGTAAAGGGTACAAGGCTGACGGTCCACAGGCAGCATTTTTTAACCACTTCAGCCCCAGAAGGATTTGCCCCCTTAATGACCAGGACATTTTTTGCAATACGGTACTGCGTCACTTTGACTGACAATTGCGAAGTCGTGCGACGCTGTAACCAAACAAAATTAATGTCCTTTTTTTCCCCACAAATAGAGCTTTCTTTTGGTGGTATTTGATCACCGGTTTTTATTTTTTGCGCTATAAACAAAGAGCGACAATTTTGCTGTTATACATATCCTAAAAACAAATATAGAAAAACAAATGTATTCATCAGTTTAGGCTGATATATATTCTTCTACATATTTTTGGTAAAAAAAATCCCAATAGGCGGAAATTGATTGGTTTGCGCAAAAGTTATCGCGTCTACAAACTATGGGATAGAATTATGCTCTTTTTTATTATTATTGTTTTTACTGGAAATGGTGGTGATCTACAATTTTTAGTGGGACTGCAACATTGTGGTGGCCAAATCTGACCCCAAATTATACTTTTCGGGGACCAGTGACATTATTACATTGATCAGTGCTATAAAAATGCACTACTCAATGTAAAAATGACACTAACAGTGAAGGGGTTAACACTAGGGGCGATCAAAGGGTTAACTGTGTTCCCTGGGTGTGTTCTAACTGTAGGGGGGATGGGCTGCCAGGGACATGACAGAGATCACTGTTCCCGATCACTGGGAACAGTAGATCTCTGACATATGTCCCCTGTCAGAACGGGGATATGCCTGTTAGAACAGGGATTGAGCATTCAACAGGTGGGAGGGGCCAGCAGCACAAAAGAGGGACCCTAGAAGAGGAGGATCTGGGCTGCTCTGTGCAAAACCAACTGCACAAAGCAGGTAGGTATAACATGTTTGTTACTTTTAGAGAAAGGAAAAAACAAGACTTTAGTGTCACTTTAGTGTCACTTTAAAGTGGTTCTAAAGCCAAAATGTTTTTTTACTTCCCTGCATTAATGCAAAAAACATTTTACAGCTTTCTGTTCTTCCCGACCTCCCTAAATACTTACCTCAATTGATCCAGCACTGTACACAACTGTATCTCTTCTCTCCCCTCTCTTCCTCTTAACACAGTGACTCAGGCAATAAAATGCTGTGAGGATGCAGGGAGCGTGGCTCCATAGATACACACAGCTCAAGAGCGCGTACTGTGTGTCCACATATCAAGGCTGGCACTGGGGGGCACACAGAGAAGAGGAGGTGCCAAGATTTATATATAACTCATCCTTAAAAAATAAGTGTTCATAAGCAAAATATGAAGTAACAAGTGTCCTTGAATAATATAAAAAAAGCCAAATTATTGTAGCCATGTGAAATTATGAAAATATTTTCAAAAAGTGTATCCAAACTGTGTTTGCTAAGCACCTTGCGAGTAGAGATGGGCTGAACACCCCCCCTGTTCGGTTCACACCAGAACTCCCAAGCATGGAAAACGTTCTGACCCAAACGGCAAGTCGAGTTAATGCCAAAAAGCTAAATTTTGGTCTCATCTGACCACAGCACTTTCTCCCAATCCTTCTCTGAATCATTTAGATGTTCACTGGCATGACTATGCATGTGCCTTCTTGAGAAGGGGGACGCGCCGTGTTTGGAGGCAGAAAAATGCTAACTATGACCATAAGGACACCATGCCTACAGTCAAACAGTATGCTTTGGGGCTGTTTCTCTGTTATTCAATGATATTTATTGAAAGGGGCTGTTTCTCTGTAACGATACAGACCGACTTTGACCAAAATATGTGCTCCTGACAGCTTGTTATGTGTATAAATGACTACTGTCCATGGAATTTATTTCTTCCATTCAAACCTCACTAACATGGGCAAGACCAAAGAGCTGTCAAAGGACGTTAGGGACAAGATTGTAGACCTTCACAAGGCTGGAATGGGCTGCAAGACCATCAGCAAGAAGCTTGGTGAGAAGGAGACAACTGTTGGAGTGATTATTCGCAAATGAAAGAAATACAAAATAACCATCAAGCACCCTAGGTCTGGGATAATCATAAAAAAAAGTGAGGGGTCAGCCCAGAACTACACGGGAGGAGCCGCCATGAATTGAAATCCTGCAGCGCTCGCAAGGTCCCCCTTTTTTTAAGAAGGCACATGTAAAGGCCCGCCTGAAGTTTGCTAGTGAACATCAAAATGATTCAGAGAGGGAATGGCAGAAAGTGCTGTGGTCAGATGAGACTAAAATTTAGCAAGTTAGCAGTAAAGGCAGTGAACACTAATTATGGCAAAACAGCCCCCATTATGCTCACTATTTCTTCATTTCACACTTATTAATTTCACACTTACATTCCACACATTATTCTCTTAATTTTGTGTAGCCAGCTGCTTGGCTAAGAATACAGAGTGACAAACACTGGCTGCAGCTGTTCTCTGTAGCTGTCGACCTTCAGTGCTGAACTAGTTAACAGCTGTATCAGTAAGAGGAGGAAGCTACTGAGCAGGAAGAGTTCAATAGATTGAATCAGGCAGCACTGATCGGTGGGAACTGTAGTCCAGAGCAGAGACTCAACTGTAATCAAGAGCTTTTAAGCTGCATTTTCTCAAGCTGTTGAGGACACAGTTTCCTCTTGCCATGGGGGAGGCTGGAGAGTGCAAATTACTGTCCAGTGTGCACCACCTCTCCTGCATAGCGGTGGCATAGGCAGGATCCAGAGTACTGGGGTGCAGACAGCCAGAGTCACCTGGGTGCAGAGCAGAGGGTTGACTTATCTATGTGTGCACCCAGATGATGAGCTTCATTTGCTGCACTGATGAGATGCTTCTGTGGGGATTTACTATCTGCTGCTAGAGAGATTGAATAAGCTTTCATGCTGTCTGCAGGCTTGACTAGGGCTGTTCTCATGTGACAGTACAAATGGGCCCCGATGCTGGCCTGCTGAACAATTATGACTAAAGATTGTCCTTTTACAGCTTCTTCACAGAGACCTTTTACCTATTGCTTATACATAAAGGTACCTTTTATTGGACATTGCAGCATATTCTAGCCATTTTTAGACTAGTTATAGTATTATTATTCACATTGCAGTTAATGTTTATATGCACTGTTTATTGCTGAATTTGCTGATTCATGAACAAATCTCAGGCTAGTGGTACAGAACTCTATTTTAAGTTACTTTGGCATAGTAATTATACTGTCTAGCAAACTGTGTCTGAACCTACCTTCTGTGTGCTCATTTAAGTTCAACCCAACATTTATTCTAAAGCATTTACCACTAAGCGATCTTGTGTCTAATTCCTGGTGCTAGTTTACAGCCGAGTTAAAAGGTATCTATACTCATGTTCTTCTAAGTGCTTAATAGGGATGCACCGATAACATTTTTTTAAGTACAGATACTTTTTTCAAGTACTCAATGATACCAATTACAGATACCTATTTTGCTCTTGGATGAATAAATTTTTTACAAATAACGCTCAGCTCACCTGCCTCTGCCCTGGTGGTGTAGACCGTATATGCTATTCAAAAATGCATAGAATTGTATTGTGATTCAAATACAGTTTTACTTTGAATGGCAGTGCGTTTTTCATGCGACTTATGTTCTCTCTCTCAACACACCTCCGTTGTCCAACAGCAAAGTCAAAGCACCGACTATTTCAAAGCAAGCACGCATTGCATTCCACGGCTTTTCTTTCAATTCTCTCTCTCTTGTCTCGGGATCACCAGGACCCTGAAACATGAGGCGGGGACTGTGACAGTAGGGAACGCAGGAGCCTCCAATAACCTTATTGCAGCCTTGCTTCCCCTAACACACAGCTCGGCAAGTGTACTCCATCCTTCCAATGTGTAACTCACTGGCTGAAACTGCAGCCAATCAGGAGGTTCTGAAATTGTCATGTGACAGTGCCAGACCTTTCCCGATATGGCTTGTGTGTTTTAGTGATTAATCAGGCAGGGAAATGCACAAATGTAATCCGACAGTTCCCCTAAAATGCATAGACTGCGAATTCGGATTGCACAGGACCCTTTTTTGAAAACCACACTGCGGCTCCAATGCATCTATTTTAACACCCAACAAAGGAACACATTCACTTTCGCTTGTAATGCGAATCCGCACTCCAAAAACGCATCACTAAACACACATATGTAAACCAGGGTTACAGTCTGCTGACTTGAAGGTATCGGTTTTAGTATTAGAGCATTTGCACGAGAACAAGTATTTGTGCAAATGCTAAGTATTGGCACCAATACCGTTGCAACCAGGTGTGTCAGATGTGCTAAGGGTGTTCTTGGGGTCGAGGCACAGAACAGAGAACCCAAATTACCATGCAGCTCCTGCAGAGGTAGTGCTACATTAATTTATGAAAAATGAATCCATTTTTTTTTATATGCGTAATTACACTTCAACCTGCCTGCAGATTCTATTTTTCTGCAGTTTGGAGTTTAGCGTATAACAAGGACAAAGTACATTTAACTTCACAAATAATCTATTATCATGTGCAGGGCAAAGAGTATTAGAAGCATTTGCTTTAATAGGTGTAAGCTGTCATAAGGGCAATGTATAATTAGGACAAGAAGAGCTCAACCAATGGAAATGATGTGTTCTAGTGCATATGTCAACTCCAACTGATAGATGGACAGTGTTTTCTGCTCATTATAATGACCATCTCATCTTGCTAGAATATGAAAATCTGTATTCTTACATCCCACACTTGCACAATTAACTGTCAAGGAAAATAAAAAAGAACACTGCTCTAATTAATTCCTGTACTGTGATCCAAGTGAAAAGGTCAGGTTTGCTATGACAGCTTGTAATATGAATTTCTCTCTTGAAAAGTTTACTGCATGACCTGACCGTTTATAAAACCGGCTTTTGACTCCCTGCTTCAATGATTTCACCTGGAGTAACAACCATGTTAATACAATTGACAAAGTAGGGCATGGTCAAGGGGTCAGAACACCAATCACTGATATCACAGACAAACAGGCATGCATGGACAGCAGGAAGCTAAATACCATGCCTACTACCGATTCCTACCCCTTGCCCAGGTTGAAATGAGTTCTTGCATAAGCTGGTGGTCCCCCACTATCTAGCAATCATGGACCTGAACACAGGGCAATGGCACATTTCAAAATTGCAAAAAATCAGCCTATCATTTGCTGTTCAGTATGAAGAACTTGCCAGCCAGCTTTCAAAGGGTCATGAAGGACCTGTTGGAAGGGCTGGAGGTATTTTTAGAGGGGTGTTGCTGAGCAAGGTGGATCAGTCTGGAGAGAAACATCCCAAGCTCTACCTGTGAAGAAAGCTTTGCCCCAGGTAGGTAGCATATGCCATTATCATGAAGAAGTGTCTTGCAATCTTGTAGGCACTGTAGAAGCTGCAACGCTACCTGTATGGCTGCAGCTTCACAGTGATCACTGACCACAATCCACTCAACTGGGCAAACCGTGTTGCTCGCAAGCTACTTGGAGCCTAAAGCCTCGTACACACGGTACGATTGTTGGCCAAACAAGCGTCTGATTTGTGTCAAAAGGGTGTGTGCCAGGATCTTGTCTTGTATGCTAACGTTACACAATTGTCGGGCCACAAACACGAACGTTGTTACGTACTACGAGGAATTTAGGCTCTTGAGCGCCACTCTTTGGGCCCCTTCTGCTAATTTTGTGTTTGGTGATCATTGATTCTGAGCATGCGTGTGTGTACTTTCGACTTTTGTGTTGACGGATTTGTGTACTGGCCATACGAAAATCAGACCTGCAGCCGTTGTCTGCCCAAAATTTACTAGCCTGTCATCCAACATTTGTTGGCCGAAAGTTGGACAATTGTGAAAAGGAGCGTACTAACAGTAAGATTTTAGGACAACAGTCTGTTAACAGACAATCCCCTGCCAACAATTGTATCATGTGTACAAGGTTTTATTCTTCAGCAACATGATTTCACCATGCAGCAAAGGAAGTAATATGGGAGAAGCTCGTCTCCGGGATTTCGCCAGAGCTTCTCCCATCCTTTGGAACTCCCTACCCCAATCTGTCCGACTGTCCTCTAATCCATCCATATTTAGACGATCCCTGAAAACTCTTCTCTTTAAAGAAGCATATCCTGCTTCTAACTAACACTGTTTTACTTCCTCCATCAGCTCATCCCCCACAGCTATTACCCTTTGTATTGACCCTCCCTTTTTAGATTGTAAGCTCTAATGAGCAGGGCCCTCTGATTCCTCTTGTACCAAATTGTAATGTAACTGTAATGTCTGTCAGTGTGTGTGTGTGTGTGTGTATGTATGCATGTCAGTGTGTGTGTGTGTGTGTATGTATTGTGACAGAAAGTCAGGTAAATCTGTGGGTGTTGTCACAGACGGGACATACATTTCTGCCTTGTTTAGACAATACACCAATTGTTATTAGGCGTCGGCTGCGAGAAGTAGCCAGGAAAGGTCTAAGGGGATGTGACATGGCGCGCCAGGCGGCATTGTAATTTCCGCCTTCTGAACTTGCAGCGCCTATGATGGACGTTACACGTCCTGGATTGGACCAGTGGGACATCCATTATAGGTGCTGAAGGCTCCAGAAGGCGGGACCTGCTGTGTCTCTCGGCCACACTTGGCAACAGAATGGTCCCTGCTCGGCGGCGCTCGGGGCTAGTAATTAACTACTGCCTGCCCGAGACTCTGGGCTTTTCGGCTACCCGTTCGGGGCTCCAGCCTCCCCAGCACACCCCTAATGACGCCCCTGCCTGAGCCCCATCTCTGTCCAGCGATGTTCACGAGTGTCTCAGCAGTGTGGGACACTGCCTTCTGATTGGTGTAGACACAGCAGTGGTGCGTTTGGCTCCTGCTGCTGTCAAAGTCAGTTAGCCAATCAGGAGCGAGATGGGGCGGGGATGAACCGAAGCTCCATGTCTGAAATAGATACAGCTTGGTATGGGAAGAGCCAGGAGGACAGAAGAGTAGGATCTGGGCTGCTGTGTGCAAAACCACTGCAACAGAGCAGGCAAGTATGACAGGTTTGTTATTTTTACAGAAAGAAAAACAAGATTTTACAATCACTTTAGCCACTTCAGTCCTGGAAGAATTTGTAATATAATATTGGATAGTACAGCACCGTTTAAGACACATGAAGCAAAATAATATACAATATGTAATACGACACATAATATGCATATAACCATTTGTGTAGAAATTGCAGAGCTAGAATAATCTATTGTTTAATAGCTCATTTGATTTCTGAGGTCAGGAGTGATATTCTTATTGGTCTATAACAGGGGTCTCCAAACTTTTCAAACAAAGGGCCACTTTATTGTCCTTCAGACTTTAGGAGGGCCGGATTGTGGCTAGCAGGGGCAGGAAATGGCACGGGCATCCAGCACCGGTGAGAATAAATATGGCCTCAGGGTTGGTGGTCAATAGGAGGAGAAGTATTCCCCCTATTGGTAAGAGGGATAGTATCCCATCATTGGTATCAGTGGAATATATAGTGGTCCAGTGGGAGGAATAGTGCCTCCTATCAGTGGGAGGAATTTTGCCCCAAGGGCCGGATAAAGGCTAGCAAAGGGCCACATCTGGCTCTCGGGCCGCAGTTTGGAGACCCCTGGTCTATAACATAGGGTGAGGGGGGGGGGGGGGTAATTCCAGGCCACTAATAAAATAAAACAGGGGGTAAACCTGTACATCTCCTTTTGCATTCATTAACTTGTTGGGACATCTTATCAGAATTGGCAGGGATTTATTTAGCTTTTAACCCAAGAGCCCCATATTTTTACATTTCAATTTTTTTAGGACATTTACAACTCATATACCTAAGTTTGTAGAGAGGTAGGGTGGAATTAATCATAGCTCTCCATTTGGCAACTGTGGGAGGCTCTGGCGGATTTCATTTAGTTAGGATAGCCTTTCTGGCATAGAACAAGGCATAAAATATAAACAGTCTTTTGTTGTGCATTAGGTGTAATGTTGTCACAAATACCCAAAAGTAGGACGAGGGGGATCTACTCCTATGGTTAATCTTCCTACAGAATTGATTGGGTTAACCCCATCTATCCAGAACTGCTGGGTGAGGGGGCAGGACCACACTACATGTAGGAATGTACCCAGTTCATCAGTGCACTTAGAGCATCTATCAGTTTAAGCTGGGTATATTCTTGAGTCTTTGAGGGGTACAGTATGCCCTGTGAAGGAATTTCCACTGAATATATCCGTCCCTAGCCGATATCATCAGACGGATATATTGTTGGATCCCCTCTTTCCAGTCACATTACATTTATGGAAGAGTTTGGCCCCTCTGCCAAAGTCCTCACAGGATATTGGATGATATAGTGGAGAGAGAACATGACCAACACTACTGGAAATCAAGAAATGCTTAACCACATGAGATTTTGCATGTGTACCTCCACAGGGAATTGGGCCTGTACCGCATGTCACAATTGCAAGTAGCGGAAAAACATAATCGGGGGGAGCTGGAAGGTATGACACAAGTCGTCATAGGAGAGAAGTCTTCCCTCCGGCATGATCTGTTGTATTATCTTAATATCCTATCTATCCCAGAGAGCAGGATCTGGGATAGTTTGGAGGTAGCTTAGGGTTGCCCCAGAGTGGGGTGTATGGGGAGATTGTGTTGTCTTGTTAAGTAAAGCAGACATCTGTTCCCAAACCCCAACTGTTGTGCACATTGGAGTTATCATTGCTGGGTGTGCTTTTGGGCCCCTAAACACCAGATTAGTAGGACTCCAGGATGGCTGCCTCCAAGTTTACTCAAGTGTTAGTATGTGATTGGGTGAGCCATCATCTAACAGTTGCCATAACTGCTGCCCAGTAATATTATTTAAAGCACGGAAGTGCCAGGCCACCAAGAGAGGGGAAGTTGCAAGGTAATTTTAGCCACCCTGGAGGCTGACCAGGTCCAAATAAAGGTGTTCACTATTTGGTCTACCGTCTGAAAAGAGGAAGCAGTATTTGGGACAGGGGTGTTTCTAAATACATAGAGGAACTTTGGGAGAAACGTCATCTTAGGCTGGATTCACACCTGTGCATTTTTAGTACTTTTTGCAGATTTGCACTACAGAACATGTTCCATAGGAAAACAGATGGACCCAGAAATCTGTCTTTGGTTCATATGGATAACCACTCCCTCTCTCAGGTTATCCAAATGGACTGTAGTGCAAATCTGCAAAATGCACTAAAACTGCATAGGTGTGAATCCAGCCTTAAGAAGGTTTATCTTCCCCACCAGTGACAGTGGCAGGGATGTCCAGGTCTGGCATTTGCATGTAAGTTGTTGGATTGGGTACATATTGTCTGTCAAATAAAGGTCTTTTTGTATTTCAATTCCTAAATATCTGAATTTAATGACACAATCAGGGGTATGTGAGCCACTAGAGGGGGAAGCAATTGGGACAGTGGAAAAAGTATTGATTTGGTCCAGTTAATCTGGATGCCTGACTAGAATCCATACTGGTTTATAACCACCAGTGACATATTTACATTTATCAGTGCTATAAAAATGCATTCATCAATGTAAAATGTCACTGGAAGGGAAGGGGGTTAACACTACGGGTTAACTGTGTTCCCTCAGCATGTTCTAACTGTAGGGGGATGGGCTTACTGAAACATGTCCGCCCGCAATCATGCTTTTAAGAACTGACTTTGAGGTATGTCAGTTTGCACAAGAGAGCCAACCCGGCACAGTATATCTGCGTGAGCAGGTCGGCAAGTGGTTAAGCTATATGCACAAGACAGCTGTTTGGACCGTCATAGTCAGTTCCAGCATTTTTAGGCACCTGGGAGGCAATCTATGACAAGCTGAAATGCACATCTGCACTAAGTGGTACTCACATTTAGAGCTATATGCATTTAAGGACGTATGCCCTGAACACATACCGTACATCCCTAAATCTGAGTACTGCTGGATACAGCGTCCAGCTTCTGTGTATTTGTGCCGATCATTGTTTTTGACAGGCTGCTAGTAGCAGGGCTGAACACAACAGCTGTGCCTTCCAGGTACCCAAAAATGCTGGGATTTGATGCTGAGGAGCCAAATAGCTCATGTGCATAAAGCCTTTCATGGTCAGAAATGCTGCAGTGTATGTTTCAATTAAATTATCTGGGCCAGATTCACAGAAGAAACACGCCGAAGTATCTACTGATACTCCGGCGTATTTTCAAATTTGCTGCGTCGTATCTTTAGTTTGAATCCTCAAACCAAGATACAACGGCTTTTGGCTTCGATCCGACAGGCGTACGGCTTCGTACGCCTTCGGATCGTAGGTGTAATACTTCGGCGCCCGCTGGGTGGAGTTTGCGTAGTTTTCCGCGTCGGGTATGCTAATTAGCTTTTTCCGGCGATTCACAAAGGTACGCTCGGCCGTCGCATTCTCTTACGTCGTCTCTAGTTGGCTTTTCCCGGCGTATAGTTAAAGCTGCTATGTCTTGGCCTATATTTAGACTTGCCATGTTAAAGTATGGCCGTCGTTCCCACGTCGAATTTTAATTTTTTTGCGTAAGTTGTCCATGAATAAGAAAGGACGTAACTCACGTCGACGTTCAAAAAATTACGTTGGTGCGACGTCATTTCGTGCAAAGCACGGCGGGAAATTTCAAAACGGAGCATGCGCAGTACTTTCGGCCCGGGAACGCGCCTAATTTAAATGATCCATTCCCCATTTGAATTAGGCGGGCTTGCGCCGGAGGGATTTACGCTGCCGCAACTTTACAGGCAAGTGCTTTGTGAATCAAGCACTTGCCCGTAAAACTTGCGGCGGTGTAACGTAAATGCGATACGTTACGCCGCCGCAGATATCTCTGAATCTGGCCCTCTATTTTTACATGTATATACATGGGTGTTTTTCTAGAGGCGAGTTTAATTTTGTATTTGGGTAAACTTCATACACACACGTGAAGACACTTTCCGATCGGTCTTGGGAGTTCCCCTCACTAATTGGGTATTACCCGGGGTTGGTCAGTGCCTATCACATGTTTTAAGCTGTAATCATATATATTTGAAGTGTGTTTTCTTTTATGTTAGCCAAGCACTAATTGGAGTGTGAAACGCGTAGGCTGTTTTCCCTGTGTTCTGCTTGCTTTGTAGTGCATTTTTTTATCCATTTTTTTACAATAAAGACAACCATATGTTTTTTTTTTGGGTGCGGCTGTCCATCCCATCTTTCCTTATATCAATTGCTTCGTGCATTACCAGCACCCTTGATTTCCTGAACCGTTGATTTTCCAAACACACCCACCTGGAGCAGTTACTCCCTTCCTTTCAATTAAAACACATGGTGAAAGGGTGCAATGGGTTTACTATGAAATTAAAGCAGAGCTCCACCCAAAAGGGGAAGCGCCACTTGTCCCCCCCCCCCCCTCTGCTGCCACATTTGGCACCTTTCGGGTGGGAGTGGGTACCTTAATTTGACAGGTACCTGCTTCCACTTCTGGGTGAGTCCGACGCAGCAAACTCATCCGGAAGTTTGGCCCCTGCCTCCTTCTCCTGGGCTATTCACAAATCGCAGCATGCTTTGCGCAGTAGGGAACTAGCTGTGAAGTTGCAAGCCTTCACTGCCAGTTTCACTTAGACAAGATGGCGGCGGCAGCACCCAAAAGCCAATTGAAAAATCGGCTTGGGCAAGGACAGTGCTGGATCCCTAGACAGATAAGTGTCCTTATAATAAAAGTCAGCAGGTACAGTTTTTTACGAATTAGGTGACTTCTGAAGGCAATGGATTCCACTAGATTTTAGCAAGGGGTATTAGAGTAAAGGGGCTGAATACAAATGCACGCCACACTTTTCAGATATTTATTTGTAAAAAAAAAATATTGAAAACCATTTATCATTTTCCTTTCACTTCACAATTATGTGCCAATTATAATCCCTAATAAAATACATTTCCATTTTTGGTTGTAACATGACAAAATGTGGAAAATGTCAAGGGGTATAAATACGTTTTCAAGGCACTGTAGTTGGTGTCACTGGAAGGAAAAAATGCCCCTGCATTAGTAGTCCTTTGGATGATGACGGGGGAAAGGGAGGTGGGGTGCAAAGACTAAGATCTGGGGGGCTCTAGACTGGGAGGAGGCTAAGGGGCTCTTGGGGAGTTTGAAGAAGAGGGATATTTATGGACGAATTGTCCCCCTATCCTCTATACTTCGTTCAAACCTCTATCCCAGTAAGGTGCCCTCCGAGAATTCACGTCATGTGATATCTCACATGACATGGGGAGACCAGAAGCAGGGCAGAGCTATGATGAGACAGAGGTGTGTTCTCAGACACCCTCAATCTTTCTGCCCACAGCATCCTGCTCTTGAAAGTGGGGGGGGGGAGCAGAATTCTCCCTCCAGCAGCTATTGAGGTCCCTGCTCTTTTTGACAGGTGTGATTCTGCAGTTCCCTTCTGTGAGTAAGGTGCAGGAGAATGGAACAGCCAAAGCTCCCAATGTGATCTCCTGTCTCCAGTCAGAAGGTAATGTTTTAATAGAAATGTGTCACATCATGCAGGTACATATGTATACCAAAGTGTACAGTCTTTGAGAAATGAAGATCACAAGAAACCAGTATCTCATGTAAATAAATGTATTTAAAGTCATAACTTTGAATGTATATACATCAATACAATTGACTGCTTTTATATATTATGCACATCATAGTGTATAATGCTCAAACAAATATTTTGTACCTTTCCAGTGAATTCATCATAGCAAATGTCCTCATCTTTTGAGCTATACCAGGGGAAGGGTTTGGAAGTCAATCGGCTTCATTTGATTATTTAAAACATACTTTACCCATCACTGGTCAGATGTAATTATACGGTAAAAAAACCACTTCAGACTTATTTGGCAGATATAGTCATTTTGTGCGCTTGCATTTTAGGGCAACAAACTAAAAAATGTATAATATCCAAATCTAATAAGTCATTTGCAGGATGACCCCATCTGTGGCCCTCGATCCAAAGTTGGCCATATAATCCATTTAATCAGGGACTTACTCACAGGTGGCTAGATTTCTGTGACAGTCAGAAAATTATAATTGTCGGACAAAAGTCTGCAATGGCAACCTCCATATCCTCACAGCACTGATTTCCTTTAACCACTTAAGGACCCGCTCCTGTACATCGGTACTTTAAAGATGGATATCTCTGTAACGGCAGCAGCTGCTGCCACAACCAAGATATCCATATTTTCTTTGAGCGGTCTTGTAAACAATAACGGTGGTCTCCGCGGAGGCGATCGGTTCCTGTCCCCTGCCTGGCTGGGAAACGAGTGAGGGAAAGATGGCCTCCACCCGTCCCCATAGCATAGCAGGGCGGAAGCGACGTCAAAACATCACTTCCACCCATGCTTCTTAAAGCAATATTTTCTTGTTGTCATTTTTTTAAATGGCAAATTTTTTATTTTATTTTGCATTTTAGTCTAAATATGGGATCTGAGGTCTTTTTGACCCCATATCTCATATTTAAGAGGACCTGTCATGCTTTTTTTTCTATTACAAGGGATGTTTACATTCCTTGTAATAGGAATAAAAGTGACCCTTTTTTTTTTTTGTGTAAAAATGTATAAAATATATAAAAATAAATAAGAAAACAAAAACCTTTTTTTTAAAGCGCCCCATCCCGACGAGCTTGCGCGCAGAAGCGAACGCATATGTGAGTAGCGCCCGCATATGAAAACGGTGTTCAAACCACACAAGTGAGGTATCACCGCGATCGTTCGAGCGAGAGCAATAATTCTAGCCCTAGACCTTCTCTGTAACTCAAAAGATGCAACCTATAGAATTTTTTAAACGTCGCCTATGGAGATTTTTAAGGTTAAAAGTTTGACGCCGGGCGCAATTTTGAAGCATGACATGTTGGGTATCATTTTACTCGGCGTAACATTATCTTTCACAATATAAAAAAAAATTGGGCTAACTTTACTGTTGTCTTATTTTTTCAATTAAAAAAAGTGAATTTTTTTCAAAAAAAAAAAGTGCGCTTGTAAGACCGCTGCGCAAATACGGTGTAACAAAAAGTATTGCAATGACCGCTATTTTATTCTCTAGGGTGTTAGAAAAAAATATATATGTTTGGGGGTTTTAAGTAATTTTCTAGCAAAAAAACCTGTTTTAATCTTGTAAACACCAAGTCTGAAAAACAGGCAAGGTCCTTAAGTGGTTAAATTCATCATCTGGTCAGCTTACTCTGCTTTATTTCCAGTACACACAATCAGATTTTCCAACAGCAAAAGTCTGATGTGAGCCTTTGAACGGAAATTCCGATTTTGTGAATGCTTCATCGGACATTTGCTGTCGGAATTTTCGACAACAAAAGATAGAGAGCAGGTTCTCAATTTTTCTGATCGGCTGTAGTAATTCCGACGCGCAAAATTTCCGACACATGCTCTGAAAAAATGCGACGCATGCTCGAAAGCATGGAACTTCATTTTCTCGGCTCGTCGTAGTGTTGTACGTCACCGCGTTCTTGGCGGTCGAAAGTTTAGGAGAATTTGTGTGACCATGTGTATGCAAGCCAGGCTTGAGCAGAATTCCTTCGGAAAAACCATCCATGGTTTTTCTGACAAAATCCGATCGTGTGTACGGGGCTTTAGCCTCACAGGGGGACAACAGTTTGCATCAGGGTGGTTGGCACTTATGTGACTAGTAGGCAGGAAACGACAGCAGTAGTGATCAATAAATGTATTAGGTGCCTTCTTGGAGTCCCTTCAAACGATCCCAACTATAATGTTATAGTTTAATTTCACCTCAAAGATCCCAAATCATCTTTATATGTATATATAAAATATATATACGCTCACATACACACACCTTTCCTGCCACCAAGGGCCGCATTAAAGTTTAAAAATTGTTTTTGTGTTGGACAGAATGTAGAGTGATTTTAGACCCCTGTCAGTTTTTATTGCCATCAGTATCCCCATTCAGAGATTCCCCCTCTCGGTTTGTCCTTTTTACTATGATCATTGAAAGTGAAAGTAAAAGAAAATCCCAAATTTTGGGTTGTCCCCAGAAAAGTGGTAAAGGGGAAAACTTCCAATGGGGACATTAGTTCTGGTCCCCATGGAATTCCCTTAATTTACAGGGATTTCCTCTCACTTCCCGTTTGGCTATGGGACAGGAAATCAAGCTAAATCTTCCCAATGAGACACAGATGGCAAAAAAAAATAAAAAATCTGACAGGGGTCATAACCCTCCCTCACTATAGGTTTTTCCTATAGTTCTACTTTAAGTTGTCCACGCTCACAAATAGAACTCCTAATTATTAGACTGGAAAAGTCATTTGGGATTAAAATACCACCATTAGTCTATTTAATGTCCACCAAAAGTTAGAAAGTGGGAATTCTAGAGGGGATATTTTATTACTGAAGGTGTGAAGGGCACACATTGAAGAGAGGGGAAAAAAAAAGAAGCTTTTCCTTTACATTATGATGTTCTCCTTCCATCTCAGGTTGGCCATTCAACACCACTTCTGCAGCCACCTGCTACTCTCTCTCTCCTGTTCACAACAGACTATGTGGTCACTAAAACCCAGCCATACAACTGAGCTTGAAAGGGATGCAATATGCATCCTTTCCTGAATTTAATAATCCAAAGTCTAATCTGAAAATGGGGTACACCACAAAACTTTATTTTTCCCCTCTCTGGCTCATTGGGTTGCCTTTACTTTGGTGGTAGTTTGCACTTTTCATATTTAAACCTGGTTTGTTGCTGAGGTCATGCCTTTAGGCTGCATTCACACTGTAGATTTTCATGATTTTGCATGTGCTTAGGGTGAATGCAGCTTTACATATATGAGATACTCTGTATACTTACAGGTGTATATATATATATATATATATATATATATATATATATATATATATATATATAAAAATATAAAAAAAAAAAAGCCATTGCTAAAAAAAAAAAAAAAGCTGGCTGTTGACAGAGTGCTGTATCCAAGCATATTAATGGAAAGTTGAGTGGAAAGAACAAGTGTGGTAGAAAACGGTGCACAAGCAACAGGGATAAATGCAGCCTTGAGAGGATTTACAAGGCCATTCAAGAATTTTGGGCAAATTCCTAGGGAGTGGACTACGGCTGGTGTCAGTGCTTCAAGAGCCACCACAGACGATGTATCCAGGACATGGGCTACAACTGGTGCATTCTTTACGTCAAGCCACTTCTGGACCAGAGACAACGTCAGAAGCGTATTTCCTGGGCTAATGAGAACAAGGACTGGACGGTTGCTCAGTGATCCAAAGTTTTCGGATGAAAGTAAATTTTGCATTTAATATGGAAATCGAAGTCCCAGAGTCTGGAAGAAGAGTGGAGAAGCACATAAACAAATTTGCATGAGGTACAGTGTGAAGTTTCCACATTCAGTGATGATTTGGGGAGCCATTTAATCTGCTGGTGTTGGTCCACTGTTTTATCAAGTCCAAAGTCCTCTACCAGAAAATTCTAGAGGCCTTCATTCATGCTTATCTCTTTATGGGAGTGATGACTTCATTTTCCAGCAAGACTTTGCAGCTGCCCACACTGCCAAAAGTACCAATACCTGCTTTAATGTTTACGGTATCACTGTTTGATTGGCCAGCAAATTAGCCTGACCTAAACCCCAAAGAGAATCTGTGGGGTATTATCAAGAGGAAGATTAGAGACACCAGAACCAAAAATGCAGACAAGCTAAAGGCTGCTATATAAAGCAACCTGCGCTTCCATAACACCCCAGCAGTGCCACAGGCTGGTCACCTCCATGCCACATTGATGCAGTAATTCATGCAAAAGGAGCCCGGACCAAGTATTAAGTGCATACTATACTGTACATCAGTGGTGGCTGGTGCTCAAATTTTTTTGGGGGCGCAAACAAACTGAAAAAAAAAAATCATCAATTGCAGCCACTGTGCCCATCAAACACAGCCAGTGTGACCCCCGCCAGGCACTTACTGTCTCGGTGGGGCAGCGGGTGACGTCGGTGAGCGGTGTCCTCCATGCGTCTCCTGCCGTCAGGCATCCAATCACAGCGCCTGTCATTTCAGCCAATCAGGTGATGGGTAACAGAGCCGAGCACCTGATTACCGGAAAGGTAGCTTAGTGTTAGAATAGTGAATGAATGTTCGCTTTCCTAACACACAATCCTTTTTTTATTGGTTTTATGTAATATTCTAATTTTCTGAGATACTGAATTTTGGGTTTTTACTAGCTGCAAGTCAATCATCAAAACAAAATAAAGAAATACTTGAAATACATCACTCTGTGTGTAATTTTTTAAATTTATGCGCTGAAATAAACTTTTTGATGATATTCAAATTTTTGGAGATGCAACTGTACGTTATGGATTTCATAGCAATCTTTACGTTATGGATTAAATAGCAATCTTTTGTATTAGTCATTACAGTATCACCACATTCATTAAACTGCATATATCTTTGCATCAAGTCCTAGTCCTCTGCCTTCTTTCGGGTACTATAGACATGGGATTAGTAGGATAGAATTCCTTTTAGTGAATTTATCACCGGTGTGATTTTGATTCTTCCATCTTGATACTACCGATAGGTGTGCTGGGACCGTTCTTTTAACCAGGAACTTCAGACCTGGTTGTAGAATAGACTGTATATGTAGGACCTTCACCAACTAGGCTTCTGGTGACAGGTACCTTAAGACAGTGGTTCTTAACCTCAGTCCTAAAGTACCCCCAACAGGCCATGTTTGCAGGTTTTTCTTTATCTTGCGCAGGTGCTTTAAATCAGAGTCAATGGCTTGGTGTTTTTGGACAGCTATTTTATCTAAGAGAAATTCCAAAAACATGGCCTGTTGGGGGGATACTTGAGGGCCGAGGTTGAGAACCACTGCTTTAAGAGACACTCATGAGAGGATCATGGCAGCTGCCATAGCGATCTCTCATGTGGGAAGGCTAGTTCCCTGGCTGTCATGTTGATGCTTTGGCTTCAGGGCTGTCCGAGTTGCTGACTGAGAACATGTATAAAGATCGGTTCATTTAAAGCACACCGAGTCAGGTGTTTTAAAAGTACTTGCGTTAGACACAGTTAGGCAACCAGCATTTTCAGAAGGTGGCAGCAATGGCAGCTCTCATACATCCTTTATGATGGCAGTCATCTCATACATCTCTTTTAAAGCCAGCTGCAAGAGAAATATGTAGGCTGCCATTACTGACCATTAAACTTTTATATTTCCAGCCACTGTCCTGCAACAATGCAAAAAAAATATATATATTTATAGTAATTCAAAATATTGAGAACAGAGAAATCAAAATGAAACAGATGGCAAATAAAGACAAGACAACCTACCCGTGTTTTCTTTTTATTTCAAAAAGAACAAACAAATGCGATGAAGAAAAAAAAAAATAGATGAGGAACTGAGGAATTAATTGTTATAGCTTAAGACTTCAAGTGTAGGCGGCAAATCATTTCTTATACATACAGTATGTTCCTTTACCGTGTCACAGTATTTGATTCTTCTTAATAGTAAGTTGAGACACATAGAATGACATACACGTTAATTAACTTTATACTAGCAGAACAAGTTTCCCCAGCTGAGCACAAACATTAAAGTCAACAGGAAAACGTTAAAAGATTAATTTACAACAAAAATATAAAAAAGCCTGTGTAACATACATTGTTACCACCGCCACCTACAGGCCCTTTAAGAGCTTCTAAATGCTGGGGAGGCAGCCAATCACAGCAGTTACATGAATGGAAAGCCAGCTTGATTCCTTCCCAAGCATGAGGTTTGACAAAGGAGCTTTGCACATGCTCCAAAACATGTTACCGCTCCCTGTGATGTCACTTCCGGTTGGTTGTTTCACGCTGGTCCCAGAAGTGCAGTGGCTATCTTGCTGGTGTTTCTACTCCCCTTTTGACTGCGGGACAGTTGGAAGGACTGGATCTTATATAGGAGAGCCCTATACCAGCACCACGTTTTTTGAAATTGATGAGCTGGATATACCACGATTTTCGTGAGAGAATTTTATCCTTACTTTTCATAATTAAACAAGTCTTGCTGCACTAGAGGCGCCTCTTTCGTTATGAGATTTCATAGGGCTGCAAGGGCCAAGTATGCTTGTCTCACCATAAAATGCTTTTACCGAGGTCCACAATGGAAGTTACTTACCAAATCTGAAGCGTGCACAATTTGTTGCAGTGCTTCATAGAAACCAATCAACTTCCAAGTTTTATTGCCAAAGCACCAGTTTTAGAACATTTCCCCCAGTAAGTCTTTAACCATTTGAAGGTTAAAGATTTCTTGTGTCCCTCATGGACAAGAAAGAAAAGCAACTATACTTGCCTTATGCCTTGCCTTCATGGCACCTAGCACCCCCACCCCAAAATGCATTCAGCAGTCTCTGCTACCACAGTGATTGCCACTGTCCTGCTACATAGTTAATGCAGTGGGTCACTTGATTGGCAAGAGCACTATTCATAGAATGCCTTGCATTCTTCTCGAATGCAAGGCGTACGCTGATTGAGCTAGGTGGAGAACGTGAAGTCATTCCTCCGCCTCTCCAGCTCGTCCAATCAAAGAACACCTTTTATTCATTGAGGAAAAACACAAAGCTTTTTCTGAATGGCACCCCATGTTGAGCAAGCAACTGTCCAGGGTCAATATGCAGCAGGCAGCCACTTGGCTTGGGACATGAAAGACAGCAGTGATCGTTGTAGTAGTGGAGACGACTAAAGTGATTCTTCAGTTCCACAGTTAAGGCATATACATACTTGCATTGGTCAAAGCTTTACCATTGTAACATGTCCCCCTCCCAGCCCTGCTTAGCTTTCCATAAAAATGCAATATTTGATGTGCACGTTTTAGGTCTATTAATGTAGTTTGCTTGCTAAAGCTATGCTGATAAGGTAATCACTTTATAAAACGCAAAAGATAAACATACATTTTAACAGTGTGTAGTCATCCTCCTGACTGTGCAGTCTGGCAGGCGATTGTAGCCAAATATAATTACAAAGTATAACTTTACCAAAAACCTTTTACATTTAGATACAGTGGTGAGGGATTAGAACCCTGTGTCAGGTTTCAATTGCGGTATATCCCCGTTAGGGAGATTCACTTTCTCCAATTGTTCTGATCACAGATTTTTACCAGGAATGAGAGCTGGGGTATATCCAACATTTTGAGCTTCCACTAGAACGGGAAAAAATTGAAATCTTTCAATGGTGACAATGTTCCAAGTGACATCAAAGTGGAGATTTCCCCCTTTCCTATTGAGTCTGCAGAACAAGAAGTGAGTGAGACACTAATGGCTTTGGATATACCTTATAGGCAGCTTACATATAGTAGTCTATTGAGGGTTGAAAAAGCGGTAATTTAGGATGGCGTGAAAATAATCTCCTGCAGCTTTGTGAACAGACACTAAACACCCATTCAGATGCTGTGAAAACACCCCTGTTTATTAGCATGTACATAGAATACACCCTAATAAACAGGGGTGTTTTCACAGCACCACCGAATTCTACAGCTAAAATTATATTCAGCTTCTCAAAAACGTACTACATCTGCAACCCAGTGTTAAATGCAAATGACATTAAAGTTTTACCACAATAAAAATCCACACCTTTATCAAAAAGGGAATAATAAAATGCAGTCGTAATAAGGTTATCCCTTGCTCCCGCTGACTTCTTCACAGCCGCACAACTAGTTCAGAAGCCCAGTCTCCTCCCCGCTCTATAGGTCACAGGAACTCCTGCACTGTAAATGGAGGACATCAGGGGATAGCCCACATCCTGGAGAGTCAGCGAAAAGAGAAATACACTAGCTGGCTGGGCGGTGAGGGATAAGACTAGTAAAAAAACTTAATGTTCCACGAGTCAAAAACAAGCATTTATCCCTTGCAGTCCAGGAGGTGCCCCACTGCAAGGGCAACACCTAATTTTACCCATGGCTTGGCTATAAAACCAGCTTTCTTCAAACATATGAAGATTTTACAGGCGGCTCTTGGCCAACAATCCCTGCAACCATTACCGCTCATCATCCACAAGCCAGAGCCAAGAGAATGCCAAACAGAACAGAATACATAAATCAACCGCTTCCGCAGGTTATAGAAATAAGGAACACCAGTATAATATATTTAAAACTCAGAAGAGCATAGACTGACCTAGAAAATAATGATTCATATGTACTCGGCAGACAGAAGTTTCTCTTCTAAGCCTTTTATGTTTTATACTACACAATGGGGGTTATTTACTAAAGGAAAATCCACTTTGCACTGCAAGTGCACTTGGCAGTGCAGTCGCTGTAGATCCGAGGGGGACATGCAAGGAAAATAAAAAACAGCATTTTAGCTTGCACATGATTGGATGATAAAATCAGCAGAGCTTCCCCTCATTTCAGATCTACCCCTCAGATTTACAGCGACTGCACTTTCAAGTGCACTTGTAGTGCAAAGTGGATTTGCCTTTGGTAAATAACCCCCAATGTCACACACAGGATCAGCCAAAAAGACCTAAATTAGGAAATCATGAACCAAAGCTTTAACGGATGAGGACTCCATTTCTACAGTCCAGGCTGTAAAATTGGTTTCCATTCCATGGAAACATTCTATAGACTGAGCTTCAAAGACCAAATACACAGATTATTACAAAAATTCAAGGCATTGTGCGAGTCATATAAAAGGTCACATGCCACACAGTTTTAAATACATTTGACACTGATGCAAAGTCATGTCATTAGGACCATGTACTTTAGGGCCTTTAAAAGTGGGTAACAAAGGGTAAATCGTACTAAATCGAGGGCACTGCTAAAGTTGCAATCCAGGCAAAATATAAAACCCACCAACCAATGTTGTAAATTACATGTTGGAATGGAAGATGTGGCTTACTTGGTGATCTTTTAGAAAGTTGCTGGAACTGCCCTAACCATTGTCTGCCACATAATTTTATGCTGCCTCTAAAGCTAGCCATACATAGCTCATTTCTCCCTGGTTTAGCCCATGGGCAGAATGAAGGAAAAATAATCAATGGATTCTCCCAAATATACTAAACTGTGTGGATGGAGGAACTCTGCCATCAGCTATAATATTCAGGCAGCTACAGCTACAGCTGCCTGAATTCTAAACCGGTGACTGCACCCGAAAAGTAGATGAAAGATGGATAGCCGCACTCCAAAAAAAAAACGTGCAGGTTGTCTTTTATTTAAAAAAACTGCAAATACATCACCAAATCATAAAACAGGAACAGGGGAACAGCCGACGTTTCGCACAAGACTAGTGCTTATTCATGGCCTGATTGAATGCAGTCACTAGCCAGCTAATTTTTCACCTGGCTCAGCTTATTTTAATTTTTCCCACACTCGCTATTCTGTATGCCTGTGTAAAACATGGCTTGACCATACATCCCAAGATGATTGCCCTGTGCACCCTGTCTTTCCTGACCATTCAATATAAAGCGGTTCAATAATAACTAGGTTGTCAAACTGTAAACCATCAGAAATCACTGACTAATCAGAAATCCCTCTTTATCTGGCTGAACCCTGATTTTTTGCCATGGTTGTTTAACTATTCTCTGTGCTGTACTTTTTTTTTTTTTATTGGTACTCCAGGTTATAGCCAGCCTTCAAAATTTTGAATTATTGCTTCTAGGTGTCTGCCTGCAAAACGTGTGTTATCCAAGGCCATTGGTACAGCAAACATTCCTACTATACTGCAAACCGGAAAGCTAGTCAAATGGCTAAATACACAATTGAAAGATGCGAGTATGCACGTGTGAACTGGTTTACCTGCAGCAAGATTTTTAATTAAAGTGGAAGTAAACCCTTCAATTTGATAGTTACAAAAAACAGTTAACATTCCCGGCATGCCGGAAATGCTAGCTGTCACATTTGCTTGTGCTCTCAACCAAACTGTCAAACCATCCAATGGCTGGTTTCATAACAGGTCACATGTACAGCATCATGGCAGTTGCAGATTAAACAGAGGTCAAGATGGCCGCTTCCTTGGCTGAAAACGATAGGAGGGTTTACTTCCACTTTAAGTGTATCAAGTCTTGCAATTAATGCCTCTGTGCTCATTACAAGCAAGAATATGACTACACTAATATACTGGTTTAGCTTTTTAGCTTACAGCTTTACGTCTCCACCACCAGCCTCCACACTGAATCTGACCAAGTAGCAGGGAGGTGATGCAGGAAAAATGCAAGACCAGAAAACAGTGAAGACATTTTAAGCTATGCTGGGAAAAAAAGGGAGGTTTAGAAAAGCTGGAATAAACCCCCCAAAAAACAGGGGTGAGTCAATAATATTACAGTTTGGCAGGTGAATAGAGCACATATATACACATACATAACTCAACTGTGTACTTGAGCGGTTTGCCTGGAGGATTCCTTTAACAGGGACATACCGCCAGGACATCTCAATAGCAAATATGCCAAGGTAGGACTTCATGAGCATTTCTTAGATTTCAAAGTGTCTAGAAAAAAATAATTGCATACTAAAAACACTTCAGCTTTAAGCACCTGTAGGTAACTGTACAGTGATGGGTATTTTCAACAGAGTATACCCAGGAATTTGGGGGGAAAAAAAAGTCAGTAAACAAATAACTGCAGCAGCGTCTCCTGTAGGTCACAGGAGTTCAGATCTTTTTGCACTCCGGTGACCCGTATTCAGCCAACAGCGAGCTAAAGTCTGCCGTTGGCTGAGGTCACATTGAAATCTTAGGGAAAAGAAATATCTTCTGCTGCAAGAGGCATTCCCTGGTGACCAGAATGGAGTAATTGGTATTATACAAAAGTTACTGGACGGCAAACATTGATTAGCAGTGTATAACAGACTTAAATTTCCATGTCTAAAAGGTGATGACATTTAATTTCCTAAACAGTAAGTAGCTGCATAAAACGCAAATACAATACTGCAGCCTACACTGGTTGTGAATTCTTTTGGGAGCACCATTAGTAATATAACCTGTACACAAACAGCAACATTACCAATATTATAATCGGAAGGTAATACATTGTACAGATTTGTGCCATTACAAAGGAATATCATTTGTGTTGCTTTTCAATGACCGTACATTTTTTTTTTTTTTTAAACAGAAGTACAACAAAATATCCTATACTAATTACCATGTAGCGAAAATAAGTGTATACTTACCTATGCGCTAGGTGCTCTGGTGCAGTCAGATGATCAGCTTTCAGTGTAAAGAAGGGACAGCAGACAACGGTTGCCCCATACTAAGCCTATGGGTGACGTCACTGCATAGGCATTGCAGCCGTTGTCAGGGATCCCTCTTCTTTACTGAAGCTGGCTGCTGGGGAGATCATATGCATGGATCGGAGAGCCCTCAGAATAGGCAAGTATAGACATCTTTTCTCTACAGGGTAGTTGGTACAGGGCTTAGAATGGGGGTGGGAGCAGAATTAGGTTTGGATGACCGGACTTCAACTTAAATTCAATATTTAAAGCAGTATTAAGCCCATTTATTATATTACAGCTTACCAATTCTTAGATGTGATAGCTGCATTTTTTTCTGTTATTTTCATCTGATAATCCAGCCAGTAAATCTGTTTTCAAGAAAACAAGCTCTCCTGCAGATGCATTAGTTACAAAGATATCACAATGTAAATATTCGCCAGCATACCACAGATCATTTTATTAGGTCCAAACGTTTTATTTTATTGAAGATCACATCACATGCCTGACGAAGGGCTCTGAAATGTTGCACTACTGTTTGTTATGTGATCTTCAATATATAACCGCTTGGACCTAAATTGAAGATTTGTGTCGTACATGCTCCAGTATCCAGCTGGTGGTCACTACAGCACCAAGTACTTTTGAGAGCCAGGAACATGCAATGGGATGATGGACTGTTATCAGTTATAAAGATGAGACAACCCATTTACCACTGACAGTGGTGCCTACAATGATCAGTTTTAATTTATTCATGTAAAACCTTTATGTGTGGGCTGCAGTTTGAGTTCAATTTGCTAGTGTATCTAAATCTGCCAAAACATCAAACACTACCCTCCCTAGGACTTTCAATGTTGCAATCCAAAAGGTGGCTCCTGTGCTCCTTCAGAACATAGGAGCATAATCTAGGCACTATAATATAGTAGCTAAAGTTACTGGTCAGGTCACCAGGTTAAAAAAGAGAGAAAAAAAAAAAGTAAAAAAAATAATAATTAAAAAGAAAGGCAAAAACGAATGCAGCTACCACATCTGATTGGTAAGCTGGATATATAAAATATATATATATTTTTTTCAATTCAATACGGCTTGAAAGTAGTAATAAACCTAAACAAACATTTAGTTTGCTTTAGGCTGTTTTTTGTTTTCACCTGATGAGCTGGCTAGCAAGAAACATATCCCAACATACTATAAGGCTGAAATTAAAGCAAAAGGCGGTTAAACAAAATCTGCACACAAGGGGGTGATCCTTTTCCAACTCAGTGATTTGGTTTAGGATTTTTTTTCTGACATGTTGGGGTTATAGCTTTCACTTGGATGTTAAGTTGCACTAGTATATACAGCTGGATAAAAACTAAAAACTGTCTTTTCAGGCTGCAAAGCAACAAAATTCGATTTTCTTCTATACCTCACTGTACCTCCTGCACTTTCATTTTGTGCCAGAGCTTCATATATTGAGACTGTTAACTACTATTTTCTCTTACCTTGTGCAGCGTGACTTGTACCTACCCCCTACAGATTTCTGCTAGTTTTGAGCATGTAGGAGAAGAAGGAGCTTCTGGGCTTCACTCCCAGTTCTACTCTCTGTATAGACTATAGGCAGCACAGTGATATCACCAATACTTTTACAGGGTAAAATTTGTGTCTGCAAAATAATTTTGTGCATGCAATGGGGATTGAAGAATATGTTTAAGTGAAAGTTCCTGCATCTGGAGATCTGTAAACCTTTCATTAGAAAATATGAAGGCTGCCTTTGATGACCTCCTTAAAATGTTGGTTTCCTGGGTGTTCTGCTAATCCTCTGGCTTCAGAACACTGGCACAAAATATTCCGAATAGGGAAATTGGTGAGAAGTCCTTATCTGGATACCAAGGCAGTCTCCTAAATATTATACAACTCGTCTGTCTTTTTCCATTTTATACTGCAGGCAACTACTTAGACTCCAATCCCTAAACATCAGAAGAAGGTAATGAAGTTAGTGTAAGTTTTAACCAGAGCCCACCTTCATGATCTTAGGGCTACAATGACATTTCTGCAAAGACACTAAAAGCTCATCTCTAGAAAGCATTCAACGGTTAAGCTGGAGGTCTGCAGGACCTTTAAGGCTTATAGGTGAACTGTATTAAAAATAAGAGCAAAACAAAACATGTTTGTCTGAAAAAAATAATATTTTTTTTAAAGAACATGGATAGTTACAACAAAATTATGAAAAAAAGGACATTAAAATTTCCTTCCTCCTTCGTTAAATACTAGGCATTAAACAGCATGCCAGTCTTTGTTTGGCAACCCCATAAGATTAGCACTTTTTAGGTTCCATAGAAAAGAGAAATGGCAGATCACGGAGATTTCCAAACAGGAGAATCTGTGTGATGTAATATGTACTTCCAACATTCAGAAGCTTATCACTGCCAGAAGAAGCCCTACACAGCCCAATCCTTGCAAGTAATACTCACATCTTGCTTACCAGTTCTGGGCGTTGTATGGGCCACCCTTCATTATTACAAAATAAATAACAAAATCTGCATGGCAGATTGCTGCGTTCCTTTGAAAAGCTACTTAAAAAAATAAGCACCTGCTACAAGTCTAAACAGAACATTATATATACACACATATATATATTTTAAGGTAACTTTTGGCTTGCGATGGTAAAGCAGCACTTTTGGCAGACACATGCTTTACTTTGAAAACTAGAGCAAAGAAAGCTATACATTGACCAAGGTTAGGTCCTAGCTCTGATTTTCTAACTGAAGTTCAAAGAAAAACTGAAAGTCAGCAGTTTGGGATCCCACAATGCTAAAAATGGTATCTTACTAACTGGTTAACCTGGCTCAGTTGTGAATATATCAAATTTTCCTAATGCCAGAGCGCACATAAGTTCCAAGACAAATGTACCATGTTGAGGAAATTTCTTGGGGCTGTCATGAATTCCAGGATTCATTACGTCTGTCTATATGAAGAAAATAATCTCAGCTGAGCCAGATAAATAACAAAATGACAGATTGTATTTAATACAAAGGGTTCTTCTCCTGAACATAGTTCATAGATTTCACCTAAACTTTCATTGGAATTTGCACAATTTGCCTAGACTATCATCTGCTGCTATAATCTGGTATTGCAGCAGGACTATGTACTGCAATGATTCTCTTCTCTGACAACCATTGTTTTTTTGGCAGACTATATTCCCTTAAAACACTTGTGTGGGCAGGGAGGTCCCGTGTTTTTACAGGGATCTGTCTCAGATAACAATTTTAGTTTTTCTGGGGAATTCCCCTCAAATCCTGTTTCTTTAAAATGATCAGAACGGGACTAGCTGCCAAGAGCCATATTACTCTTTATCCTTTGCCCTAGAATTCATAAATGTACCCTGGTTCATTCAATGTTACATTCCTTACATTCAATAGAAAAACGCTTTACAAGCTGCAGAACCCCACAGCATAGGTCAAATACTGGAACTAGAGCACAAAC
Source organism: Rana temporaria (assembly GCF_905171775.1). NCBI lineage: Eukaryota > Metazoa > Chordata > Amphibia > Anura > Ranidae > Rana > Rana temporaria. The sequence goes on from NC_053491.1 coordinate 397,970,843, forward strand.
AGTTCAATAAAATAAACCAGACAGCAAAAAAATAAACGTTCCCTTTCTAATTATTATACTCTGAGATCTTTGTCTGCAATTGTCTTCTTAGCTGTCAGTGTTGTCCAGCTGACCTTCTGATTCGGCCCGTTTCTCAGGAGATGTGTACAAGAAATTGCAGCAGATGTACAGCGGGTACACAAGCAGACGACTGTCCAAGTTCATTATAACTTGTTCCTGGAAGAGGGCAACAATACATTTGATAAAGTAAGATTCTGGAACAAGCGCAGATAAGTTATTCTATAAATGTATAAATCAATTCATGGAAAGTAAGCACATTTTCATATAAGCAGGCATATCTTTAAAGTGGTTGTAAAGTCTTGTTTCCCCTATAAAAATAATTAACATGTTATACTTGCCTGCTCTGTGCAGTGGATTTGCACAGAGCAGCCTAGATCCTCTTCTTCTCGGGTCCCTCTTCTGTGCTCCTGGCCCCTCCCTCCTGACAAATGCCCCAACAGCAAGCAGCTTGCTATGGGGGCACCCAACCCGAGCTGCAGCTCCATGTGTCCATTCAGACACAGAGCTGTGGTTCAGCCTCCTCTGTCTATCTCCTGATTGACTAACTTTGACAGCAGTGGCAGCCAATAGCGCCGCTGCTGTGTCTCAGCCAATCAGAAGGGAGAGTCCTGGATGGCCAGAAAAAAACTTGTGAATATCACTGGACAGAGATGGGCTCAGGCAAGTATTAGGGGCGCTGCACACAGAAGGTTTTTTATCTTAATGCCATCAAGATAAAAAAAAAAAAAAAAAACTTCTGACTTTTCAACTCCTTTAGGTGAACCTGTAAGGTCCAAAACATGGCTAAACGTGCAGGCATTACAAATTACACATTTATCATTTCAGATTCCCTGGAAAGCCCCTAGAATTTTATGTCCATGCTGGTTACGAGCCTCACCGTTTGTGCAAGCCCTGTCCACCTAGTTCTGTCATGCAAAAGGTATAATGCCGGTACTTTATTGGCTGGCAGAGTTAAAGCCCAGCATACACAAGCTGAATAAGTGTACAAGCCTTTTGTTTGTTTCTGCTTTTTTTTTTTTTTTTTGAGTGGACCTTCAACTAATCACACCGATTTATGTGAGATACGGGCCCAACATCCCCTTTCAGGAGGCTCTAAGGATGTATTGATCTAGGGGAGCAGTCTAGATTAGGTTGTATGAATCCCTCACAGTGGTACAGGCATGAATTGAGAGGCTCCTCAGGTAGATGGATTGATTTGAAGACTAAATACTGGTACCTGCAGGAGCCACAAGGCAGCACTTTAGGCCAGTAATTTTTACTTTAAAATTGATTTAGACACTAAAAAAATAAATAAAATTAAAATATATGGAGGCTGTCATTGTTGCCCCTTTCAGGAAACAGTAATTGAATGGCTGTATCTGGCATCATGAATTTTCAGTCACAAGCAGAACAAATATTATGTATAAAGTGTCAGAATTGCTTGTCACTCGCAGGTCAGAGTTACACAAAACACCAGTATGACAGCCAGGGACCAAACATTCTCAAAAAGGTCAACAGAGTTACTTCAAAGTCAAATCTTCTGTACCTGTCTCACAAATTTCACACACACACTTAAAGCGGTGGTTCCCCCTAAAACAAAATTCTAACAATACATTCGGATGTCTGCTTACACTGCGGGTAGGCTGGCTTTTGTTTTTTTGTTTTAGTACATACCTCGATATCGCCGTTTCCTCGCTTGGCGGTGGGCGTTCCTAGTTGATTGACGTTCCTCAGACGGGCGCATACTGCGCGTCACGACTTTCCGAAAGAAGCCGAGCGTCGCTGCGCAGGCGCCGTATAGAGCCGACTCTATACGGCGCCTGCGCAATGACGTTCGGCTTCTGTCGGAAAGTCGTGACGTGCAGTATGCGCCCGTCTGAGGAACGTCAATCAACTAGGAACGCCCACCGCCAAGCGAGGAAACGGCGATATCGAGGTATGTACTAAAACAAAAAAACAAAAGCCAGCCTACCCGCAGTGTAAGCAGACATCCGAATGTATTGTTAGAATTTTGTTTTAGGGGGAACCACCCCTTTAAGCGGTTTTAAAAGTTATTTTTCTCTAAAATAAAAACCAAGTTCTACTTACCTGCTCTGTGCAATGGTATTGCACACAGCAGGCCTGAACCTTCTCTTTTGGGGTCCCCCACCAGCACTCAAGGCTCTTCCTCTTCTGCATTTGCCACCATAGGAAGCCACTTCCTATGGTGGCACATGTGTAGGCTTGCTCCAGAGCCAGGCTGTGCGCCCCCATTGACACACTCAGTAAAGCCCTCCAATCTCTCCTCACTTAATTTGACTTCCAGAGGCGGGCACAGTGTTGGATCAGTACTGGATTTAGGCAAGTATTTAGGAGAGGGTGGGAAACAGGCAGTGAAAGTTTTTTTAACTTAATGCACAGAATGCATTAAAGTAATACAACCTTGTGACTTTAGAACCGCATTAACGGTACAGTGCAGACTTTGAAAACTCAGAATACGATTTATAAAGGTTTGTTATTGAACTACCCCATCTGTTATTTAAGTGCGTTAATGTGCTGAAAATCTTGTTTCTTTGTATGGTTTTTGTACTGGGGTAAGCCATATATGCTCATTACAAATACCGTATTTATCGGAATATAACAGGCACAGGCATATAACATGCACCTTCATTTTAAGAGGGAAGTTTCAGTAAAAAAAAATGAAATTTTAAAAAGAAATTTGAAGCAAAATAAGGCAATGCAGCCTCACAATTCGTGTCCATAAAATAAACATATATTAATTAATTGAAAAGTTTAAATAAATAGCAGATATTGAATGCACAATAGGAAGTGCTATATTCAAATTTATATTCTCCAACCACCGTGCTTTCAGAAAAGTGCAGCGTGCATGCATGAAGTGCTTCACCCGATGTGACAATCAAATGCGCTCACCGGATATATTCGGCCATAAATGACCATCAGGCATATAAAGGGTTCTTTTTTTAATAGAGTCCTCTCTCTTACGAACCTCTTCCAGATCAGGATCAATCCACAATATATTTCAACAGAAACTGCTCTCCATTGTAACTAACCACATCTGTATATTCCAGTAGCAAGTCCTCCAATCTGGAAAGTTCAAACTCCACCACAATGAGCCACAAAAAGCGCAAATAGCGTGATACCGTCTTTTATTAAAATTAGTTACAGGGTAAAATCTTGGTATAACAGGCAGGTACACACGCAGCTTGAGGGGAGGCAGTGGCCGGACTTGTCAATAAAAGCGATGCAATCCACAGCGTGCGTCTCAGCTGTTCCAATAGGAAACATACAGTTCCTGTATCAGACGTGCTGTGACAATTTTCTCTGCATTTCGCGATCCACGTGCCATTTTTTCCTGATGATGCGTGGATCGCGAAATGCAGAGAAAATTGTCACAGCACGTCTGATACAGGAGCTGAATGTTTCCTATTGGAACAGCTGAGACGCACGCCATGGATTGCATCGCTTTTCGTGACAAGTCCGGCCATTGCCTCCCCTCAAGCTGCGTGTGTACCTGCCTGTTATACCAAGATTTTACCCTGTAACTAATTTTAATAAAAGACGGTATCACACTATTTGCGCCTCATTGTGGTGGAGCCGTTTGAACTTTCCAGATTGGAGGACTTGCTACCGGAATATACAGATGTGGTCATTTACAAGAGAGCAGTTTCTGTTGATATATATTGGGGATCGAGCCTGTTCTGGAAGAGGTTCGTAAGAGAGAGGACCCTATGAAAAATAACCTTTTATATGCCCGATGGTCATTTATGGCCGAATATATCCATTGAGCGCATTGGATTGTCACATCGGGTGAAGAACTTTATGCATGCATGCTGCACTTTTCTGAAAGCACGGTGGTTGGAGAATATAAATTGGAATATAGCACTTCCTATTGTGCATTCAATATCTGCTATTTATTTGAACTTTTCAATTAATTAATTTATGTTTATTTTATGGACACCAATTGAACACTTGTTGCACCCTTTTCATTGCCCATTACTGTTTATTAGTTCTCACAAATTTTTGGAGCAGCACTTGTTGTTATAAGTACTTATAATATTGGCGCCGGATCCTATTTTTTATTTTTTCGCAGCCTCACAATTGCCCATCAATGCAGCTTGATTAATGCCCATCTGCAGCCTCCCCATTGCCATGAATGCAGCCTGATCAATGCCCATCTCAGGGAGGGGGGGGGGAGGGATGAGCACCGTCAGATTGCATACAACGAGAATCTCCTGTTTACTCGGCGGCCTCTTTACAAAGTCCCTCCTCCTGGACTGGCTTCTATGTAATCTGACGGCGCTCATCCCCCCCCCTTTCTCTGCAAGGCAGCCCAAATTGCAGTATCGGCGTAAAACACGCACGCTATTTGCAACCGATTTGCTGGGTGAAAAAATGTGTTATACGCCAATACATAGAGTACAAGCTTTGCTTCTGGTCTGATGAAAAACATTTTATTTTACATCATGTGGATGGCCAGGTGCTCGCCTTGTCTAGGGAAGAGATGGTACCAGGATGCAGTATGGGAAGAAGGCGGTGGAGGCAGTGTGATGCTTTAGGCAATGTTCTGCTGGGAAACCTTGGGTCCTGCATTTTATGCAGATGTTCCTTTGACATGCACCACCTACCTAAACATTTTTGGTGACAAGTATACCTTCATGGAAACAGTAATCCCGATGCCAGTGGTCCCTTTCACCAGGATGAGGCACCATGCCACAGTGAAAAAATGGTTCAAGAATGGTTTGACTTGGTTCAAAGTGTTGACTTGGCCTCCAAATTCTCCAGTCCATCAAGAATCTGTGGGATGTGCTGGAAAAACAAGTCTGATCCACAGAGGCCTTACCTTACAATTTACAAAACCTAAAAGGATCTGCTACTGATGGCTTGGTGCTAGATACCACAGCATACCTTCATAAGTCTAGTGGCATCAATGCTGCAGCCGGTCAGGGCTGTTTTGGCAGCAAAAGGGAGTGTTTTGCCGAAAGGAGGAAGACCTGCTCAATATTAGATGGGTGTTTATAAAGTTATGGCTGATCGGGTTATAAAGATGCAGGGAATTAAAGTGGTTCCAAAGGCAGGTGGTTATTTTTTTTAACCTTAAGGCATTCTTTGCACAGCTCTCCACTCAGCCCCCCCCCCCTATACTAACCCAAGCATGATCTCAATCTAGCACTATTCTCGAGAGCAGCACTCCATCCTCAAAGGATTGATAGCAGCAGGGGACCTTGGCTTCTGCTGCCATCAATCAAACCCTGTGATGAAGAAGTGGGGGTGGGGCCAAACCATGCTATCTATATCTATAGACACAGGCAGCTCCACAATAGGATGCAACTCCCTCTGGTGGCACACCAAGGAGGAGGAGCCAGGAGCACCAGCAGGGGATCCTAAAAGAGGAGGATCGGGGCTGCTCTGTGCAAAACCACTGCACAGAGCAGGCAAGTATGACATGTTTGTTATTTTAAAAGAAAAAAAAGTTACCCTTTACAAATCCCTTTAAGTCTGAAAAAGCAGTGCCCATTTCCTTCACGTCCCTGCTTTGCTACAAAAACCACTTCATAGCAAGAGGATTTGACAAAGGATTCCAAATGCTGCTCATTGTCTTCACAATGCAGCAGACGGGTTAATTTCTTCTATTTACATTCAGTGGAAGTAACTGTCTTTTTTAATTAATATTTTAACAGGGTGTTTAACCTTCATTTTGTTTGTGCATTAGTCTTATATCAGGAGGATGAAGCAGTAGGGAATTTTGCATGACAAGATCAAGACAAGGACTTGATTAATGCATTTCCTGTACTAAAATAATTCATATGCATGAATATGTATAAGATCTATTAAACTAGCTTGCATGTATCACGTGCTAGGTTTGTGATTGGCTAATCCTGGGAATCGGTGTAAAAGCTATAATTGTCAAGCATGTTTAACAATTCCTTGAAATGATAGCATACTAGGCTAATAGGTGCAAGTTCCCAGCTATTTTCCCTATCATGCTTTGTTTGGGCTAATTGATGGTGAACATTTCCCTAGAAGACTGAGCACTCTCCTACTAATCATCCCTGAAAGCATTAATCAATAAAACATGACTAGAATGGTTTTATTAGCAGCACCTGGAATGTTTTGCATAATTTATTAAACCAAACCTGGCAAAGGAAGACTTTCTATATTACACCCAAGGTGTCAGAGGCATGCCAATCACAATCCTTTAGCGCAGGTATTGTAAAAAGTGTTTATGTACATATATTATAAATCTGTATTTAGCTGGCAATGATAACAAAAATTATGACTATACCGGATTTATATAGCACTTGGCATGTCCCAATGGGCCCACTTATTGGATTCTTTGCAAAGAATATCCAATGTCATGCAAAGTAAAGAAAACAAAAATAAAAATAAACAGCAGTTTTGCTTGCACATGACTGGGTGATTGAAGTCAGCAGAACTTCACCTCATTTATGAAGCTCTGGAGCAAAATTCCCTTGCAAAGAACGACGGACACTGCATACAATCATAGTCAAATATTAGCTTCATCAAAATACAGGGGACTGTGTGCTGTGGTAAACTAAATTAATCTTCCCATGGATATTTAACTTTAAAAGGTTGAATTTCGATACGCGAAAATCCCCATTTGATTGCACATGAGATTGTAAAAAATAAATAGAAAATATATTTGAGACAAACTGGATTGATTTTGACTAATATCGGATTTAAATTGATTAGAAAAAACATATGTCTGGACTAGTGATCGATCAGCTTCTGTTCAATTTAAAACACAAGTTATTTAAGCACGGGGAACCTTGCCCAAGAATATTAGTTTACAGACCGGAAAGTTCAGCCGAGTATGTATTAGAGTTGCGCAATTCTGGCCAAAATGAGAATCACAATTTATTTGCTTAGAATAAAGATTATGATTCTCTCCCAACGTAAAATCTTTCACATTATACAAAAAAAAAAAAAAAAAAATTGGGCTACCTTTACTGGTTCGTTTTTTGTTTATTCATTAAAGTAATTTTTTCCCAAAAAATTGCATTTGAAAGACCACTGCGCAAATACAGTGCGACAAAAAATATATCAACAACCACCATTTTATTTCCTAGGGTCTCTCTCTCTCTCTATATCTATATATATCTATATATCTATATATCTATATATCTATATATCTATATATCTATATATCTATATATCTATATATCTATATATATATATATATATATATATATATATATATACATATACATATACACATATATATATATATATATATATATATATATATATATATATATATATATATATATATATATATATATTTTATAACTTTTTCTGACAGTTGTTTTCAAGTTAAAATATTTTTTTTACTTGGAACCCCCCAAAACTAATATATATATATTAGTTTTGAGGGGTTCCAAGTAAAAAAAATATTTTAACTTGAAAACAACTGTCAGAAAAAGGTTTAGGCCCTGATTCACATACCTCGGCACATCTTTATGTGGGCGTAGCGTATCGAATATACGCTGCGCAGAGCTGCGAGCACAGTTTTCACAAAGGAAATGCTCCCAACGTTGCGCCGGCGTAACGTAAATTCATCGGCGTAAGCCCGCCTAATTCAAAGTAGGTGGAAGTGGGCGTGATACATTTAAATGAACCGTGACCCCACGCAAATGATGGGCCGAACGAACGGCGCATGCGCCGTCCCGTGGACGCATCCCAGTGCGCATTCTCAGAATCACGTTGAAAATACTCCATAAGATACGTCAAATCACTGCCTACGACGTGACGTAGCCTACGACGTGACGTAGCCTACGCCCAGCCATATTCACGTACTACTACTTAAACAACGTAAAATACGATGGCTGTTCCCTGGTCCATACCTTAACATGACTTACCCCTGCTTTATGAGGCTTAACTTTACGCCGGACATGCGACTTACGTAAACTGCGTATATAAATGGGCCGGGCGCAAGTACGTTCGATTCGTAAATCAATGGAAGTGCCCCTTGCGGCCAGCATAAATATGTGCCTACGGTACGACGGCGTAGGAAACTTACGGTCGGATGAAGCCTAATTTCAGGCGTATCTAGTTCTATGGGCACGGCGCATAGATACAACGGCGCACATTGACACTTACGCGGCGTATCTCGAGATACGTCGGCATAAGTGCTATGAGAATCGCTTCCCTTTTCCACACAACCTCGTGTGGTGACCCCACTTCCACCTCGTCAAGGGGTTCCTTGACGAGGGAAGGGATCCCAAAAGGGTCCGAACCAGAAGGGGTACACTTTTAGTGAGACCCCCAAAGGTGGCAACCGTGGTCGGGACATGGTCCATTATGATCAGGTTTCATCCCCTCGTGCATGGAATAGAGGTCCTGATTATCGGTTTCCACCTCCCCACATGGGGTTTGGTGTACCCAGCTATGGTTCCCAACAGGATGCTGGTCAGGTTGGCTTTGGCTTTAATATCCCTACCCAGAATCGGTTTAATCCCATTTTCGATTTTGGTAACAACGGTTGTCAAGCACCTATCAGAGGTGATTATGGATCTACAAATTCAATTAGGAATCCTTTCACATACCCCTTGGGCTATCCAGATATGTTTGGAGGACAGACCAATAGTACACACCCTTTGAATCCATCTGGTATCAATTATAATCAGAATTGGGATTTTCGCAGGGCCCCCACTGGTCAGGGAAACATCGTAAAACGAAGAGAGGGACCAGAGGGGGGAGGAGGGCCCAGTCGGCCAAAAAGAAAGAGAACCTAGGAGTAGGCATCTACAATCTTAGCCAGCAAATACTGACCGACTCGGAGAAAAAACTTCTAGATAAGGGACTGAAATATGCCCCCCCTAGAAATCTCAGTAAGTTTCAAACTTATATGGATGTGCACAAATTCACTAGACGGCTCAGTATTAAACGTCATTTTCTTGCTAACCCTATCTCTGGACAACAGGCAACTACTGAATATAAACATTCATCTTTGTCTAACGCTTCCCTTTTTAATCCACCAGGATCATTGGCCCCAAGCATTAAAGTCTTTAGGGATGTGGTCCTCAGTGATTTGAACAGGCTTAAAGTGAACAAATCCAATATGAATAGAGATCTGACAATGGGTTTGGAATCACTATGTCAGAACAAGTCTTTGGTCGTCATCAGACCGGCTGATAAGGGGGGGGGGGGGGTATAGTCGTTCTCGACCAGTGTGATTACTTAACAGAAATGCACAGGCTGGCTGATGATGTCGACACTTACACCCCCCTTACTAGGGATCCCTTGAGTGGATACAAAAAGGAACTTGAGGTTTTGGTTAAACGGGGTCTCCAAAATGGCATTCTGAACAACAAGGAAGCGCTTTTTTTGGTGCCTAGTGCCCCACGGACCCCCGTGATATACTATTTACCCAAGATACATAAAAGCCTGACTTGCCCCCCGGGACGACCTATCGTTAGCGGTATTGATTCCATCACGTCCCGGGTGGGCAAGTATATAGACTCTTTCCTGCAGCCACTTGTACAGAAGATCCCCTCGTACATCAAAGATACGAAGCAGGTTATTAATACTCTTGCTAGTATCTGGTAGTGAGTCAGATCTCCTCAGTTTCATGGCTGATCTGAATCAGAACACTAGGGGCATCAAATTTAATTTTGAGACTAGTCAACTTTCCATTCATTTTTTGGATCTCCAGATCACCATTGAGGATGGTAGTTTTGTCGCGTCCACTTTTTTTAAACCAACTGATCGTAATTCGTACATCCCCCTAGACAGTTGCCATCTTCCTACTTGGTTGAAATCCGTACCCCTGGGACAGTTTATGCGTATCAAACGTAATTGCACTAATCCTCTGACATTTGAAAGCCAGGCCTCAATTCTCTCTAAAAGATTTGAGGAGAAGGGGTATGATAGCTCTACCTTACTCCAATCAATGGAGAGAGTTAGGGATACAGATAGGGCATCACTTATTGCAGACAAAATTAAAGAGGATCAAGGTGATAGATTTTCTTTACCCTTTATCACAACATTTTCTGCACAGCACTTCAGTGTCAAGAAGCTCATCCAGAAACACTGGCATTTTCTCACCACAGACCAGGTTCTAGCCCCAATCCTTCCGGTCAAACCTAGTGTGGTCTTCAGGGGTGCTTCCACAATTGGTAGTCGCATTGCTCCCAGTGTACATGACCCTCCGAAGGCATCAAGGACCTTTCTTGAAAACCTCATAGGATATTACAGATGCAAACGCTGTCAGGTCTGCACTCTGAACAGATGCAGAGACAGGAAGATATATTCTTTTCAGTCCACAGCCACCAAAAATTTTTTTGACGTCGAACCTTTTATAACCTGTTCGACGAAAGGTGTCATATACCTTATTCAGTGCCCTTCAGTACATTGGCCGCACTAAGAGGGCCCTGTCAGTCAGGCTTAATTGCTAAAATTAGAAGCGGTTTCGATAAGCATTCTGTTTCTAGGCATTTTGATTTAAAGCATAACAGAGATCCCTCCAATACTTTGTTTGTCGGAATCGATAAATATCGTCCGCATTGGAGAGGGAGCAATCTTGTCCGGGAAATTTCCAGACAGGAAATGGCTTGGATACACCGCGTCAAAACCTATACGCCTTACGGGCTCAATATTGATACGGATATTAATGCCTTCATTAATAATTCATAATTATTTGTTCTATTCCATTATCATGTGTCCAATTCTGAGAGTCACTTCCGACATTGTGTCATTTTGTTGCTCAATAGACTTACCTGTTGTGCTAAATTGGTTTTATCCATCTGGCTAATGAATCACAATTTTCCTGTCAGTTAAGACATAACGTTTATCACTAAGTTGACCATATTAATTTGGGCAATGTTTTTTATATACATTTTTTATATACATTTTCTTATCATACTGGTCAGTTAATAATGCCCAGTTTTTATTACATGCATGCTGGTCGTGTAATCAAGTGTTAATTTATATAATGCTAGCTAACGCAATTTATGTACTCATTAATGTGTCCAATTTTGTGTTTTTATTAGTTTGTAAATTTTACTGTACCAATCGTTGTGGGTTTAGTGATGCAAAATTGTGTCATCCATGTATTTGTCATTTGAGTTTGCTATTGCATTTCCGTGCTCCGCTGAACCCTATGGCTTTTTCTTCCCATTTGTTTCCTGGGAGGGATATTACTACGGTTGCACAGTTGCCTCACTGCACCCATAACGAGGCTTGGCCTCTCTGACCAACCAGCGTGTCAGTGAGGTGGAGCCTGTTATCCACAACGAGGCTTGGTCTCCTTGTTGGTGGATTCTGGCACGCGCCGTGCTCTCTGGAGGCTGTTGCATCGTCACGGCCGCGCGCCGACGTGTGACGTCGGCGCGCTCAGTCACGTGACACGGAGGCAGTCTTCCGGATTTTCTGTTTGTTACAGGCCCCGGTTTAGTGGCATCCGGCGATAGATTCTCCTATCTCACGCTGGGGTGCTCAGACTGGGTATCATCCCGTGTGTTTTTTTGCCCTGGGCCTCGCGGAGCGCGGGCGCATGCGCAATGACGCATAGGTCTGACCAGAGTGAGGCTTGGTCTGATAAGTGTGTTCCAACGTGCGCGCGCATGCGCGTTTGTGATGATTGCTCTGTGGCCATTATTGTGTACTATTTAAGGGGGGTGATTTGGTGTGCTACCCGTGCCCCATGAGGAAGCGAGATTTCGCGAAACCGGTCGGGCGGAACGTGTGTCACATCGGATCACCCCCCGTTGATTGCACTTTTTCCTACCTAATTGGTCGGGTCGTTTTGGTTTGCTTCCGGCCGGAGCCCCAATCTGACATGCCTAATTTACACTGCTTATATGCAAGTGCGTTTTTGTCTTCTTTTAAATAAATGTTATCTATGGTTTTACACTATTGCGACCCTTATGTGTTTTCCATGGTACCCGGCATCCAAGTTTTCCATCTACTGGTTTGAGACGGGGACATACATCATATGCAGCCCATCTACATTCCAATTACCACAGCGCATCTTGTTTTTCTTTTTCTATGAGAATCCGGACCTTAGTGTTTAAGTGGTTAAACGTTCCTAATTTACATACAGAAGTATATTCCTTTGATGTAAGAGACACATTGATACAATGTTTAGACTTAACATTCCACTGATGGAATGTTTTAAAACTTGGCAGACTACCCAGACTTTGACTTTTGAGGGCTGAGAGCAGAGAGAAAATTCTCTGCATACCAAAGATCTGGAAACCCTTTGTCAAGATCGCAACGGGGGGGGGGGGGGGGGGGCGGGTAAATTGCGATAACGATTCTTGATGATCAATCATGAGGCTCTAGTATATGTGCTCAAGTGTGCCAACTCATTAGAACTGATCAAAAGCAACGGAAGAGTGTACACTGAGGACACAACTGAATGCTTTTTTTTTTAAACCTTTCCTGAAGCAATTTTGACTTGCACAACTATCATTATTTAGTATATAGCACGTGGTCTCATTCCGGTCAGAGGCCCCACTGTCCCTAAAACACAGCTCTATATGCGGGCTGTAGCGCCACCATCTTTTGGAACCCAAATTTGGATGTTCCTGTGAGGGAAAGTACAATTAGCACAGAGCTCAGCCCCCTCAGTGATCTGTTAAGATTATAAAAGGACGACCGATTACTGCTGCTTGTACACTCCTAATAGTAAAAAGGATAATTCAGAACTTTGGCTCTGTGTAAAGTATCTGCCTTGTATCTGCAGATACATTACACAGAGACACACCTTTGAATGATTTTTGAATGTAATAAATGAATAGGCCGCACTGATTATTTGTTTATAACAGCAACAGATAACTCAGCGTTGTGGTTCTCTGTGCATCTATCAGAGCTGCTGTGCACATGGGGAAGGCAAATATGCTGTAGGGACTAGCCTATTAGCAGGGAGAAGCTGAGAATAAGGTAAATCATCTTTTCTATGTGCCCTTGACCTAAACAAGCAGTTAACCCTTGTAGTGCAGGCACAGTCCCACAACAAGGAATCATTGTTAAGTTTCCCAGAGTCTGGCTTTAAAATATAATGAAAACAACCAACCATGCTTAAAGAAGTTTGAATTAAATAATTCAGGGCAACCAATAAAGAGTTATCACCCCAGATATCCAGAATGCACATTACTGAAGATGAATTTGTCCTGGTGTAAAGGTTCTGCATTATATCAGCCTTATATCAGTTCTGTACATGCTGACAGCCTTATCAACTCTGCGGGTGCAACTTTTGGCTAAGGAAAGAAATTAGCGAGAGAAGCGTTTGCCACACAGCTTCTCATTAAACCCTTTGAGTGAAAACGCACACTGCTATCTCTTATGCCGCATACACACGGTCGTTTTTTTGTGATGAAATAAAACTTTTTAAAAAAAACGTCATTTAAAATGATCGTGTGTGGGCAAAACGTCGTCTTTTTTGTCTTCTGAAAAACGACCAAAAAAAAATTCGAACATGCTCAATTTTTTATGTCGTTTTTCAAAATGTCGTTTTTTGTGCCATTTAAAATGATAGTTTGTGGGTAAAACAACGTTTTAAAACCAGCCCATGCTCAGAAGCAAGTTATGACGCGAGCTTGAATGGAACAGAGTGCCGTCTTACGTGCTGCTAGAGCATTTTGAAAAAACTATGGTGTGTAGGCAACGTAGTTTTTTAAAATTAAGTTTGAAAAACGTATTTTTTCCATGAGAAAAAACGACTTTTTTTTACAAGACAAAAAAACAACCGTGTGTACGCGGCATTAGATGTTTTTCTCAAAGTGCTCAGAAAATTCCTGAAACATTTGTTTCAGACCTATGCATTTGACAGCTTTTTTGGTCATTTCAAACATATATATATATATATATATATAAATAAATAAATAAATAAATAAATAAATATATATATATATATATATATATATATATATATATATATATATATATATATATATATAGTGTGTGTATGAGAGAGAAAGAGAAAGAGAGAGAGAGAGAGAGAGAGAGAGATCAATTTGTGTGTAATGTTATTAAAAAAATCTCCCATTTCAATCTTCAACCAGATTAATTTTCTTTATAAAGTGTATATGCATTTGATAACATTTCAGGCATCAGCAATGTTCAATTTAACTGAAGGGATGTTAAGATGCAGATCACACTAAGGCCAATTTATTCAGTTATAAACAGGCAGACCCTCCACTAAAATATGTAATGTCCTGTCTTAAGCAGCCCACAGATGATTCGGTTTTATTATTTCATCGTTCAACCATTCAGATTGAATAGGGGAGTCTTGCCAATTAAGCAACTGTATTGCCAGTGGGGAGATTTCCCCACCATCAGAATACACTGACCAGTGGCGCTGCCTGCTATACCTGATCAAACAGCATTTACCTGGCAGGTTGGTTGTACAAAAGTCGATTGCTAGATCAACTTCTGTACAATCATTGTACCCATACATGGATGGCTTATAGGGGATGTAAAGGCAGGTTTTTTATCTTAATGTATTCTATGCATGAAGATAACAATTCATTCTGTGTACAGCAGCCCCCCTAATACTTACCAGAGCCCCGTCTCTATCCAGCGATGTCCACAAATGCCTTGGTCATCCGGGACTCTCCCTTCCGATTGGCTGAGGCACAGCAGCGGCACTATTGGCTCCCGCTGCTGTCAAACTCAGTTAGCCAATCAGGAGAGTGAGGGGGTGAGGCTTAGACGTAACTCCATGTCTGAATGGATACACCAAGCTGCTCGTCGACGGTGCCCCTATAGCAAACCGCTTGCTGTGGGGGCACTCAACAGGAGGGGGGGTCCTGGAGCTCCAGCCAGGGACCCAAGAAGAGGAAGATCTGACGTTGCCCTGTGCAAAACCACTGCACAGAGCAGGCAAGTATACCATGTTTGTTATTTTAATAGAATTTAAAAAAAAAAACACAAGGACTTTACAATCACTTTAAAGCAGCCCATACATGAGTCTGTGGGTTGAATGAAATAAAAACGTACCCAATACCTCCGTATAACCATTTGGGGTGGATGAGGAAATCCTGCCACCATGTTATTGTATTCTGACAGTGGGGAGACTTCCCTGCCATTAGAATACACAGATCGGCATTGCAGACTAAAGCCTGCAGAGTTGACCCACCAGGGAAAAACCAACAGGGTGTTTGCACCAAAGTCAATCAGTAGATTGACTTCTGTACAACCACAGTGACCATACATGGATGGAAATATCTCCGGTCCCTGCTGAACCGGACAGATTTCAAACCATGTATGACTGGTTTATTTATATCCAGAATAGAGATGATTGAATTTGTATGCGTTTGGTTTGCTGAAGGTTCAGGGAACTCTGCTTCAAACCCACTAAACCCAGACCTAGTACTGAACCCCAATGATGTCTGGGGGGGGGGTGTGGGGGGGAATTTTAGGGAAAATAGGCAAATTATGAATGCCAAGGGGGTCTACTCAGATAATATTATTTACTGTAATATTACACTTACCTGATCTTTCTCAAGGCCAAGGATCTGATAGCCACTTGTTCTATTGCAGATGACTTTACCATTGTTATCGAATGACAACAAGCGCAATCTGTGCAAACAACAGACATTATTATAAACAGATGTTGGGATTTTTTTAAATAAAAGGAAACCTGTATGGAGATGAACGAGGAGACACCAGAGACCCCCTGCTGTCTTTGGCGTCAGTGACAAAGTCACTGGCCTAGAAATGGGATGCAGATTAATGTTAGAATAAAGTAGTAACTCCTGATCTGAAAAACTGCTAAATTGCTCTAGGTCAGTGCCTTAAAATATTGAACTGGATCAAGATAGCAACTGTGTATTTAGCATTTTCATAAGTAGAGGACAGTAATGGCCTCTTCAACATTTTCTCAGTACAGGTTTCCTTTAAAGTGACAGACAAGACATTTACTTCAAGAATGTGAGTAACAAAGAAGATGCCTTTAACTTTAAAGTAATACAAATACTATTAAGCCTCATGCACACAAACATGTTTTAGTTTAAAGTGCACAAGCTGAAAGTTCCCAACTCTTTCCCATGCACAGAAAGCAGCTTACAACCCTCAATGCAAACTAATAGTTGTATGTGGCCATACTCGTGGTGTATACCCGCGCATGTAGCGTATTTCCATAAAATTTGCCACTTTTGCGTTTGTGGAAATAGGTCATACGCATGCATGTGGGAAAACGCCTCTGAAAAATGATCCAGTGTCGCACGAGTATGGTCACGTACAGCAATTCACTGGTATAGGCTGTATGTGGCACCTGTTGCTCCCTGAGTGCAGGAAAGCACTGCAGAGTTCACCCTTGAGAAACATTGTGTGCAATAAGCCTTTAAGGGGTTCTAAACCCTCATGTTTTTTCACCTTAATGAATCCTATGCATTAAGGTGAAAAAAGTCCGACACTGACCAGCCCCCTAGCCCCCCCTGTTTTACTCACCTAAGCCTGTTCGTTCCCTTGGAGGAGACGCTCTGTATCTCTCTGCGCGGGGTTCTCGGCTCCCGCTGTTGTCAATCAAATGCTCGCCACCGGAGGCGCGCCCCCCCCTGATCGCGCCTGGCACCCGCGATTGCTCGTTACAGAGCGAGAACCTCCTCCTCCTGTCAGGGGGAGAAATGACCCATCGTCTGTTCATACAATGTATGAACAGCGATTTGTCATTTCCCCATGTCAGTCCCACCCCCCCTTCAGTTAGAACACACACAGGGAACATGATTAACCCCTTCCTCGCCCCCTAGTGTTAACCCCTTCACTGCCAGTGGAATTTTTTATAGTAATCAATGCATTTTTATAGCACTGATCGCTATAAAAATGCCAATGGTCCCAATAATGTGTCAAAAGTGTCCGCCATAATGTCGCAGTACCGATAAAAATCGCTGATCGCTGCCATTACTAGTAAAAAAAATAAAAATAATAAAAATGCCATAAAACTATCCCCTATTTTGTAAACGCTATAACTTTTGCGAAAATCAATCAATAAACGCTTATTGCGATTTTTTTTACGAAAAATATGTAGAAGAATACGTATCGGCCTAAACTGAAGAAAAAATAGTTTCTTTATATATTTTTGGAGGATATTTATTATGGCAAAAGTAAAAAATGTTCATTTTTTTCAAAATGGTCGCTCTATTTTTGTTTATAGCGCAAAAACTAAAAACCGCAGAGGTGATCAAATACCACCAAAAGAAAGCCATTTGTGGGAAAAAAGTTTGGGAGCCACGTCGCACGACCGCGCAATTGTCAGTTAAAGCGACGCAGTGCCGAATCGCAAAAAGTGGCCTGGTCATTGACCAGCAATATGGTCCGGGGCTGAAGTGGTTAAAAAACATTTAAAAAGTTCATAAGCTTCTGCATACATGTCCACGCTTTTGCAAGTTTATTGATTCTTTCTACTGCAGACTGAATCAGTGGCTTCCTGGACAGGTTAGCTGTAGAAATGGCACTTCAGCAAACACACTTAAATTTTGATTACTGTATTTATCAGCGTACAACACGCACTCTAACCTTAAGAGGGAAGTTTCAGGAAAAAAAAACTTTCCACAGCCCCCTGCATATAACACGCAGGCACAGTTTACCCTCTATTTTCAGGGTAAAAACGTGAGTATTATACGCTAATACAGTATATTTTTGAAAAGCTTCTGAAGCTATTATAACCATTATAAAACATTATGAAGAAAAAAAATAAAATAATAAAATAAATGTAATGTATGTGTTTATTAAAAAGTATGTATGTAATGTATGTCCCCCTCTTTAAAGTGCAAAAAAAAATATTAAACATTGGTCCTGCAAAGTGAGAGAGGAGTTCATCTAGGGGTAAGGAAAAAACCTGTAAGCTTTGCTTAAGGGCAGACCTGCCAGACAGGTCTGTGCTCCATGGCTGATGACTAGATGGACAGAATTACAAATCACATGAATATTTCATCTTTGTATTTAGGACTTGAACCTGAAATGCATCTTTAAAAAAAAAAAGAAAAAATGCACCTTTTGCAGGTAAAAAAAAAATTGTCTTTTTTGTTTTCTAAGGAGCCTGCAGAGCATTGCACCCTTGAATAAAAGATTGCTGGTGCAATGTCCAGCTCCTGCAGACTTACAGCATATTTGTCTGCCCGTACCTTGTATAGGCAGACAGTTACCTAAGAGCAGGAAGAATCTATGAACTATAGGGGGGATGTTCACTAGCCCCGTCGCAGCTCATTGAAAACTAAGTAGGTATTTATTCACTGGAAACTTTGAATGAATGATGTGGTTGTGTGATCGGAGCCCCAAGTGGCTGCTATGTTTTCAACTAGTGACAGCAGGTGTGGGGAGAGGATCCCTGGCCCGCTATCACAGGGATGGGGGGTCAGCAGAGGGGAGAGCTACAGATGCTGAAACATGTTCCAAAACTCAACTTATCCTTTAGATAATTGCTTGTTACTCCCCCAGGGGATCCAGTGCACATCGTACTCGACGCTTCTCCAATGCGAGCAGTGTTTAGGAAAGAAAATATGGTGTGACGTAGGGCAACTGGTATCAGATGTTCTTCGGCAAGGTGGCTCGGCTGCGCAAATTGCCGTACCGGTACAGCGATTTGTGCACTAGCATTCATGGGTGCGCGCGCTCCAATTGGCCAGTGGGGGAACCGATCAGCAGGTCCGGTGGACCCGATGTCCGCCAACTGCTCGCTATCGTTCCCTGCAGAGACAGAACGGGGATCTAAAGAAGTAAACAAGGCAGATCTCTGTTCTGTCAGGGGATGACACTGAGCTCTGTCTTCCTGCTAAGCAGGAAGACTGATCTGTGCGTTTCCACAGTCCCCCCCAATACAGTTAGAAAACACAAACACACTGCATTGGATATGGTGGTAGCCCTAAACTTTAAAATGTTTGTGGTAAGAAAAACCTTGTGCAGCTAAAGTTATATCTTCAATTAGTCAAACAGTTAAAGGCTACCCTTGAGGCTTCGCCAGCCGTAGCTGTTCTACATCATAAGAAATTAAAATGTGTGCCTAGTAATTTATAAAAAAAATATTTCATCATGTTGGTATATAAAGCTAAGAAACTAGCCAACTCATTTGTCACTTAATTTGAAATAAAATCCGCCTACCTGTATGCAATGTTTCTTTGTGGCTGCAGACTGACTGAGCCACTACATGGCTGATTCAAAGTGTTCCTTTTAAATATGATATATCGGTTTGTGTAAGTGACCAACAAGTCAAAACCGAAGTTAAATCCAGTCCATCGCCAACAGTACTAGGAAAAAAGAAAGGGTGCATTTCTCTTAAAACACATTATTAGGACTGTACACGTTTATTCACATGTGATTATTGAAAAGGTTAGTCAAATCTCAGAATCGCCTGTAAATACTGAAAACATTCATATCTTGTAGTGCGATAGAAAAACTTACATTCTAATATCACTGCCACACTCACACAAATGCATTTTAGGTCTTTAAATATACTTTACAATTGTGGTTATTCAATGTCATAACATTTTGGGGGAGACAATTTTTTGACTAAAAGGTTTGACATTTAAAGCCTCAGGATTAAAAGCCCCCGTATTTTCCCGAAGAAAATTGTGTGACAGGCTGTTGCCTGAAAATCCGACCGTTTGTATGCTCCATCGGACAATTTTTCGCCAACCATAGTGTTTTGTAGGACATTCCGAGCAAAAGTCCAAAATACAAACACGCATGCTCGGAAGCAATGCTTATCATAACAAAACATTAGCAGAAGTTGCCCAAAAGGTGGCGCTAAAGAGATGAAAAACCACGTAGTTTAGAGTTTGTTGGCCGACAATTCTTTGCCGTTTGTATGCAAGACAAAGTTCCTGGCCAATGCGGTTCGGGCAAAAGTACTACGCTGAAAATCCAATCGTGTGTATGAGGCTTTATATATTTGGGCGGCTGTGTGCAATTTGTAAAAAAAGTGGCTAATAGGGCTAAGAGCAAGATTATTAAAAAAAGGACATAGTAAAAAACAAAAAACAAAACACACACACACCACAGGTTAAGGAAAGCATATTAAATTGATGAAGGAGCCATGGGAAAAATTTATATTTAATACATCTAATAAAAGTGATCAGGATCCAGCTAAAATGTTACATTATAGCAGACAAGAACAGGAAATCAGAAACATAATTGATAAATACTGGCATCTTCTATTAGCTAATCCTCAGGTTCCCATGTGCTTTAGAAATAGGTTAGAAATTGTGTTTAAACGAGGATGGTCCTTGGGGGGATTCCTTGGTTTCAGGTAATTTTTTCTGGGAGGGATTGGGTGACCCTTGTCATAATTTTGGGGCTTTTATCTGTGGATCATGTGCATATTGTAAATATAGCTCACATGGTAAATGGCACTATGTTAACTGCCAAATTACTGGAATTATCTTTATGCTGAACTGTGAGTGCAGGAGCTTTTATGTAGGAAAACTGCAGCTTTTTGCAACATATTTATGATCACACAGTGGCTTAAAAATTGGAGACATTTGCTTGATCGGGTCCTGCTGAACCAGCTGAATTTAGATCCATGTAGGGCCAGCTGAACTCATTGTGGTTAATTGCCTGTAAGGGAAATTTATATTAACAAACATTGTCAGGACACTTTATTGATCATTTGATATCTAAAGCATATTTAATAGGATTTGTGTTGATTGGTTTTATGTCTTTTTTCTATATTTGTTACAGGATGAGGTTTTTTGTGGTGTGTGTTTAATATCCAGGAATACCCAGCACCTGTTTTTTTCCCCCCCTTAACTTTTAGGGAGCAATAGGTCGCCTTTTTGGGGGAGACTCCCCCTTCAGCCCAGCCTTTTTGGACAGGGTTTTTTGGGGGAGAATTGGCAGTTTTCCCTGCCCTACATGGTTGTTTTCAGAGCCACTGTGGGTGGTTTTCCAGAACTGGAAGTGACATCTCGTCATATATTGCATCCTGAAATTTTACCGCATGCGTGCATGATGACATAATACAGCCACATTTTTGGCAGAACTGTTCCCTGAAACCGGAAGGGCCCCAGCCAACTATAGGGACTATAAATTGTGTACTCAAAGACAATAGGCTTCATTTACTAAAGCTGGAGTGTTCAAAAATCAGGCTCACTTCTGCATGAGAAACAATCAGCTTCCAGGTTTTATTGCCAAAGCTTAATTGGACAAGCTGAGGTTAGAAGCAGATTGGTTTCTATGCAGAAGTGAGCATGCAATGTGTTGCATACTACTATGGCACAGTGGTGGTCATTGTTCTCATCTGAGCAGTATTGTGAGGTATGCTATGGCCCTTCAGATTTTTCTTGGATCCATTAGATCAGGGGTGCTCTTTTGAAGAGCGAGGGCCACTTAAGCAACTTGGTAAACAGTTGCGGGCCACAATGAGTGGAGCAGGCGGATGACAGGGCACTGCTACTTTATAGGCCCTCCGATCAGCCCAAATGGAAGGGGACGAATTCCCTTCGGATCAGATTGGAGGTAGGCAGGCCTAAAAACGGCCAAAAGTCTGTTTTTCATCTGCCGCTCTGTAGAAGTGAATTGAGGGTCCGATTGTGTGAAAAAAGGGATTTTTAAATACAGCTTACCTGTAAAATCCTTTTCTTGGAGTACATCACGGGACACAGAGCGGCATATTCATTACTATGTGGGTTATATGGAGTACCTTCAGGTGATGGACACTGGCAATCTCAAACAGGAAGTCCCCTCCCTATATAACCCCCTCCCATAGGAGGAGTACCTCAGTTTTGTAGCAAGCAGTATGCCTCCCAAAATGGTCCCCATAAGAGGGGTGGGAGCTCTGTGTCCCGTGATGTACTCCAAGAAAAGGATTTTACAGGTAAGCTGTATTTAAAAATCCCTTTTTCTTTATCGTACATCACGGGACACAGAGCGGCATATTCATTACTATGTGGGATGTCCCAAAGCAATGCTTTAATGAGGGGAGGGAGACATCTTCCCAAGGATTTACTTCTGAGATAACTCAAATAATAATAATAAATCCAACTTAGTCGAGAAATAAAAATTAAATTTTTTAACTCAAGGGTGCCCCCGATTCTGAGGGTCTTAAAAATGCAGCCTGCAGCAGTTCTTGCCAAAAAGGCTGTATCAGTATTCCTTCTTACGTCCAACCGGTCTGATTTTAGAACCCTTGTGGACTCAAAACCAGGTTGCCGCCTTGCATACTTGAGCCACAGGGAACTGATGGTGTGCTGTCCAAGGAGGCGCCCATGGCTCTGGTAAAAAGAGCCCTTACTGGCAATGGAAGAGGCAGTCTTTTCAAGCTGTAGGCCTGAGTAAATAATAGCTTCCTCTCTCATGAGAAGATGGCCTTTGCAGCTGTCTGCCCCTTCTTGGCTCATCTGGCAAAAATGAACAACACATCTGTTTCCCGGAACTTCTCTGTAGCTCTAAAATAGGCCTTTATGGCCGTGACCATACCCAAGGTATGTAGCAACCCTTCCTTCTGGAAGTAGGTTTCGGAGAAGGATGATAGTACCAAATCCTGGTTAGGAAAGAACTGGATATAACCTTCGGTAGAAAGGGAGGATGAGGATGGAGGACCACCTCGTCCTTGTGAGAAAATTTAAGATATAGCTCCTTATAAGATAAGGCTGCTATTTCTGTTCTCTTTGGCTAAACTATGGCAACCAGAAATCCCAGCTTCCTTGATAGCCAAATCACAGTAATTTCAGCCAACGACTCAAAAAGGTTGTTCCTGTAGAGTTGACCGAACTAGATTCAAGTCCCACGGCAAGTGGTGACATGCCCGGAGGATTAATGCGCCAGACCCTCTGAAAGAAGGTCTCAACCGCGAGTGGGAGTCCACCACTCCTAGCTGGAGAGACTTAACACTTCATTAATGGTATACTTGCGGCAAGCTATTCCTTCGACACATACCAGCCTACCTAGGCTTCCCGGACCCTGTAACAAGTCACCCTGGAGACCGGCTTTTTTTTTTTTTTTTTTTTTTTTAAACCTGATCAGGGTAGAGATTATCTGCCCAGAACGGCCTCTACTACTGAGAATCAGGGATTCAGCCGCCAGGCCGTCAAATTTAGACGCCGCAATGCAGGGTGTAGGATCGGGCCTTGTGAGAGTAGGTCTGGCCGTAGAGGAAGTGCCCAAGGTTCTCCCACTGCCATCCTCAGGATTAGTGAGTACCATGCCCTCCTGGGCCATGCTGGAGCTACCAGGATGACTGGTTTGTGCTCCACCCTGATCCTGCGTAACAGGCGGGGTAGCAACTGTAGCGGGGGAAAGGCATATAGCAGTTTGAACTGATGCCAAGGACAAACCAATGCATCGGTTCCGCAGGCCATAGGGTCCCGAGTACGGGACATGAACCTGTCTAGTTTTTTGTTGAATCTTGATGCCATGACGTCCACGTCCGGCATTCCCCACCTCTGGCAGATTAACTGAAAAATTTTAGGGTGCAGAGACCACTCCCCTGGCGACAGAGACTGACGACTCAAGAAGTCCGCTTGCACGTTGTCCACCCCGGGAATGAAGATTGCCGATATGCAGGGCACATGAGCCTCTGCCCACAGGAAAATCGAGCTCACCTCTCTCTGAGCTGATTGACTTTTGGTTCCCCCTTGGTGATTTATATATGCTACAGCCGTGGCATTGTCCGACTGAATCCTCACCGGGAACCCCTGTAACTTGGATGTCCAAGCCTCGAGGGCCAACCGAGCAGCTCTGAGCTCCAAGATGTTGATGGGCAACTGCCTCTCCGCATGTGCCCAAGTGCCTTGGCGAGTGCAACCATCCAAGACCGCTCCCCAGCCCATTAGGCTGGCATCTGTGGTTACTATCTTCCAGGTTATGGGACTGAAAGATTTTCCCTTTAGCAGGTTCTGAGGGTTTAACCACCAACACAGACTTTGCCGGACTCTTGCTGACAGAGGCAACGGAAACTCCAAGGCCTGCGCCTTCTTGCTCCAAGCTGCCAGAATGGCTGCCTGTAGGATGCGAGTGTGGCTCTGAGCGTAAGGTACCGCCTCGAACGTGGCCACTAGCTTGCCTAGTAAACGCATACATAGGCGAATAGTTGGTTCTCTTTTACTCAGAACCAGCTGAATCAATTCTTTGATAGCCCTGACTTTTACCCGGGGTAGAAAAACCTTTTGCTGAGCTGTGTCTAACCTCATGCCGAGATAATCCAACTGTTGTGCGGGTTGGAATACTGATTTTTCTCGGTTTATGACCCAGCCGAACCTCTCGAGGATCTGAACCGTGAGGGCAACCGCTCGCTCCAAACAAGGAGATGAGTGGTCTATGATCAAGAGGTCATCCAAATATGCCAGGACCGTGACGCCCTGGATTCTTAGACTGGCTAATATTGGAGCTAGAACCTTCGTGAACACCCGGGGGGCCGTAGCCAGCCCGAAAGGAAGCGCCACAAATTGGAAGTGACGCTGAGCCACTGAGAAACGTAAAAATCTCTGATGTGGCTGAAAGATCGGTATATGAAGGTAAGCATCCTTTATGTCTATGGAGGCCAGAAAATCGCCCTTCTGGAGTACGGCGGCTGCTGACCGAACAGACTCCATCCGGAATGACTGAACCTTTAGATAAATGTTTAAATTTTTTAGGTCCAAAATTGGCCTGACCTCGCCGTTGGGCTTTGGCACGACAAATAGATTGGAGTAGAAACCTAGCCCTTGTTCTAGGACTGGTACCTCTACTATCACGCCTTGATAAATTAGACGATCCAATGCCGCCAAAAAGGGGGACCTCTTTGCTGGATCGTTTGGAATTCTTGATTCCTGATAATGAGGAGGAGGAAACTTTAGAAACTCTAATCTGTAGCCTGTGGCCACAGAAGATCGGACCCATCTGTCGGGGATGTTGGCTTCCCAGATCTTTGAAAAGAAACGAAGCCTTCCCCCTATCCTCGTGGGTGGGGGCATCTCTTCATAAGGCAGACTTAGGGGCAGGCTTTGCTGGCTTGCGATACCAAGGCTTTTTGCCTCCCGGGGCCTGTCCCTGTGATTTAAAATTTGATCGCGCAGGAGGCCGTCGATACTGCCTGGCATTAGAGGGCCCTGGCACAGGGGAAAGTTGCCTCTTAAATGTAGGACCCCGAGATCTCTTCTTGACTGGCAAAAGGGTACTCTTGCCACTTGAGATAGTCTGAATGTATTTATCCAGATCTTCTCCGAAAAGTCGAAGCCTCCATGGAAAGGGAAACCTGCCAAAAGCTTTTTGCATGGGGGCTCGGCCGCCCAGTTCTTTAACCATAAGGGCCTTCTCATATGCACTAAAAATAGAGATAAGCGAGATGCCTGCTGAATGGAATCTTTTATAGCATCCACCGCAAAGCAAAGAGCTCTGGGTATATCGGACAGCTCTTCTGCCTGTTGGGCAGGGATGTCCTTAAGCATCTGTTTCGTCTGATCCTTTAAAGCCTGACAGACTCCTATAGCAGCCACCGCTGGCTGTACCACTGCCCCTGCCGTGGAAAAAGAAGCTTTTAAGAGAGTTTCCAACCGTTTATCAACCGGGTCCTTAAACATCTGAATGTTTTCTACCGGGCAAGTTAGTGATTTATTTACACAAGAGATGGCAGCATCCACAGCAGGGAGCGCCCATTTTTTGGCAAACTTCTCCTCTAACGGGTAGATAACAGAAAAATTTTTAGGCGGCAAAAAAATTCTGTCTGGTCGTACCCAATCTTGGAAAATTAGCTCCTCTAATAACGGATGGACTGGAAAAACTGCGTTATTCAGGGGCGCCTTTAAGGAGCCCAAAGAGGAAACTGCCGGACTCCGGAGCTCCGGTAAAGGCAGGTTAAATGCTGAGTGTACCATGTCCGTCAAAGACTGGACCCACAGGCTCTCCGCTTGGGAGGCTGAGAATGGTTCCTCAATAGTAGATTCCTCAATTTCTGAACCCTCTGGGTTCTCGTCCAATAGATCCTCCTGAAATTCTGATTCCTCCAGCGAAATCAGTTCAGCATCCGAGGATACACATTTTGGCGAAGGGGACCTAGCCCGCTTCTTGCCTGGAAAAGATTTAGTGAGCATAGCTGCCAATCTTTTCTCTAGCCCTTCTAATGCGGTAGCTAGCTTTTCCTCTGTGACGAACACAGGGTTGGGTGGATCTGGGCCAGCCGCTGCACCAGACCCCCCTATTGGCTCAACCAAGGCGGCCACAACTGGGTCAGGTGGGGAGAGTACCGGCATAGCCTGACTCGTATCCTCAGAATCCGAGGGGGAACCCTTTTGCTTTTTGACATTTTTAGACCCCCTTGATCCTGAGCCTTTGGGTGCCATGGTACAAAACCGAGGTTCTTAGCCTGCAACAACTAACTGTACGCAGCTAGGAAATAATTTTGAAAGGTTTAGGGAGCAATAGGATTACTAGTGTCCAAAAACCCTGGTGAGGCCGAAATCAAATATAAAGGAAAATTTTTTTTTTTTTTTTTTTTTAATATGCTATTATGTTCCTTTAAATTAGAAGTATTTATATTTTACTTTATTTTTTTTTTTTTTTTTTACGGCCCCACCAATATCTTTTTTCCAGCCCTTCAACCTGCTGACAAAGGGGAATTTTTGGCTTAATAAGAAAAAATAGGCCAAGCCTATGATGTACTACCCCTTTCTTGCCACCGGGGGTCGCAGGAGTGCCGCTCTGTGTCCTCTCTCCTCCAGATCAGCTTCAGACTGATCTATGCGCGCACCCTGTCACTCTTAACAGAGGCGAGACACGCCTCTTCCTGCGTGCTCCCGCCCTCCCCCTCCTCCCGATGGCGCGAAATTCATCTATTTCTTGCGTGCCCGCGCGCGCGCGACAGGGAGAGGAGAGCGAGACACATGGAGACGCCAGACGCCGACAGAGCTGGGAGAAAGGACGCGCTGCAGGGCGGCAAATTTGAATCCCCCGGACAGGTAGGCTGCAATAGAGACTCTAAGGAATCAGTTGCTTAGCCCAAAGGTCTCTTCCCAGACCCTGTATGCCCAGCAGAACAGCAGGTAGCCAGAAAGAAGATTGCTTGGACAGGGGCCAGAAATGGGGAGGAACAAAACAAATCATCCTGTCCACTAACGGACATAGTGACCCTGGTGCCCATGCAGAGCATACTTAGGCTGCCCCCCCTTGTGGTCCCCCTTGGGAAGCTCGCAGTCGAACCAAGTTCCGCAGGCTCCCCACTTACCTGCTCCATGCCGCAGGACGTTTGTAACAAACACAGTCCAATCTTCTCCCATCTCCGTGGGAAGTGTAGTAGACCTTCAGGCACTGGGGTCCTGAAAGGAACCGCTGTCCTGGACCTATACAGCACCTCTGGCAAACAGGGAACTCTTGGCTTTAGAAAAGCTGTGAGCCCTGGGCCCAGGGTCCAGCCCTCCAGAGAGGGCATTATAGGCAAAACCCCCTGGATTTGGGGGCCCGGGTACTGTCCACTTCGGCACTGAGGCACTCTGGACAGATCCGGTTAGCCCGCCTTGATCCCAAGGATATGGAGGCAAGCTATTCCGTGACCAACACCTAAGACACTGGCGAAAAAACTGAGGTACTCCTCCTATGGGAGGGGGTTATATAGGGAGGGGACTTCCTGTTTGAGATTGCCAGTGTCCATCACCTGAAGGTACTCCATATAACCCACATAGTAATGAATATGCCGCTCTGTGTCCCGTGATGTACGATAAAGAAAGGGCTTAAGACTGCTTTCACATTGATGTGCTACCCACACTGCAGGTGCAGCATAGTGCACCTATGTCTATCCTACGGGTTTGCTGAACTTTGCCTATGGCAAAAGCCGGCACTGTACAGGAAGCATCGGCTTATGGGGCTCTGCTCCGCAGTCGCTGTGTTCCGCTACCACCAGCTTCGTTCACAACGCTGATGCTGTGGTATGACGGGTCGGCAACCTGCGATCTGGGCTTGCCAATCCGCCATTCCAGAGCAGGAGGTCACGGGCCACATCAGAGGGCTCCGCGGGCCACTGGTTGGCCACCCCTGCATTAGATACTACACTGACCTTGTGAATTAACGTACCTCTTTAAACATTAGTGGAACCCTGTCCTTGTTTTGAGTACTTGTTTTTTATTAACAGTGTCAGATTTTAAGTGCCTTTTAGATTTACCTGTACACATACAGGATGTAAACTTATTATGCAAACTTAGTTGACTATTTAGTAATACAGTATGTTACCACCTGGCTTTTAACAAACTGTGTTTGTAGTGTAAAATATGGCTACCGAATGTCTGTTTTTCCAATTGTTTGGCTGGCTGATGAGGCCCCTTTCTCTGTAGTAAAATGCTGTATGGTTGGATGCATCTATTACTGGGAATGTTGCCTTGTTTTTTTTTAATTGAACTCAATTGATACTTAGTTGTTGCTGTTTATGAGATTAATGAGAGGTCTATGGGGCCCCATGTAGCATTGCATGCTACGCCTAAAGGGGTTGTAAACCCTCATGATTTATTCACTTTAATGCATCCTACGCATCAAGGTGAAAAAAAACTTCTGGCAGTCACTGGCCCCCCAGCCCCCTATTTTACTTGCCCGTGCTCCATATTTCCCTTGACGGAGATGCGCTGCCCCTATTTGCACCTGGCTCTTCATTGGATAGATTGATAGCAGCGCAGCCATTGGCTCCTGCTGCCATCAATCAAATCCAATGACGTATTTGGGATGACTTGTATATAAAATATACACTTAAAACAGACCACTTCTAACATGTATTTTATCATGAAACTTCTTAAGATTATAAAAATATACACACACACACACACACACAGTATGTGCATAGATAGAATCGGTGCCTTAAAAGTCCTGTACATAGTCTTTTAGGGTCTTACATACAATTGCTACAATTGCTTCTATGCAACATACAAATCTGTGATGGTCCGCTAAGCTTTAGGACTCGAGCACAAGTGCTGTGTGGTTAATGTGACCTGGTGTTTTGGGGCTATACAGTGTAGTGCTTGCTGCCAGCAGCCTGTCAAAAATAAACATACAGGCTAAAATACCCGGCGGCTGGATGCCATCTTGAATGCTACAGTTTCTACGCTGTATGGGGAAAAGCGGCCCATGTGCATGTCCAACAATGTGCTAGCAGGACAGGGTTCTCAGTTCTATAAAACATTTTGGAGTTATGCACTGCAGAAAACAGAACCCCAACTATATTGCACAATCAGTGCCGTCAAGCAATATGCATTCATGTTGAGGTCTTTAGACAACACAAATTACAATGAAAAAGATGGGCAGGAGTTTAAAAAGCAGAAAATTGCCTACATATCGGTTATGTATTGACTTTTTTAAGAAGTGTAATTTACTTCTGCATTAAGAGAAAAGAATAAGCATTCATGAATGGTATTTAGTCATTGTCCGTGGGAGAAACATTTCATCATCTATGCACATGTCAGGATGATGTACCTGCGTATAAACACTTTACTGTCAACCTGTTATGCCCTTGAGTCCAATCAATATATACAAGCAGTACATGTAGTACAAGTGACCTATTTTTGTCAGCTGATCTATGTGTTGTCCATTTATTATCTTCATATATTCGATATTCTGATAAGTG
The DNA here is from genome assembly GCF_905171775.1 of Rana temporaria. NCBI lineage: Eukaryota > Metazoa > Chordata > Amphibia > Anura > Ranidae > Rana > Rana temporaria. The sequence goes on from NC_053491.1 coordinate 398,000,352, forward strand.
AACCATAAATACAGACAATGTCAGACAGCATGTGCTCTTCAGTCTGTACATTTTCTACCAGCTTCCAAAGAAAGGATAATGCTTTTGATGCAGTCTGGGTAATATTCTTTAACTACTTGAGCTCTGGAAGGTTTTACTCCCTTCATGACCAGAGCATTGTTTGCTATTTGGCACTGTCATGGATCACAATTTTTTTTTGCACTTTCCCCCACACAAACCTACTGGGATTATATAATATATTTTATATATTATATATATATATATATATATATATATATATATATATATATATATATATATATATATATATATATATATATATATATATATATATATATATATATATATATATATATATATATATAAAATATTGTGTGTGTTTATATATATATATATATATATATATATATATATATATATATATATATATATATTTCTTCATAATTTGAAGGTCAAAATGTATTCTGCTACAGTAAAAAAAAAATCCTAATAAATGTATATTAATTTGTTTGTGCGAAAGTGAAGTCTCTACAAATTATGGGAAATTATGGTATATATACATACATACACACACACACACACACACACACACACACACACACACACACACACATACATATACACACACACGGTATGTATATATACACACACACCTATATACATCAGCGACTTCTAGTGTGAATGCGATAGCATGGCGGGCAATCTGACGCTAGCTGAGAGAGACGCTGAAACTGACATCAATAGTGACACTAATACAGTGATTAGTGGCAATACTGTACATGGTCACTGTACTAATGAAACTGTCTGGAAAGAGGTTAAAATCTAGGGGAAATCCAGGGGTTAATTGTGTACCCAACAATGTGTAATGTATGTAGTATCTGTTTTTCTCTCTGCAGGGAGAGCAAACAGACAGATCGCTGTTCACAGAATAGGAGTTGTGTTTTTGTAAACACATAACTGTGTGTGCGATTGGCCCCAGCCAATCAGATGATTTCAGCCGAAATCAGCTACCAAACTCAAGCTGTGTCCAAATACAAAACAGGTCACATGCGTGTTCCCCGAACCGAGAGGAAAGGCCATGATGTACAGATAACATCGCCCAGCCTACTGCAGAAGACACAGAAACTGAGTGGTCAGAGGACTGACAGTGGGGGAACTGCTTGGAGAACAGATAAGGTATGTGAAGGGGGCATAGTAATGTATTTTGAGGCGAAAAATGCGTTACCATGTTTCCTACACACCCCTGGAGGTGGTTCTCGAGTCCTGCTGCTGCGTTCATTGACACAGACAGCAGGACTCAGCCCCTCCCCCCAGATTTGATTGACAGCAGCGGGAGCCAATGGCTGCACTGCCATCAATCTATTCAATGAGGACCAAAGACAGTAACTTGAGCTGCTGTGTTCGTTGCAGTCAATGGAACAGTCAGTTTCAGGTATGTAAAAGGGGGGCTCCTGCACTGCAGAAGGTTTTTCACCTCAATGCATAGAATGCATTAAAGGTTAAAAACCTTGAGGGTTTACAACACCTTTAATAATGGGGTATAACATTGATCACTGTCATTTGGAAACCAACTTAGGCAGCCCATACATTATTTAATTTTTTCCGTTCAACCAGTGGCACCGAATGCTGATCAGGAAAAACCCAAAAGGCTGGTTGCACAAAAATTGATTCATGCATGGCCAAGTTTATTTATCATACAATGAAAGAACACCAATTGAATATTTCTTTATGTTTCAACAATTTCAAATGCATTTACAGTAAGGGGATACGTGTTAAATTCTTTACTCTAAATGTTACATGCCTATATTTGTTAATTCACAGATCCAAAAGAGAAATTGTTTCTCCAATGAAAAAGGTTACAATACGAAAAACTATTCAGTATGCGGTTTTATAAACGGTTTACGCATTTAAAAAAAAAAAAAAAAAAAATCAATCCCATTCAGACCTATGCATTACATGAGTTCTCTAAAAAAAGATTCCACGCTATGCCTTTAAATAACTAAAGTGTTCAATTAAAATGTCATCTTTAATATACAGCCATTAAAGCATTGTTGAAATCTTCTTTATGAACCACAAGTAGAAGAAAAGCAAAACCTCCACAGGCTAATTGCGTAAGAGAAAAAGAATATCTATAAGAGGAGCAATTGCACATAAACGCATGTTATTTGGAAAAAGAAAAAACTAGGTGCTTTCATGATCTTACATCTCCATCCTTCGTAAGTCTCCTGCCACATCGCATGCTGTTGCTCTCTAGTTCATCTTTATTGATCTCTTGAGGGCTACAACAGATAAATGGGAATATTGGTTTTTAAACGCAATAAATGTGAGCCATACTCTGTACAAAAACAAACCCGACAGATCCTTAAAAGGAAGTCGGGTTAGACGGTGAGTGAAAATAAACTTAAACATCTACACTACTGCTTTTAAAAACTCTCCCGGAAAAAACAAGAGCATGCAAAGCCAATTATGTATTCAGCAAATGGGTACGAAAGGCAAAAAAGTTTAAACCCTGTCAGCTGAACTGCACCGGAGAAGCTAAATTGAGTACTTAAAAATAATAAGATAACCATTTGCCATCATAGATTTTACTAAAATGCTGCGAAGCAATTACATATTGCTTTTAGATGAAGGCATGTTAAAGAAGGTTTTTCTGAAACGTATTTAATAAGTTCCTTTTTAATTACAAAGTGCTCAAACAGTGGCTGCCACTTCTAATAATCACTTCCTATTACTACATTTTAATGAAGTCCTTACAAATGCTGTGAAATATTCATGCTAAAGAAAACCATCCTGGACCCTCCTGGCTAACAGGTATGATAATTGCCTAGGATGTGCCCATCAGACGACAGCAAGAATCCGGTTTATAATATATAGGTTCTTTGTGAAAGGATTTAAAGGCAACTGGCCATTTGTGAAAGAAAATCTTTCCCATAGAAAAACACTGTAGTTAGACCCAGGAGACCACTGGTGAACCTATAAGGCTCCATTTACACTTGGCAATTTGGAATCACAGGCAGAAATCGTCACAATTCTAAAATTGCATGGCAGAACGCTAGGTGCCATTCATTCATTGTAAATGGCACCCCAAACACGGGGGGATTTTGCCACGATTGTCACACGTCAGAACTGCGCTGCAATCACAGCAAAGCATGCCTTTAAAAATTGCATGAAACTTGTTTCCCAAAAAAGAGCAGGAGCTTCCTTTTCGGTGACAAACGTGCATAGATCAGCCTATTCAAGTGAATGGGCTGCCCGATGTGCGGCACGTGGAATCGCTTGAAAATCACCCACACAAAATCAGCAGCAGCTTGATTTCAACCAAAGCTCACATCCATTATACATCCTTTACCTTATGCTGGCTTCCATGGGTTAGATATGGCAGCTATGCTATAGGAAAGGGGTGTCCAAACTATGGCCCTCCAGTTCAGGAACTACAATTCCCATCATGCCTAGTCATGTCTGTGAACGTCAGTGTTTTACAATGCCTCACGGGACGTGTAGTTCCACAACAGCTGGAGGGCCGTAGTTTGGAGATCCCTGCTGTAGTAAATACATCAGACATATAACCCAGTGCAGGTCATGGTTGAGACAGTGAGTGTATTAGTGTGAAAATTAAAAAAGTTCTGCTGCACCGTGCAATACTCCCATTTAAAGCCCTATACCTGTATGTGATATTTCCCCAATGTGCAGGTAAATGCTGATGGAAAGAAACATCAGCATTTACAAGAGTACGGTCATTCATTTAAATGACAGACTATGTGCCAGCTGTGGCTCCCTGGTCATGGGAAAAGTGCTGGGAAATTTAAGCTAGGCATTCAAAATGCCTACAAATATACATTTTTCAAAACCCTTAGGACTACAAAACAATGCCTTCACTATAAAACATAGGGGGGCAATTTGCTGTAGGCTATAGGAATAGCCAATAACGCTAAGTGACAAGACTGCAGCTTAGGCAGAGCTCATAAGAAGTTAGAGGCTCACTGGATCTCTGGCAGCAACTGAACTATAATGACCTTTCTCAGTCATCAAAACTGGTATGCAGCAGAGCATTGCCAACATTCTATATCAGCCATTCTCAACCTGGGTTCCTCTTGAGCAGTGGTTCTCAACCTGGGGGTCGGGACCCCCCTCGGGGGTCAAATGATGATTTGCCAGGGGTCACCAAATCCTGGGCTGTTCCTGAAGCCCACGCTGCTCTCCCAGCCTTTTCGTGGCTGCTCAGCTGGGCTGTTCCTGGAGCCCGCGGCTTTCCACTCAGCCTTTTCACAGACGCCTATCCAGTTCACGGCATGGCTGGGGGACAGAGACTAGAGGTCAGCTGACTGGTGAGGAATATGAAGTCGGAGGGGCTGGAGGAGACCCTATCTCCTGATTTCGGCATAGGTGTCACTGCTACGAGACACCACACAGTTGGAGTAACACTACCTTTGATTAGAGTTCTCATTAAAAGACCCCACTACAGTCAGCAGGTTTTCAGGTCAGCAGATGACCTTGATCAAGTGCACCTAAGTTGGCTGATCAGGACTGCAACTCATCCCAACTCCCCACCAGCACTGCTACTCATCCCATTCCCCCAACCCCCCACCAAGGAGTAAGAGAAGGAATAAAAATAGAGAATACATGTAAGAGAGAGGAAAAGATTGGTAGGAACAAAAAAAAGGGGAGAAAAAGAATAAGAGAACGAACAAGAAAGATGGCTAGAGAGAGGGATGGGAGGGAAAAAAAATTAATAAATTGGCATAGAGAGATAAAAGGGAAAGAAAGGAGAACAAAAAGAGACATAGTGATACATCCCAAAATGTACCATAAGGGGTTTAAATACTGTACGAGTGGAAGGGACTCAAGATGGGCTAAATGTCCGTGGGTCAGGGACGCAAATTACTTGTCTTGCCTTGGGTGCTGACAACCCACGCTACGAAAATAATTTTACTGTTAGGGGTCCCCACAACTTGGGAAATTTTATCAAGGGGTCACGGCACTAGAAAGGTTGAGAACCACTGCTCTAGAGGTTGCTAGAGGTTCCTTGGGCTTTGGCTGATTGACCTTCCTGTTGGATGGTGCCTGCATAGTTCCAGGACCTAAAACACTTCGCAAAGTCAGCAGCATGACACCAATTTTCTTTTTATCTGTCTGTTAGGGTTCCATTATCCCCACTGATCACCAAGGGGCCATTGAGGCCAATGAATTTGTTTTAGTAAAAGGTACCTTAGAGACATGAAAAATATTTAGCGGGTTCCTCTGGGCTAAAAAGGTTTAGAAAGGCTGTGCTATACCAATGAGAACACAAGGATCATTCTTTATGGAGAAGGCAAAAAAGTCTTCCACACATGGGCTCCAAGTACCATAGGGAATAAATTTGGGCAGGCTCCGCTGGTGCAAATGTGAAAATGTGTACAGGCAGCTCTCTTTTCCTGACTGCTATTTTTTTGGTTGCAATTGCTGCCTGCATTTGGCTATCCTATATGTTTGCACAAAGCGTAAATACCCCTTAGGTACATAATGTACACAATTATGAACCGTTATAAGATCAACAACAGTACACATTACTAGTTACAAATAAAGGTGCAAAGCCCCATCCATTTAAATGTCTGCATTCGTTACTGTCTCACAAAATGTAGTTTCAAACAACCATTCTCTAGAAATCATTTTCTAGCACAAGGCTGCATCTGACAGTGGATCGTATGAGACAATAAAAAAAACAGTCCATTCTTGAGATCCGTTGTTTAAGATTTGTTTGGTGCCTGAGGTGGCGTAGCACCAGAAGTAAAACTTTCTAACCAAGTAATTAGCAGTACCGATAATGGGGTCAGCAAAGGCTGATGCACAGAGTATTGTAACCACCGAATCCCGAGAATTATTTGTTCTAGCTTTTATCATACATCTTCATATCCACGCATTGTCTATGCAGAGTGGCTTTGAATTCGCTATCAATTTCACATTACCTGTAGAAAATCGCTGCATCCCAGATGCCAAGCATGGTGATTATTTACAGGTGAACTGAGGTGACTGTCTATTTCTAGAACTCCAGACTGGTCTTGTGGACGAATCTTTAGTACGAACACTTCTTTACTCTTTGAACTGAAAATGCTCATGATGCCGACAAGACTCAACACAGCTAATAGTGACAAGGAGACAGTGCTGGCAGCCAGACGCAAGTATAATCTAACGGTTACAAGAGGTATTTAACTGCACCAGGAAATTTCAAGCCGCTCAATTATTCATGAGGACAAAACTGTGCTGAAAGGCTGCATAAAGAGTTTTATTATTAAAGGATCAAAGTGAGTTTATTTTGCAGAGCTGATGTAATATTTCTCAGTAGCCTGAAAGACAGTTAATGGTCACCAAAAAGTAGATTTTAGTCTTCCAGCCTGAAAGCAAATAAGCATTAAACTGCACAGGCTCCAATTGCTCTGTCTACTGATAGTAAATAGGCAGATACCAAGTAAACTCTGTTGGGGGCGTAGTGTCTTCCATTGGCCAGAGAATCGTCTAAAACTCAACTCTGATCAGATTGATTGGCTATGCATACCATCACATCTCACTCACTTGCTGCGCTGACCAGGGGTACACAGGGGACTCCCCTCAGGAGGAGACTGCCCAGCACTGCCGACCACTCTCAGCACACAGCGCGTGGAGAGGAAAAGAACCGTGAAGGACTGTGCGGCGTCTGAAGGGACCTGTGTGCGCCGTAGGATACAGCACTAGGGGTCAGGACTGCACAAAGATGGCCACCAAACGTTCAGAACGCGGCCACAGAAAAATGGTTGACCCCAATGTAAGCTGCGCAATAGCGCAGCTACGATAAAATGGCCGCCAATTTGAGTTTTCAATGCAATTAAAAACCTCCCAAAAAAATGAAGGCAAAACGCTGCATTTAACCACTTAAGCCCCGGACCATATTGCTGGTCAAAGACCAGGCCAATTTTTGCGATTCGGCACTGCGACGCTTTAACCGACAATTGTGTGGTTGTGAGACGTGGCTCCCAAACAAAATTGGCGTCCTTTTTTTCCCACAAATTGAGATTTCTTTTGGTGGTATTTGATCACCTCTGCGGTTTTTCGTTTTTGAGCTATAAACAAAAATAGAGCGACAATTTTGAAAAAAATGAATATTTTTTACTTTTTGCTATAATAAATATCACCCAAAAATATATATATATAAAAATATGTTTTCCTCAGTTTAGGCCGATACGTATTCTTCTACATATTTTTCGTAAAAAAAAAAAAAAAAAATCGCAATAAGCGCTTGATTGGTTTGCACAAAAGTTATAGCGTTTACAAAATAGGGGATAGTTTTATGGCATTTTTATTAATATATTTTTTTTACTAGTAATGGCGGCGATCATCGATTTTTATCGGTACTGTGACATTATGGCGGACACTTCGGACACTTTTGACACATTTTTTGGGACCATTGGCATTTTTATAGCGATCAGTGCTATAAAAATGCATGGATTACTATAAAAATGCCACTGGCAGGGAAGGGGTTAACACTAGGGGGCGAGGAAGGGGTTAAGTATGTTCCCTGGGTGTGTTCTAACTGAAGGGGGGTGGACTGACTTGGGAAAATGACTGATCGCTGTTAATATATTGTATGAAGACGGTCAGGCATTTCTCCCCCTGACAGGACCGGGAGCTGTGTGCTTACACACACAGCTTCCGGTTCTCGCTCTGTAACGAGCGATCGCGGGTGCCCGGCGGTGATCGCGCCCGCCGGGCATGCACGTCAGGGGCGAGCGGGGGGCGCGCGCACCCCTATTGGCTGCTCGGCGAGATGACGTATAGCTACGTGATCTCACCCAGCAGAGCCGACCTGCTGCCGTATAACTGCGGCGGCTGGTCGGCAAGCAGTTAAACAGGAAAAGCCTCCTAGGGTTTTTACAGTGAAAATCCCTCATAGGAAAGTACCCAGTACAACAAGAAAAATCGCCAGATAACACAGCCCCCCTTAGAAAGGCCTCCCGGACAGTGGCTTTAGCAATGCAGCAGAGGGAAAGGAGCAGGGAAGGGAGGAGAAAGACCCCCGAACCCCAGGAATGCCTAGCCATACCAACCCACCGAAGCGAGGGCTCGCTGACGCATTCCTGACAGAGCTACAACCGCAATGGAGATAGCCGTCGGCCCGGTCCACTGAGTGAGACAACACCACAGTCCAGTCATATGTGGACCTTGGAGAAAAGCTTGCTGGCCACCCCAGGAGCCATGGGGTATAGCGTGGCAGACCCAGCCTCTTTGCAAAAGTGTGCCCACGCTCGCTGGTCAGACTGAGTACACTACAAGGATCTATATTATCCAGCCTGTCTCTCAGCCGACAGTTGAAAGAAGACTCTTCAAGAAAAGGTTAAATAAAATAAAACAAAATTTCTCCTCAGGGCGCTGGGCGCAAAGGGAGCCATACGTCCATCTCCTCTGCTAGGCAGACCGAAACGGAGGCTGCATGCTGCAGTGAGGAGGGTTATGTCTGGAGGGACTACCCCCTGGGCGGGGCTGTTCAACTCTGTTAATGTAACATGCATTTAATTATCTAACATGTTTCTGCCTAGTCCTCTCCTGGAAACAGGGAACATAACCCACTTGTCAAGATTTAAGGAGCGGTGTCCGTCCATGGACGATAAGAGAAATGGCGAATCAACTACTTCCAGTTAGACGGTATTGCTGGTTTTGACCTGTAGAACAGGGATAGGATAATAACAAGCATAAGGGGGTATAAATACAAGGACGAACAATAACACAGCAGCTTCCTGATGACGCATTGGTTGATGCAAAATACATAGAGGCTGCTGGGCTTGTTTGTCTCTTCCGGTCACACGATAACTAGGTCTGGAACGCACGCCATCCGTGAGGACTTACAGGGGCACATATGTGGCCCAGACATACTCTTATACACAGCTGGATCAGCTTAATGCCGGCTTAAGGCACAGGAATATGTGAGTTTGTGATATTTTTTAACTTTAAATACATTTTTATACAATATACTACACTATGATGCCCGTGTGTTTCACAAGAGTTAATAGAGCAAGACACTCAAAACAGAGCAGTGGGGAGGATTGCTGTTGGATCTGAAACATGGAGTGGTTATCTTTATGAACCAAAGGCACTTATCCAAGCCATATCTGGTGAGTGGCCATTTCACAGGGTGTAGTGGATGCACATTTATGGTGAAGGTAGCAGCATAGGAAGTCACCATTTGAAAAGGAGCGATCATTCACTGAGGACATTTTTTGCATTTTTTTCAGTTGATTTTTCATTTGATATTATTTATCACGATCCACCTATCCTATATAATTTTCAAACACCCAGTTCACAGGGGTGTATGTTTTATTTGATTGCAGCAAACTTAAAGGGGTTGTAAAGGTTCATTTTTTATTTCCTAAATAGGTTACTTTAAGCTAGTGCATTGTTGGTTCACTTACCTTTTCCTTCAATTTCCCTTCTAAATGTTTTTTTTCTTTGTTTTCTTTGTCTGAATTTCTCACTTCCTGTTCCTCCTCAGTAAGGTGTTCAGTAAGCCGTTCTAAATGACTTTCCACCGCTCAGATGATGGCGGAAAGCTTACTGGAGGAGAAACAGGAAGTGAGAAATTTGAAGGGAAATCGAAGGAAAGGGTAAGTAAACCAACAATGATCTAGCTTAAAGGAACCAATTTAGAAAATAAAAGACAAACCTTTGCAACCCCTTTAATAAGCATATACTAAATGGTATCTTGGCGCTGGTAACACATTTTTGCAAGCCCTACAGGCAAGCTAGCTCTTGACAGCATTGTTAGTCACTGGAAGTGTTTGTGTTAGCGCCTGGAGCGGGACTAACCAGAGGAGTGCAACTCCAATGTACTGGTCACGGTAGGTTGGCGGACTTAGAAAGTCACATTTGTCTATTAAAATCACCAAAAACTGAAATGTTTTTAAAAGGTGGTTAAACTATTAAAGTTCAATCACTGCTAGAGGAATATGGCGTTTCACAAAAGTACTAAACATGGACTTCAATACACACCGTTAAGCCATAGGTTCAGTCTTTTGTTTAACTACACTAAACAGAAGAATTACCAATAAGATGCATGATCTACTCACCCAGTGTCATTATCCTGCTCAGCTCGCAGCATAGTGAACCACTGCTGCTTGTATACAAAGGACAGCCACTCTGAAAAACAAAATAGGGCAGGGATTACCTTCTCTTTGAACAAATGCTGCAAACACTTTGCCAGTGTATTATAAAATGTACACATGAACAAACCTGTATCCTCCGATACCAAAAACAGGAAAATATTAAGAAAATGTATTGCGCTTTTTGTATGCATTTTTTTTCACACCAATGCAGAAAACCGCCAGGGGGAGGGGATCTGGAGCGCAAGCACAGTTCCGAGAACACTCCTAGGCCCATCCATGACATCTGTAAGATGCTGAGAATAGAGGCAGGTGTCAGGAAAATGTAAATCCTGTGCACATGTGCAGGAGATACATCTTTACGGACCAACCCTGATAAAGGTAAAGGGACAATTACAGCGGGCCCTTTACAACGTGATGAGCTGTCAGCCAATGACAGCTGATCGCAGAAGTAAACAGAAGCCAGTTATCAGCCTTTTTTTCCCTTTTTCTTTTTTAAAGTAATGCACTCAACCACCATGGCCTATATGCATGCATGCATGCATGCTGTGAGAGCAAAAGAGAGCTGATGTGTGGTGGGCAATGAGAGATGATGTCATCTCTCTGCTCCCCGCCGCACATAGCTCCCACATAGTGGCCTGGCTGGGAGGGCGGTGATGTGGAGCGGGCGGAGAGAGATGCCATCTCTGCTTGTCCACCCGCTCCTCTCACCCGCCTCTAATGCAGCTCGCCCACCCGCCGCAGCCGAGACCCGCTGGTTAGGCAGGGACCCTGCGGCAAGAGGCTCAAAGCTATGGGCCCCAGATTTGGAGCTACAGCCCCAATAGCCACCTCCTAGCGATGCCTCTGCTTCAATCCAATAGAAAATCTATGGAAAGAACAAAAGATCAGAGTTCATAGAAGAGGCCCATGGAACCCTAAAGATTTGAAGATTTGAAGTTTGTGTGGAAGAATGGGCCAAAATCACACCTGAGCAATGCATGCGACTAGTTTCTCCATACAAAAGGCGCCTTGAAGCGGTCATTATCAACAAAAAAGATTTTGTACTTTTATATAATAAATATCAGTTAGCTTGTTTACTCCCCCCTCCCCATGTCATTCCATTTTATTACACATAACCTAATTTCTGAACTTCTTTGTTTTGGTTTTTCTATGTATGGACTGCATGGGTTGTTGCCGACATGGTGAACATTTTATGTCAATAGCACCTTTGAAATATATTTACCTAGAAAAATGGTGACGTGTTCAATACTTTATTTTACCTGCTGCATATTATCTTTTAGAACAAATATTTCAGAAAGAATCCGTGTTACATAATTCCAAAACCAACTGCAATTATGCCCTGCTGTCAGTCTGCACCAATAAATATATGACCGCATAGTCATCCAGATGTGTCCCATTTCGAACTATCCTGAAGATTATCTCTGTACTAGGACAGTAGATACGTCTTTGTTCTCAGCATACACCAAACAAAACAAACAAAAAGCGTACATTTCAGACCGATTATTCAGCAGGGGCTATGGGCATAAAGCTCTAACAGCTGTTGCTGAATTGGCAATTGCACAAACCTCCTGCAATGGTTGGTTCAATAATTATAAAAACAAGCTAAATTACAGCACATCAGCCTGGAAAATCAGAACATTTTTAGAACACGTTATAAGTAAATGGTCTGTTTACTTTGTCTGCCATTGTGTGGACAAAAAAATGTATTATTAAAAAGTGATTCACTAACACTCGTTTCCCAATTTAAAATTATACATATTTGCAAGTTTATTTTGGGTTTTTACCTTCATGATATAATACAATGCTTCCACTGTTCCACTGCATGCAGTACACCGTTGGAACAGTAAATCAATAACAAATTACATCTCCCCACTGGCCTCAGTTTTGCAGCAAACAATCGGGAGATCAAAAGAACGGAGAGGCCAGGGTCCTGTCCTGTACTCCAGGGAACAGACTTTTCTGCCAAGGTAAAAATTCTATTTCCCTGTCATTCATTCAGTACAGGACACACACTCTCTACCACTATGACAGATTTTTTTTTTATGTTGCAGTGGTGGGAAAAAACAAACTATTAAAGGGGTTGTAAAGGTTTGTCTTTTATTTTCTAAATAGGTTCCTTTAAGCTAGTGCATTGTTGGTTCACTTACCCTTTCCTTCCATTTCCCTTCTAAAATATTTTTTTTCTTTGTTTGAATTTCTCACTTCCTGTTTCTCCTCAGTAAGCTTTCCACTATCATCTGAGCGGTGGAAAGTAATTTAGAACAGCTTACTGAACACCTTACTGAGGAGGAACAGGAAGTGAGAAATTCAAACAAAGAAAAAAAAACATTTAGAGGGGAAATTGAAGGAAAAGGTAAGTAAACCAACAATGCACTAGCTTAAAGGAACCTATTTAGAAAATAAAAAACAAACCTTTACAACCCCTTTAAAGTGTACAAAAAAGTATTGAACACGTCACCATTTTTCTAGGTAAATATATTTCAAAGGTGCTATTGACATGATTTTTTAGGGATTTTTGCGCTAGAGTGGACTTGCAATTTAAAGGGGTTGTAAAGGCAGAAGGTTTTTTATCTTGATGCATTCTATGCATTGGGTTTAAAAGCCTTCCGTGTGCAGCAGCTACCCCAGCAACCCCTCCCCCCCCCCCAATACTTACCTGAGGTCCCTCGCTGTCCAGCGATGTACACAAATGTCTCAGCAGTCCAAGATTCTCCTTCCTGATTGGCTGGGACACAGCAACGGGGCCACTGGCTCCCGCTGATGTCAAAGTCAGCTAGCCAATCAGGGGAGAGAGGGGCGGGCCAGGTCAGGGCTCAGTGTCCGAATGGATATATGGAGCTGTGACTCAGCTTGAGTGCCCCCATAGCAAGCTGCATTTTGTGAGGGAACTGAAGAGGAGGGAGGGGCCAGGATCACAGAAGAGGGACCTGTGAAGAGGAGGTTTTGCGCTGCCCTGTGCAAATCCACTGCAACAGAGCAGGTAAAAATAACAGGTTTGTTATTTTTATAGGAAAAATAAAAATGGAGTCTTTACAATCACTTTAAGCACAACCAATTCTAATGTCCTGTGCCTTTATTGAACACACCCATTAAACATTCACAGTGCTGGAGGAAAAAGTAAGTGAATCCTTGGAGTTATTAGCTGGTCAAACTCACTTTGGCAGCAATGACTTTAAGGAAGGATGTTTGGTACCTGGATCAGACCCTTCACAACATTTAGGAGACATTTTTGACTATTCCTCTTTATAAAACTGCTTAAGCTCAGACATATTTGTAGGATGTCTGGTGTGAACGGCTTTCTTGGGGTCATTCTATGCGGTTAAAAAGTCTGGCCTCTGCCTGGGCCCCTTCAAAAGACACAGTTTCGTTTTCTGAAGCCAGTCCAGTGTTGAATTTACTTTACTGATGCTTAGGGTCATTGTCCTGCTGCATCACCCAACTAAGCTTCCGCTGGTGGACAGTCACCCCAACATTTTCCTGTCGGATATTTGAGAACGTTTGGAATTTAGTCTCCCATTGATGACTGCAAGTGTAGCAAATTCAAAGCATGTACACATACACAATACATATGGAGATTCTAGGAGAAGTGCAAAGTCCCTTGATCCATTGGAACTTTCATCTGTATCTGTAGACTATCAACATGGTAGAGGAACAGATGAGGCAACTGGATGGATGGATAGATGGATGGATGGCTGGCTGAACAAGAGAAGGGACCAAGACTGGAACCTCTGCAGCTCCCGCAGAAGATCTGGGTAGGATCACCCCAATGTAGAAAAAAAAAAAAAAACACAGCGGGGAGCCGAGGTCAATATCTAATAAAAAAACACTATAAAATATGCAGCACACTTACATTGAAGTTAGCATGAAACAGCATGGCTAGGAAACACCTGAGACCAAACAGCTGTAATCAGTGTGAGGCTGTAGGTATCACTGAACAGAGAGCCAGCCATCTAAAAACATGGATATCAGTGGTGGCATTCTAGGAAAGGAGGGCAAAGTCCCTGTAAACAAGTCATGCACACCCTCTCTCCCACCATCCACCAGGCATTTTGACCACTGTCTCCCTCGTATGCAGCTTAGAATGCCGCCATTAATATCCATACTTTGTGCAGGCCGGCTGGTTCCCCGTCATCCTCTGTCTGTTTGCTCAGTGAATCCTACAGCCTCACACCATTTACAGATGCTTGGTCTCAGGTGTTCCCTATCCATGCTGTTTCATGCCAAATTCAATGCAAGTGTGATGACTGCCAGTGGTCCAGGCCCTGAGGCAGCGAAGAAAGCCCAAATTTTGATGTTCCCTCCATCATACTTCACCGTTAGGATAATGTTTTGATGTTGGAAAGCTGTGTCCTTTTGGTACCATTTATAGTGCAGGTGATTATTTCCAAAACAAGTATACTTTTATTTCATCAGGCTTCAAAATATTTTCCCAGTAGCAATGTAGTTTGTCAAGGTGCTCCTTGACAAAAACTCTTTTCTTGACCTCATTGAAGGTTTTGCATTGTGCCTTGAGAGCCATCTTGGCTGGGTGCCCACTTCTAGGAAAAGTAGCCACAGTACTAAAACGATCTCCATTTTTAGACAATTTGTCCAACTGTTGACTGCTTAAACACTGTAACCCTTTCCAGACTTTTTGCAGATCAACTACTCTTCTTTGATTGATTGTATGTCTTCAGAGAGCTCCTTTTGACGGGGCACGGTTCACACCAGCTGATTCTTCTCATGAAGAGCAATCTTAACATGATTGAGGCCGGGTTCACATCGTAGCCGCATGCGTAACACAGCAGTGGTCTGGTGCGTGCTGGTTCACTGTTTCAGGTGCGATTTCAGCCCGAATTTTGGGCTGAAATCGAACCCAAAACGCACCAAACCGCTGCAGAGATATGTGAACTGGCTCCATAGAGAGCTAGTCACATTCTGCTGCTATGCAAATTGAATGCCTGGAATTGCGCATTCAATTTGCATATGTGTGAACCCGGCCTGAGTGTCTTATCATCAAAGTAGCTCTTAACCACACCTCTAACCTATTTTTTATTAAATTGGACTCCAATTAGATTTAGTTGAAGTAATAAGTCTATGGGTTCACTTACATTTTCCTCCAACACTGAATGTTTAATAAGTGTGTTCAGTAAAGACAAGAGAAATTAGAATGGTTTGTGCGTTATCAGCTTAAGCACATTGTGTTTGTCCATTGTTGTGACCAAGTAGGATCAAATCAGATTTCATGGAAAATGCAGAAAACCAGGGAATGCCAAATGGGTTCACATACTTTTTCTTGGCATTGTATTTTTAAAATTAGGCAAGACTGTTAATTTTCTAGTAAAATAAGCATACTACCAGGCCTTCTATACTGGATGCCGACAGGTCTGGAACAAGGTGCCAGTGTTCCCCAAACATGGGGCAACTGCCTCCCTGATAAACTGGTTTTATAGGTTCTTTGATCCTTTAACCACTTCCCTACCGCTGGATGTCATATGACGTCCTAGACTTTCAGTTGTCGTCCCCCCCGCCGCCTTCCGGGGCTCTCCCATGCCATCGGGGGCCCGGAGAACAAATCGGCCAGCGTCGGATGAGAATAGAGATGACGGGTGACCATCATCTCTATGACTGCCGGAGGCCCGGGCGCGATGTTGGAAGTAAACAAAGCTGCAATCGTGGCTGTCGGCATGAAATTGGTGAATTTTTGTTCCCGATCTCATGCTTTCCAGCCTGGAGGAGAGATGTGGGGTCTTATTGACCCTGCATCTCTCCATAAAGAGGACCAGTCACAATATATTCCTATTACAAGGAATGTAAAGTAATAAAAAAAAAAAAAAAAAAAAAAAAAAGAAGTGTAAAAAAATAAAATAAGTAAAAATAAATAAAAAAATTAAAAACGCCCCTGTCCCCAGTAGCTCACGCTCAGAAGGGAGCGCACACGCAAGTCCCGTCAACATTTGTAAACGCCGTTCAAACCACACATGTGAGATATCGCTGCGTGTGTTAGAGCGTGTGTTACAATTCTAGTACTAGACCGCCTCTAACTCTAAACTGGTAACCCATAGTTTTAAAGCGTGACAAGTTAGGCATCTTTTTACTCGGCGTAACATCTTTCACATTATACAAAAAAATTTGTCTAACTTTACAGTTTTTCCAAAAAAAGCTTTTGAAAAATTATTGTGCAAATACTGTGCGGGATAAAAAAAGTTGCAATGACTGCCACTTTATTCCCTAGGGTGTCCTAGGAGAGAAGTGTCAGAATAGACCCGGTAGGGAAGTGGTTAAATAGATGCATGGGGATATAAAGCATTTAACATTTGACAAAGCTATTTTACTGCTCTACATTTGGCTAATACAATGGAAGTACACCATCTAAACGGGACCAATGTATCAGGAGTCAACTAATAAAGCTCCACACTGGGTCTCTATCTCCCCCCACTCCCAAGGTTTTGGCTGTGAAAGTAAGTGGACCCCTGACAGGTACAGTTATTCATTCTGCAAGAACTTTAGCAAGGTATTCCTCTCATATTACTCCAGTCACCTTAGACCTTCAACAGAGAAAAGACTCCTGACCTAGGTGGTGGGTCGGATAAGTATAATACTTCCTAACTTTTCTAGTTCATAATTTTACGACAGTATGGCTTTAATTTTAATTGACAGGCACGCCTTATAATGCTTGCTAACTGACTCATATCTATTGTTTTACTCAGTCAGCTTTTGTCACTTCAGCAGCACATTACCATTTCTTCTCACTCTTACCTGAAGGAATCAAAGCATCCCGTTCAATAATTTTTGCTGATGCCAGGTCACTGATGATGTACTGCATTCTCAAATACCTGAAGACTGGCACAAATTGGCAACCCTGCTCAGTTTCCAAGAACACAATGTTACTTTCCTCCAACTCTACAAAAAAATAAAAATAAAATTATGATAAATAGAAAAAAAGGTTTAACTGTTAAGCACTTTGTTCCTTATGTAGATGTAATGGCACTGCATTAATGCAGCTATATTTATATATGCATTAAGTGAGCTACAGCAAAAAAACAGCAGGACTGGAATACTCAAGTGTGTGTTTGACTTCCATTTGTGTTACAGAAGTGGTCGTCCAAAGGGTAAAAGTTTTCCTATTCAAATACTGGCTGATTTTCCGATTTCTATACTAATTTGCAAATAGCGGAGGCGGTTTTCAGGTGTTTTAGCTTTAGAAATAGCCTCTAAATAACGCCTGAAATCCGCCTCCCATTCATGTCAGTGTGTCTTTTCACACTGGTGTTGGGGCGCTTGCCGGATGTTAGGAAAAGTCCTGCAAGCAGCATCTTTGCGGTGGTTTGGGAGCTCTCCCAAAATGCCCTGCTCATTGAAATTAACGGGCAGCGCTTTGGAAGCACCGAAACATGGGCTCTTTTAACTGCTTCTTCTGCCACTAGCGGGGGTTAAAAGCGCCCAGCGAGCAATCCCAAAAAGTGCCACAAAAACGGGCAGCTAACGCTTTATCAGTAACGGTCGGCGGCCCAGTGTGAAAGTAGCCTTAGGAAGGCGTTTTCTCCGCCAAAGGATTTGTAATTCTATATATTCAGTCCTGAGCTTTAAAACACTTTACCGCACAGCAGGGCAGGAGACCTGGGGTTTCTCTGCTGCAGGTTAGTACCACTTACAGACCTTACCACTCCTCCTGCCCGAGACTGAACAGTAAACTTGATAAAACTATTTCTCTGGCACTCTGCTCTCACCTCCCATCAAGCATGCTTCTTGTTTTGCAAACGAACACTAAAGCCTTCCTCTCCTAGTCTTGGCTGCGGGACAAGCAACTTCAAGAGTACTACGTCTACGTCTGATTCAGGTACTTGCAATCTTTGCAATAAAAATATATTAACATGCTGTATTAACAAATAAAGAGCTTTGTTAATTTTTGCCTTTTATCTGCCTGGAATTAAGCGGTCAAGATTCTGAACAAGGATATTTGCTCTTTTTGGATGTAAATTTCCAAAAGTCTTTTTAGTCGCCAACTGCCCCTTCGCAGCAGAGATTTCAATCCTGCCAACTGTATTAAAGCGGTTGTATACCCTCCGATACGACTTGCACCTACAGGCAAGCCTACATTAAGTCTTACCTGTAGGTGCTTGCAATATCTCCTTAACCAACATGGCAGAAAAATCAAGCACCGTTGTCTACGGCGCATGTGCGCCGTAGACAACGGCGCAGGCGCACTGGGTCTTGAATGTAAAGGTGCCGGAAACTCACGCATACGTGGGGATCGTGCCATTCCGCGCGCATGCGTGGGAGTGACATCATCGGCGCTCCAGACAGTCACAGCGCCGGAGCGGCGATACCCGAAAGTCAATCCGGGTATCATTGCGGAGGAGAGGAACGAGGGTAGCTGCGGGGGCTTCGATCTAAGGTAAGTAATTCATAATGAGCTAGTATGCTAGTCATACTAGCTCATTATGCCTTTGTCTTGCAGGGTTTTTTTTTATGTGTTTTTGACACTTTTGATGAATGAGCCAATATGCTTTGCAGAAATATACCATTCATTCTACTGAGGAATGTTCCTGCAATCTGAATAAGCACACCGCATCTGTATGTAGAAATACCCAGGAGTGTATATTTCATTTATACTATATGATTGGATTTGTCATTTTACATCACTCATTATACAAGCATGCAAACAGCATAAAATGCTTGCACAGTTCAGCAGTTTGCCAATAATAAATGTACTTTCTATAAAAGAACTTGAACTGAATTGACATCTATTAAACAAGCTCTACAGAATAAACAACTTTACACGTAGCATGCTCCTCAGTTGGGCTGTAGTACAATCCATTTGTACTGACCACGTATTGATTATCCTATTAAACCAGCACTCTGGAACAAAGTATTTAGAACAAAATGAAATAGTAGAGGTTCTTACAAAAGGAAATGCTGCTCTCCCATGTGTACCATAAAATCAGACTAAGTGCAGTAATAAAACGAAATGCAAGCTGGTAGAAAGAAAGAAATTATCTAAAATATAGGTTTGCCCAGCATTAATCCACAAGAAACAGAACCATCTCTAAAATGTACTTTTAGTATGTGTGGCATCATATTTAGCTTGTTCCGAATGGGAAAAAAACAAACACACACAGTCTAGGAGTGCCGGGGTAGATCGCTCTAGGATGGATTGCAACAGTGCAATGCTCCCTGTTTTTGGAAAAGTCATTACTACGAGTCTCCATGGGGAACTAAAAAAAATATATATGATAGAACGGTAGCAGAGATTATTTTTGTGCCTCCACTGTAAAGCCTCAAACACACGATCGGATTTTCCGCATACAAACCGTCGGACTTTTGTCCAAAGGGCGTTGGCCAGGAATTTGTCTTGCATACAAACGGCACACAATTTTCAGCTCTTTAGCACCACCCTTTGGGCACCTTCTGCTAATGTCGTGTTTGGTGAGCATAGATTCCGAGCATGCGTGTTCGTACTTTGGACTTTTGTCAGACGGACTTGTGTACACACGTTTGGAAAATCCGACAACACACAATTGTTGGCGGAAAATTTTAAAGCATGCTATCCAACATTTGTCCGTGGAAAATCCAACAATTGTCCGATGGAGCATACAAACTGTCATTTTCTGCCAACAGCCTGTCATCACACAACTCCCATCGTGTGTACGAGGCTTTACACTCTTTAAACTCTATTCCAAATTTCCTGATCTAATGCCAGAACAAAAAAAAGTCTTGCAAAATGGAAATGTATCTTGTTACACCTGATCAATCAATTCGGACCCCTGGAGAACTAAAGTGGACTTCTATCTTTAGTGGCAACGACACAGTTCTGCATCGAGTGTAAGAAACGCCTCTCAGAGACTCTCTCATTATCTGCCATGGACTACAGTGATGGCTTTACATCTTCCTGACATAAGGATCAGAAGCACATCACTAGCCGCAGATGCTGCCAAGTCCCTTCATAGAAGCAGAAAACACAGCAGGATACCAATATCAGTGTTGCTGGTACAGCCACTAATCATAGCTTTGTGCCAAACAATCTAGGCTATAGTCTTACAGAAATATTTTCTCTGGACCCCAATGCATCCCAGGACCTATACTAGGCCTAATGTGGTCCATGTGAAATCTGCTTGTTGGACATATTCAGCCCACTGATAACTGGGCCTCAATGGCACTTCTAGGAGGGAAGCTGAGAACATCTTTGTATTACAACACAGACACTGATGAAGGTGATGATAGCAGCGTTAATTCTGATGTCAAATTTCAATTTAGTTCTAGTCAGTGTCTTGACTAAAATGCCATTTCAATTTAAGTTATATTTTAGTCATGTGAATTATTTTTGTTTTAGTCATATTTTAGCCTACCCAGAGGCAATCTGCCACCTTTCTCCATGCCCCGGGTGGCAATGGTGGGTGTGTGAGGGGGTCCTCCCACACTGCCCGCCCTACCTGCTCCGCTTTGAAGCCCAACGGGGCTGAGGGACTCCCTATAAGGGAGTGAGAGGATCTAGCCCGCTCAACCAGCCCCGTTAGTCCTTCATCTCCCTTTTTAGAGACCGCGTGGTCAAAGTGCGTGCATGTTAACCCAATTTCGAGTGCGTGTAAGTGTGGTGGTTTTTGTGGGAGGGGGGTGGGCGTACTAAGCGCAGGCTTACCTCGCATAGCACACCCACCGGGAGCCGGGCTGAGACCACCAAACTCAATTCACATGCAGCCGAGACCGGGATCCGAACCCCTAGCTGCAGAGGTGAATGGCTTGTCAGCGCAGTGCCAATCGCGTTGAGCCACCGCAGCGCCCTAACTCTGTTTAGTTAAATTGTAATACATTATTTAGGCTATTGCACATATTACTGAATATATTACCAACATTAATTAAGAAAAAATGAAGACAGACTCCCCCCCCCCCCTTTTAGTACTTTAGTAGATGCCCCCTATTAATTCTTATGTGGTAGTGCAGTGTTAACTTTGATGTCAAATTTTGTTTGAGTCATAGTCTTGACTTTAATGCCATTTTAGTCGTATTTTAGTTTGTTTAAATGGTGCTAATTTTGTCGAAGACACCAACACTGGATAACGGTAGGTAGAGGTTTGTCACTTGGTGACGTTTTTCAGCACCTGCTCCACAAAAGTCTTTGGCTAGCAATGCACATTTAGATTTCTATCCTTTAACCCTGCAATCTGAATAAGAAATCAATTGATTCCACATCCATGCTAAACAGCCTGCATAGATGAATCGTCTCTGCTGGCTATTGTATTCAGATAGCCGCTGCACGTCTGAATCCCTGAACAGTGATTGCATTTGAACAAAAGCAGTAAAGGATCAGCCAGCAATTTTCCACGTGGCACCTTTGATTTTTAAGTGGACTTTTGTTGAGAGAAGTGGTGCAGCCAGCTTTAGTTTAAAAAATATATATATATTATTTTTTTTAAAAACACCACACACGATGTCGGGTAGATAATCTTCACATTTACTCAAAAACCACTTCCCTATCCAGCTATAGACATAGGATGGCTGCAGGAACACTCTGTCCCTCCAGGCGGCCGTCATTATGTCCCCGGCCTCTGGGGGGGGGGGGGGGGGGGGTTGGGCCGCTGCCGCGTCACTCAGGAGCAGAGTGGCCGCGATGTGTTCCCAGTACAGAAGAACACTGATTGGTCTCTTCCCCCTACAGTTATAATCACTCCCAGGTAACACAGTTAACCCCTTGATCACCCCCTAGTGTTAACCCCTTCCCTGCCAGTGACATTTACAAAGTAATCAGTGCATTTTTAAAGCACTGATCACTGTATAAATGTGAATGGTTCCAAAATAGTGTCAAAAGTGCCCGATATGTCCACCGCAATATCACAGTCACAATAAATTAAAGATCGCAAACATTACTAGTAAAAAAAAAAAAAAAAAAAAGGGATGTGGAGATTAAAGATTAGTTCCTTGATTAATCGTAAATTTTTTTGATCGATCAAAGTTCTTTTGATCGGTACTAGTGGTGCAACGGATCGTAAATGATCGGTGATCCAAACAGGTCACCATATGCAGGTCGGTACACCACGTGATCCGGAGCTCCGTTGCTGCCTCAGCCATAGGAAAAACCGCGGCCTCAGCCTAGCTCCCGGAGCGGTGGCCATCTTGGTCCATCCGGTGGCGGCCTAGGTGAGCCTAGAGCGGCGCTCTGACATCATCACCCGGCCTCAACTGCTCGTGTTTGGCCAGCTTTTCTGGTAAGACTAAGCAAGCACTAATCTTCCTATACAGTGGGATGTCTGTGGATATTACAGTGGGGACTATATATGGTGGGGATCCGAAAAATGTATGTTCGTTATAATTAATCTAAATTAGTCGATTAATCGAAAAAAAAAAAAAGAAATACGATAAATCAACCATGAAAATTTTAATCAGCAACAGCCCTAAAAAAAAAAATGCCATAAATCCATCCCCTATTTTGTAGGCGCTATAACTTTTGCGCAAACCAATCAATATACGCTTCTTGCGATTTTTTTTTTACCAAAAATATGTAGAAGAAAACATATCGGCCTAAACTGAGGAAAACCTGTTTTTTTAATGGGATATTTATAAAACCACAGAGGTGATCAAATACCAACAAAAGAAAGCTCTATTTGTGGGGGGGGAAAAAATTATCAAAATTTCATATAGGTACAGTGTTGCATGACCGCAATTGTCATTCAAAATGTTACAGCGCTGAAAACTGAAAATTGGCCTGGGCAGGAAGGGGGTGAAAATGCCCTGTATTCAAGTGGTTAATCTTTGACCTCTCTCAACAAAGTAAATGGTCACATCAAAACACAAACATTACTCCTGTAAATCAGCCAAATTGAGAGAAGAGCTAATGCAGTGCAGGATTTACACAAAACATAAGAGATCTTAATCGCCTTTCCTCCAAATGGAAAAAAGATTTACAGGTATGGCTACTTCTCCGCATCTTATAGGGCAGAGTGTCAACTATGGGATATGAAGATTCTCTTCAACACCCCCCCCCCCCCCAAGATAAAAGTAGACACCAACCTTTCCTGCGCTTGGCGAACCATGCATCTGCTTCAGGCAGCAACTGTTTGAGGGATCCATTCCAGGAAGGCACTATTTGCAGAAACATCCACTAAGAAAAAAAAGGGACCAATACGTCAATACTTTATGCAAACAAGAGAAAATATACAGAGTGCTCTGAGATACTACTTGTAACCATGGCTTTGTCACAATCCAGCACCATAATTTCAAACATTCCTTTACCCCATTGCACAGCAGAAATCTAATGCCGCGTACACACGGTAGTTTTTCGGCATGAAAAAAAAAACGTCATTTAAAATGATGGTGTGTGGGCTTCACATCGTTTTTCGGGTTCTGAAAATGTCGTTTTTCGTGTTGTAAAAAATGATCGTGTGTGGGCAAAAACAAAGTTTTAAACCTGTGCATGCCCAGAAGCAAGTTATGAGACGGGAGCGCTCGTTCTGGTAAAACTACCGTTCATAATGGAGTAAGCACATTCATCACGCTGTAACAGACAAAAAAGCGCGAATCGTCTTTTACTAACAAGGAATCAGCTAAAAGCAGCCCAAAGGCGAAAAGAACTTCCCCTTTAGAGTTCCATCGTACGTGTTGTACGTCACCACGCTTAGTTCATCCTTTTTCTAAAACGATGGTGTGTGGGCAACATCGTTTTTAATGATGAAGTTGGAAAAACGTCGTTTTTTGGACATGCTGAAAAATGACATTTTTTTTCATGCCGAAAAACGACCGTGTGTACGCGGCATTATTCTTAGGAAAAAACTTAGGGCAATTGAAATATTACAGTATGCAAGAAACACATCCCCAGCACTTGTTAGAACTATTACCAGTATGTGTTCATCCAGTGTTGGATCAGTTTCCACAATAAGCAGTGGCTAGTGTTTGGAAAGTGACCACAGAACAAGCAGGCTTTTGGGGCTTTTAAAACTTTAATACATAGATTTGTTCACAGAATAAAAATTAGAATTTTAGTGTACAGAATCTTCACACGAGAAGACAATACACAACAACCTGTACATGGAAATAGTAAATTCTCACCCATCAATATCTTTTCAGACACCAAAAACAGCGGGCATTATGTCCCTCAAAGGCATACACCAAGCCATTTTGTTTTTTAAAAGAAAATCACTTAAGAGCGGAGGTCCACCCACCGCTGCAAAAATTAAAAGCCAGCAGCTACACATACTGCAGCTGCTGACTTAATAAACCGACACTTGCCTGTCCTGGAGTCCAGCGATGTCGGCACCGCAGCTGATGTTTCCATCAGCTGTCAGGTACTGCCACCGCCATTGCGGGTAAGGGAACCCGGCAGTCTTGCCTTACGGCTTCATGCCAGAAACCCTACTGCGCAGTGAGGTTCTGCTCCTCTCTCCTACTGGACCGGCAGCTGGGGAAGGAGGAGGGAGCCTGGGCGGCGACGTCAATATCTGCGGCTGAGGCTCGTGGAAGTGGGAACAAGATACATGTGAAAGACAGGTATCCTACCCCCCCCCCCCCCCTGAAAAGATGCCAAATGGGGGGGGGGGTAGAGTACAATGAACAGAACTTTGGGTTGAACTCAGCTTTAATTTCCCCATCAGCACATTCAGTGACCCAACTTGTGATGCTCCAATAAGAATTTGTAGATTGCAGTAGCAACTGTTATATTTAAAGTGATTGTAAAGGGATTTAAAAAAAAAAAAAAAAAAAAAAAAACACATTATGCCTTCCTGCTCTGTACAATTGTTATGCACAGAGCAGTCCTCTTCTTGAGTCCCCTCCAGCATGCCTGGCTCCCGCTGCTGACATCACAGAGCCTGTCCAGCCTCTCCTGACCTCACCACAGATCAGAGCTCCAGTGAGCCCTGGAGGGGCCAGAAAAGAGATTGTCAATCTGCAGGCTGAGGTCAGAGAGCCGAGCAATCAGCATGCTCAGTTCTTTGTCTCAGAGCCGGCAGGGGACAGCTGCAGCTGGGATCGGTGCTGCAGCCAATTAGGCAAGTATGGATTTAGTTATTTTTTTGGCGATTCCCATACCTTTTAAAAACGAAAACACACCAAAATGAATTTCAGTCCTGTGTGGGCACTGGTGGGTAAAATATCCTGCCAATTTGTAATATATTTCCGAGGCTGCAGGTATAAAATTCCCTTATAGTAACTTGTGTCTCTGCTGGTGAAAAAAAAAAATCTTTTTTTTTATTTATTTTTTTAATTAGACTAAACAACAATAGGTTTACAGTATGCAAAATCCATGGCACATTCATTTGGCTTCATTTTCACAACAGTAGGGCAGAATGGAAGCGATCTAATCACTGGTGACCAAAGCATATATAAAATAGAACACAGAACTGGAAGCTTCCAGATTATAGGCCATGCCATTTTCTATAACCAAAATCCGACAGCTCACAGGCGCACTCCCGGGTGCATTGCGATACCCATGCTGTGTTACCTCACTCTCTTATAGTATTTTCAATCATGTTGCATTTGCTAGGTAAATTTGATTAGTGGCTTTGAGACATATGTTTTAGTATAGATATTTCCGTTTTGCACTTCAGGCTTTCCAATTTAGAGAGACAGCAAATATCCTGCACTGGATATGTAAGGAATAGCTCATCTGCATCACAATAACCAGATTGACAGAAGCAACTGATGTAATAGCTCAAAGAACTGAGCACATGCATTTCAAAACTTGATTTCAATAAATACGCAGCTTGTCAGGATAGGAAAATTACTTTTGGTACGAACCATAAAATTCTCTCCTTTAAATTCACTGGATTCTTTAACTACTAAAGCCTCGTACACACGATCGGACTTCAAAAAACGTTTCTGTGGATTTTTGTCCAAAAGGGAGTTGGCCGGGCACACCCTTTGGTCAACTTCTGCTACTGTTGGTTGATTTTAACATTGATTCTGGGCATGTGTATTTGTACTTCAGACAAAAGTCCAATGGATTTCTGTACACACGATAGGACTTTGGTTGCTGAAAAGTTTGTCCGTTTGCAGAGCGAACTTTTGTCCGATGAAATCCGGAAAAGTTTGTCCAATGGAGCATACACACGGTAGGATTTTTTTTTTTAAACTTGCTCATTTTGAAGTTTGTTGTCAACAAGTCAGACCGTGTGTACGGGGCTTAGGTTATACTGCTGCTTACATAAGGAATTGGTGGTTGTAGTTTTCTCCCGTACCCGCTATATCCATTGAATAGAGTACCAAGTTTATTGTGGGTCAACTCGGCACAGTTAAAGTTGTAAAAAAGCTTTCAATCTATGTAATAAGCAATATAAAAAGGGCATCTTTGATTTTGTTTAGTATAAAAGTTTATTTTATTGCCCAGGATATATGTGAATCACCGTACTTGATTGTATATCATGGCC
Source organism: Rana temporaria (assembly GCF_905171775.1). Taxonomy (NCBI): domain Eukaryota; kingdom Metazoa; phylum Chordata; class Amphibia; order Anura; family Ranidae; genus Rana; species Rana temporaria. The sequence continues at coordinate 398,026,789 of NC_053491.1, forward strand.
GCCCTCTGCGCATGCGTAGTGACGTCAAGTTATATGCATTGTGACATCACCCTGTTTTTACGCCAACGGCGGCCATTTTCAGCACATTTTTATAAGTACACCATATACCTTTGATGCAGCCAGCGTGACTGGTGAAACCAGTCAGCTTTTTTTCCACCTACCCCCCCCCCCCCTTTATGACCAGTATTCTGGGAAGCCCTCCAAATTTCCTCTTAATGGACCAGACCACAAGGACACTATATGAATACATTGACTCATGGGATGGTGCAGATCAACCATGCCTGAAGTGGATGGCTAAATATTTTCCTCATCGCCTTTTAACTGATGTTATCTTTGATACGCAACTACAGTTTGTACTATATGGTGTGTGGCTTGGCTTTTGCAGTGACCCTTGATAGAGGTCTATGGCTGCTTGTAGGGAAGGCTTTAACTCACAATATTATATTCATCCATATACATGGTGGATTCATGTTGCAGTATATTTAAGCATATGGAAACTGGAATGACTTTCTGTGGAGTCTTCCAGCACGGTTGACTCATATTAACCATTTCAATACCGGGAACTTTTACCCTCTTCCTGCCCAGGACAAATTTTCAGCTTTTAGTGCTGTCGCACTTTCAAGGACAGTTGCACGGTCATGCAACAATGTACTCAGACTAACGTTTTTGTATTTTGTTCACACAACTAGAGCTTCCTGTTGGTGGTATTTAACCCCTTCCTTAACTCTGACGCAACAAATACTATATTTATGGGCATATAGTACTACGCAGCCTTACGTTAAGAGGGGAGTTTCAGGATTTTTTTTTCCCACAGCCCCCTTTCCCTGCACATCACACAGCCCTCTTATTATAAAGCCCCCCCTGCACTACCAGGAGACCCCCAGTTTCCTGGGACAGGGTGGGGTTGGGTGGGAAGGTGTTAAACACATAGGGGTTGATTTACTAAAGTCAAGTAGTCTGTGCACTCTAAGTACAGTTGCCCTAGATTTGAGGGGAACATGCAAGGAAAATAAAAGAAACTGCTTTACCCAATTTTAGAGCTTTCCCTCAGATCAAGTGCAACTGCACTTGCAGTGCACAGACCATTTGCCTTTAGTAAATCAACCCCAATGCCTGTGTAATATGAGATCCCATTAAGGCTGAAGTTTGGGTTTTTCTTATTTCTCAGATTTTTATGTGCACTATTAAGGATATGTGGTCTGGTTGAAGTTGAATTCCAATTTGTGACTTTTTACTGTATGCTTTATTTCTGGGTACTTTGTAAGGATATCGATTATATTATGTCCCTTTGAGAAGATACTAATCCTAATCTAGCTATTGAAGACATTTTTTTTCTTGGCGGGTGCTTTTTTGTGCAGCTTCGCAGACTTTTTATACATTAAATTGGTAAATTCTGTACAATGTATATGTAAAGTGCTGCGTAAATTGACGGCGCTATACAAGTACCTGAAATAAATACATTTTAACCAAATTTTAAGGTGGTAGTGTATCTGTTGTATTTATATTTTGTAAAATGACTAAAGTATGTTTTATACATATATGACATCAAGTTGTCTCCCAGGTCCTGTAAGTTTTAATATGTGATCTTTGGAGGATTTCATAGATTTCAAGAAGGAAGAAAGGAAGAAGAAAACAATGTCCTTATAGCAGATTTAACAGCACAGTACGTGTGCAGTCTAATTTCCCCCTTTCTAAACTGTAAAAAAAACCTGGCTGATCCTTGTCCCCCTCTCTGCACTGACCACGATAGTGATGGCTGCTGAGCCATGACCACCGTGGTCAGTTTGCGTGGCTCAGTCATCTGCAGCTCTCCTCAGTCCCCCTCACCCCCCTCCTTTCCTGCCTGTCAGCTGTGTCAGTCTCTGCCCTCCCCCCACCCCTGCCACTATTAAAAAAAAAATAGAATGATCAATGCCAGCCCCAATAGTATAACTAGGCATAACACACTGCGTTAGTGTTTTATTAAAACAAAGCTTCTAAAAACCGCTGTACAACCATCTTCAGGCAGGTCACATGACTCGCGGCTGGTCTCCAGGGCCATTGCAGGAGGGGCTGAGTGGCTACGTGACCTCCCCAGCTGACGTCAGTGGGAGATCTCAGCAACTCCCGCAGAAGCCCTGGATCATTGTAGGATACTGGCTGAGTCATGTGACCAGCCTGAAGATAGCTGTACAGAGGTATTTAGAAGCTTTGTTTTAATAAAAACACTTATGCAGTGTGTTCTGCCTAGTTATACTAGAGGGGCTGCCAGCGACATACATGCATGGTAACAACAACTTTAATCTAAATTCACAAAGTGAAAACAGTGTATAGTTAAACTAGTTCTCTTTTTCAGCCACATGACAGTTCAGGTTTCACTGCAGAAAATAACATTCATTATACCAAATGATAGTTATAACTTGCAGAGATAGTGATGAGCCAGATTACAGAGATACATATATCACACCGGATACATTAGAACTACTGAGTGGGCAAAAAATAAAATCTTGTACATTTGAAAAGTGTAAAAAAACTAATAAAAATTATGCAGAACAAAAAGAAAAAAACGTATGCAGCACAACTAATGCCAACTGTAAGAGAATTAACATTATACAAAGCAACACTACCAAAAGATAAAAGCGATATTAAAAAAAAAAAAAAAAAAAAAAAGAGTTGAAAATAAAAAGGGAGGTGTACTTTGAAGAGTAAGATCCAACTTTACATTCAATGGAAAATAACTCCTAACTATAGCTAGGTCAGAATAGGCATAAGGATTCTTTGAATTATACATACAATATGATGAAAACAGTATACTATATGGCCAAGACAATATAAGAATCTTCGGAATCCTGACAGATCATAGTTAATCAAAAGTGAATATATTCAGAAGTGCAACAAAGGGGAGATGGAACCGCGCCTAGAACCTAATTAAATGAAACCTTTGCACTGCTGAGATTAATCAACTTAAAATAGTTGTAGTGGCAGCACTGTGAAGAATATTGTACTAAAAATAAATCAACAATATATGTAACACAACTGCGATTATATATCAGACAGGAGGCTCATATCTTATGCATTATCTTCCTTTATTAATGCTCACAGCAGAATGTATTTCTACAAAAAAACTTCAATGTAAAACTTTTCAAAACAACTACCACCCCCAGCAGTCCATACAGTCTCTAACCACGCCCCTACGGGGACCTCCATAAAAGGGGACTGCCTGAGGTGGTTCTTCCTCTTTCTTTCTGCTCATGGCAGAGCATACAGATAAGTATTTCATCTAACTTTAAGCTTGATTTGTGTATTTATTAGCCCTGATCCGAATATGGTCTCAGGTAATTTTATGGAATTTTGATTGATATGTTTAAATACTGTGGAATATTGGGGGTTTCCCTTGTATTTCCCCGATTTTGTGATTTTATACTTGTCTCCCTGATACCGGATGCCCCGGGGTCAGGTAGTGTTTTGCTGGAAATGCTGATTGTTTTATTTGGAAGATTGTGGACATGGGGAGTTCTCCCTGGTATCCCCCGATTTTGCGCTTTTTTGTCTGTTTTTTCCCTGATACCGAATGGTGTCAGGTACTTGTATTCGATCCATGTTTGTACTATTACTTTTACAGTCATCCTGACTTGGGCTTCCCCCTCCTTGGCGCCGGAGCGCTGCGGCTCCTCCATGAGGGGTCCGTGCTTTTCCCCTCGCTCCTTCAACAGACGCCATCTCTGGGCAACTGTCCCTCCCCTCCTTCTTCCCCACGCTCGCCTTCGCGCGCTCTGTCGGGGGGCGGGGCCTCAGTCGCAGCCACTCCCCTTCTCCTTCGGTGCCTCCGGGAAACACCTCGGCGTCCCTCCCCCCCCCCAATCTCTGAGCGGGTCGGGAGAGAGCGGACCTCATCGACCGCTCTGTCCCTCAAACCCTCGGCTCAATAGGGACTCCAGAGGCCGTAGTCTCGCGAGACTTCGCCTCTGGAGTTGAACCCCTGTCAGTCTCCTTGCAGGCTCTCCTCCACCGCAAGCTAACCCAGCGGTGCTGGAGGCAGGAGCTGCAATCCTTCTCATCTACAGTGAGCAGTGCTCCTAGCATAGTGGCTAGCACGCAGGCTTGGCAAGGCTGTTCCCCATAGGCTCGTAGGTTCGAATCCCCAGGGGGGCTGCTTGCCAGCGTGCGACCTAATTGAAGAAGATCTTTTTTAATACTGTCAGTAAATAAAATAATTTGAATAAATAGCTAGATAATCTATATTTAAATATATAAATAAATATATTTATATACATATATATTCTCATTGTCTTCAATGAATGAATAAACTTAATAAATTCATCTGAATTTAAATAAATAAATAAATAATTTAAAGAGTCTAAATAAATAATTAAATAACATAAATGTATATAATAACAAATAAATTACAGAATTTATACAAGCCAGGACCTCGCTCCCCCCCTGTATCGCTACGCCAGTGTGCGGCGTGCGATGCAAGACCTAGGACGCGGGTCCTCATGCTTTGCTCATTGTGGTGGGGAACCTCTCCCCTCACTGTACTGTCACAAACCATAAAAAATGAATACATTTAATAAATGAATATTAATACATTATATTGGTGAATAAGTGTTTTTATGATTATATGACAAATATATGATGTATATTTTAGAAATATAGATCATATTATATAAATAAATAAATGAAATATTATTAAATGAATATATTATACTAATCATCAGTTATGTCTCTGGGAATTTTTTCCCCTGGCATGTACTCTTCTGAACAATTAAATAAATAAATACGTTAATATACACAGAAATGTATAAATTATACAAATAAATAAATAAATTATACCAATAGATGATTTTATCACAGTTTTCTAAATATCTGATCGGTAGATCCGTCCGGGCTGCCCTGGCGTCGGTTATCCCAACCCGCCTGCACCTCCCACGTCCGGACCATCCGGCAACGGTTTACCGCCCCTAAGAGGGACTAGGTGTCTCCAAAACACCGCCACATTTCTGTGGCCCCCGACTCCCCGGCAGGGGAAGTACATAACATGCCCCAGGCAGTACCCCACCAGGACTGCCAACCCACTGCTCTCCCAGACTCCGATCGACCCTGAGCCTCGGAGAGATGCACAAACAGAGGCAGCAATCCGCTAGACGGACTAGCCAGACCCATTCGTTGACTCTTCCAGAGTCGTCCAAAGCGGCTAACACCTTTGAGTCTGAGGATGAAAATGATGAGGATAATGATGACTATTTGAGCAGTGGGCACATGGCGCTTCATGACGACGCCAACCCTGTGTACCAGGGTGGAACATTATTGGACTCTCGTGGAGAGCCATGTCGATCCGGGGGCGATTGCCATCCTCACTCCGGTGACTGGGCACCTCTACCCGAGGTGGCCCGATATATCAATACTGGACCCGGACATCGGTCGGTAAACCCCACCGAAACAAATTGAGGGCATACTACCCCCTTCCATTGCCAGATAAGGTCGTGCACACTCCCGGGGTGGACCCCATACTCTGGAGATATCTCGCCAAACACAAGTATCCCACGAAGAGCATAGAGAGGTCCTTTCGGACCATTCAGGCCAGGGTCTTAGACCTTTTTTGGTCCTATCACCACAGCCTACGCCTTACCGAACGGGCTACTGCCGCTGAACAACCGTTCGACCCAGTCCAACTCAGGAGCTAGGCCCAAGGGGCAGCTGCCTCCTGGGATGCACGAACATTACGTGTCCGACAAGACACCGCCACTCAATCTCAATGGGACTTGATCCCCAGCGGTTCCACCTAGCCGAATCAGACCCCGGTCATACCACCGAGGGCATGCTACTCGGGATCATGCTGATAAAGATATTACAAGTCGGTAGGGCTCCGGGCTTCCTCAGTAACATCTTCCTGGCCAGGTAAGGGTGGCGGTTATCGCCCTGCGATAAATTTCACCTCTGCGGTTCAGAAGGGTGAGGTTGGTTATCTACTGGACGACCTACTCTCAACAGCTCGTCCTCCTCGCCCGGCGAGCGAACACGCCTCCCGGACAACTCCCCATAGATCACGGGGATCTAGCCTCTCCCCATCGCTGGAAATAGAGTTTTTCGGGTTCTTGGTGGACACCAGCCGAGCGGTCCTTCGGCTACCCATGACCAATTGACCGCCATCTGCAAGAGGTCAGTATCTTACTGGGCAAACTACGGGTCTCCGTACGCGGATTGGCTCGCCTAGTCGGCCTGTTATCGGCGTAAATCCAGACCATTCTTCCGGGCCCTCCAGAAACTCAGGGCCCTGCGTCTTCGCTAGGGGCTTCACTGTGCAGACGTAATCGCTTTGGACACAGAAGCCATTCTGGACCTACGGTGGTGGTTGCGTCAGACCGGCGATCGGACGGCAAGACCATCTTCAATTCCATGACGGACTTCGTCATAGAGTCGGATGCCAGCCGCCTCGGCGGGGTGCTCGGTACGGTCCCTCGTCCGCTAGAGGGACTTGGCCCGCAGCGGAGTCTCTGCGGCATGTCAGCACGTAGAACTCCTGGCGACCTTCTTGCCGTCAGGAAGCTGCTGCCACACGAGTCCAAATACTGTGTGTCCCTGCGCATGGACAACGTAACCGCGGCCGGTACGTCAATCGCTTGGGGGGTCCCAGATCCAGTATCCTAGCAGATCTTTCAAAGACTTCTGGCACTATACCTGGAGCACAACATAGTTCCGGTTGCGGAATATGCCTTAGGCACTTCCAATATGATGGCGGATTGGAATTCTCGTTACCCAATCGATTCCGGCGATGGCGCCTTCGCCGGTCAATGCTCCTGGCCCTCGCTCACCTATGGGATCCTTGCTGAAAATTATGGACTATTCGTCTTTCGTCTCTCCTGCGCCTTTACAACCAGAGGCCGGATCCGGAGGCACACTCTGTGGACGCCCTCCGCCGAAACCCGGCCACAGGGGACACATTACGCGTTCCCCCGTTCTCGTTGACCCTCAGGGTCCTCCTTCACTTTACAAACATGAGAACATCAGTCGTGCGGTTCACTCTGCGGTGGCCGAAGTGACCAAGGCTTCCCTTCCTTCTGGGGAGGTCGGTGGATCTCCCCGGGTTGTTTACTCGCTCCCCTCATCTCCTTGCCAGTCCGTACGGGGATCTGCACCCTCTACTCACGGCGCTCATCCTACCTCGCCCCACTTGGGTGACTTCGGGGTGCCGGTCGCGAACAGCGATTTTAAAAGTTCAGCTGGGGTTTCCTTGCTTGGGCCTGGGCCCCGGGGCCAGATCGACATCTCGATCTACCTGGGGATTCTAGTTGGTGTGATCAAGGACAGGTTGGCCTGTTCAGGCGTTGCCTGTAGTGACCATCTATCTGACGGACTCTTTGGAATCCGGGAGGTCCTATGGCTCCCTTAACATCCATCGCTCTGCGACTCTAGCCTAACGCTCCCTTGTAGTCTTACTACCGGTGGGGGAACATCCATGGGTGTACCGACTTTGACAGGCGTTAAGTTTCAACGCACTTCACTCCGCCATACGTGGGTCGGGCTTCACGACGTTGGACATAGCCAGGCGTCGGGTCTCATTTCACTGAGTCAGGTTTTTCCATCATGTGTAGGCCAGCGACGGGTCTCCCATCGGCTTTCTACCCGTTCTTCCCTGCGCATCCACAACCAGGCGTGCTCCGATCTATACAGGCTTACGTGCCCTTGGCGGTCCCGCTGCGATCCACGCAAATTCTCCAAATTCCTTATCTCATACCTTAATCCTCAGGATTTCGCGGCTACGCTAGCCAGAGGGGCACGGTCGGTCATGGTTAGAGCAAGGTTCGACATAGCCCCATTAGGTGCCCATCACTAAGGTCGTCACCTCGAACGGCTCCCTCTAAGACTTACGGCTAGCGGCGGACTGGTCGTCCCGATCACTTTCCGCCAATTCTGCTTCAGACCGGAGGAACACATATCTGTATCAGTTTGTAGTTGTTCCGATTGCTATCATTTATATATACATTGTCATAGCTTTGAACTTGCATAAGATATGAGCCTCCTGTCTGATATATAATTCGAGATTTTCCTAGCTTGTGACGGAAAATATTAATTATATGAAGACAGGAGGCGAGTATCTTCCCTCCCGACCCAACCCTATCACGGTGTTGTTTCTCTCTCGTTCTAGGCTGTTAAACCACGCATCCTGCAAGTCGGAGGCCTATACGCCCCGGGAGTTGAGATTGCTGTTCCGTTTCGATCCATGGGTTTTTAGTTCATTGCGGACCAAAGATGGAGATTCCTACTGCGCTCCAGATCCGGAGTCGGGATGCCGTTGACCGTATCCGGTTACTGATACTCCGCGTACGTCCTCTCGACGGACTCTTCAGTTTGGAGGATGAGGGACTCCCGTCTTCGTGCTGATGCACAGATTCTACTTTGAGATCCCCTGTTGGGATCGGTCGTTCCTGGAACCCCGTTGGGTCACGGTCAGTGGTTAGCTGTCCCCTGGAAGCTGTTGGACGTCAACCGGCTGGTCTGGACTCCGAAGTTACACCTCTGTCCTACGTTGGTACTGTTTTTTCCTCTAGACATCATCGCATAAAGAAAGAGGAAGAACCACCTCAGGCAGTCCCCTTTTATGGAGGTCCCCGTAGGGGCGTGGTTAGAGACTGTATGGACTGCTGGGGGTGGTAGTTGTTTTGAAAAGTTTTACATTGAAGTTTTTTTGTAGAAATACATTCTGCTGTGAGCATTAATAAAGGAAGATAATGCATAAGATACTCGCCTCCTGTCTTCATATAATTAATATTTTCCGTCACAAGCTAGGAAAATCTCGAATTATGTGTGTATATTTATAAAATTACATAAAAAAAGGTGGAGTAATTTATCTTCAATAAGGGCTTACAAAAAATAAATCCTTATGTTATCTCGTGACATAGCTCTAAAATCTACTGAATGCGATTTAAAAATGCGACAAAAAAGTACCCTTAATAAATCATTAAATGCAATCCACGTGAACACAAAAAATCTACAATTTGGTGACTCTTTAACCGCTTCTAGTATGCCCCACGCTCCTGCTAGGATTAGACATGGCGAGAACCCTTCAGCGGTCAACGCGAGCTGCCAAACGTTTAGAAGAGACACGGAGCAGCGGTGTGCCAATGTAAGCAAAGCACACCGCTGATCGAGAGAGAGAGAGATCGAGGAGAGAGAGATCGAGAGAGAGAGATCGAGAGAGAGAACGAGAACGAGAGATCGAGAGACAGAGATCGAGAGATCTGAGTCAAGACTGGGCAAGTACTGATCTCAGCCAGTATTTTCCAATGTTACTGTGCACCCTCGCTCTCCTTTGACCTGGCCCGCCTGGTCACCAGCACGAGTCCAGTTTGCTCACAAAGCGGCTGAATAAATGTTGCCCTGCTTTCTTCCAACTGCAAGACGCACTGAATTCAGCATCACAAAATATACGTATATTGTTGGCCAAGTTCATATATTCAAGCCTACTAAAACGCCCCATAAAAATAAAAAAATCAGTGTTAGTTGATGTAAATGTATCTGTCAAAAGCTGAATCACGATATCTCTTTTCCTCCAGTGCATCCACTCCCCCCACCCCATTAGAAAGCACTCCCCCAGGGAACACATTTAACCCCTTGATCGCCCCTGGTGTTATTGACCCCTTTCCCGTGACATTTTTTACATTGATCAGTGCATTTTTTTGCACCGATCACTGCATTGGTGTCACTGGTCCCCAAAAAGTCACACTTGGGGTCAGATTTGTCCACTGCAATGTTGCAGTCCCGCTAAAAATCACAGATTTCTACCATTAAAAATAAAAAGTCCATAAACCTATCCCGTAGTTTGTAGACACTAACTTTTGCGCAAACCAATTTACGCATGTATGCGAATACATATAGACCTAGATTGATGAAGAAATTTGTATTTTTCATTATGTTTGGCTATGTATTATAGCAGAAAGTAAAAAATATTGTTTTTTTTCCCAAAATGGTCGGTTTTTCTAGCGCAAAAAAAAAAAAAAAAAAACAGGAGGTGCTCAAATACCACCAAAATAAAGCTCTATTTGTGGGGGAAAAGAAAGGACATTTTATTTGGATACAGCGTCACACGACCACGGAATTGTCCGTTAAAGCGGCGCAGTGCCGTATCTCAAAAAATGGCCTAGTCAGGAAGTACTTAAAATCTTCTAAGGCTGAAGTGGTTAAGACTTCTGTGCAAAAACATATGCCTAAATGAACTCAAACAGCAATGTTAGCGGCGCATTACCGTTATAAAATCAACTAGATAGACAGACTGATCTGTAATACAATTGTCTCCGATCCTCAGGAGCAAATGGCAATGTTAGCAGCAACTTATCCTTCCAAGAGAGCCCTGCAGGAGCCATGGACTGACTCTCTCTCGAGTGGTACAGAGGTCACCGATCCTCAGGAGTTCAACATACAGGGATGAGGAAAAAAGGCTTGTATAGTGTAAAAACGTTTTAAAACCACTAAAAGTTTATTAAAAATACATTGCACTCACATTTTTAGGAGTCTCTCCTGACACAGGTAAATAGATTCAAGAACAAATCACAAGCCAAGTTCCTTCTGACGGTACAACCACCGCTAGCGGATATACATCCAGCTGAGACTGATGATAGCACATTAACCTCCCTGGCGGTATGATTCTTTCAGAAAAAACATGCTAAAAGCGGTACCATTATTTGCAAGGAAATTTGGCGTTTTATATTGTAGGTCTGTAATTTTTAGAAATAACTCACTTAAATCTGACCAAACAAGATTCTAATAGGCATCCCGTGTATTACATTTTTTTAAAAACAAAATTATAAATTATAATATAATAAATAATTATAAATAATTATAACAAATAATAATATAATTATAATAAAAATTATTCAATAATGTAATCAAATCAAAATCACTGAAATTTGCTCAGTTGCAGAATTGTCGCTGTCATTACTTTTATTTTTTATGACGAATTTCCCCACAAATCGCTATCGCACAATTCTGCAAGTGATTATAATTTATTATCGCTGTTTTTTAGCTGATCTAAAACTATTTTTGACATAAAGGGACACTTTTGGTTGCTATGGACAATCTACAGTTTGCAGGGAGAAAAAAAGGTTTTTATTATATAAAATGACATGCAGGACACTGGGCAGACCACTAGGGACAGGGGGGGTGTGTTTTTTTTACATACAGTACTGTAATCTATAAGATTACAGTATACTGTGTGTATAGTGTTTGTTTACGTTTTTGAATTTAGCGCCGTTCTCCGTCCCCGTGCGTCGTAACGTCGCAGGGAACGGAGATCGGCGTCACACGGAGGCACTATGTGAATCGAGCGAGGTCCCGCTCGCTCACACAGCGCGGTGGCATCGCTGGATCCAGGGACAAGGTAAGTAAAAAGTGCCTGTGGATCTAGCGAAGCAAGCCCGTGACTGACTCGGGGTTACCGATAGTAGCAAGAAAATCTAACCCCGTGTCAGTCTCGGGAAGACCGCCAGGGAGGTTAATGCACCAACTCTACATACGTTTCGGAGCATTGATGCGCCATCATCAGTCTCAGTTGGGCGTTTATCCGCGATCGGCGGTTGTAGAGTCAGAAGGAACTCAGCTTGCGATTTGTTCTTACATCTATTTACCGGTGTCAGGAGAGACTCCTAAAAATGTGAGTGCATTGTATTTTAATAAACTTACAGCGCTCGAGAGAGATCGGATGTCTATGGCTCCTGCAGAGTTGTTTCTTACAAGGATAAGTCGCTGCGAACATTGCTATTTGGGGTGTTCTTTTAGGCATATGTTTTTGCACAGAAGTCTTAAAGAAGATTCACCATATTGAAGAATTTTTGGGTTGTTTACATGGATTGCATTTAAAGATTTAATTTTGATAGACTGCATTTTGTGGGGACTGCATTTTGCATTTTTTTTTTCACCTTGCATATACATCACAGTAGTTTTCATATACATTTTACTAGACATCAAAAAGATGAATTTATTGTAAGCACTTTAGTACTCTATTGAACATAAAATTAAACCTTTCATATCATTTTATAAATGCACATAATTAGTGTTGTGTTACATATATTGTTTATTTTAATTATTGAAGTACAATATTCTTATTCACAGCGCTGTCACTTCACAAAACAGAATATTCATAAACGCGACGTGTCAAAATTGTATTTATGCATCCTTTTGGGGTGGTGCGGAATTACCCCCATTTAGTATGGCATCTCAGGGTCCAATCCTTGGTGTACAGTGGAAAAAAGTTGGGTGCAAATCACTAGTCTTTTTACGGTATATTGATGAACCTAATTCATGAGGATTTTGGGCACCGGAAACTCAAAACTAACAAATCTAAGATAGGTATACTGAAGCAGAAGAGTACCAGCCCCTTTAACCCTTTTCTTTGCACAAGCTTAAAATAATATATTTAGGACTTTAAGATTAGTTAAAACCAACAAATTGTATCGCATTTCTGAAAGCAGATACCCTGAAGAATGAAATAGTGGTAGTTCCAATTTTTTATGTCAAATTTTCTGTAAAAATACATCAATGTTGATTTTAGTGCAGAATGTCGATTACTCAACTAAATAACCACCAAGCCATAAAGATGAGGTTGTGCTGAGTAAATAGGTACCAAACACCTTGAGCCTTAAAATTGTTTGCACCCATGAAAATATGATGAACTTCAGTAACCAAAATTTTCCATTTTAGAAGCCCTTACAGTATATATTGTCTAAAAGCAAGCAGAGTAGGAGATAGTCGGACAGATTGGGGTAAGGAATTACAGAGGATGGGAGAGGCTCTGGAAAAGTCCTGGAGGCGAACATGGGAAGAGGTGACAAGGGAACTAGAGAGCAGGAGGTCTTGGGAGGAACAAAGGGAACGAGTAGGTTGGTGTTTTGAAACTAGGTTAGTGATGTAGCTGGAGGCAGAGTTGTGGATGGCTTTGTATGTTATTAGAATTTAAAATTTGAATTTGTTGAGTGAGTGGAAGCCAGTGGAGGGATTGACAGAGAGGGGTAGCAGACACCAAGTGGTTGGTAAAGTGGATGAACCTGGCAGCAGCATTCATGGACTGAAGGGGGGATAGCCTGTGTAAAGGTAATCCCGTGAGGAGAGAGTTGCAGTAGTCGAAGCAGAAGATTACCAGGAAGTGAACTAGGAGTTTTGTGGTATCATTGGTTAGGAAGGGGCGTATTTTGGAGATATTGCAGAGGTTGAGGCAGCCAGATTTGGAAAGTGTTTAGATGTGGGGCCGAAAGGAGAGTTCAGAGTCCAGGGTTACACCTAGAACCTTGGCATGCGGGGACGGGCCGATAGTAGTGCTATTGATTTTGACAGAGAGATCAGGAACAGAGGCACGTGGGGGAGGAAAAACATGAGCTTAATTTTGGATGGATGGAGTTTAACGAAGTGGTGTGACATCCAGGCTGATATGTCTGTTAGTAAGTTAGTGATACATGGGGAGACTGAAGGAGTGAGCTGAGGGGTAGAGATAGATGTGGGTGTCGTCGGCATAGAGAAGGTATTGGAAGCCATGGGAGGCTATTACCTGAGCCAGGGAGGAGGTGTAGATGGAGAATAGGAGAGGTCCAATAAATGAACCTTGGGGGACAACAGAGAAAGGGAGAGGAGGCAGTAGAGTTGTAAGTGACGCTATAGGTTTATAACAGTTGTGAACTTGATGTTGCTTTACTTTTCAGTCTTCAAGCAAATGCTGCTGTAGAGAGATTATTGCAACAGGGTCGTGGCAGTTCACATGATTACAAAACACAACACTACATTAAAGCGGTATTAAGGAAGGACTAAAGGCAAAACTTATTTGGTTTTGGAGAGAGTGTAGAGGGATTAGACTCAGTCAGTTTTTACTGCTGTCTGTGCCCCCGTTAATGAGATTCACCTATTTATTTTGTTTACCATTTTTATTGAAAAGTGAAATTAAAGAAAAAAAAAACCCACACACAAATTTTGGGTTGTCCCCGGAAAAGTAAGAGGAGAAATCTCGGCAATGGGACACAAATGGCAAAGAAAAAAAAAAACCTGACAGGGGTTACAACCCTCCCTTGCTCCATCCAAAATGGAAAAATAAATAAAATAAAATAAGTATTCCCCATAAGTCTACTTTAAACCCAAAAGTAAAAATATAAAATATTGCAGCTTATTAATTGGATGTGATGACTGCATCAGTTTTCTTTACCTCTGTATTGACCCGGTGATCTGGCCAGTAAAACACCTCCTGTATTAGAGTGGCTCCTCTCTAGATAAAAAAGAGCACAGGGGCACCGTTGGACAGCAGCATTGTCAGCCTGGGGATGAGGGGAGGGTTAGCTGTACTAGCAGATTTAAATACACTAATAATATGAAGCCAAACTTCCACTAACACTTTATAAGCAGTTACAGCAAACAGTTTTTTCCTTATGGAATAAAGGTTTTACATTAATAAAATCTGATCATTGTAAGCACTTCTGTCAGTGGTAAATGGTTTGTCTCATCTTTGTAACTGATACATTTGCTGTAGAGCTTAATCTTTGAAAAAACAGAGTTGAGGGATAGATCACCAGATGAAAATAGAAGTAAGCGTGAAAAGCAGTCACCAATCCAAAGACATGGTAAGCTGCAATGTAATAAAGGTTTGCTTTTGGATTTAATACCAATGTAAAAAAAAAGAGTCAACACCGTTTCAGCCAGAATTTCAAAAGCTTGCTTGTCCACAGCAGTGACAAGTGTCATGAAAATCAGTAATCCTGTATGGACAAATGGGGACACTTTATAAGGCACTGGTTCAGCCACATTTGGGGTACTCCATCCAATTCTGGTCACCAATCCTTAGGAAGGATGTGCTGAAATGGAAAGAGTTCAGAGAAGGGCAACAAAATAATAAGGGGCCTGGAAGACCTCAATTAGAAGAAACAACTACAAGCACTAAACATTCTCTCTGGAAAAAGAGACCCTTGAGAGGTGATTAGAGGTCGACCGATATATCGGCCGATTTTTGGCACTTTTTAATTAAATCAGCTGATTGTTTTTCTTCAGCATGACTTGTATTGACTTCTACGATACAGAAGTCATTTGCAAGTGGTCTGAAGTTTCCCGTGGGGCCACTTGTCTCTGTGCAGCCTGCCAAGTTTGAGAAAAGAGATACAATGTTGCTACTTATCAATGAACTGAACTCCTGTGTAGAAGTTCAGTTTAACCATTTAAAAACTAAGGCCCGGATTCAGAAAGGAGTTATGTCGGCGTATCTCCAGATACGCCGTCGTAACTCCAAATGCGGGCCGTCGCATCTCGGCGCCCGATTCATAGAATCAGATACGCCTCAATGTTGCCTAGATACGAGCGGTGCAAGTCTCCTACACCGTCGTATCTTAGGGTGCATATTTACGCTGGCCGCTAGGTGGCGTTTCCGTTGATTTCCACGTAGAATATGCAAACGAGCTAGATACGCCGATTCAAAAACAAACGTGCGCCCCGGCGCATTTATTTACATTGTTTACGTAAGGCTTTTTACGGCGTAAAGTTGCCCATGCTATATGAGGCGTAGCCATTGTTAAGTATGGACGTCAGGCCAGCGTCAAATTTTGCGTCGTTTGCCTAAGTCGTACGCGAATAGGGCTGTGCGTAAGTTACGTTCACTTCTAAAGCAATGACTATTTGCGGCGTAATTTGGAGCATGCGCACTGGGATACTTTCACGGACGGCGCATGCGCCTTTCGTTAGTAACGTTAATTACGTGGGCTCACGACTGTTTAGCATACAACACGCCCCCTACCAGCCTATTTTGAATTAGGCGAGCTTATGCCGGCCCATATACGATACGCCGCCGTAACTTTGGGCGCAAGTTCTTTCTGAATACAGGACTTGCCTCTCAAAGTTACGGCAGCGTAGCGTATATGAGATACGCTACGCCCGCCTAAAGATAGGCATTTGTTTCTGAATATGGGCCTAAATCCTGTATTTTCTGCTAGAAAATCACTTAGAACCCCCAAACATTATATATATATATTTTTTTTAGCAGAGACCCTAGGGAATAAAATGGCGGTTGTTGCAATATTTTATGTCATACGGGTTTTTGCGCAGCGGTCTTTCAAACGCAATTTTTGGGGAAAAAAATACACTTTAATAAATAAAAAATAAAAATAAAAAAACAAACAGTAAAGTTAGCCCCCGTTTTTTTTTTCTTCGTCCAAAAGTTTTGATTACCTGTCTTTGTGCCTGCTTTCTGATTCCCTTACCGAAGATGGCCGGGGCAGCACCCGAGAGCCGAGTGAGAGATCGGCTTCGCGTGCCGACATCGCGGGCGCCCAGGACAGGTAGGTGACCATATATTAAATGTCAGCAGCTGCAGTATTTGTAGCTGCTGACTTTTAATTTTTTTTTTTTTCGGCAGAACTCCGCTGCTTTCACACTGGAGCGGGCAGGCTCTATTCGGCTGCTAGCGGGGCGCTTATAACCCAGCTAGCAGCTGATGAAGAAGAGGTTAAATGCACCCGTGTAGCACCGCAGCAGTGCCCATTCATTTCAATGGGCAGGAGTGGTGGAGGAGTGGTATACACCGCTCCAAAGATGCTGCTTGCAGGACTTTTTATTCTTTTTTTACGTCCTGCCAGCGCACCGCCTCAGTGTGAAAGCACTTGGGGGTTCACACCGAGCCTGCAGGGGAGCCGTTTTGCAGGCACTTTACAGGTGCTATTCTTTAGCCCAAAAGCGCCTGAAAAACACCCCAGTGTGAAAGGGGTTCAACTGTTAGATTTTATGAGATGAAGGGGAAATTTGTATTTATTTTTTTAAATCGGCCTAACATATCGGCCCCAAAAAAATAAAAATCGGCATCATATATCGGCCATCGGCCGCTGCAATTTCTAAATAATCGGCATCGGCCAGAGAAAAACCCATATCGGTCGACCTCTAGAGGAGATATGATAACGCTATACAAATATCTCAATGATGATCCCAGCGTAGGAAGAAAACAAATCCGTTTCAGGGAGTGTAAGAGGACACACAAGGAGATTGGAGGAGAAGCGGTTTAACCTAAAGCTGCGTAGGGATTTTTTCACTGTCGGGTAATAAGGACGTGGAACTCTCTTCCACCATTGGTAGTGTCAGCGGGGAGTATTTACTGTTTTAAGAGACTCGTGGACTTGCATCTTAGTGAACACAACTTGGAGGGATGTGGGAATGATTATTGACATTGGCGCACACACAGGTAAAACTGGAATAAAAGACATTAAACCTTACGAACTAAGAAACTATCAACTATGAAACAGGGTTTTTCATGTGTTGTAGATTTGACAGCAAGGTTGTCCGTTGACATAATTTGGTTACCTTTTTTAAAGCAGTGTATACATCCATTTCTACCTGCATTACAAGAAGGTCAGGGGATGAGATCAGCCGCTTCATCATATTGATGCTGTAAACACAAATAACACTTATTAGCACAAGGTAAGAAAACATGTGTTAAAGAGCTCAATACCTTAAAAAAAAAAAAAAAAAAACACACACACACACACACACACACACACACACACACACACACACACACACACACACACACACACACACACACACACACACACACACACCATTCTCAACTGTACATAGGGGGGGGGGGGAATCCATCAGATGCTACACATTCTCCATTCTTAAAAGAAAAGAAAGGTATGTTTTTTTAATAATTATCCTTACCTATGTGAATGCAGCATCGGACCGATGCTGCAACTGTACTCCAGCAGTTCTGCACTGAGAACCGAGCCACCGAACACTGCCGATGGCTTGGTTCTCGCTTCTCCCCGAGCGGAGAGATGATGTCTGTCAGCATCTCTCCTGCTCGGATCCTCCACACTCATTGGAGCGAGGAGCTGTGGATGGCAGGCCGTCTCAGCGGCTCGTTCAGTCAAGGCAGCTGGCGGATCCAGACTTCGGATGTCAGGATAATAACGCTGCCTCGACTGATAGCAGTGACGTCAGAGACCACTCTGGAAACGGCTCACAGGAGTGCAAAACGAATTTCGCTCCTGTGACCCAGAGAAGATGCCCAGCCTAAAAAGCTCAGGCTGAACTTCTGCTTTAAATACTTAACAACCGAGGACGTCTATGGACGTCCTCGACTTTGTGCGGTGATATCTGAATGATGCCTGCAGCTACCGTCTTCAGCCGCCGATTCTCTGCACGATAAAAATGATCAAAGCGGCAGTTCCAACAACCTGCTGGTGCCACTGTCAGAATACAGTGCTTCTCTGCAGGGGGATTCTTACATATACCTCATTTGTATGGCCAGTTCATGGATAAGTTCCCTTTTTAAAAAAATCTAAATAAAAGCACATTTTTATGGAAAAAAAATAAAATAAAGTGAATTTACCATTTGTTTTTTTATAATTTTTTTAGGAGCCTGGAAAGCGCTTGCTGATGCCATGCAGGTCTCCTGCAGACTGTCAGTGTGAGCACTGGATTCAGTATCACAAAATATACATATATTGTTGGCCAAGTTCATATATTCAAGCCTACTAAAACTGCCCAGAAAAAAAAAAAAAAAAAAATCAGGGTAAGTTGCTGTAAATGTATCGGTCAAGTACCAAACTGCAGTGTCTGTCAGCTGGACCGGGATCGCTTGAGAGCTCTGCCAGCAGTGAATAATCCTGCCAGCCACCTTTCCACTATTCCTCCCACTAACAACGATGCTAAGGCACTATTCCTCCCCCTAACAAACAATGCTGGGGCACTATTCCTCCCATTAACACTAATGGAACACTATTCCTCCCACCAACAATGGGACACCATGATGTCAGAAGACACTGCCAGCGGCATTGATCAGGTGCAAAATTTGGGGCCGCTGTACAGAAGGTCAATCGCTAGATCAACTTCTGTACAAAAACTCTGCCCACACAGCGATGAAAAATGTTCCACTCCCTGCTGGATTTCAATCCATGCATGGCCAGCTTAAGAAAAGGGAATGTTTACATGTGAGCTTCTTCTATTTGCAGATGAGGGCATAGGCTTCAACAGATGGGTGAGACAATTAGTTTGCTGTATTTTTGGCATTTACATAGTCATGGAATGCACTGAATGAGAATGCTCAATAACATAACGAGGAACCATAAAAGGGTGCAGGCAGGTCTTCAGATGAAGCAGAGAAAATACCATTAAAGCGGTTCTCCACCCTAAAGTGGAGTCCCGCTGATCGGAACCCTCCCCCCCCTCCGGTGTCACATTTGACACCTTTCAGGGGGGAGGGGGTGCAGGATACCGGTCCAAAGACAGGTATTTGCACCCACTTCCGGCCCGGGCAAAAGACGGGCATTCCGTCACATCCCGTCGCCCCCCCCCGTTGTGTGCTGGGAACACTCGGCTCCCAGCACACAGCGGGAGCCAATCGGCGGGGCGCGGCGCGACTCGCGCATGCGCCGTAGGGAACCGGGCAGTGAAGCCGCAGCGCTTCACTTCCTGGTTCCCTCAGCGTGGATGGCGGGGGGGAGCAGCAGAGAGACGAGCGATCGCTCGTCCTCTGCTGCGATCGGCGCTGGACTCCAGGACAGGTAAGTGTCCTAATATTTAAAGTCAGCAGCTGCAGTATTTGTAGCTGTTGGCTTTTAATATTTTTTTCCCATGGCACATCCGCTTTAAATCAATACAAATAATGATGCAGATAAACAAAAATATTAGATCCCAGATAGAACCCAGGGGAAAAGAAAGACTTAAAATAAAATACAGGTCATCAGTCTCTTACCTGAGCTCTTTAAATAAGTCAACACTTTGATGGGTCATTAGGTTGTTGAGAAGCCATTCAAGGCACCTGTGATAAGAAAGAATGTTGGTGAGCTGGCTTGCCATTAAAATGTTAAAATAAATCAGTACATTTCCAGTAATGAATAATAACAAATAATAAAAGTTCACACACACACACACACACACACACACACACACACACACACCAAGCAGTAAAAAAAACTGCACTTAAAATTTTCTGCTGCCAGCTTTCCATGGACACACTGGTCACCCACGCGCTGACGCACACACACACACACACACACACACACACACACACACACACACTTCCAATAAGGCCCATACAGTGATCAATCTAGAATTTTAATGGCAAGTTTATTTTAACAGTGAGTGACAGAACAAAAATATCCAAAAAAAAAAAAAACGCATTTCAAAAAAGTTAATAAATTGATTTGCATTTTAATGACTGAAATAAGTATTTGATCTCCTATCAATCAGCAAGATTTCTGGCTCCCAGGTGTCTTCTATACAGGCAACGAGCTAAGATTAGGAGCTCTTGCAAAGGGAGAGCTCCTAATCTCCACTTGTAACCTGTATAAAAGACACCTGTCCACAAAATCAATCAGATTCCAATCGCTCCATCATGGGCAAGATCAAAGAACTGTCCAAGGATGTCAGGGACAAGATTGTAGACCTACACAAAACTGGAATGGGCTACAAGACCATCGTCAAGGCAGCTTGGTGAGAGGTGACAACAGTTGGTGCGATTTTTTGCAGGTTGGAAAAAACACAAAATAACTGTCAATCTCCCTCGGTCTGGGGCTCCATGCAAGATCTCACCTTGTGCCATTTTCATGATCATAAGAACAATGAGGAATCAGCCCAGAACTACACGGGAGAAATCTTGTCAATGATCTCAAGGCAGCTCGGACCATAGTCACCAAGAAAACAATTAGCAAAACACACTTACGCCATGAAAGACTGAAATCTTGCAGCGCCCGCAAGGTCCCTCTGCTCAAGAAACCACATGTACAGGTCTGTCTGAAGTTGAAAATGAACATTTGAATGATTCAGAGGACAACTGGGTGAAAGTGTTGTGGTAAGATGAGACCCAAAATCAAGCTCTTTGGCATCAACTCAACTCACCGTGTTTGGAGGAGGAGGGGAGGCTGCCTGTGACCCCAAACTCACCATGCCCAATGTCAAACATGGCGGTGGAAACATGATTTGGAGGCGTTTTTCTGCTAAGGGGGCAGGACAACTTCACTGTTTTAAAAAATGACAATGACGGTGCCATGTACCGTCAACTTTTTGCCCTCAGCCATGGGCATTGAAAATGGGTCGTGGATGGGTATTCCAGCATGACAATGACCCAAACCACATGGCCAAGGCAACAAAGGAGTGGCTCAAGAAGCAGCACATTAAGGTCCTTGAGTGGCCTGGCCAGTCTCCATACCTTAATCACATAGGAAATATGTGGAGGGTTCTGAAGGTCAGAGTAAAACGACCATTGCATCTTTCATCCAGTGCTGCACTGAAGTTTCTGGATTCTGAGTCATGGGGAAAGCAAAATAATTGTCAAAGGATCTGTGGGAAAAGGTAGTTGAACTATATAATAAAAGGAAAGGGATATAAAAAAAAAAAAAGCTATCCAAGGAATTATAAATGCCAATCATCAGTGTTTAAACTCTCCAATCAAGAAGTGGAAAATTAGGGGTTCCGTTGAAACCAAAACCACGATCAGGTAGACCAACTAAAATTTCAGCAACAACTGCCAGGAAAATTGTAAGGGATGTAAAGAAAAACCCACAAACTTCAGGTGAAATACAGGACTCTCTGAAAACATGGTGTGGATGTTTCAAGACGCACAATAAGGAGGCACTTGCAGAAAGATGGACTGCATAGTCGAGTCGCCAGAACAAAGCCATTACTAGCAAATGCACAAAGTATTCCGCTTACAATACGCCAAACAGCACAGAGCCAAGCCTCAAACCTTCTGGCACAAAGGTTATTTGGAGTGGTGAGATCAAAAATTAGCTTTTGGCCACAAACCATAAACTCTTCATTTGGAGAGGAGTCAACGATGCCTATGATGAAAGGTACACCATTCCTACTGGAAACACAGAGGTGGATCGCTGATGTTTTTGGGATGTGCGAGCTACAAAAAGGCACAAGACATTTGGTCCAAAATTGATGGCAAGATGAATGCAGTACTGTATGTTATACAAAAAAAATACTGGAGGAACATTTGCAGTCATCAGCCAGGAAGCTGCGCATGGGATGTACTTGGACATTCCAACATGACAATAATCCAAAAACACAAGGCCAAGTCGACCTGTCATTGGCTACAGCAGAATAAAGTGAAGTCAATATCATTGAGCCACTCCGGGGATCTCAAAACATGCAGTTCATGCAAGACAGCCCAAGAATTTATTCAACTGGAGATTTTTTGTCAAGAGGAATGGGCAGCTTTCCCATCTGACAAGATAAAGAGCCTCATCCATAAATACCACAAAAGACTTCAAGCTGTCATTGATGTTAAGTGGGGCAATGCACGGTATTAAAAACTGGGGTAATTTTTTGATCAGAATCATTTGGGTAGTTTCTGTTATGAGGATTACTTAAAAAGAGTAAAACACAGTGGATTTATAATAAATGGCTTCAGCCAAATATGAACCATGAGTGAAAGAAAGGTTTTTGTGTTATCATTCATATTCTCTGAAAAATAGCCAATAAATCAAATTCTGCCAGCGTACGTAAACTTACGAGCACATACGTACTGCATGTATATACGGTATGTAGATGATAGCTATATCTATCACAAAATAGATACGGTAGCATGCAAGCCCGAAATAGACATCCATGTCTGAATATTTTGTATACTTCTCTGGTATGTAACCTTTACGAGAATATTTGGAAAAATAAAACCATTTTAAGTGCAGCAACTCTTGAACTTTTTCATATACACACACACATTATATATATATATATATATATATATATATATATATATATATATATATATATATTATATATATAAATTAAAATAATGGAGGAGAACTGCACACGGTATACAACAAGTGCCAGCAAACAGGTCTTCCCACCGACATACATTATATATATATATATATATATATAATGTATGTCGGTGGGAAGACCTGTTTGCTGGCACTTGTTGTATACCGTGTGCAGTTCTCCTCCATTTCTTTATATATATATATATATATAATATATATATATATGTCGGTGGGAAGACCCGTTTGCTGGCACTTGTTGTATACCGTGTGCAGTTCTCCTCCATTTCTTTAATATATATATATATATATATATATATATATATATATATATATATATATATATATATATATATATATATATATATATATACATACACACACACACATATACACACACACATACATACATACATACATACATACATACACACACATATATATATTTTTTTTATCTGCTCCAAAGCATTTAGTCACATCCCCCATTTCTTGTAGAACGACAAGTGCACCCGTATAGCACACAGGGACTGTATTGTGGTTACCTGGCGGGCCCTATGGCTGTTCCCTTTGGTCTTGAGGGGGGGTTTCATGCCCCAACCCCGGGTCGGACACTTGTCTGAGGCCCCAGTTAGTTTCAGTTTTGAACCTGGGCATAGCTTGGGGCTTGAAAGTAACTGTCCAGTTGTTTTTTGAAGATTTTTTTTCTCTCATCATATACTAATAGATATTTATCGACTTTATAGTTTAAATTTGCATCATACTCCCGATTAGTGGCTGTAATGCCATGACATACAGAGTTTTTCAATCCAAGGGTGCCAAGAAAAGTCTAGCCTATTATCCTGTATTTTAATATGCAATTTTCTACAATCGCCAATTGATGCATGTTTAATCTATGAATTTATTCCACCAATCATGTGTATAGGATGATCTGTATTATCCACTTTTGCATTCATTGTATGAATCATGTTCTTGATTTTATTACATTATTCTTCTTCATTGACTTAAAGGGTCACTAAAGGATTTTTTTTTTTTCTGAAATGACTTTTTTACAGGGTATAGAGACATAATAGTTAACCAATTCCTTTTAAAAATGATTAAAAATAGATAAAAACCAATCATATAATGTACATGCAGTTTAGTTTCGTTTTTGCTGTTGTTTACTGGTTCTCGGATGTACAGAGCCAGAGAGCCAATAGAGGGCAGTGATGCTTTGTAAAACGAAACTGGATTGGTGCTGACACACAGTAATCACACCTCCTTGATTAGTCACCACAGTGACAAATCTCCCAGTACTGTGGTGATCAGGAAACAGACAACCAGGAAGTGTCCAGAACAGAGGAATTACAACATTAAAGCAAAAACGAACAATGAGGACATGAAACCAAGACTGCAGTAAGGTAAAAGGAAGCTATTTAGCTAAAAAAAAAAAAAAAAAAAAAAATTCCTTTAGTGACCCTTTAATATATAGAATGCCAAATATATTAAACTATATTAATTGTATTTATTTACGTATCATCATTCCCAATGGTAAGCCTCATATAAAGTCCCAGTACCATTTTCTTATTTTTTGTTTAAATTAGGGTTGTCTCGATACCACTTTTTTAGGACCGAGTACAAGTACCGATACCTTTTTTCATGTACTCGCCGATACCGATTACCGATACTTATTTTAAAATGCAGCCATGTGTCCCCAAATGCAGCCTTGTCCCTAAATTCAGCCATGTCCCTAATGCAGCCATGTCCCTAGATCCAGCCATGTTTAAAACGAAAACTTGTACAGTACAGTATACTTATTTCCTCTTCCAGGAGCTCACGTCCTAGCTACTGACTTGCCCGATGTATTTGGCAATCTGAGATTTACTGTGGCAAGAAACACAAGAGGGTGTTCTTTGCATATGCCCTAAGTGAATGAACTGGTGTGCAGTCAAGACCTTGAATCGTACTACCCCAAAATCACGTGCATATGATTATATTCTTGTGGCAGATGTAGTCTACCAGTTGTATCTGCAATTCTGCTTACTTTAATACACACGCACAAGCACTGTCACACACCGTTTTCAGGTTCCAGCAAGAGCCAGGCTCATCTAGGTCGCAGCGCCGTTGCCAGCACAGTTCTCTGCGCTCCTCTGAGTCCTCCGCGCTCCTCTGAGTCCTCCCACCCCTGGCTGTGAGTGATGGGCCAGGACTAACGCGGCTCCTCCGTAGGGGGAGTGCACAGTGAAGCACAGCGTGCTGACAGGGAAGAGAGGTGAACGAATTGTTGTGCCGACACTGCCGAGTGCATGATCGCACTCAGCACACTTACAGACAGTTTTACAGGTACAGGCAGCAACGCTGGCAGGTGTGTATAGAGTGACACCTGCGAGTGCGCTCCCCCCCGCCGCTATCTAGTTAATTTGCGCTGGGGGAACACAACAGCTTTCATATGAATAGCTGTGTGTTCCCCGCCGCGCCTCTCATGTATAGACACTCCCCCTTGCCCGGGCACATTGATAGACAGATCACCCGTCCAATCCTGGGACGGGTGATCTGTCTTTCAAAGTTTCTGGGCAAGGGGGAGTGTCTATACATGAGAGGCGCGGCGGGGAACACACAGCTATTCAAATGAAAGCTGTTGTGTTCCCCCAGCGCAAATTAACTAGATGTCAGCATCGGCGGGGGAGGGGTGACTTGGCTTTGTCTTAGGGGCCTAGGCGGCAGCGGCAGCAGCTCTCCTCCATAAGAGGACTGCTCTGCTCCGCTCTCCGCCCCCTTTTCACCCCCTCTCACCACCCGCACTCCACCCCCTCCCCGACAGCTCTCGGCAAAAAAAAAATAAAAAATATCGGGTCAGGCATCGGGAGCATTTGCGCGAGTACAAGTACTCGCGCAAATGCTCAGTATCGGCCCCGATACCGATACTAGTATCGGTATCGGGACAACCCTAGTTTAAATACATTAGGGATGGAGGCTTGCCATTATTGGTCGTGTCAGGCCACACCCCTCTTTATATTGTCAGTTGAAAACATGCGTTTTTAGAGATGAGAGGTTTACAGAAAATTGATTTTACACCTACTTTTTCTTTACCGAGTCTAACCCGTAGACACCAGCTGCTGTGGAATAGCTACATACAGTTTGTACGCTTATTGTTTCTTTCATGGTTTCACCACACTGCTGAATTAAACCATCCTAAAAGGGAGTGGGAAAAAATAAAAATAATTCAGAAGAGAGAAAATAGGCTCACAGTTACAATATGGGAAATAAAAATACTAAAACTTGCAACCCATTGAGCACTGGGCTCATATTAGAACACTCAATAACATTTATAGATAAAAACTGAACTCCAGGCACAAAAGAGACACTCTCCTCCCCCACCTGAATGCAAACCACTGGGATAAGACCTTCCTTAAAGCGGAGTTCCACCCACATTTTTCACTCCTCACCATGCAGCACCAATGTGCATCCTTTAAAACGAATTGGCAATTTTTTTTTTCTGTTCACTTACCTGATTTATGCCTGTATCCAATTTCAATTCCTCCTTTTAGGGGCCGCAGTGCAGAATTACATTTTTGGCTTTGCATTGGCTCCTGGGAGATCTTGGTCAGCTTGACATGGCACTATTCCGTAACATTTACCATTGGCATCTATGGAAAATCTTGGTTAGCTTGACATGACACTGCTCCAGTGCCATGTCAAGCTGACCAAAATTTCCCATAGAAGCCCATGTTAAATGTTACTGGAGCCGTGCCATGTCAAGCTGACCAAGACTGCACATATCCGCAAGATCGGCAGGTACATGCTGGGTAGTCAGCATGCACAGAACCCAGGAAGAAGGACCTTGCAGCTTCAAATGCCCACACTGGCTATAGTTACGCTGTGCAGGAACTTCACAAAGTAAGAAAACGATGCTGCACAAAATGTTGGGAGGATCATGGCTGCAGATATGAATTATCCCAAGTGGGCTACACTCAGAGGGTGAAGTTGCTCTTTAATTCTATTTTTGATACTTTTAAATTGCCTTTAGAGCAGGATTAGGAATTGGAGGGAGGGGCACTGTTAGAAGTCAATCAAGTGTAATGAACGCACACATGTTGACAAACATGCAGGCTGTCAGAGAGCAGAGAGATTACCTCACCAGTCTGTTGCTGCCCCTTCACTGTCCAATCACAGGCTGTGGGGCCAAGAAGATTACCTATATATGTTTACCTGCAATAGAAATATAACAGGTCACCAGGCTAACTGTACTGTCTAGAAGTTTAAACAAATCTCCAGACTGGATGGACAGAAATGTTAAGTCTTTTGCAGGTAACATAGCTCACATACATGTATTTCATCTGTGTAACTTGCCGTATGCCTGCAACTCAGCTTTAAACCAGGAATGTGAGGATTATTGGCCATACATACAGATTGCGAGTTACAAAGCTATATGCACGGTTCCTTAGGGACAATAGAAGATTATGAAGCAGTGTAATGGCTTCACACATCTCAGCATCATCTGGACATAGTGAAAGGCTGGTGGACTCACAGAATGATAGAACAAAAACAGCATTTATAGGTCCACTATAGAATGGCAGAAACTTAAAGGAGAAGTATGGCCAATGCATTCAATGAATTCGATGCTGCATCCACCTAGGTGAGTGTAAAATAAATTGTAAATTCTGTTTAAAACTGTATTCTATTTTGTATGCTTTGCCTATGTATTGCAGCACTAATAATGTTATGATAACATTTACATTCTTTCAAGTCCCAATTAGAAATTAGCCTGCCTATGTAAGGCCCCTTGTTAAAATAAAGGTACAATTGTAATAATAACGCGATACCTGTGTGATAATGTGTAGAAAAAAACTTAAATTGGACCCAACACACAGTTATGTGGAAAGATGCCGAGTCTGTTCCAAACTGCAGTAATTATTAATTTGGAACCACTGATAAATAGGATAGAAGTCATCTATCTATAACATTTCTAGAACCGTGGGTATGAATGTTTTTAAGATCACGCACTTCTCTTCTAGTCAATGTGTTCAATAATTGTGCCAAATACAACCAGCCCACCCAGTTGTCTGCAAACACGTTGGGTAGACAGTCTTCAGCACATGGCAGTGAAGTCATCATATTGTTCTCTATGGAAAAAAGGGAATGATGCCTCAACGGTAACAAATCAAGTGCAAACTATTTCTGCCATTTGTATTGGTTTAGGTTAGACACACTGTGTGAACACTTAAGCTGTACAATGTGTCCACCCCTTGTATATCCACACAGTCATGACAATTTAAGCTCTGTGGGCATCATATCTAGCACAATGGGCTTCCGCTTAGAATACTGTATGTAGTACCCAATACATGGTAAAGCAGGATAAAGGAGTCTTGCCCACATTTCTTTAGCAAGACAACCTGCATCAGATTTATAAGTAACTTCTAGCATTTTGCTTCATAATATTGAACAGATTACAGAATTGCCATATCATGCTTAGCACATAACCTACAAAGCAGACAAATCAAAGGAACAAATCTTAGAATAATGGGATGAAGGCATCACACTCTTGGATACAAATAGAGCACACACAAGCAGACGTTCTATAGCCAGTAGCTTGCATCGATTAGCATAGCCAGGCAAAATTTAATGTCAATGCCACAGTCTCAGGAGGAAGCAAACATCACAAAGACAAACACTTACCAGCTGGAGCATGCAGGCGGCTGCTAAAATGGCTATGACGCGGCAGGGTTTTAGTAAGACATCATCTCTGTACAAAGAGCCAAATGCCACCTGCAGAGCTGGAAAAACATATTGAGTATAAGGACCTGGAAGACTACAGAGAAGCAATCAAAGAAAATAGTACTTTCTGTACAAGAAAAGTTAGACTAGAATTTAAAGGGTTAGGACTTCCATGAGCAGAGAAGTGATCATAAAAGACTGAAAGCAACAGAATGATCAAACAAAACATACACAAGGAATAAACTGAAGACAACAAAGATTAACTGAAAACAAAGATTATCAATTAGAATGAATATACCGTATATATTCGAGTATAAGCTGAGTTTTTTAGCACTTTTTTTGTGCTAAAAATGCTCCCCCTCAGCTTATACTCGAGTCACCTTTCTGCGCCTGATCTCCCTGACTTTGGGGACCCGGTACCGGCCGGCCTTAGGTCCCCTGGACTTGGCACACATGTAGCCCCGCTCTTCGTCTACAAGTGTGCAAAGTTTGTTGTGCGGGAGACTTTCAAAGACGGGCACCCTTTCTATATACTCCCATGTTAAACGGTCATTTCTAAAGGTGACTTTGGGGACCCGGTACGGGACAGTTGTAGGTCCCCTGGACCCAGAACTTGGCACACATATAGCCCCATTTCTCCTTTACAAGTGTGCAGAGTTTGTTGTCTGGGGGACCTATGGCTGGGGAGCACCGATTTTTAAAAGCCGGGCACCCCTTCCATAGACTCGAATGTTAAACATCAGTCTAGTCATGGACACAGTGAGGCATGGGCACAGTGAGGCATGCAGACGGACACCCTAGGCTTATACTCGAGTCAATACGTTTTCCCAGTTTTTTGTAGTAAAATTGGGTGCCTCGGCTTATATTCGGGTCGGCTTAAACTCGAGTAGATTTTTTTAACCAAAACCGGAGAAACACTATACTGACCAAGATAACTGCAATTTTCCTTAGAACAGAGCACAAGGTAAAAGCTAAAATATTAGTAGCTGTCTGGGAAACAAACTTCAGGGGGGTAGTCACATTAAAAGCATTGCACTGGGGTGTAATAATGCACATGTACAAATGTGTATTATATTATGGCAGCCCATTCATTATTCATAATTGGTGCACCATCACGAACGAAAAAAAAAACAAAAAAAAAACACAACCCATTCTGTTTTTTAAGTGCAGAACACCAAAAAGCACACTATATACAATGTGGTATACGACAGTGCGTTGGGCTTTACTGTAAAATTTGTCGGATAGATATGCATTCTGGCAATGAACAAAATGCGAATGGGCCTTAAATGTTTCCATTGAAATTGACAAGGTTCTGCACATAACCAGACCTTCAAAGGGAAACTTCGGGCAAACAGAAAGATGAATTTAAATAATGTAATTTTGGACAGCTTTAATACATTTTTTTTTAGTCGGCAGAATCATTCTGCTTGTTCCTGCATATTGTTGTCATGTTGGGTCACATCTTTTAGCCTGCACAACTAGATGGAGGGCTAATGTTTAAATCAGTGATAAACAACTTACTAGATTCGACCCTTCCTGACTAATGACGCCACAAAGCAACTTATTCACTCCTTATTTCCCGCAACTCTCTCCTTAATGGCCTACCCCTTCAGTCCAGTGTGAAGTCTGCTGCTAGATCAATACAGCTCACTAACCGATCTGCGCCTGCTGCTCCTCTCTGCCAATCTCTTCACCGGCTTCGCCTACCCGACCGTTTAAAATTCAAAATGCTAACCACAACATACAAGGTCATTCACAACATCACCCCCATCTATATCGCCAACCTCATCTGCAGATATCACCCAAATCGTTTCCTCGGCTCCTCCCAGGACCTCCTGCTCTCTAGCTCTCTTGTTACCTCCACCAATGCTCGCCTTCAGGACTTCTCCAGAGCCTCTCCTATCCTCTGGAACTCCCTGCCCCAGTATGTCTGCTCAGCCCCTCCCCTGTCCACCTTTAGGAAAGCCTACCCCACACCCACCTAACAACTGTCCCCAAGACACCCCTATTAAATCATTTTCCGCAGCCATTACCTTTTGTACCACCACCTCCCTTCCTTTAGAATGTAAGCTCTATGAGCAGGGCCCTCCTATACCTTCTGTATTGAACTGTACTGTCCCCCTATACATTGTAAAGCGCTGCATAAACTGTTGGTGCTATACAAATCGTGAATAATTAATAATAATAATAATAATAAAAATATTATAGGGCGCCTGAAATGCAGCCCTTTGGTAAATAAAAATGTCATGCTACATAACATTTTCAGAGACCGCACACATGCCAAGAGAAAAAGGTCAGACTACAGGCATGCAACAGGAAATGACCAGAGACTGCAAACATGCTGTAGGAGTTGTTGTAAACTGGGGACAAGATTCAGGGGACCATTATAGACTGGAGACACCTCACATGATACTGCTAGAGATTACTTCCTTAACGGCCCCTTTACACACCAATTCTTCCATAATGTGTTGCCTATACACACCCCCTTTAAAAGGACATATGCCACTTTTGAGAAATCTCTCTGCAGGATCCATAACAAAAAAAAAACAGAAGCATAGAAAAAGGAAGAGTGAAAAAACAAAAAACTAAATAATTCTAAATAATGCTTGTATTACACTGGCTTTTAAGTGGTTGTAAACTCTCACACTAGGGGTGTAACGGATCAAAAAACTCACGGATCGGATCGATCCTCGGATCAGGAGTCACGGATCGGATCATTTTCGGATCAGTGCAAAAAAAAAAAAAAAAAAAAAATGTGTGTGTGTGTGTGTGTGTGTAATATATATATTAATATATATTAATAATATATATATAATATATATATATTAATATATATTAATATATATATCGCTCCGGAGCTAGGCCGAAGCCGGGGACTTTCCTAGGCCTAGGCTCCGGAGCGCTCCGCGGATCGCGGGGTGTGCCGATCCGAACGGGGTGGCCCGTTCGGATCACGGATCGGTGACGATCCGTTACACCCCTATCTCACACACAGTCCCACATTTTGTCATGTTACAACCAAAAATTTAAATGTATTTTATTGAATTTTCTGTGATAGACCAACATAAAATTGCACATAATTGTGAGGTGCAAGGAAAAAAAGATTAACTTTTTTTTTTTTTTACAAATATCTGAAAAAAAAAAAAAAAAAAAAAAAGAAGAAGATAGGACATGGCATGCATTTGTATTCAACTAATAGTTGTCATGTGGACAGATTCTCCCACCTGAGCTGTGGCTCTCTGCAGCTCCTCCGGAGTCACCATGCGCCTCTTGGCTGCTTCTCTGATTAATGCTCTCCTTGTTTGGCCTGTCAGTTTAGGTGGACGGTCATGTCTTGGTAGGTTTGCAGTTGTGCCATACTCTTTCCATTTTCAGATGATGGATTGAACAGTGCTCTGTGAGATGTTCAAAGCTGGGGATATTTTTATTTTTATTTATAACCCAACACCACCTTTAAACTTCTGCACAATGTTGACCTGTATGGTGTGTTTCTTGGGCTTCATGATGCCGTTTGTTCACCAAGGTTCTCCAACAAACCTTTGAGGGCTTCACAGAACAGCTGTATCAATACCGATATTAAAACTACACGAGTGGCCTCGATTTACTAAAAAAAGTTAACTTCTGAAGGCAGTTGGTTCCACTCGATTTTAGTTAGGGGTATCACAGTAAAGGGGGCTGAAAACAAATACACACCACACTTTTCAGATATGTATTTATAAAAAATAAATAAAAAATTGAAAGCCATTTATCATTTTCATTCCCCCTTCACAATTATGTGCCACTTTGTGTTGGTCTATCACAGAAAAAATCCCAGTAAAAAACATTTACATTTTTGATTGCAACAAGACAAATTGAGGAAAATTTTAAGGGGTATGGATATATTTTCAAGTCATTGTATACCCAATGAAGTTACCAGCCTCAGATGATACACAGAGCAAATCCTCCTACATATGTTTTATATGTATATCTGCTGTCTTACCACTATCACACTCTTTGGAAAGTGCAGCTCATGATAATCTTTCTTCCTCTTTCAGCAGCACATAGGTGTGGGAAGGGATAGTGAACTCACACTGTGCGAGAGCTGATTGGAGGAAAGGGACACACGCCGCCTCCACAGGCAGAGGAACAAAAAGAAACACGCAGAGCTGTATCCTAATGAGACATGCTTCCTTGCTCATCACCCTCAATGTTCCCCTCCCGACACAAATTTTCAGCTGTTATGTCAAGTAGAGCTGAAACAACTAATCGATTAAATCGACAACTAATCGATGAAATTAATCGATTACAATTTTCATAAATCGATTAATCGGCCAGTAACATAATGGGGTTAAAAAAACTAAAATGATCCCTTTATAGTACAAAAAAGCAAATCTCTACTGTAAATATTACTTTCACTGTCCCACAGTAAAAAAATGAACCCCTTACAGTAGCGATTATTTGCTCTTTTTGTACTTATTTGTTTTTTTAACCCCATTATGTTACTAAACATCTCAGGCCGGGGGTCACAGCTCTGTTTGTTTGGTGCTTTTTGCAGAAACACACTACAGTTTATTAACATGTTTTCCTATGGGACACGTTCACATCCATGATTTTTTTTCAGCTGCTGCGTATTTGGAAAGGGCTAGGACTTTTTAATGCAAAACAGTGCTATTTTTTTTATTTTTTTGTTGTTTCAATATACTTCAATGGAGAAGCTGCAGAAAAGCATGTAATGTGTTTTTACGGCAATTTGTGTTTTGTAATCTGCCCAACAAATTGGCCCAAATTTTTTTTTAAATGCCAATTTATTAATTTAAGGCTATTATCCGATTAATCGAAACAATAAATCGGTCAACTAATCGATTATGAAAATAATCGTTAGTTGCAGCCCTAATCTCAAGTGTCGGAGAGTGTGTCAGAAAGGACTCATGCTGATAACAGAGGAACGGTGCACCAGAGAGAAACAGCACTTAGAGCTTTGGAAAGATATAAATAAACACTACAGATATACGTGCTTAGTTCAACTGTCATGAATGGGGTTTACAACCACTTTGTAAGCACCTAGTTAAGGGATACGCCCACAATTGTTTGCAGAGGCATGGACTGCTACACAATACGTACTAAAGGACTGCACGCACTCTTGTGATCGAGGTTGAACACCAGGGCTTTAAGCAATCTAATGTATAAGGGTCTAGCAAAGGGAATAGCCGCTCCAGGTGGGAACCCAGATGAATATCCTCCGTTGCAGATAACTCAGGTGCAGGCAAAGCAGGAACAAAGATTGTCTCTGGACAGCCGCACTCTGAACACATTGTAGCCCTTTATTAAAAAGGACAGCACTACAAGTCACAGCAAAATAAAATAAAACCTGACTGCCGACGCGTTTCACACTAAAACTAGTGCTTAGTCATTAGTCATTAGTCATTAGTCATAGCTACAATTTGTTCAGAGTGCGGCTGTCCAGAGACAATCTTTGTTCCTGCTTAGCATTTGCCAGTGTTAGATATCCTCCCTCACATGTAATATAACATTAAGAGGGTGTGATCCCATCACATTTTTTATAAAAAAAGTTAAAGTGGTTCTAAAGTGTACATTTTTGACTTAATGCATTCTCTGCATTAAAGAAGTTGTACAGGCAGAAAAAAAAAAAAAACCTGTGTGCAGAAGCTACCCCTTATTTACTTATCTTGTGCCTCATCTCTGTCCAGCAATGTCCCCTCGGCTGTCTAAAACGCTCCCCTTCTGATTGACTGAGACACGGCAGCTCTGCTCAGGTGCCCCCATAGCAAGCAGCTTGCTGTGGGGGGCACTTGACAGGAGGGGAGGGGCCAGGAGCAGTGAAGAGGCACTCGAGAAGTGGAGGATCTGGGCTGCTCTGTGCAAATCCACTGCAATGAAGCGAATTTACACACACACACACACACACCAATTTATTACATACATACACCACATACATGCAAAATTATTCAGCCCCTTTACTTTCAGTGCAGCAAACTCTCCAGAAGTTCAGTGAGGATCTCTGAATGATCCAATGTTGACCTAAATGAGTAATGATGATAAATAGAATCCACCTGTGTGTAATCAAGTCTCCGTATAAATGCATCTGCACTGTGATAGTCTCAGAGGTCCATTTAAAGCGCAGAGAGCATCATGAAGAACAAGGAACACACCAGGCATGTCCGAGATACTGTTGTGGAGAAGTTTAAAGCCGGATTTGGATACAAAAAGATTTCCCAAGCTTTAACCAACCCAAGAAGCGATAATATTGAAATGGGAGTATCAGACCACTGCAAATCTACGAAGACCTGGCCGTCCCTCTAAACTTTCAGCTTATACAAGGAGAAGACTGATCAGAGATGCAGCCAAGAGGCCCATGATCACTCTGGATGAACTGCAGAGATCTACAGCTGAGGTGGGAGACTCTGTCCATAGAACAATCAGTCGTATACTGCACAAATCTGGCCTTTATGGAAGAGTGGCAAGAAGAAAGCCATTTCTTAAAGATATCAATAAAAAGTGTCGTTTAAAGTTTGCCACAAGCCACCTGGGAGACACACCAAACATGTGGAAGAAGGTGCTCTGGTCAGATGAAACCAAAATCGAACTTTTTGGCAACAATGCAAAACGTTATGTTTGGCGTAAAAGCAACACAGCTCATTACCCTGAACACACCATCCCCACTGTGAAACATGGTGGTGGCAGCATCATGGTTTGGGCCTGCTTTTCTTCAGCATGGACAGGGAAGATGGTTAAAATTGATGGGAAGATGGATGGAGCCAAATACAGGACCATTCTGGAAGAAAACCTGATGAAGTCTGCAAAAGACCTGAGACTGGGACGGAGATTTGTCTTCCAACAAGACAATGATCCAAAACATAAAGCAAAATCTACAATGGAATGGTTCACAAATAAACATATCCAGGTGTTAGAATGGCCAAGTCAAAGTCCAGACCTGAATCCAATCGAGAATCTGTGGAAAGAACTGAAAACTGCTGTTCACAAACGCTCTCCATCCAACCTCACTGAGCTCGAGCTGTTTTGCAAGGAGGAATGGGCAAAAATTTTAGTCTCTCGATGTGCAAAACTGATAGAGACATACCCCAAGCGACTTACAGCTGTAATCACAGCAAAAGGTGGCGCTACAAAGTATTAACTTAAGGGGGCTGAATAATTTTGCACGCCCAATTTTTCAGTTTTTTATTTGTTAAAAAAGTTTGAAATTTCCAATAAATTTCGTTCCACTTCATGATTGTGTCCCACTTGTTGTTGATTCTTCAAAAAAAAAAAAAAATACAGTTTTATATCTTTATGTTTGAAGCCTGAAATGTGGCAAAAGGTCGCAAAGTTCAAGGGGCCGAAAACTTTCGCAAGGCACTGTGTGTGTGTATATATATATATATATATATATATATATAAAAAAAAAAAGTTAAGAGGAACTGCAGTCTGCTCACATAAGTTGTAATAAACACATCTTTGCCATTCTGAAGCTTCCCTCCAACCACTGCATATTATTTTAGATATACTTTGATTCTGTACTTGCCAAATATGCTGCAGAAATCTCCCTCCACCGAGTCTGGCTGCAGCCATTTTAACTGCGGGTAGCTGAAGCTGCTGCCTGTTCTTTTCCTGTATTTACATAGAGGCACGCCACCAGCTATGTAGCCCTGCAGCTCTCATTGGCCCTCTTATGATTTATCCCCCTCCCTTCCTGGCCAACTTTCAGAAACGAGAGAGCTGTGCATGATATAAGGCTAGGCTAATGACCAGACAAGAAACAGGAAGAGGGCTGTATAAGGTAGTTATTGGCAGAAAAATTAATTAAAAAAATTACTATCCGAAGTTAAAACAAGGGCAGAAGATTTAATAGATAGAAAGTTGAAAAAAAAAATTATGAAGAGCTTTAAAGTGATACTAAAGTCTTGTTTTTTTCGTTTGAAAATATCAAACATGTCATACTTGCCTGTTCTGTGAAAAAACATTATACAGAACAGTCTGGAGCCTCCTCTTCTCAGGACCCTCGCTGAAGCTCCTGGCCCCTCCTTCCTGTCAAGTTCCCCCCAGCAAGCAGCTTGCTATAGGGGCCCCCCCAAGTCACTGCTCTGTGTCCATTCAGCTGCTGTGTCCCAGTCAAATCAGAAGGCAGGATCCCGGACGGCCGAGACACTCATGCACATCGCTGAACCGAGAGGGGGCTCAGGTAAGTATTAGGGGAGCTGCTGCACACAGAATGCTTTTTATCCAAATGCATAGAATGCATCAAGATGAAAAACCTTCTGCCTTTACAACCACGTTAATTTTTTCCTAGACATAAGGATCAGCTGCGATTTTACACAGGAGGATAAATGACATCTAAAAAACACCACACTAGTGCCATCTATTGACCAATTTCAAAACTGCTTTAAAATGCATTGTCACTTTTGAGTTCCTGTTTCCTTCTTCACATCATAAGTCACTTATCAGAAACAAGCCAATGCATATCAGTGTCGGGATTCCATGCAAGACGTCAAATGTGTAATAATGCCAAACAAACAGATTATGCAACCCAGAGCTGCATTACAATCTGCTGGACTTGGACTACACCACTTCTGCTGCAAGACATTTATCCGTTTCAATATTAGTACTAAAATGTAAGATGTGAATGAAGCTGGCAGTTTTAGAACCAAAGTGTAAAATCGAGTTTCCAGAAATACTGAGATAATCAGAAAATTAGGATATCCGTGTTGAGGGTACAGAAAAAGAAACCACAGGAAGAAAAATCACTGGACAGAAAAAGGACAACTGGTCAAAGGAAGTTTACCATACAAGCACTGTAGAAAGACTATTACTTTTACAACATCTCATGTCATGGTGTTACGGAGCTTTATCTCTTTACAGCTTCATTAAAAACAGACAAAATAATTCTAAACTGCTAGCATGAAGGGAAATCAGGCATTGGATATAGCGTGCTACACCCTGGAGAGCACTACAGCAACCTCGAGATCTTGATTGCATTTTCAGGGAAAAAAAACTTTTAGGCTGGGTTCACACATATGCGAATTGGATGTACTTTGAACAGCATCCAATTTGCGCAAAGTGAAAGAACATTGCTTTCTTTGTGCCTGTTTGCATATGTCCGATGCAGCTGGAGTGCAGTCTGGCTCAGGTGTGAATTCAAGCTAATTGACTTCTATGGGAACGATTCTGCATCGCACATGTCATTCAATTGTGAACAGAAAAATCCTGACCTGATCCGGATGTAAACCCAACCCGATTGTGATAAAAGCGGAGGTTCACCCTAAAACAATTATATACTATTCCATCCAGCATGCTGCCGACATGAACAGTATGCCGTTTTTGTTTTTTTTGCGCTGTACATACCGTTTAATCGTTCGTTCTTTTCAGAATTTAGAGAAATGTCTCTCTTTGATAGAAAACTGGATGACTAAGAGTTATCTTAAACTCAACAGTTCCAAAACAGAACTTCTCCTGTTTCATGCCAGTCGTAAGAGTCAACTGGCAACAACCTGGACACCCCCGCCCATTCTGGGCCAAATCATCACCCCTAGCTCCAAATTCTAAAGTCTCAGGGTCATCTTCGACACCTACATTACAATGGATGCACAAATAGGGTCAGTAGTCAGCGGATCTCACCATCTGTTGCGCCTACTACGCAGACTTATTCCATTTATCCCCAAAGAAGACGTAGCAGTCGTGGTGGGAACAATTGTGAACTCCAGACTGGACTATGCAAATGCCCTTTATCTCGGACTCCCAAAGTACCAAATCTTTCGTCTGCAAGTCGTTCAGAATACGGCCGCCAGACTTGTGACTGGGAAAAAAACAAACATGGGAATCACCTTCGTTGAGAACCCTTCACTGGTTGCCAGTAAAGGACAGAATTACTTTTAAAGCACTCTGTCTGACCCATAAGTGCATCCATGGGAAGGCTCCGCAATATCTTTGCGACAAGATAGAAGCCCACAATTCCAATCGCGTTCTGCGATCCACCGACCAAAATCTGGTCAAGGTACCCAAAGCCAGATACAAGTCCAAAGGAGAAAGAAGGTTTGCTTTCCAAGGTCCCAGACTATGGAACGCTTCACTAACCAGCATTCGGTTGGAGGAAAACCACCTGACCTTCAGAAGACAGATTAAAACTCTGCTCTTTTGATGTCAAGAGAGACAGGAACAACGAGCGCCCAGAGGCGATTTAAGTTTGCATGTGCTGCGCTATATAAGTTTTTCATTCATTCAGAATCCCGCGGGAAATAGGCGTAGATGATTGACGTGCGGCTAAGGCGCATCACGCGTTCCGAAAATAGCCAAACTGGGACTCTGCTATATACGGCGCCTGCGCAGTCAGCTACTAGTCTGTGCGCAGGCGCCGTATAGAGCCAAGTTCCAGTCCGGCTATTTTCGGAACGCGTGACGCGCCTTAGCCGCACGTCAATCATCTACGCCTATTCCCCGCGGGAGTCTGAAAAGAAAAAGAACGATTAAACGGTATGTACAGCGCAAAAAGAAAAAAAAACAGCATACTGTAAATGTCGGCAGTATGCTGGATGGAATGGTATATAATTGTTTTAGGGTGAACCTCCGC
The DNA here is from genome assembly GCF_905171775.1 of Rana temporaria. Taxonomy (NCBI): domain Eukaryota; kingdom Metazoa; phylum Chordata; class Amphibia; order Anura; family Ranidae; genus Rana; species Rana temporaria. Next base: position 398,065,732 of record NC_053491.1, read on the forward strand.
TTTAAAAACGGGCCTGAAACACTAAACTACTTCATCAATTAGCTGCAAAAACAGAGCTTCAATTCACACCACATGTGTAAAACAACCAGTCTATGCACCGTCTGCATCGGAGCGATTTCACCTGTCAAATCACAGCCTACTGGGACAATGCCGTTTCCGGCAGTGTTTCTATACTACTTTTGGCAACTTCGAAGGGCCGATATCAATAGACATTTGTGCATAAACCCACACAGAAGTCTTATAAATCGCCCCCAAACTTGCACTGAAATGCAGGTTTGAAATCATGCGAGTTTAGCAGAACTCGCATGATTTCAAACCCGCCCTTAGGCTGCTTTCACACACTTTTAGCAGCGCATTACCGTTGTTTTTTGTGGCGCTTTTCAGACGCTAATCGGCCAAAAAAGGATTAAAAAGTGCCCGCAAAGTGCCGCTACAGCAGCGGTTCGACGGTGCTGCCCATTGATTTCAATGGGCAGGGGCGCTTTAGGAGCGGTGAGTTCACTGCAAGGAAGCTGCTGGCAGGACTTTTTCTGATGCCCTGCCAGCGCACCCCTACAGTGTAAAAGTCCTCGGGCTATAGCGCCTGCAAAGTGCCTCAGTGTGAACGAGTGCTTAGCGCCTAAAGCCATGCGCATGTGTCTTCTTCCAGGTTTTTCCTGACGCTATGCAAGGTGTGCAGCAGTGCATATAGCACACCTAGGTGCACTTTTTATATACACCTTTTAGGACAAGTAAAGAGATATCAGAAGAGACTCTAAATATAATGCATGCACAAAAAAGTAGAGCCGGTGATCTGCCGATATGGTTCCGGCTATCGTGAAAGTTCCTGCGCAGGCGCAATCTGATCTACCGATATGGTTCCGGCTAACGAGAAAGTTCCTTTAAGGACTGCGCAGGCGCAAACTTGCCGAAGGAAATCTCCGAACCTCGGCCGGCATCCAGGGCGACGTGGATTTCGAGGAAAGTGGCCAGTCGGCCTCACTTCGCTCGGACGGCTTTTTTTAACATCCTCCAATCCACGGGGATGTTAAAGAATGAGCCTGGATGCCGGGCGAGGTTCGGAGATTTCTGTTGGCAAGTTTGCGCCTGCGCAGTCCTTGAAGGAACTTTCCCGTTAGGGGAACCTTAAGGACAAGTCACCGGCAACTCCCAAGTCCATGCAAGTTACTTTATTTTTACATAACCGTGAGCATTAAACTGTGGCTGCGATTAAGGCTTTCTGCTGAAACACGTAGGCCCTTGTTTTATGCTCAAATAAAAGTAACTTGCAGGGGCTTAAAAGTAGCCGGATTTACTTTTTGAACTTTTTTTGTTAAACACTATTGATTGATGCTTGGAGGACATCTGAGCCAAAATCACCCATCCTGTGTATTCCAGTACAGGCTTGCATACGGATTCTACTGTTCTGAGTGCTGCACCTGCCTCACATTTCCTAAATGGAATACATATTGTGGCTCTGCAGGAAGACAATACATTGGTATGAAGCTACAATTCTTATGGCTTAGTACACCACATAGAAACTTCAGTAAAGTGGGTAAAACAGTGATAGACATTTTTTAAATGAAGTATAAAACAAAATAGTTTTTAAAGTATATTTTTACATTTCCAAGCTTCTTACCTTCTGTATCAATATTGTGATCCGGAATCTCCAGTTCTATCACATTCATGCGCGACTCTTTCCAGGAACCACAGAACATACTGGAAAAGTATCCAGACTGCCCAAGGGAAGAAAAAAAATCAATATATTACATTACAACTGCTATAATAAATCAAAATGTTATTCCTAAAAAATAAGGCATAACTCACTCTAACCAAAACTGGCCCCCAGAGGCTTTTAAGGTTTTTGTGGAACTTTTACAGAGATTTACCACCCTCCTCCCCTTTGAGACACCCTGTCAAAACACAGAAAGTGGCAAATTAAAAGTGGAAACAAATATGTACATGGTTGTACAATGCACAGCTTTACATCCACTGTACACTTACAGAATGGGTAGGAAGGGCAACCGAGAAGGCAAAAAGGAATAAGGTATTAAAAGCAGTACTCCAGTACCACACTGAAACTGCCAACTCCCATTTCACTGCATGTGGTCAGCTTCTTTTGGTGTACATTGGAAGCTGTAATAAGTCAGATAAAGCACTCCTCATTTCCTGCCTGGAAGACATCAATCATCACCCAGATCTTTCCTCCCCAGCTTGACTGCATTTCAGGTTTTAATCTTGGGGGCTCAGTATCACATGGGAGTTATCTAGAGCAGTCTTCATGCCAATGCAACGTGCCTAGAAATACCCACATCCCCTTTTATTTTAAAAATGCTAAAATTACTTAATGAAGAGAAGATTCTTCATTGTATTAAAAAGTACCAATTCTAACGGCTTCAATTTCTTACAGCTACATACAAGACTTTTCCATCAACTGAGCTACCAAAGAAAAAATTAGACAGACAATTAGCTTTTGTATTTTGCCCGGAGTCCCTCTTTAACTGGGCATGTGGAAGCGAAGAGCAAAGTCTGTCTTTATTGACTAGCCTGTAAAAACAAGACCATTACACCCTCGGGACCTGAGAATTTCTTCACAATACATCCATCAGGTGTTCACTGTGGATAACCTTATGTATCTTTTCTTATCAGTACAATCAGAAGGCAATTCCCGTTATCGAAATCTGCCAGCTGCATTTGAGAAAAAAAAAAAAAAGGCACCTTGACCACGACAACAAAGCCCAGCTTTCATCTGCCAGTTCCAGACATCATCACTAGGCTGGGGGAAGCAAGAAATAGCTACATATAAATTCTCTTAACCCTTTGGAATGATTGGACTGAGGATAAGCGTGTAATAAATAATAATTAAAAAAAAAAAAACGTACCGTGTTCTATCTACAAAGACACATTGTACAAGGTTTAAATCATGGATTTATAGAAAAAAACTTTCATGGCCAAAATATCCAGGGCATCAAAAAAATCTATTTTGCATATAGTACCAATTACCCATTAGGTTTTCGCAATGCTTGTGCAGGGCCTTGAAGTTTCTTCCCTATATAAAAAGTTAAAGCCTACCTCCAAATGCCTTAATTGGTATACTTTCAGATGCCTTAAGATTTTTGTATGTCTGGCCTTTACAGTATTCATTTACACTACCACTGTCTCTTCTGTGTAGCTTCAGGCTCTCTCTCAACAAAGTGGGAGGGGATGAAAAGGTCAGGCTTACACTGAATACAGTGAAAAAAATAAAAATAAAATCCCCCATCCATACATTTAGGGTGGTTGCGATAGATGTGGCTTACCTCTAGATTATAATACTATGGCAAAAGCCCAAAAAAAAAAAGTGTTAGAGTGACTTTATAATTATCCATCAGCTGCTGTACATGTACATACACTATACTGCCTTTTATAAACACATATGAACTTGAATGGCATCCCAGTCTTCGTCCGTAGGGTTCAATATTGAGTTGGCCCACCCCTTGCAGCTATAACAGCTTCAACCCTTCTGGGAAGGCTGTGCACAAGGTTTAGGAGCGAGTCTATGGGAAATATTTGACCATTCTTCCAGCAGCGCATTTATGAGGTCAGGCACTGATGTTGGACGAGAAGGCCTGGTTCGCACGCTACACTCTGATTCCAAAGGTGTTCCGTCAGGTTGAGGTCAGGACTTTGTACAGGCCAGTCAAGTTCCTCCACCCCATAACTCGCTCATCCATGTCTTTATGCACCTTCCTTTGTGCACAGTCATGTTGTAACAGCCAGGGCTCATTCCCAAACTGTTCCCACAAAGTTAGGAGCATGAAATTGTCCAAAGAGTCTTGGTATGCTGAGGTCTTAAAAATTTCCGTGGGCGTAATTCCGCATCTCTCTCTCCACGGCTTCTCGGCTCTTCATTGGATAGATGCTGGTCTAGGCTATAAGAAGATTGCCAAGACCCCGAAACTGAGCTACCAAGAAAATACAGCAGTTTAACAGGACAGGATCCACTCAGAAGAGGCCTTGCCATGGTCGACTAAGAAGTTGTGTGCACAGAGTCATATGCAGAGGTTGTCTTTGGGAAATGGATGTACAAGTGCTCTGCCAGCATTGCTGCAGTTATTAAAAGGGGTGGGAAGGGAGGTGTCAGCCTGTCAGTGCTGAGACCATACACCACACACTGCATCAAATTAGTCTGCATGGCTGTCATTCCAGAAGGAAGCCTCTTCAAAAAGATGATGCACAAAAAAGCCTGCAAACAGTTTGCCGACGACAAGCAGACTAAGAACATGGATTACTGGAACCATGTCCTGTGGTCTGACGAGACCAATATAAATTTATTTGGTTCAGATGATGTCAAGCGTGTGGCGGCAACCAGGTGAGGAGTACAAAGGCAAGTATGTCTTGCCTACAGTCAAGCATTATGGTGGGAGTGTCATGGTCTGACGCTGCATGAGTGCTGCCAGCACTGGGGAGCTACAGTTCATTGAGGGAACCATGAATGCCAACATGTACTGTGACCTACTGAAGCCGAGCAAGATTCCCTTCCTTCAGAGAGTGGGCCGCAGGGCAGTATTCCAACATAACGACCCCAAAAATCTCCAAGATGACCACTCCCTTACTAAAGAAGCTGAGGGTAAAAGGTGGTGGTCTGGTCAAGAATGTCTCCAGACCTGAACCCTATTGAGCATCTGTCGGGCATCGGAAAGTGGAGGAGCGCAAGGTCTCCAACATCCACCAGCTCTGTGATGTCGTTGTGGAAGAGGACTCCAGTGGCAATCTGTGAAGCTCCATGCCCAAGGTTAAGGCAGTGCTGGAAAATAATGGTGGCCACACAATATTTAAACTTTGGGCCAAAATTTATATATATTTTATATACACACACACACACACACTATAAAAAAAGGTCAACACACCCCTGTTGAAACATACAAAAGTTGTCATGTCTACAAACTACGGGTTCGATTTTAGATTTGTGTTATTGCTTTAATAAGATTGCCACATTGCGACAGACAAATTTGACCCCAAATTACACTTTTTGGGGGTACAGTGACATTGTTAAATTGATCAGTGCTGTAAAAATGCACAGATCAATGCAACAAAAATACACTGGCAGGGAAGGGGTTAAAACTATGGGGGGGATCAAGGGGTTAAAAATGTTTCCTCAGTGTGTTTTAACTGTAGTGGGGGGGGGCTTACTGAAACACGACAGAGATCACAGTTCCCCAATCACTGGAAACAGTAGATCCCTGCCATGTCACTAGGCAGAACAGGGAAATGCAGTTCCCCGTTCTTCCTCTCCTTGCTGCAATTGCGGGCCGCCGGTGGACAGGGATTCCGCTAGGCACGCTCCCGCTATCCTGCTTTTACAGACTGGAGGTACGTAATTTCGTGCAGGAGAGCCGACCTGCTGCAGTATATCTGCGTGAGCAGGTCGGCAACTGGTTAATATGACCTATAAACTGTACAACTCAAATCAGCAAAACAAAACTAAAACTAAGAAAAAAAAAAAGTAATAATAATAATAATAATAATAATAATAATAATAATAATGTGGCTGCACAAGTGTGCACACCGTCTTAAAAAAATGGGGATGTAGCCGTGTTCAGAATTAAGGATTCACATGCAAACTCATGTTAAACAGGAGTCAGTACACACCTATCATTTAAAGTTAACCCCAAATTAAAGTTCAGCTGTTCTAGTAGGTCTTTCCTGACATTATCTTAGTCGCATTCTACAGCAAAAGCCATGGTCCGCAGAGAGCTTCCAAAGCATTAGCTGGATCTCTAAATTAAAGGGTATCAGTCAGGAGAAGGGTATAAAAGAATTCCCAAGGCATTAGATATATCATGGAACACAGCAAAGACAGTCATCAAGTGGAGAAAATATGGCACAACTGAAATTAAAAACTGGACATCCCTCAAATTGATGAAAAGACGAGAAAAAAAAAGGGGGGGGTGTCAGGGAGGCTGCCAAGCATGCGCAGTGGTTATCCTAGGCTAAAGGCCCGGCAGCCGCCGGACTATGCTGAAAAGAAGCTTCCCGCGCACATGCGCGGGAGTGACGACATTGCCAATCACAGCGCTGGAGCGGCGATACCCGGAAGACACGCCGAGGCAAGATGACATCTTCCTCGCCGTGGACCAGGTAAGTTCCCCACACCTCGTTCCAAGGCAAGTATTTCATAATGAGCTAGTATGCAGTGCATACTAGCTCATTATGGCTTTTGCTTTTCAGGTATATAAAAAAAAAACAGCAGCGGGTTTACTACTGCTTTAAGTGTGCACACGTATGCAACCATGTTATTGTTTAGGTTTTTTTTTTTTTTACTTCCCTCCATCTAAAAGACTTTAGTTTGTTGTTCAACCGAGTTGTACAGTTTATAGGTCACATTAGAAAAAAGGTGGGAAAAGTTCTGAAATTAACTAAAATGATGTTACATCACAGAAACCTGTCATTTAAACAGGGGTATTACACTGGAAAGCACAATTCCTACATAAAACGATCTTTTCACTGACATTAGAATTTTTTCCAGGGGATCACTATAAAAGCAGTTTCACTTCTGGTGCTACACAATGTGGAATTCATCTGTTTATGTGTATTTTTTCTATTTTGAGGATTGTTTGATTTATGCATTTTTTGTATCTACAAGTAGCCCCATTTGTAGCACGGCACTAAATATTTTTCATATATTTATTGTGATTTGTTGGTGAATTAACCTGGAGCGTTCAGCAGGTGTGCATTTAGATTGAATAAAGTGCATTACTGCAAAGCCCATTTATAGCTAGTGTTAGGTTTAATTTTTTTTATTTATTTACTTTTTAAATATAAAAAAGGTTTAATTTTATTTATTTATTTTTTAAATATAAAAAAGGGAAACCCAACACTACTTTTCATGCTTTACTTTTATTTCAGCTGACTGGCCAATAGAGGGTGCCAGTTCTCTGTTTTAGAACGATATTTTAGCAACACAGTCAAGAGACTGTCCGTGCCATAACCAGCTGAGGACATTTATCACCAACTCATTCTGGTATTTGAACCCATCACCAGAAGTAGTGAGAAAACACAGACAGCAATAAACTAGTAGGTTTTAAAACACAAATCCACTCCCAATACTATCCATCTATACATACATAGTTGTGCTCATAAGTTTACATACCCTGGCCGAATTTATGATTTCTTCCATTTCTGCCATTTTTCAGAGAATATGAATGATTAAAAACAAAAACTTTTTGTCCATTAATGGTTAGTGTTTGGCTAAAGCCAAAATTATCAACCGTGTTTACTCTTTTTATATCATAATGGCAACAGAAACTACTAGGATTGTCCCGATACCGATACTAGTATCGGTACTGATACCGAGCATTTGCGCGAATACTTGTACTCGCGCAAATGCTGCCGATGCCTGACCCGATACTTCTCTATTGCAATTTGCAAGAGAGCGGCGGGGCGGCGGAGAGCGGCCGGAGAGTGGGCGGGGGGCGGAGAGCAGTCCTTAGGCGGCTAATAAGTGGCTGTAATACGTTCTTACTGTTCTTCATCACGTCGCGCTGTTCCCGGTGGCCCCTCCCCTCCCCTCTTCTCCTCTCATTGTATGCGTGTGACATCATCTGAGGTGGAGGAGAGGAGATGAGCGGAGGGGCCGCCGGGAACAGCGCGACATGATAAAGAACAGTAAGAACTTATTACAGGCTTATTACAGATGTCAGCCGCTTCCTGCGCTACTCTGCAATTAATAGGAAACTGAAACAAAACTGTGCCCTGCCGTGCCCAGTGCACTGATGTGCCCCATGCCCTGATGTGCCCAGTACCCCACTGTGCCCAAGTACCCTGATGTGCCCAGTGCCCCGCTGTGCCCATTGCCCCGCGCCCCACAGTGCCCAGTACCCCGCAGTGCCCAGTACCCCGCAGTGCCCTGATGTTCCCAGTACCCTGATGTGCACCATACCCTGTGCCCAAGTACCCCGCTGTGCCCAGTACCCTGTACCCCGCTGTGCCCTGATGTGCCCAGTACCCTGATGTGCCCCATACCCTGTGCCCAGTACCCTGATTTGCCCCATACCCTGTGCCCAGTACCCTGACCACCAATTTAAGAGGTATCTTTGCCACTGACCACCAATGTAAGAGACATTCTTAAATTTGAAAACTGTCACTAAAAAAAAAAAAGAAGTATCGGTATTCGGTATCGGCGAGTACATGAAAAAAGTATCGGTACTTGTACTCGGTCCTAAAAAAGTGGTATAGGGACAACCTTAGAAACCACTAGGGATGTCCCGATACCGATACTGGTATCGGTACCGATACCGATCATTTCCCCCGAGTACTTGTAGTCAGGGAAATGCTCCGATGCTTTACCAGATACCTGGGCAGTCAGGGTGATCGGTGCGGCAGGGGAGTTGCAAGCACTGATCTTCCCCCTTTTCAGCTGCTTTAGTTAAAGTTATACAGCGGTGATCGGTGCTTGTAACTCCCCCCCCAAAGCCGCACCGATCACTGCTGACTGTCCCTCCGTGCTGCTCCACCCCCTCGATCTGTCAGGATGGAGAGTGGAGGTAGGAGCCGCCAAATCTGGCTCCTACCTTTTCCGAATGAACAGAGTCCGTGATCACTGACTGTCCATTCACACAACTAAGCATCGTAACCTGTGTTTACGATGCTTCAGTTTATGAATGGAGAGGAGCTTCTCTCCATATATTTTAGCTGAGCCTGCAGAGAAAGGGACTGGGGAATCTGTGTCCTTCGTCCCTTTCTCTGTCTCAAAGGGGAGATGTCAGGGATCTGTTAAGACCCCTGATATCTCACCAAAGACCCCCCCCCCCCCCCCCCCCAACAGAGCTGATAAAAAAAAAAAAATCATCAGTAAAAGCTTGAAGTCTTTTGTGGCATTTGTGGATGAGGCTCTGTAAAGCTGCCCATTCCTCTTGGCAAAAAGCCTCCAGTTCCTGTAAATCCTTGGGCTGTCTTGCATGAACTGCACATTTGAGATCTCCCCAGAGTGGCTCAATGATATTGAGGTCAGGAGACCGAGATGGCCCCTCTAGAACCTTCACTTTATTCTGCTGTACCCAATAACAGGTTGACTTGGCCTTGTGTTTTGGATCATCATCATGTTGGAATGTCCGAGTACATCCCATGCGCAGCTTCCTGGCTGATAAATGCAAATGTTCCTCCAGTGTTTAATAACATACTGCATTCATCTTGCCATCAATTTTGACCAAATTTCCTGTGCCTTTGTAGCTCACATATCCCCAAAACATCAGCGATCCCACCTACGTACCTTTCATCATAGGCCTTGTGGTCTCTTCTCCAAATGTAGTGTTTATGGTTGTGGCCAAAAAGCGCAATTTTGCTTGCTTACTGGGCACTTTTACCCCCTTCCTGCCCAGGTAAATTTTCAGCTTTCAGCGCTGTCACTTTGAATGACAATTGCGCAGTCATGCTACACTGTACTGATATGAAATTGTTATTTTTTTTCCACACAAAGCTTTTAGTGGTATTTAAATCACCACTGGGTTTATTTTTTGCTAAACAAATTTTGAAAAAAGTACAAACCAAACTGTTGTACAATTTTGTAAAAACGGGCATTTTTTCTTTTTCACTGATAAGGCGGCACTGGTGGGCACCGATGGGACTGCACGGATAATCAGCGCCACGATTATCAGTGTAGATGCCCCTTTAACACGAGCCAGTTATTGTCGCTCTTCTCCCTCCTCACGCTGTCAGCGTAAGGAAAGGAAAGCCAATAACTGGCTTGTGTTTACATCATGAGCAGCTGTTATTGGACACAGCTAATTACGTGGTAAAAAGGGCCACCGATTGGCCCCTTATCTCGATCTGTCATCAGCCAAGTCTAAAGGACTCAGTGATCACAGAGCGCACAACAGGGGGTGGGCAGGCAGCGCGATCACAGGAGGATGCCCATGGATGCTCTCCCGGCAAAGTAAGCCCACCCTGTAGCCATCTTTCAGCTTTAGCGCAGGCGGGAAGGGAGTTAAAGTCCCAGCAATATACATAGATCATCATGGATGAGGGCCCTGGCAGCTGATATTCTCTTCCACCGCCAGGTGCCCCAGGATGAGGATGGGCCCTTGCCAACCTTGCCTACAATGCAGGATTGCTGGTCCTGCATTGAAAGCAAAGATGTGAAGAGCTGCGACCTGCCAGGCAGCAAACTAAAGCAGCTTCAGGGGACCAGTTGCACAAAGAAAGGAAAGCCTGCAGAAGTGAGGAATAAAAGTGAACCTACTTATTTAATATCCCTCCTAGTCAAATGCATTTAACCCATTTGGTGCTGCTTAAATGAGCATCACAAAAGGCATCAGTTCTGCTTCTCACTCTGCATTTTAACAGTATACTGTAGAACTATGCAATCAACATGTATATGAGAGGGGCAATAAAAAAAAATAAAAAAACACAAACACACACACACACACACTTAAAATTTCCATATATTCAATGAACAGCATAGAACTTGTCTGGCAGCGTCAATTCTTTTACCTGACAGAGGTAGATTTTGTGCAGGTTCCATTCATTTCCAAGTGCGCATATCTTAATATCACTGTTCTCACCATTCAAGAAGAGGGTCTGGTAAATATATTTTGATGTACTTTTCAGCTTCTTTCTGCAGGATAAAAAAAAAAAAAAAAGTATTCCCTTTAGGACAAATAAAGTTGGCAGTCAGGCACATTTAACTTGCTTCTCAAAAGCATTAACTTACAGTGAACAACGCAGATATGCAAACTACAATAAGATGGTGCATTATGCATTGGTGACAGCATTTCATACTATTCAAATCGCACAACCAGTAATTCTGTTCACCATTAACCACTTGAAGTCCAGACACCTTCAAACCCCTCCAGTCCAAGCCATTTTCAGCAGTGTCACACTTTAAAATGACAATTACTCGGTCATGCAATACTGTATCCAAAAGGTTTTTTTCTTTTGCTTTCTTTGCATTGTTTAAATGCATCACTGGGTGTGTTTTTTTTTTTTTTTGCTATATAAAAATGTTTTGGTTTTAGATTTTTGCAAATAATCTTTCTTCATAAAATGTTAGTCAAAATATACAGTATTCTGCTATATTTCTTTGGTAAAAAATAACCCAAATCAGTGAATATTATTTAGTCTGTGTGAAAGTCTACAATTTATGGTATATATCTGAAAATTGAACAATCCTCATGTACTGACTGCCTAATTTCTTGAGGCCCTAAAATACAGGGGAAAAAAAAAAACTTCCAAATGACCCCTTTTTTTAAGTACACAGTCCATTTAATAAGAGGACTGGTGAGATTTTTGAAGTTGTAATTTTTTGGGGAAATTGAAGAAATTAAAAAAAAACGTGTATTTTTCACAAAGTTGTAATTTTACACACAGCATTGGCATACTTACAATTACACCCCAAAACACATTCTGCTAGATCTTCCGAGTATGGGGATGCCACTTGTGCGAGACCTCAGCCTAGATCAGTGGTCTCCAAACTGTGGACTGGGGGCCAGATGTGGCCCTTTGCTTGCTTTTGTCTGGCCCTTGGGGCAATATTTCCCGGCACGCTATTCCTCCTCCCAACACCAATGATGGGGCACTAGTACTCTTGCTGACACCAACGATGAGCATTAATCCTCCCCCTAATACCAAAGACAGGGAACAGTTTGGTCACTGGGAGTAGAAAATGTACTTGATGTCAGTTGTAGCAAAGTCCAGCCACCCTAAAAAGTGTTAACAACTAGGAATGGGCGAACGGTTTGGCCCGAGCATAAGTTTGGGGAACACTGAACAATATGCCGAGTTCAGGGGAAAATTCGAAAGTCGCTGAACACCATTAAAGTCTATGGGACACCAACCAATGGACCTACCCCCCCCCCAGTCCATTACCAGGCCCTTTGGGTCTGGTATGAATATTAAGGGAAACCCTGAACCAAAAAAAAAAAAAAAAGCGTGGGGGTCCCCCCAAATTCGATACCAGGCCCTTCATGTCTGGTATGGATATTAAGGGGAACCCTGTGCCAAAAAATAAATAACGGCATAGGGGTCCCCCTCAAAATCCATACCAGACCCTTCAGGTCTGGGAAAAGGGAGTAGCCTCTCCAGGTGGGAGCCTAGATGAATATCCTCCGTTGCAGACAACTCAGGTGCAGGCAATGCACTTAGCAAAGCAGGAACAAAAATTGTTTCTGGACAGCCGCACACTGAAAAAATGTTGTAGCCTTTATTAAAAGAAGGACAGCACTACAAATCACAGCAACATAAAATAAAACCCAACTGCTGACGCGTTTCGCACTGAAACTAGTGCTTAGTCTGGTATAGATTTTAAGGGGAACCCCACGGTAATTTAAAAAAAATAATGGCATAGGGTTCCCCCCCCCAAAAAAATCCATACCAGATCCTTATCCAAACACAGAACCTTGCAAGCCGCAGGAAAAGGGGGGGGAGAGAGAGCGTAGGCCATGTGGCTCATCCCCCCCTCTTTTCCTGTGGCCTGCCAGGTTTCGCTGTATTCAGATTAAGGGTCTTGTATGGATATGGGAGGGGGGGGGCAACCACGCCATTTCTTTTTTTTATTTTGCCACAGGGTTTCCCTTAAAATCCATACCAGAACTGAAGGGTCTGGTATGGATTTTGAGGGGGACCCCTATGCCATTTTTTTTTATTTTGGTTCGGGGTTTCCCTTAATATTCACACCAGACCCAAAGGGCCTGGTAATAAACTGGGGGGGGGGGGGGAACCCATGCCGTTTTTTTTCAATTACTTATCTGTATTGCTGGGACCCGACAATTCATTATAGCCGTGAGTAGTCTTAAATGACTTTTTTCCTTTAGAAATGTCATTTTGTGCAGGGACTGTTCTAAACACGGGAAACATGCGCTACTTTGCAGGCATACTATAGACACCCCCAGGTACGCAATTTAAAAAGGCATATTTCACTTTTATTGTTTCACTTTAAGCATTATTAAAATAATTTCTCTCAAAAAAACTGCAGTTTTTAAAACTTTTTTGCATTGATACATGTCCTCTCCAAACACTTTTTATGACAATACTATGCATATAAAGCCTTTAAAATTAACACCTTTGATTTTTCACATTCATGTCCCATAGACTTTAAACTGTGTTCGAACAAATGTTTTAGCTGTTCGCATGTTCTGCTGCGAACTGTACCGGGGGGTGTTTGGTTCATCCCCATTAACAACATTAAAACTAGCCCTTTGTTTAGAAAGATTGGAGACCCCTGACCTAGATGCACAGAGAGGCCCAAAATTCAAGACGCACCTTCAGATATTCCAGAAGCATCAATTAAGCATCCAATTTTTGTAAACTTAAGATATTTCTCTCATACAGTATGGGTATACTGAGAATTACACCCAAAACACATTCTGCTACTCCTGAGCATAGCGATACCACCCAACACATTTTCAGTGTTTGGACTAATTATGTACCCGACATTGTATCTTGTGCATCACACAAATTAACCAATTGTGTCAAAACAATTTACTGTAATGGTCGCCTTTATAAGTGATCAGGGAATATAGCTTAGTGTATTATCACATATAGCAGTCCCTATAGGCCAAGGAAGCCTAACCTATTGATACATGGCCAGGAAGTACAGGAGGCTGAAGAAAGTCAGAACAAGCGAGTTTCTGTGGTCCCCCCCCATTACCTT